>NC_047592.1:5966844-6670178 GCF_011004845.1 Esox lucius | reverse complement strand
TTTTTATTTTTTGTATTTTTTTTATTTGTGCCTTTATTTTCTGCTTCTTCGCCTCTTCCCTCTTGTTGATTTCATTTTGTTCTTATCGTGCATTACCTCGGATTATACTTGCTGATCCCGTACAAGGCCGCGGAACCAGCCAAAACATTTGGCCATTGTCATTGCCCTTAATCTATCTATACATATGAAATAATCTTCTCATTCCTTTAAAAGACAGAGTTGACAGAAGCCATTGTGAGGCGTTTGAACTCAATGCCTGAACAAAACAAATTGTTTTAAAGCAGGCAGGCAGGCTCTCAGAGGGGGCTTGGGGAGGGAAGCAATAATAACAGCAGGCTTTAGGAGAGGATTTTGAAGAGAAACTGTATGAATAAGGAACCATGATCCTTTGTGATGCCGAGGTTTGATGCAGAGCCTGCAGGCTAAATAGTTTATCTGAGCAAGGTGATGAGGGGAGGAAAAGGAGAAGAAAATATCTGTGTCTGAGAGAGAGAGAGACAAAGAAAGACTTCCTTTGGCAATGTAAACAAATGCTTCCAATGCAAATAAAGCCCTTCAAATTGAATTGTAAGACATACATACAGAGAGAGTGAGAGTTAAAGGGAGACTGACAGAGACAGACAGGCAGAGACAGACAGAGACATACAGAGAAAGACAGACAGGGTTCGCCGTAGAGGAAGATTGCACTGACAATTCGCTACATTGTTTTTTGCTGTTTATTCTGTTTTTATTTTTGTGTCTGCTGCACTGTCGCACATACAGTATGACTGACTAGCCCTTTTGGAAGTTCGTTCATCACTGAATGGAGACGTTTTCTCTACTGACTGGAGAACTTGCTGTGATTCCTTTGTCCTGCCACCGATTTGTTTACCAGTACGCTGACCATGGAGAAAGAAGGGAGGCAAACGTGCTGGTATCCTATGTACATCTCGGACAAGATACTGCAATCCGTCATCGAGCATTTTACTTGCAAATGGTCTATAAAATGGACGAACAAAATGGACAATAAAATGGAAAAACTATATGCTTGGATTAACTTATAGCGGGACACTGCAAGCTGCTGTGTGCTGGCGTTTGTTGAGACCTGGCTAGACCCTATGGTGCCGGACTCTGCATTAATCTCAGCAGTTTTTTCCATCTACCGACAGGACAGAACGTCGGTCAGGTAAAAGTAAGGGCAGAGGGGTCATTATGGTTAACTCTCGCTGGGGAACGGATGTTGCAGGCCGTTCCCCAGCGAGAGGAAGGCTGTGTCCTCACTGGGGGCCGTGTCCTCACTGGGTGCGCCGGGCAACGAAACTCCTCCCCTTTGCAATTGGAACTTGGACTTCCTGAGAAGCAGACCCCAGGTGGTGAGAATGGGCAACCTCACCTCCTCTGCACTGTCTCTGAGCATCTGAGCCCCCCAGGGCTGCGTACTCAGTCCCCTCCTGTACTCCATGTTCACGCATGACTGTGTGACCACACTCAGCTCCAACGCCATCCTTTAGTTTGCAGACGACACCACCATCCTGGGTCTCATCTCCAACAACGACGAGACCACGTACAGAGAGATGACGAGGAACCTGGCTTCATGGTGCCAGGACAACAACCTCTCTCTCTACGTCTGCAAGACTATGGAGATTATTGTGGACTTCAGGAAGCGACAGAAGGGGGATCACGCCCGCATACGCATCCATGCAGCTTATGTGGAGAGAGTCTCCGACTTCACGTTTCTCGGTGTGTTCATCAAAGATGACCTCACCTGGTCCAGGCAAGCAGACTCTGGAGTAAAAATGGCCGATAAACGACTATACTTCCTGAGGAGACTCAAGAAGTTTGGCATGTCTGTAAAAACTCTCACCAACTTCTACAGGTGCACCATTGAGAGCATCCTCTCAGGCTGCATTACTGCCTGGTATGGCAGCTGCTCCGATGACAAGTCCCTCCAGAGGGTGGTGAAGTCAGCAGAGCACATCATCCATTGTCATCTCCCCTCCATGCAAGGCATCTACCACACACAATGCCTTAGAACATCATTAAAGACTACAGACACCCAGGCTATGGTCTGTTCACACTGCTGCCGTCTGGTAGATGCTACTGGAGCAACAGGACACACACTTCCAGACTCACAAACAGTTTTTCCCTCAGGCCATAAGGCTCCTCAACCAGCCACATTGATCTACGATCATATTGATCACATGATCACTTCAAATGCTCTGATGACTTTCTATGCACATTCAAAGTACATCAGCATATTTTATAGGCACTATTACACTTATATTCATAATATTTAATATTTCATAATTCTTTTATATAGTCCATATACTCCTTTTCTACACTGTTTTGAATTGCTGCTAGTTTACATAGTTTTGTATATTTTTTGCTATATTTTTTATATTTGACTAAATGCTTACTGCATAGATGTCTCATGCCATGTCATAAGAATTTAACTGCTCAGAATGACCCTATGCTATTTTGAGCATTTTGACAATAAAAAGTACTTTGACTTTGACAGAAAGAGACAGACACAGACAGACACAGACAGGCTAGGAAACAGTGACATAGACTGACAGATAGAGACAGGGAGACAGCGACTGACAGAGACAGGCTGGGACACAGAGCAACAGAGACAACAGCCGAGTGGCGGACCGAGTTGTTTTCCCGCCATGTGATATGAAATCATTACGCTGCACTGTTCTACTGAGAACACAACGGATGTTTTCCTTACGGAGATCGCAGAGGCTTTAGAGAGATAGATCACAGCCATCTGAGCAGGGGCCCTAATGAGAAGGCAAGAACACAGGGCTAAGACTTAAGAGGCCTTTGCCTAATGAAACACACACACACGCATGAACAGACACCACACACACACACATTGGCTTGATAGGGCAGCTAATGGCTGCCTCTCCGCTGATGATCACCGCTGTTGTTATGTTAAATGGGAGTCTCTGTATTTCACTAATGTTCTCCATCTCCATCTCTCTCTCTCTCTCTCTCTCTCTCCCTCTGTGGACACGCCTTGTCCTCCTCTTTAGCACCCCCCACCACCTCCTCAGTCGTTTCTCAGAAGGCTGCTAAATCAATGAGCAAACACGAACCCTGAGAAATCAATGGGTTTCCTCTTTGGCAAGCTTGTCTCCCTCTCTCCCTCGACTGTCATCTCGGTGCCTTCAGTGTCTCACCAACCGGCTGAACACCAGCCCTGCTAATCTGGGTCTGTGGGACCAAGTTGCATTCGTGGCTACAGAAAGGATCCGCTGACCATACACACCCATCAGGGAAAACAGTGCAGGTCTTCCACTGACCTGTGACCTCCACGCCATTGGTTTGATGGAGGCCTAGCTAGTTTAAAAAAAATATATATATATAGTTAATTCACTGCATTCCCAAATGAGGTAGTTCACCTGTCCTTTACACATATGGGTATATTTGTGACCAAAAGCATTGATAAAATATAATCAAAAACATCTCAGAAAGTAAGAAAAACATTCTGAAACATTGTAGCAAATATGGTGGCCATTTAAAAATCTAAATATCATATTAGCCATCAGTTTTGTTTTTCTCTGGCCAGTGGGAAGGCTACATGCCATATTTCTTTTCAGCCAGACAGAATCAAATACTCGTGCTGCACATGTTGGGACAGAGGGGCACTATTTCGCATCAAGACCAAGGGCTGTATCTGACACGGATGCTTCTTTCTCTGTCTACAAATCTCAGTCTAACCACACGATCAATAATTAAACCTGTTATTTGGACGGAATGGAAGCAAACTAGGTCAGTCGAGTCGTCAAAAGGCCCCCACCGCGGGCCCTGGGAAGACAACATCTATTCACTAACCTAGCAGTTTGGGATTAAACTATAACAAAATATGTTGACTTGGAGACCCCACTTCCCTCCCTGCTCTCGTCACGACGCACAAGATTCAGGCCAAATTCACAGTCAAGCGAAGGTGTATTTACTTCTTTATGTGTGAAGAGAACTTGAACAATGGCCAGCGTCTGGACAGATTAGTTTCTCGAGTTCACCCGTCTGGACTGAGCGCCCTTTTGACCGTATCGTGCTTCTAAACCTGATTTAGCGAGTAAAAAAAAAAAAAAAAAAGGGAGGGTACCGTGACATCACGTCTGTGAGATTTTGTGAGGGAGATACTGACGGAGATAACGATACGCACAGAGAGAGAGAGACAGGAAGGACAGAGAAACCGAGGGAGGAAAGAGAGACAGAGATAGTGTGTGTAGCTTGCTATCCTTCAGACAGTGTGTGCATTCTGCCAGGACCCAGAGGTTTGACTAGAACTGACAGACCGAGCTCTGTGTAGAGAATAACACCACATTTAATCTAAAATCTTCTCCATCGGTCTGAAGCTTTTTTTTTTTATTTTCACAGCTGGTTTTCTTCCCATCCTTTCCAATTTTATGTATTTATGTGCGTGAAGTGTGTGCGCGCGTGTGTGCGTGTGTGTGTGTGCGTGTAGCCACATTCGTGTGCGCTCAAACCCCTTTCTTTGCGTATAAAAATAGAAAAGGAAAACAAAAGATAAATGCCAAATGGTTGCAGGCACCAAGAGATCACAGAGAGGCTCTTTATTTTCTTGTGCCGGCTCTGATCAAACCCCCACCTCAGATCCCTTCTCCTCTCAGTCGCCCGTCGTCAGCCTTGTAATCATCTGTACATGCAAGCGCTAATATCATTCCGCCGTAATCGGCTTGCGATGCCACCTCCCGCAGAAATGAATGTTATTTCTGGCATTTGGGTGGGGTGGGGGGGGGGGTTATTTAATTGCAAATCTCTGTGCTCGCTTGCCAGTCTTCCGGGTGGTGAGACGAGGACTGCGATGTCACGAGCAGGAAGCGGCGTCCTCCGCATCCAATTAATTGCTAGTCATTTATCATGAGGGGATGGACACCCGGGATAATAATAGAATAATAACACTGCTGGCTCCTCCTCTCAGCGTCCCATGGTCCTTTGCTTTGAAGGAGGCGCGGGGGTGGGGGGGGGGGGGCGGCACGGGGTGTGCGGGTTGCGGGTGAGGCGAGGGCGTGTTTAGCTCGGGCGCGCGGAGTGATGTGGAGGAGCGTGGCGAGGTCGCCAGGCCAATCTGTTGCGCGTTGCCGGGACGATGGCAGCTGACGAGACCGAAGGGCTCTGACTGGCTCGTGGATGCGGTTGATTTTCTATTCGTGTTCTGTAGAGATCATCCCACGCTATTTGTCCTCACCTACTGACTAGACTAGGCTCTGATTGAATGTCTGGCGTCCTGCTTATAAACCGATTGGCTCAGATTGGGTGTCTAGCTTGTTGCTGGAATCTGATTGGATGTTATGTAGGCATCCGTTTTTCCCCCCGCGTCGATGGGAGACACTCGTGCCTTTCTCCCTCATAGTCCGGGAGTCTTCCCACCGGGGAATTCTGGAACATGTGGGCATTTGGCGAAAACCAATCTGAAGTGCGCCGGCCTCGCATCCCAGCACGATATATAACAATAATCAAACAGGCACAAGGCTTTGTCAACACTCGCCAGTGATCTACCGGAGATGAGTTCACTACCCAATATCCGTCTAAAGCCATGGCTGAACCAGAATAGAAGGCACACAGAGGTAAGTTGATGAGCCCAGTTGTACAGGTGCTGGAAGCCGTCTCATGATTGCTCTGTTCCTGTGTGGGCGTTGGCATAAGGCACGAGGCCCCTGGATTGGTCGTGGCCATACTGGTTATGGAGCTCATTCTCCAGGACGATCAACACCAGGGGAAATATAGCAGGCCTGGCCCAGACATCCTTAGGTGTAGGCTGGCAGATATTTACCATTCCCTGTCTTCCTCTTCCGTCTTGCTAGCATCATCAGGTCCCTGACAGAGATGGAGGGAGGATGGGAGGGAGGGAAGGAAAAACGGGGGGAAAGAGAGAGAGAGAGACAAATGGAGCGAGAGATGGACTGAGTGGCGCATGGAGAAGGACGATATGGCCAGAAAATGAGGAAGAGATGTAGACAGAGATAGAGGGAGAGAGAGAGATGAAGAGAGACAGAGAGATGGAGGGAGAGAGAGAGAGATGGAGGGAGAGAGATGAAGAGAGACAGAGAGATGGAGGGAGAGAGAGAGAGAGATGGAGGGAGAGAGAGAGAGATGGAGGGAGAGAGATGAAGAGAGACAGAGAGATGGAGGGAGAGAGAGAGAGAGATGGAGGGAGAGAGAGAGAGATGAAGAGAGACAGAGAGATGGAGGGAGAGAGAGAGAGAGATGGAGGGAGAGAGAGAGAGATGGAGGGAGAGAGATGAAGAGAGACAGAGATGGAGGGAGGTGCACGTCCAGGGAGCTGGATTTCTCCTACTTATTTGATGTTGATTATGACAGGTTGTATTGGATTCGAAAGGCAAGGCTACGGAGCCCGACTGCTGCAGTTTACAGTCGGGTTCAGAAGTGCTGCGTCTGGTTCACACATGGAAGGCCGGTGTTTGAGTGACTGAGGTGTGAGACTGAGGTGGGCGGATGAAGGCGAGTGTGTGTGTCTGTGTGTCTGTGTGTGTGTGTACCAGAACAAACAGCATCCATATGAAGTGCGACGCTGTACAGTGGGCCTTGCAGCGGAGCCCCCACGGGACCACCCTCTAGGCCTCCCGCTGTCTAAATGCCAGCCCCTTCGCCACGCCATCTCCCACCTCTGCGACACCCGGAGCGGTCGCTCGAAGGCCGGCGGCGCCGCACACTCCGTTTCGAAAAAGACAGCCTACTCTGAGAGCGACCGTCCGCTTTGCCGGCAACGTGCACGGCAACCAGACAGGCCGGAGACGTGGAGACGAATGTCGTTTTGCTTTTGGATCGCTGTTAGGCCAGCGTTTCTCTTGGACGATGGTCAGATAGGAACAAACGGAAGGTCGTCCGCATTTATTGCATTTTTTTTGGAATAATATCTACTCGTCTTTCCCCCTGAGGCCATTAGTGGAAGTCACAGCTGCCAGGAAATGGTGATGTCGGCTGGGTTGGGCGTGTTACGACTGTGCTGCTCCCTCGCGCTGACGACGTTAGGGTCGGCTGTGAGAGGAAAGCGTCAGGGGGTCTGTGGCGAGCGCTGACCTTGGCCGAGGCGGGCGGTCCACGCGGTTTACAGCGATGTTTCTGTTTCTGATGAGCGAGAGCTCAACTCACACTGTCTTATGTCAGCCCCCCGAGTGACCCCTGACACACACACACACGCGCTCACACAGAAAACACACAAACTTGCAGAAAGAGACTAACACGCACACATCCCTGGACAGACCTACATACGTACACACACAAATAATTCATATAGGTCTTATTTTCCTCTACTGGGGAAAATGTACTAGCTGCATGTGTTCAAGTAGACCATTGCTTGTGTGTGTGTGTGTGTGTGTGTGTGTGCGTGCGTGTGCGAAATAGAATTAAGCTTGTACACACTTGTGTACTGCAAACGCTGACATTCCTCGTCAAAACGAAGAAGGAGCTCTGAAGAGGTGGAACAGGAGGAAGGAGAAAAGGGGGGCCGGCAATATTACGAATTTAATGTTTCTTTTCATAAAGTCACGGATAAGGTCGCCACAAATGATTCTCTCCGACGTAAGCCGGGAAATGAAGCCGAGGTTTTCTATGGGAATAATTAGCTCGGTTGACAGCTGATCCCGTTTGAAATGACACAGAGCAGTTTTCCCTGCGTCGCTCTTTCCCTGCTATGGGTGTTCTCTCTCCCCATTTTGGGAATTTAATCTCTCCTTTGAGGATGTGTCTGTGTGGGAGAGGGAGAGGGAGAGGGAGAGGGAGAGGGTAATGTTAAAGTCCTGCAATTAAAATGGCGACAATAATTAGAAGGATTTGAGATGATGGAAGGGGGACCTAATACTTCTTTCACTCCGGCAGAGTGTGTGTGTGTGTGTGTGTGTGTTACCTGGGGCTGTATGTCAAGCTGTATAATCAGGGGAGAGGAGGGAAGAGACGAGTAAGCAGTGTACTTGTCTCAGAGCACAGAATGTACCCGTCCCTCCTTCAACTCTATTCCTGATTCAGCATTGGGTCTCACACACACACACACACACACACCCGCACGCTCACTTAGGTGTAGGCTGTGAGGGTCTTATGTAACTTTATAAAAGCTAACTTTGCTTTGGAAGAACTTTCCTCTGTATTTCGGGGTGCTTTTTTGTTTTTCCCGTGAACCTTTTTTTGGTTTTTCCATCGTCCGTTAGGGGAGATTATCCTGCCCGATATGAAGGACCTGACCCTGTCCTGCCGGGGTTGGCTCGCATTATCGTATTTCAAAATGACAGGGAGAGAGGACGGGGTGAAAGAGAAAGCGAGGAGCACCCGAGAAAGACGGAAGAGAGCGAGAGAGAAAGGTTGAAGAAGGGAGAGACAGAGAGGAAGAGGGCAGAAGGAGGACTTGGATGAGTGCCTCCAAGGTGTTTGTCTTCATTGAAGAACGCTCCGCCTGTTGTCTTTTCCAGCTGACATAGAATTCAGTGCCAAGACGTTCTCATGAATAAACAAATAAGTGTGTGTGTGTTTGTGTGTGTGTGTGTGTGTGTGCGTGAAAGTCTGGTTTGTTCACATTATCTCCCATGGTGGTTAATTCATCCATTCGTTTCTGAAGGCCGGTGAGTGAGCGCACATGGTTTGTTTTGTGCTCGGGCCCATGGTGGAATGGGTTTAGACACTAGGCAACCGTGCTCGGCACACTGTCTTCGTCACACCGCGGATCACCGGGAACGGCTATTCCTGGAACGGGGGCGGTATGGTGCCCGAACACGATGGCCGGACATGGAACTTGGGCCTCAGTGTGGCATTACTGGGGTCACTGGTTGCAGGCCGCTTGATTCATGTGGTGGTACCGAACAAAGATCAGGAATATGTTGGTGAGGCAGTCAAGTACACACACACGCACGCACACACACTATACATAACTAGGTTACGGTGGGAACAAACGAACAACTTTTATTTCCCTTTTTCAATTTTTTGGACAGATGATGTGAACTTAACACAGTCTTGTCCCCCACCAAACTAACGGCCAGGGTCCGTCCATTCTGTCTCGGCTCTCGGATCTCTGCCTCTCTGCAGCTCTCTCATTGCCTCTGACCCTTACCAGCACATGTTCTGGTTTTACCACTGTTGTCTAGGATGTTGAGTTTGTTCAATTAGTTTGAGGCTGCTGTTATCTTAGTATGTTGATTCAGTTGGAAAAGTAGACGTCTGTTGGTTTGGTAATATGTTGATTCAGTTGGAGTAGGAGGAATCTGTTGGTTTGGTAGTCTGTTGATTCAGTTGGAGTAGTAGGAATCTGTTGGCATGTTATTATGTTGATTCAAGGATGTTTCCGATTCACCACAGTTCACTGTGTGTGTTCTGATCCCTGTGGATTAAGCTGTAAGCTGCTGACAGGAAGGTCTCAACTCCAGACTCCCCCATATGAAGCTCTGTGTGTAGAGGTCGCAACCCCCTCCGCAGACACACACACACACACACACACAGATATACACATACACACACGGCTCACTGGAGCTAGCTGATAACCAGCTGTATGGGCCGAGTCCGGAGGGTCCAGAATGACACGGACAAACAGCAAGACAAATAGACAAAGAGGAGACAATGGAGCGTGCGACACGACCAAATAGAGGCGTTAATGAAATGACACGTCGCTTCCATCCCAAAATATCAGAGCAGGGAACAACAACAAGCTCTGATCCGGGCCGATGTGCCGTTCAGGTCGGATCCGGCCAACGGTTCTAGCATGGGCATATCAAGTGATTTTGTGTGTAATGTAGGTCAGCCAAACCCAACCCAAGACAACCGCTGTGAGCTCCAGCCGGACCAGGTATGAAGCAGATCAGACGAGTCCTGAACGGATCCGGGGAGGGGAAATGAACAGCCAGCTTCAGCCCTGGGGGATCCTGGGAGGGGAGGGGAACAGCCAGCTTCAACCCTGGGGCATATGGGGAGGGGAGGGAACAGCCAGCTTCAGCCCTGGGGCATATGGGGAGGGTAGGGAACAGCCAGCTTCAGCCCTGGGGCATCCGGGGAGGGGAGGGAACAGCCAGCTTCAGCCCTGGGGCATCTGGGGAGGGGACGGAACAGCCAGCCTAAAGAGAGCTGAGGTCGTTTCATTCTGAAAAGTTAAAAGTTGACAACTAGACAACTCTCGCTGTCATAAACCCCTCCCCCCTCCCCCCTTCCCACACACACACACACACACACACACACACTGTATGGACCCACTCACTTTAATCCTCCACACAGACAGAGACTTTTCATTTCATGAAGAATGAATGTGTTTAATCTCATGCTCCGTTGGTATGCAGAGCCACCCGTCCAAGCCGGCTACTCGATAGATTTCAATTTCAATGTCTCCCCGCCGTCAGCTCATCTTAACCCAATCAGCTGGCTCACTTAAGAGGAAGAAGCTCAATATGCGGGAATTAATACGTGGCGTTTCATATTGTGCCGAAATGGATGACTCACTGTAGGAGGCTAAAGACTAATACTGAGGAGACGGAGAGGAGAGTGGGTTTAGCTACAGGATGACAGGGACCTCTGTCTCTGTGTGGAAAAGACACTGTAGCCCAGTGTGAACTTCTGGATCTAGCGACACGCGGACACACGCACACACACACACACACACACACACACTGGTCCTGTAGTGATCGAGTGTCCTTGGATGAGTACAATTGCTGTAATACCGGGCCTCTGTGTGACCACCCTGGTGATGTGTCCCTGATCCGAATACCGGAGTGCTACCACGCTCCACGCTCAGATTGGATCTGCTAGCAAGCCCCCCCCCCCCCCCTCTGCCACACACACATACACGCGTACGCCCGAACACACACGCGCCATAGTATTGGAAACGAGCGCTTGGAAATCACACTCGAGGCTCGACGTTCATTTTCCCTCCCCGTCTCCCCGCGGTCACTGGAAAATGATGCTTCATATTTGCTCCATAGTGATTGTCTTCTCCGATTGTAACTATTACTGCATATCTAAACCCCAGGTACTCCCCATAAGGATAGTAAAATATGTACAATCACACACACACACACACACTCACTTGAGCAAGCAGTGGTACACCTATCAACCATACACACGGAAGAAATGGTGCCCCTTCTTCACACTCAGGTCTGGTCCTTTTTTCCACACAGGGGGCCCCTCAGAATCGTGGCATGGGGGACCCCTTGCTGGGCAGCCAATGGGTCTGGAGGCTAAATGAGAGGGACCCATTGTCATGAAACGAGTACTCCTCTCTCTATCTCCCTCTATCTCTACCCCCCCCCCCCTTTCTCCATTTCTCTTCATCTCTATCTCTGTGAGAGAGTGTGTGTGTGTGTGTGTGTGTGTGTGTGTGTGTGTGTGTGTGTGTGTGTGTGTGTGTGTGTGTGTGTGTGTGTGTGTTGAGGACATTGAGACTGTCCTGCCCCAGTTCTCTGCGTGTCTCAGAGGGGGTTAAACAGGTCCGGACTCACCCAGGTCATGGTAGTCTTTATATAGCCTAGCCCTTCTCCCTCTCCCCAGAGTCTCAACGGACACATGCAAAGTCAACAGTGCAGGCCAGCTTTCCCTTGCTCATACATTCCTGTGTCTGTAGGTCTGTCTCCCTTCCCTCCTTCCTATTTCACCTTTATTCCAAGAAAGACATTGAACTTTGACCTAGGTCTCATCCTTCCACTTCACCTTTATTCCAAGAAAGACATTGAACTTTGACCTAGGTCTCATCCTTCCACTTCACCTTTATTCATAGAAAGAAATCAATCTTCCTTCCAGTTTACATTTTTTTTTTTTTTGCGAAATCAAAATGAGTCCAAGCTTTCTTCCTTCCATCTGTCCTTCATTCCTTCCCTGCCCGCCTCCCTCCCTCCCTCTCTCCCTCCATCCATATTCTCACCTTTCTGCCCCACCACCCCCCAAGCCTTCTTCAATAGTCCTTCATTCAGCCATTGAACCATTTCCACTATCCACCACCCATGTCCAATTAAAGCACATCCAATTTGTCTGGAAAGGGAAGAGGAGGAGGCAAAGAGGGAAGAAGAAGCAATGGAAAGATAGGAATCTTATCTTTGTGCGGTTTTAATTATTTCATCTTAAGGTGTATTCATTCTGGAGCCAGGTTATTAAACAGTGTCCATCTTAATCAAATGCTCTATAGCCCCAAATTGGGTAGATAATTAGAGACTGAATAATTAAATTGAATTGAAGAAGCATCTCAGCTTTCACGATTGAGGTGGTGTTCCATGTGTCCTAGGTATTATCGGTAAAGGCCTAAAGCCAGGGCCGGCTGGACCCAGGCTATGTGGACCCAGGCTATGTGGAACCAGGCTATGTAGAACCAGGCTATGTGGACCCAGACTAGGTGGAACCAGGCTTTGTACTGTAGAACCAAGCTATGGACTGTAGAACCAGGCTATGTACTGTAGAACCAGGCTATGTACTGTAGAACCAGGCTGTGTAGAACCAGGCTGTGTGGTGTGGATGTCTTGACTTCCCTTGCCGTCTAATCTGTTCCCTCTCTCCTCTTGCCGACCCAACCCCCGGAGGTATCTACATACCCCATAATGATACCTCCTCATGTCGATTCCTTTATCTTCCCTACGTGCTCCCTCCCTCCCTCTCCTCCTCCTCCTCCTCCTCTGCCTTTCTGTGTAACAGAGTGGTGGTCTGGCTGTTTCATAAGCAGACAATGCTAATTACTACCTGAGTGATGAAGCCTGGGGCCTCTCCTGTGGGATTCACACTTCTGAGAAGTGTCCTTAAGCCCCCTTTGAGGGATTAGTCTGTGTGATGTGGGCTTGTGTGTGTGTGTGTGTGTGTGTGTGTGTGTGTGCCTGACAGCTCCTCCTGTTTTTGGGTGCTTTCATGTTTACTAGTCTTAAGCGGAGCCGTTATGAGTCTGGTTACCTGCCCCAGGCATATATTAGCTGAGCATTTGTTTCTTTTCCATCATCACGTTTGTTGACATGTTGTTATTTAATTACCCCCCCCCCCCAGTCAAACTGGGTGTGTTCTTCGCAAACTGCGAACATTTCATTTGACTCCCTCTCTCCGCCTGCTGTGGTACTCCCTAACTCCACCTCCCCCAGTACCCCCCCCCACCCCCGGTTACCTGGCAGCATGTCCACGGCGGAGGATGCGTCCTCCTGGTGCCCCTCTGCAGAAAAAACAACAATCTCCTGGCCGCACCTCACTTCAACTCCCAGGGTGTAGCCAGAGACGTGTGTGTGTGTGTGTGTGTGTGGTGGGGGGGGGGTGTGTGTTTGTGTGGGTGTGTGTTTGTGTGGGTGATCCTGTGTGCGTGTGTTTCAGAGTGTTTTCACGCTGCGTGTGTCCATGTACCCATTTGAATACGCATATTTAACAGTTTGACAGTCCTGTGTGTCTTTGTGTGTGTTTGTGAGGTTGTACATACTACAAAGACACGTATGTTAGTCTGGGGGAAACACACAAAGTGTGTGTGTGTGTGTGTGTGTGGGCGAGTGGGCGTTTGGGTTGACCCACACACACACCCACAGGACACATCTGACGTGAGGAACATCAGGCCTTCAGCACTACATCATCTATGCCCCCCTCCCCCTCTCCCCCCCTCTCCTATCTCCTTCTACCCTCTCTTACCCACGGCTGTCTCCCCCTCTCCTCCCCACCTATTCCACCATGTCCTCTCTCCTGTCCTCCTTCTATTTGCCCCGCCCCCCGTCCCCCGTCCCCTCCCGTCACCCATTGGTCGCCACGGGTCTGTTGACGCCGCGCCAACGCGAGCCCGAACACCTGCATTGACTCTAAAGGGGGGGGGGGGGGGGGGGGGGGGGGCGGTGATCGGCCACCAACACGGCGTCATCAGGGCACGGCCCGAGTCCTCTTTCGGGGGTCAAAGGTTGCGGTGACAGCGTGCCAGAGTCACATTTGGACCATTACCGCCATCTCTCACCGCGGTGATGAGACAGCTCTGTTTTAATGACCGGACAGGGTGTCAGCCTCCGGTTGGACACTAAAAGGCCTCCCATCTGCCAGACACTGGAGCCAAGATGGCCGAACACGTTTTCATACCGAACCACCGTTGTGGGGGGTTTAGCCCCGATTCTAGCACAGTGATTAAATCGCCTCTGGCGATTATGTCCCCTCAAAAGGAAATTGAGGATGGGGGGGGGGAATTCCCCCTTTATACGTTGTGGGCTGATCTGGCCACCGTGTGGTGGTTTATCCTGCCGGGTGGTTGGGGCGAGACTGGTGTTGTCCGTCGGCGTGCATTCCAGAGCGGCCGTGCCGCTTCTGCCTGTGATCCGGTGCTGGCGGATTAGGCCGAGTATCTGACGGCCCTAAGGTGCTCTCAGCCAGCCGTAATCTCTGCATCTCTTCACAAGGAAATAAATACATTAATACTGCACCAGACTTCACCCGCTAGAGCTCTCTGTCTCTTTCCCCCTCTGTCCTCCTCTCTTATCCTCTCATCTCCTCACCTCTCCTGTGGATGATGCCATTTCAGGGATTCATATTTTATAGATTTTGTTTTCAGGTGCTGCCAGGGAGAGATTAGATCCTGTTTTATCTGTCAGTCCGTCTCTCTCGTTTCCCGAAGTAACCAGGGTCAGGGGTCGCTGGGTACGGGAGGTAGGAGGGGCCGACAGGATCGGGAGTCTTTTGAAGAGAGGCTCCCGGTGTCAGCTGCTTGTCCTCCCCCCTCTGGGGAACGGGGAGGAGAGGGACGTATGAGGTTGCAGGGGAGTGTTGTGGCGGTTCTTTGGCCCGTCGGGGGCTGGGGGCTGGCATTCTCTCTGGCTGACTCTCGTCCCTTGTTTGTAATTAGCCGCCAGGTGTTTTGGTGTGATGCGTGTGCGGGCAATTGTGCGTATAGGTGTGTGTGTGTTCTCCCGTGTCCGTGTATGCATGTTTGTGCGCACTGGTCTGAGTCTTTGTGTGTGTGTGTGTGTGTGAGGATCACTGGGGGACCATACAGACAGGATATGAGTCTTGGCTCCTCCCCAGGGGTTGGTGCTGAGGAAAACATATTAGGCAAACAGCCTCCCAGGTCGTCCCTTGTTAGCATTGCCGTTACTAATATCACCATTAGTATCTGTGTTTTAATTGGTGTGATTATCATTAGCTGAGGAGGGTGGAGGTGGTGGTGGTGATGGGGTTAACCTTTGTGCTCGCTCCAGGAACAGGCAAAGGCTTGAACGCTAAACACCATCCCTGATAGGTTGAATGGGCCGACCTCAATCCCGAAAAAAGGCAAAAGAAGCTCAGAGGAACTCGTATAGATCACACAGGGGGAACAGGACCGCAAGATTTGTGAATTGAACGCAAAGACGGATTCCAGCAGTTCTGTCACTGCATTGAATGTGTGCGTGTGTGCGTGCGTGTGAACATCCATGTGGATACATTAAGTGCAATTTCACAGCTTGTGTACAGGACTCTTTAACGGCTCACACGGCATCCATGTTGGCTTGATTCAGGAGCCCATTGAGCCCCGCCCCCGCTAAATTGCTTTTTTTCTCCCACAATGTTCTTCTAGTATCAGCACAGCATGGTCAAAGGGGCTTACTGCTTCTCTCTCAAAATATATCTAATGACATGCTAGAAGCAACTCTCTTTTTCTCTCTTTCTCAATCTCTCTCTGCATTCGTTTCTCTCTCCGCTTTCCTCTCCTTCCATTTCTATTTCATCCTGGCATTGTAATTTAGGTCTGCACAAAATAAAGCTAAGCTGTGTCATCAAAACAGCCGCAGTCCTCTGGTATCCATGTGAGGGACTACACAGAGAGAGAGACAGAGAGAGGGAGACAGAGAGAGAGAGAGAGACAGAGAGGGAGACAGAAAGAGCATTTGTTTCACCCTCTCACCGAGGCTAGATAATAGGTGCCTCAGAGAGGAGGACGAAAAACAGAGAAGAAAGGAACCTGTGGGGGGGGGGGGGTGTAGGGAATGAGGGAGTGAGAGATGGAGGGAGGCGGGGGGGGGGGGGGGGGTAAAAACTATTATTTTCACCTTGTTACAGCTGCCTATTGTACCGGCCTGTGTGATTGACAGCCTTGGAATCAGCTGGGGATAGGCGTGCACGTGTGTGCCTGTCCGTGCGCGCGTGTGCCTGTCCGTGCGCGCATGTGGCCCTCTGCTAATGGTGTCCGTTCTGTTCCCTCACCCTGATGTGCACAGTGAACGCTTGGCCGCAGACAGCCTTCAGAAGAGAGTTTGTGGAAGAGAGGGGAGACACGGCGAGGCCCTGTTACACGTTCCGCCCTCCCTCCAGTGCACTCGGGACGATGTCGTTGCCGGGGGGGGGGGGGGGGGGTCGCCGAGGGGGGGGTGGTCGCCGGGGGCGGGCGGAGAAAGAGGAACTCAGAGAGCTAATCAAGTGCAGCGACGCCGTGTTCCTGCAGTTACTGTAGCACCTCGCCCCAAACAGGGCCTCGGGATCAGCCGAGCTAGGTGCCGAGGAAGGCGGGGGGACGAGGGCGGGGATGAGGACGGGGGACGAGGGCGAGGGACGAGGGCGGGGGACGAGGGCGAGAGATGGGGGAATGGGAGAGAGGGGTGTAAAGAGATAGACAGAGAGAGATTGACACAGCAAAGGACCACAATGCTAATAAATCCCAAAAAAGTAAGGCAAGACATGGGTGTTATAACATTTATATATATATATATATATATATATATATATATATATATATATATACAGTACAGTAAATGTGTGTATATATATATATATATATACCTCCTAAATATGCTAATATGCCATACTATGCGCTTGGCTAATGCTAGTGCTGGGAGCCTATGGGCGACGGCTAGCGGTAACGTGAGCCGTCAGAGTGACAGCGTTAGCTAGGGGTGGTAGCCGGCGCTCTCCTTCTCAAACGGGCCTTTTGTGTCGGGTGGCATCTCTCTACTCAGAGCGTCTGATCAGGCTGTGCTGCTTTACAAGCCTTAGACGAGGGAAGATAAAACGACCCGCTGTCACGCGCCACACACGACACGTTCAATTAGAACCGCGACTGCATGACATTAAGGAGGCCGACCTGAGAAGTGTCAGGAGAAGTGCCGAGGGGGGTGGGTGGGGGGGGTTTATCACGCGCTTCGACTGTTTATCTCGCAGAATTCCTCGGAGTTTCGGGAAAAGAAAGAGGTGAACAAGAAACAATGTGCGAATCTGGCGTCTCGTCTTGTGTTTTTGGTCCTCGACCAAGATCATCAAGGGAATGGAACGTAAAAATGGCCATTATCAGTGGAGTCCTGACCTGGCGCTTGTCCTACTATTGGGTGGCTATTATAACCAGAAATGTGTTTATAGATTGTGATGATAGAAGGGAAAGGGCTTGGTTTTATACGGTCGGTGGATGTCTCCCCGGTGCCTGGCTATTCAGATGAATCACGCTCCCACAAGGACTATTATTCAGGGTTATTGGCAGAGCCCTGTGCTCACTTAATTGGTCGGTCTCCAACTGCCAAATTCTGGTCAGATTTATCATGAGCAGCCAATCAGCTTAATTGACCCTGCAGAATATAGTCGTCGCCGTCTCTCGTGACGAACAGCGTAGTATTTTGACGTGGCATCTTTGCATTTTAATTGTGTGCGCGGAGAGCGACGGAATAGAAATCCAATTCCAGAACACATGGGAGGAGGACAAAATGGCCGTAATCTTGCGCGCGGAAATGGAAAGATGTAATCAGCAGACGTAACGCGCATTTATGTGAAATGTGGTTTCTGGGCCACCCAAGAAGAGATGCCCTGTCCTCGTCCTTCACCTTCCCCAAAACAAAAGACTACAGTCTCCCCTCGGGCCAATAAGTGATTTAGCATGCTCCGTGTCAGCAAACATCATTCCATGTCACTACATCCCAAAGCTAATACGGCCTGATTGTCTCGGGAATGACTGTGTCAGACTTATTGCCAAAGACAGACCCATTAATTCCACCTCGTTTCACCTCCTCGGTGGAAAAGGTGAACGCTAGGGAGGTGCAGGGAGTGCATCGCCCACCCCCCAGCCCCCCTCGAGTCAAACTCTTGCTTTCAAACCTACCGTGTCTTTTGTGAAGCTCTCACAGTTAGGGCTGCTGCACTATTCATGGGCTTGTGAAAAAAAAAAAACTCTTTTTTTTTTTTTTGCCCTGAATAAAAAATAAATAAAAAAATTTAAAAAAACGTGTGGGATGGAAGGAAATGGAATGCATTAGACTATTCAGATAGAGCTTGTCTGTTTTGTGTGGCACGGAGGTACAAGTGAACTGTTGCGCGATAAGGTATTATCTAATGGGCGGGGGGGGGGGGGGGTAGGATTCAATCAACTGAACCTCAGTCCTAATGTTGTGTCTCCCGAATACATCAGTGAGAGACAGGGAGAGAGAGAGAGAGAGAGATGGGGACCGATGGGGGAGGGCAGGAAGACGACGAGAGATAGCATGTATGAAAATGAGAAAGAGGGAGGGAGGGAGTGAGGGAAGAGGAGAGATGAAGGTAGAACATCGAACATTCCCATGTAGTGGAGGAGACCCCCATCACCACCAGTGGAGCAGAAACCACTTTTGCCTTCAGCTCACGTGCAGATTAAGACTATACATAAATAAATAAAGGCTGATGAGCTTTTCGGTCGTTCTATTAGAACTTCTCACATTGTGCGTGGTTTAATTTCTGATTCAGTTTTATTTTAAAGGGCGTAAATGTGAGTTGCTCTAAATTCCAATGTATTTATTTTTTTGGTCCCAAAAAGAAATTAGGAGGAAAGAAAATCAGAAAAAGACAAAAAGTTTTTGAGTTGGACCCGTGTGCAGATACAGTAACTGCTGTTAGTTCCTGTCAGTGTGAAATATAGCTGATCCTAACACACATCCAGCTTTAATGATTCAATCCACACAGGCTTCAACAGCCCTCTATCTCACCTATCTGAGTTTGTCTTTCTCTTTGTACCTTAACTGCACACAGGTGACAGAATTACCAACAGAGCATCAGAATAGAATGTTCTTATGATGTCAGGATGTCTGCCACTGTTGACTATGGGTGGTAATCAACAGCTACTTCTGAGCAGGTGTTATAGCTACACTCAGTGTATTCAGAGATGAGTCGGTAAATCTGTTACATGTATTAGAAATAGGCTTTCTATTTCTTCTTTTTTCTTTTTTTCGCACTTGGCTGGCTACAGTTCAATCTATATCGTTTTTTTAATTTTTAATTTATTTTTTACGGAATACGTTTCAACAGTCCTTGGAAGGAGATGTGTTTTTTTTTTTTTTGGTGTCGGAGCTCATTAGAATAATAATGATCAAGATGATAGTTTGTTAATAGTTTACATTTTTGTGGAATCAGCTAACTTTAGCATTACGAGAGTGGGAATGAAACGCTAGACTAATCTTGGATTTAATTATTATTTTCAAAGCGTTTGAATTTTCATGTTCTAGAAGTACAACACAGGATAGTTGTATGGGGGGGGGGGGGGGGCTCTATGCTAGATGGCATCTGGTGCTATATCTGCAAGTTTACCCAACAAAATCATCTAGTCTCGAGTCTTTAATAAGTCTTGGAAAATGTAGCGTATGTCATTATCAAGCTGGTCATTAGGCTCACAGGGTCACATAAAAACAAGTAAATCCCAGCGATGATTTTGTATTTACTAGAGGCGGGCTTGATACTAATTCAGAAATACTTGACAGAGTGCGCACTCAACGACAGCTTGAGGGCGATCGCCATATCTCATGTGTTAATTGGCGGCGTCAGAGTTCACGGTCGCAGTCGCGCTCCGATCGGGCCTGATATCAATGCGCCTCATTGTCTGCTTGACCGCTTCGTCCACTGTCCTCCTTGGTCTGACTTATGACCTGCTGTGATGAATAAAACTGTCAATCATGCGCTCCTCGACTAATGGAAATCAATAAAAACAATTTCCATCTACATTCATGATCTCCGCCTGTTGGCCACCCAGGTTTCGTCTTTTTAACACGGAGTGGAGCTTTTCTTATAAAATGCCATTACACGGGGGCGAAGAAAAAGAACAGAACGAGAGAGGAAGAGACGAAAAGGCTAGAGAACAAAAAAATAGGGAAGGAAAAAATGCAATTTCACCCCGAGACTCAGAGAAGCCGCAGAAGGAAGCAGTTTACAGATGAAAGTAATTTCATTGCATTTGTTCTCCTATAAAGCGGCCACTGATATATTCCCAGAGACAAGAAATGCGGGGGCACCCCTCGCCGACAGAAATAGATTCCCCTGAGACACTGTCGGCCTGTACCAGCTGAGCTAGGCTCTGTCCTACCGACGCCAGATAAACAATCTCTCAGTGTTTATCTATCTGCTTACTCGTCAAGGGACTTTGGCTGATGACATTTAGAGTTAGGCTCACAGGCCCACCCGGGTGGCGTCCCGTCAGATCCCCTTTGACCCTGTGACACATATTTTATTGAATCACCTGACCTCTGATGCCATGCCGGCTTGTTTCACTGACCCGGCACAGCAATGATGTAATGATACAACCCTCTCAGCCTCTGAACAGAGTCAGCTGACATTACTAGGTTGTAAAGGGCAAATAGAGCTTATGAAAAGACATGCCTCTTCCTCATTGGAAGTCATAATCATAGAACAGCTGAGTCCCATGCGACATGTAGGCACCAGAAAGCCGATCGGCTAAATCATCGGGCCTGTTCAACAAAATGTCGCTGGTTTGAATCCCAAGAAACGTCACGCGTGTTGCGCCCTCTGGGGTTTGGCTCTCAGTCCGCCGGATAATTGTGTACGCCAAATGACTTAACAACCCGGGACGTTTAGATGGTGGCAGCAAACGCTGTCAAGGATGCCCGCCGCCGTCCGGTTTCCACGGCGATCTGACTGGGCCGTTCACTGTTAGCCCAACGATGGACCTGTGTTTGGACTCCCGGGACAGCAGAAGGTGTTTAGTGTTACACTCTGTTGGCAGACGGCAGGATGTGTTTGAGTTTCGGGGGCGGGGATGGGGGGGGTGGTGGGGGCAAGGACAACACTCTTGTTTCCTTACCACAGGCCCGAAAAACAGTATGGTCTTCCTCCTCTGGTGCAATGCTGCAATGCTGCGAGAAACGGATATTCATGAATGTGATTCATGTGCACAGTGTGCCAGTGGTGACTTACTGTAGAGGTTATACTTTACACTAAATTTAGTAACACGTTATATAAATTTAACCTAATTGCCGTGTGACTAGCACGGTCATCGCTGTGGTAACATGAATGTAGTCTTTATGACTGTCATCAAGTGAGCAATCATTTGCGGCATCTTTTAGTTCACAAGCTTTTGGGCTTTGCTCTTGTAATGATGTCATTTTCATATAGCAGTAGCGGCCTTTCTTATGCCGTGAGGTAAAACGGCTACAGGTGTCATGGATGCAGGACAAACACCACCCACCACCACCAACGCCACCACAAGTATATGATGTTGTATCAGAGTCTCGGCTTGGTTCAAAGTCATCCCCCAAACGTTTTTTCCAATTTATTTTACAAGCTTCACAGTAGACAACCCCGTCTGAGGACCCTTGTAGCCTCAATCTGAGCCAGGGAACAAAATCAACTCGCTAGCAACCACATTTTCCACATCCTCCATTTTCACATATTTAGAGGAAGGATTTTTTTATTTCTTTCTAAAACACATCAATGATTTCTTCTCTCCTTCTTCAAACTGTAAGAAGAGTCAGTAGCCCCAGTGATTGGAACCTGAGTCATTATCTTGGGGGACCAGAGACGGCTTTTCCTCTCAACCCTATGTTATGATCCACATCAATTTAATACTCCATGGCAGTGCTCAGATTATTATTTTCAGGCCAGATTTAAGCGCTAATCTCATACTTAGGCCCTAATACAATTAAAGTGCACTGAGCGGCGATTGAGAGCCAACCTGCCAAACCACAGATACGTTTCAGTCGGATAAAGGAACGGAGGAAGGTCAGGTTGTGCTTGTAGCCCTGGCAACACGAATAAGCTAGGCTGAGAGTTTGTGGACTGGCCAGATAGCATTGGGATTCTGAGGCTTGAATGCCTACTTCAAGATGATATAGCGTCCTATGTCAGCATTATATACTGTGAATTTAAACAATAGCGCTTGGTGCATGGCCGATATACCACGGTTAACCTGTTAGGGTTGGAGTAATGTATTCAGGCTTAGGCCTTAACCTGTTAGGGTTGGAGTAAGGTATTCAGGCTTAGGCCTTAACCTGTTAGGGTTGGAGTAAGGTATTCAGGCTTAGGCCTTAACCTGTTAGGGTTGGAGTAAGGTATTCAGGCTTAGGCCTTAACCTGTTAGGGTTGGAGTAATGTATTCAGGCTTAGGCCTTAAGGGCGGTTCCAAGGCATGAATAAACGTGTTGACCACAAATGAAAGAACCCCGAAACAAGAAAACACTGCACACAGACTCCCATGGCGTGTTGCCGGGAAGGGATGATGGCGTGGGCTTGGTTTCACCCTCACCTCACTTCAAGCCTGACTGATGAATAGAAGACCGGGGAGGCATTTTGCTGTGCGCTTGCCCGGCTCCGGTGGGGTGACAGGGATTTATCCGTGTTTTGTCTAGCGTACGTCGGGATCGGGAGGGGAATAACTCGACATGTTTATGGGGCCATCTCATTCAATTAACCTCAGCTGGGCCGGAGCTTCATTGGCAGCAGGGGCCCGCGTCAAGCCGCTGACAGGATGGAGCGAGGCAGGGAAGTGGGGCCGAGGGAGGCGGAGACCACTGCGGTATATCGCGTTAGCAGCGGTTTTGTTTTAGCGGCTTTTCTTTTACATTTATGAGGGGCACTGCGTTTCCGACTTATCAAAATGCATTCCGATAGAAGCACTTAAGTGCAGACATTTTGTGTCCACAAACGTAAGAAGATCAGCAAAAAAAGTCACAAGGCTTTGACGGTTGCAACATTTCCAGCCAATCTACGCGTCACGTTGACTCCATTAAAAGACAATGGTTAGTTATTTTCATTCCACTTCAGTCGATGTTAACAGGCAAGTGTCAACACCTCTTCCACCACCGCTAGCTGTCACAGGCTGAAGAGACTCACCGTTACCTCAGCAAGACAGGAGAGGTTCCCCAGAATGTTAAGGGAATGATTGAATAACCTTGACAAAACGTTGTGTTTCTCCCTATCTGTCAAGGGCGGTGAGGTCTGGCTATTCATAAGTATCAGAGAGCACCTGCCACATCCGAGGCGGAAAGCCGTCAATAAATCTCTTCGCTAATGCACAGTGGAATCTTTTTTCACTTTTGTAATATTAATGCATGCTAGGAGAGTGGTACTCAGCAAGAAAGGCCAGGGATAGGAACATGTTCTTCCCACTACGCTAAAGCTTGCAGGACATGCCTCACTTTCATCCCTTTCAGACATAAAGTGCTGGGCTAGCACAGGCTGATTGCAGGGCTAAGGGTTAGCATTAGCAACTGAATAGAGTGAAACAGCAGATAATGGTTTCCTATCTGTACAGGATGCAGGATGTTGGTCTAATGTGAATGACTGGCAGAAACAGAGAGAGTGACTTACTGTCGGTATATTTCAGCTTAACTTTGTAATTAACTTCCTACCGAAGCTTGCTTTATTTGAACACGCTGTATGTTCGATATAATGTGTAGGCCGCAGTCTTCAACCCACGGCTCTGCGGCCAAGTGTGGATCTTTTACCACTACCCTGTGTGGCTCCCTCACAAAAAACATAGTTAATATATTTAATTTAAAGATGTTGTTAGGGAATGCAGCCAAGCTCAAAACCATCGATTTATACAGGCTACTAAATCCCTCCCAGCAGGCATGTCTGCAGTTCTGCACTTACACAGGGCAGGTTTTTGGCCATGCGGACAACTTGGATTGAGCAGGAATGCGATCTGTGGCTTTAGTGCTTCAGGGCAGCTATATTGCACAGTGCAGATGCTTAGCTCAGAAGTGAAATACGATTCATGAGAATGTACAGAACCTGCTATTAGACTTCAATTAAGGAAACTAGAGATTTGGGATCCATGTGCTAAAATAGGCTATGCCAATAAAAATGAAGGAAAACAATCAACAATATAAATACTGAATTCAATCAAAACCTCTGCTTGTATCATCGCATGCATTTGTATTTCTCGTAATAATATGTAATTATTCACTTCCCAATGTCTGGGGAACCATACATACTTTCTCAGTCCCTTGTTCAGTAGCCGGACATACACCATATTTTACACTTTATTTTTATTCCCAGAGGTTTGAGGGTACAGGCAGATGGGACTGTGGCTGTTTGATATTTGCGTGTCGGCATTCTTTTCAAGTGTTCCGGTGTTCGCCCCCTGAAGAATACATTATCATAATGAGCCTTCGCCAGTGACCACGCGGACACACAGTCACACACTTACAAACAATAAGAGAGTTGACGGTCGTGGTTCTGTGTGTTCTGTGGTTCTGTGTGTTCTGTGGTTCTGTGTGTTCTGTGGTTCTGTGTGTTCCGTGGTTCTGTGTGTTCTGTGGTTCTGTGTGTTCTGTGGTTCTGTGTGTGTTCCCTAAATCCCGTTGCACCGCGCCATCATCACACTACTTCATCCCTTTAAATTACATGCCAGTCCCATCCTCAGAGCATGTCGATATTTGTCAGTAGAGCTGGCATTAGTCTCTCTCCCTCTTTCGCACCCCTCTTTCACTCCCTCCCTCTCTCTCTCCCTCTCCCCCCCTCTCTCTGTCTGCGCCCCTCCTTGGTCACATGGGACCCTGAGACAGTTGATTCATCAAGGGGGGTGACGTTTTACAGAAGTCATTTATGACTGTCTTTTTAATAACGATAGAACCTCACTATAGACTTCTTACTGGAGAACGGATAACCCCCCAAGGGGATGTGGGTATGTTCACGGGAGAATCCTGTGACTCTATAACAATTCTCCTATTCACCCACGCATCCACCTACCACACACACACACACACACACACACACACTGCAGGAATAGAAAATGAAGATGCTGAAGTATTGAATCAAATGAAGCGGTCATTTCAACCACTTTTTGTTTCTTTGCTTGGGATAATAAGCATTCAGTGCCATGCTCTCTCCTCCTCTCTCCTCAGCCCATCTCTCCTCTTATCTCCCCGTTCTCTCCTTCCTCCTCACCCTCCCCCCCCTTCGTTCTCATCTCTTTTGCGGTTCTCCCTCCCTTTCCCATTCTGCTTTCTCCTCTTCTCTCTCCTCATCCCTCCGGTTTTCTTCTTCTCTCTGCTCCTCTCTCCCTCTTCAGTTTCTCCCCGCCTTCTCCCTTCGCTCCTCTTTCCTCCTATCAGTCTCTCATCCTATCCATTGTATTCACCTGTCTCCCCATTTCTCTCTCCTCCTCTCTCCACTTACCCCCCGTTCTCCCTTTGTCCCTGTCCTTTCATCTGGTATCCGTTACCCTCCACTCTCTCTCTCCACTTTCCTACCTTCTCCTCTCTTCTCCTTCACTCTCTTCTCCTCCCAAATCCTTCTTTTCTCTCCCCTCCTCCCTCTCTTTCCCATAAACTGCCTCCATTCTCCTTTCCTCTCCCATCTCCCCGTGGCGTCAGGCCCCCTGCATGTTCCGTGAAACAACATCCGTTTGTGTTTAAGTGGCTTGGTTTGGTGGACCTGTGCTCTCCGACTGAAAGTCGAGGTGGTGGCAGAAAGAGGGCGAGCGCGTGGATGAGTGGTGGGAGAGTGAGACGGATCATCCAGGACAGCGGGGGCAGGGGAAGACACGTGAGACAATCACAGTGAGTTGAAGAGAGTGAATGAGAGCACTGAAGGTAGACGGAGGCGGCAAACAGCAAAGTAAGACCAAGAACGGGGACACGTTTCGGTTCTTCACGGTTTGTGCCCTGCTCCCGATAGGTCGGTGGCTTGTTTGGTTCGCTCTAGCGTGGGCCGTGTTTGTACGCTGTCAAGCGTGTAGCCCGGCCCCATCCAGGTTGTGACGGGGGTTGGCTGAGAAGTGCCTGCCCTAAATTCCAACTTCGGTACGGCCAGAGGGCGTTTGAGCACCACCGCCTCGTGTGGTATGTAAATGTCACAGGAGTCAACAGAGCAAGAGACTGGCTGTCTGTCTGCCTGCGAGTGAACATAACATGTCAGGCGCCGTTTTCTCCCCGTCCCGTGTCAACACTGGACATGCATGGATCCCACTCACACACACACACACACGCAGTAGGCACGAACACCAACACCCACGCGCGCACAGACACTCTTTCGTACACTTCCCATTTCATAACACACCTAACCGAGGGATGTTAATCTCACGTCGAAGTCAGTTGCGCGCGCAGCGAGACGTGCAGCCAGGGATGCTCCGTGTCACACGCTGAAGGGTCCCTCCACGCAACCACTGCACAGCCTGACCTCAAAGGCCCAGAAAAATTCTGCATTTAAAACAAAATAGAACACGGTCTGCAGCCCGAGGGCGTATTTGCGCGTGCCACGGCTGAGGCGCGTGGCTTTCGTGCAGGGCTCTTAGCACACGCCTTTTGTCAGGGGGAAGCATCGTCCTTTATCTGCACATTTCATGTCTCCCGCAGGACCCCGAGAGGCGAAGTTATTGAGAAGCGTTGAGCCTTATTAAATTCCCAAGCATATTACCAGTCCATCGCTCTCTCTTTCCCTTTCTCGCTTCCTTTCTCTCGCTCTCTCCCTTTTTCTTTCTCTTTATGTGCCTCTTTCCCCCTCTCTCTCTCTCTCTCTCCCTCTCTCTCACCCCCCCCCCCCATTGAAATGTGTTACTTGTTGTTATATCGTACTCTGGGGCGTGTGTGATTTATTTGAAGACTAGGCCACTTCCTCATATGCTGTTTCCTGTCCTATTCTGCCGTATCGGTTGAGACTGACATTGTTATCGATGGGAGAGATTCCCCAAAAATGCTTGGTTAACACTAGAACCGCAAAATACCTACGCCTACTGGCGTTTGAGTTTGTAATTAAAATAAATCCGCCATTTTGAAAGCCACACACTCCTCCTTCCACGACGTTTCCTCGGTCGGAATTCTAAACTGACAAACAGAAAACTATTTGGAGATTATTTACCTGTCTTTTTTTACCCTGTTTTCCTACTTAATCCGCCGACAGCCCACCCCACTTAGCGTTGGTACCCAAATGGTACCCGGGCGCTAATCACCCCGCACTGAATGCATGACGTCAATGGATGAATGCGTGGTACTCCCAGATGAATGGAAACTTCATTAGTCTATTATGGAAACATAATATGAATGACATAGGCCACTTATCACATGGGTTACCGTTTTTCAATAGGACATTCAGCTTATTGTGTAGGCTAATTCATCAAATGTAAATCGAAAAAACGTAAATCAACATTATTTTAGGAGGGAAAGAGAAACTAAATTCCCACACACATCTTGTCGTCTCTCTTTGAATTTTCTCTGCTTATTTTACTGAAGCCAAATGTATTAGGCTAAATAATTATTCACAAAACAAAATTCCAAAGCTATCTCCTCTTCTAACTCCTTTTTCTTCTAACTCCTTTCGGTTTATCGATAACTTATTCATGTCACCTATGGAAAAATCATATAAGCCAATAATCTACGTGACTAGAGCTATGCACCAGCGTTTGAAATCAAATCGATAGCCCTATTTAAAACAGAATAAATCTGTAATTCATACATTTTTAGACTTCTGTATAGTTTGATAACGACCCTGTATATTAACTGATGCTCTGGCTGGATGGTGATGCTGCGGAGGAGAATGTCCAGGCTAATAGGGTTGATTTGTTTGCTAATGACGCCAAACGGCATTCGGCTCTGGTGGTTATTAGGGGTAAAAAAGGCCTTGTGGTTCTAGTGTTAAATTGCGGAGTTATGAATTCTGTTTTACAATAATATAATTCCCTGTCGAATTATGTTGCAGAGATTGGACGCAGGGGCAGTTGTGAATTGTGAATTGTTCCTTCGTTTAACAGAAACAAATGTCCACGTGTCTTGCCTGTCTAGGCTACAGTTACACAACACCACCAGAGGGGGCGCTACTGGCGCCTTCCTCCGGAACACATGAGCCAATAACTTTCCATCAAGTGAACTGTATAAAACACGACAGTGAGGCTAAGTTGGAGTGTTAATGAGGATGGATGTGTTTGTACTGAGAGGTGCTGTGTCTCTTCAACCCCCCCCCCCACCCTTGCATAGAGCATTCCGTTGTGCTGCCTGCGTTTCCTGAAACGCCATTGGCTCAGCCCCAGGAAGCGGCAGGCTCTCTGCATTTATCAACTGCCTTTTGCCCGTTATTTGTTATGTAGACGTGGCTGACGACGCGGCGCTCTGTGGTGGTGAGGGAGCACATTTGCATGTGACCTTGCACTGAGCAACTGGGGAAACGGGGGTCTTGCGGAGAGTTGTGTTGGGGAGAAATTAGGCACGTTGTGGCGTGGCGGCTGCCGGAACATGAATATCAATGCTGCACGGGAGAACCCGCCGAGTCACCCGGGGTCAGATGACTTACGCCGATCGACGGACGTGTGGACGCGGACGTGTGTGTGTTCACTGGTATCAATCCAGATGTGTTGGTCTGTGTGTGTGTGTGTGTGTGTGTGTGGACAGTAGGGGGGCCATGTCTCTTCAAACTCTGTCTAATACTTGGTGTATATGGTATGTATGCATGTATGTGTGTGTGTGTCTGTGTGTGTGCGTGTGTGTCTGTGTGTGTGTGAATCTACGTGTCTGTGTGTATTGGGGATATCAAGCAGAGGACAGGCCCCTGTGGAATACCAGGACCCCCCCCCCCCCCCATGCTCTGTCTGTGAGCCAAATCACACTAGCTGGGCCTCTGTACTACAGCCCCCCCCCCCCCAACCACCCAACCACCCCCCACCACCCCCCTCGCTTTGAGCGGCTGTTAATCCAAGACAGGGCTGGCTGCTGAGCTGTGATGTCTGCGCGCCTGCCTTCAGACGAGGCAGAGGAGAGCGAGCGAGAGACATCCCTTTACAAACTTCATCATCATTATCGAGTGCTGCCTGTCGAAACAGCCTGATGCCATGAAAGTTTCATGCGAAAAAAATATCCCGTAGGTGTTGCATTTTTAATGAGGCGGCGGTGGCGGGAATAATCATTAGGCGCCCCTCCCCCACAGTACCCCGGTACCCCTCAAACTACATTGCACGTCGTGCAAGTTCATAGCAGCCCACTCCACCCCCCCACCCGCCCCCGGCCAAAGAATTTAGCTGACGGTATGGTGGGCATTCATCTCTCTCACTCGCTTTCTCTCGCGCTCATCCCCCTGTCTCTCTCTCCCGGTGTGTGGTAAAGACGCTAGAGAAGGTAGAGATACAAGTATGATGAAATATCTGAATTTGAACTCCGTCCACAGAGTACGGCCAAAGCCGTCGTACGCCTGTTTATTTTCCCTGTGTGCTTTTTTTCCTCCCTCTCCTTTGGGAAAATGAGTTTGGCCTTTGGCTCTGTGAGGTAATCTGCAGGCAGGCCTACTCTCCGCCTTCTGCTGATTGATATTAACAGACATCCATGGGACAAAAACAGTTTGAAATCCGCTGTTCATGAAAGACCCATCAGAGAGTCGGATCAATGCTGTATAAATATTTCCCACAACCCACCAGCGTTAGAATCAAGGAAGCGCTGATGGAACAGGAGAGAGAGGAAAATCAATCAGCCCAGAGCCATAAAGACACGGAGGGGAAGAAAAATATAAAAACCCCAAAAAAAGAAAAGAAAAACGTCTGTCAAGCCCTTTGAATAGTTAAGCATGTTTCCCGGGAAACATCTGAGGCGACAGGAGAAAAGGCATAGCTCTGTATGTCATCTATAGCATCTGACGAACGCATGTCTGCTTCGGGGCTTCATATGAACTGTTAAAATAGTGTCACACATTATTTATTCAGAGACAAACTGTCAACATGTCTCCAAATGTATACAGTATATGGTATAAAGCTTCAATTGCCTAGCTTAGTTTATAGGTCCCTAAGCTTCAGTTGGTTATATGACCTTATCTGGAGAAAAATATGTTGTAGCTTGTAAAATTAATATGACCTACAGCAAGACACCCTGTTCCAGGGGGCCCAGGATTTTGATTTAACCGACTTGAAAGACCAGGTGTATTACATTTTCGTTTTAGGTTCTACCCTGTTTCTCTCCCCAATTTCTTGATACTCAGTTTGTGATTAAGGCCCTCCTGTATTGCTGAAACTCCTAGTGAATTCGTGTGTGTCCTCCAAAGCACATTCCGTGCTGTTTTTGGTTGTTACCAAGCTGTTCGTTCCACCAGGAAGTCTACACCAGAATTCTTATGCACCGGAAAGAACCAACTCTCTGGCCTCCTACCTGAGCTCGCAGGAACCTGAGCCGCCAGAAGGTGTCACTGGAGTGCGATGGGGCCTCAGCTAGTCCTTGAGCAGGGTTTGAACCCCGGTCTCACAGGGACGCCCTTAACTACAAGTCGGTGTCTTTAACGCTGCACCCCTCACGGGGCCCCTGGGTGAAATTCATTTAACACACAGGGTCGTCCGGGTCAATTAAATTAATGTATGGCGCATGGTTTCCCGGGAGGGGAGAGGATGGCGTCGTTCTGGTCAGGCAACCTCTTCGAAAGAAATTGCCTTCAACCAAAGACAGACTTTGACCATCGTCTGAATCCCTCTGTGCCTCATCCACGCCTGAAAAGACTCCCAAACCACTGCTCTCCTGCCCAGTTAGGAACTACATCGCTGGCCTCCCCGCTCTCTCACCACGTCGTTCAGATTTCTGGTAGGAGAGCCATTCCATTTAATTGACTCATTTTGTAGGTTTTGAATCAGAGGGGAGGCTTGGAGTCCCTCTTTGATCCGATAGACAGGCGGCGTAAACCCCAGTGAAAAGTGCATTTCATAACCAATGTTCTCCTCTGATGAGCCCGTTGGAATGACAAATTGAGCCCCTGGTGCTTTAAATAATGCACTCAAATGTGCTTTAGCTCGGGCGTTAGCACTTTTTCGGTTTCTAAACTGCCTGTTTAGATCAGGGGCTTGAGGGGGGGTCTGCATCTCCTCTCCAATAACTGCACTGAAGAACAGATAGGTACGACGAAGATGGCGGAAACTGGCTGAGAAGCAAGCAAAGAGGGGACGTTTGACTACTGAGATCCGGTCGTAGTGTTTCTGGGAGTTTCTTCGTCCTTTCTGTGTGTGTTGCTGGAAAACAGAATCACGCACTGATGAATGTTTTAGCGGTCCTTTGCCGAAGTCGCTGACACCCCCAGTGCTGGAGAAGTGAGGCGGGAAGGAGCAGCTCAGCGGTTGTGTTTGGCAGGATTGTCTTTTTTGTTTCACCATGAACAGAAAAGTCGTGTTCCCAATTGACCTTCTATCTGAAACCTTTCAAAGACATAGAGGGAATTGGAGGCAAATAGGGACTAACATTACTGTATACACAATGGGAGTCATACATACACTTTCACCAATCTAAAACACATACGTACCCACGTGTCAGTTGTTAGTGTTAGTTGTTGCTCCTTCAGAGGAATACGGGCTGTATTGATCAGTTGGTATCTGCCCTGACCAGAGCTGTATATTAGGATGGCTCTCCCCCAGGATGCACTGCGTTGCCTCAGTGTACCCGAACCCCCATGATGCATGCGTCACCTCGGTGAACCCCAACCCCCATGATGCACTGTGTCGCCTCAGTGTACCCCAACCCCCATGATGCACTGCATCACCTCAATGTACCCAAACCCCCATAATGCACTGTCGCCTCAGTGTACCCCAACCCGCGCAATGCCTTAAGGCATCCAGCCTATTGTTAGAGATAACCTCCAGATGTCTTACAGTTTAGTTGGAGCCTAGAACTAGCTCACCTTAATCAAGCAGTGAAGGGCATGATAATTAGTTAACAAGTTGATTCAGGTGTGCCTGCTCTGGGATCCATCAAATCCATGGACTTGCTGGGGTCCCTAGGAGAGGTTTGAGAATGAATGACCTAGAGCCCACACTCTGCTGGTTGGCTGGCAAACACATCCAATTAAATTAATTGTACTGTGTAATCAAAGAAACGCCCTTTGCAACCACATTAAATTAACCATTTTGGCAAAAGCAACAAGCATTCATATTTTGGAGAATAAAAAGTGTCCTGTGTTGTTGCTGTTTGAATGAGAGTGAGGTCAGAAGTTAATTATGCTTCTACGCCTGTGTTATGTAAAGCTAATAGATAAGTCTGTCAGGTTTTCATAGCCAATTGTAGGGTTCATCAATGGTACGCCACTCACTGTTCCTGGAACACAAGGACGTCTCACAGATTTTTTTCAATCCATACTCTGAGGCAGAAAGACACTTATCTAGCCCAGTAAATTGCTTGAATTAGTCCTGGCAGAATTGTCTTTGTGAACTCGCACAACAATAACAAAAATAAGTCGCTCGTTCTCCACTTTGGGGTAGGTGATGAATGTTCTTGAAATGTTCTTCCCCAAAGCGCGTCAAAGGTCTTGCAGTTCTTTCAGTTCAGGTAGGTTGTGTTGTAGGTGAGAGCAAAGCCTGCTGCAATCTTTCCCCTTGACCAAATACCCCTTTAAATATGAACCCGAATAATTTGGCTTCAGCTCCATTTGAGCTTTTAGCTCCGTTTGGGTCCAGAGTAGAGCTTGAATGCCACGTGGTGCCTGGTGTCTATCTTTCTATCTCCTAAAAGCCTTTTCCTCAGGGTCAACTTAATTACCACTCGCCTGGCCTCGCACTGAGCCATGACTCATGTTGCCTTGCTTGCCACTGCTGTAGCTAGCACAATGCTACCCTGACTGCAGATGGTTGCAGGCTAAAGGCTAGTTGGCTCTCTCACGACTAGTGCAAGCTGCTGGCTGCCTGCATTTAGCCTTGTTGTGACTTACTCTTCCTCGTGATTCACTGAGAACTGTGGCTGACAGCCACTACCAGCTAGGCAGCTTTAGCTGCCTTGTTTGGATCTACTTCTAGCAGTGTCTTAGTAGTTGTGTTATGTAGCAGTTACTGACTAGTAGCAATGAAAGCAGAATTGCTGCCTGAAAATACCATTACTAGCTTTGGTTATCGTCCTGTCTGTTGCAGCGTGTAGCCTGTTCACATATATTTGTATAGAAGAGGTCTGTAGTTTGGGGTGTTTTGCCAATTGCTATTATTATATAGTAATACTGGTGTTTTGTGACACTCTCTGGGTTCTAGGCGTGGATTAAAATCGAGCAACGTTTGGACCAATCACATTTGAACTATTCTGGGACAGGAATGCATCTGTGAGATTCCCGAGGAAATGTGCGTTTGACATCTATTGAATCCCCATAAACAACTGATATCCGAGTGATACCGACAATGTGCGAGATTCTTCTTTTCAGCCGTGCTGCATACAGCTGCCCGTGTCTTTCTATACAAGCACAGTGATTTAGACGTGGTCTGTATAATTCTGGTTGGTGGAGAGAGGCAAATCACGAACCCGGCCAGGTTTTGGGGGGATTTAATTGAAATTGTATTTTGACAAATAAGCATTTAATGGTGTAAAATAGGCTATTGTGTTTGTGCGGCTGGGAGTGTGTGATAAGCAGCGACTGTGGAGAGAGGCAATGAGACTTCCCCCTGAAAGACTGGAGAAAGAGAATCTAGCGAAATAACTAACAACAACAGCAAAACACATATTTTCAGACTTAACCCCTTGCTCGCTGACAGCTCACAGTGAAATCCAAAGCCCTACCATTTTCCACACACACCCGCCATTCCCGTTGAGCTGTATCACCTGTGTGAGTGTATCTAACGCTGTTATGTTCCTATGTCTCTCCTGGCTGTGTCATAATGCAACGAAACGTGTGCATGGCTGCATTCGCCGCTGCTTTGGAGTGTGAAGGCAGTGCGGCCTGTTTATGTATACTGAGTACTGTGTGCTGTATATATATATATATATATATATATATATATATATATATATATATATATATATATATATATATATATATATATATATATATATATATACATGCATTTATATACATATATATGTATGTGTGTGTATGGGTGTTTCTACGTTTGCATGTATACAGTACCAGTCAGAAGTTTGAACACACCCATTCACATGAACACACTTACCCATTCACCCATTAATTGGAATGTTCTAACTATTGACGGGTTCTGTAAAAAAAGAAGTTATATATATATATATATATATATATATATATATATATATATATATATAATTTATTTAAATGTTTTCATTTATTAGCAAGCTTTGTTTTCTCAGTTCCTGGCAGGGTCAGCATGTACCTCATATCTCATCCCTGTTTGTTTCTTTAAAGAACTGTACATGCTACAACACAGAGAATGTGAGGAATTGTAAAGAACATATAAATGCAATGTGATTATGTTTCGTGCTCAGGTCAGTCATACCTTAAGCAATGAGACACACGGAATTCTGTTTGGGGGACGGAATACCACGACTAAGGACAGATTCAATGTGGAGTAACTGGACACTGCAATTAGCCATTGTATTTTGGCAATATACCAACAAATCCCTGAGATGCATTATTGTTGTCACAAACCACTGCTGTTACAAACAAGTTACCACAATTGACACAATTGAAGCAGGTACAAGTGATGTGATGCTATACCTGTGGTAAGGTTGACTTAGTAACCGTTTTATAAGAGCAAAAAGGCATCTCGGAGGCTTGTGAAATGAGGCCAGCATGCCACGGCTAAACCCTTCGCTTCACATCATGTCTATGAATAGCGATTTAGCCATGGTATATTGGCCATATAGCATACCCCCTTGTGACTTTTTGCTTACACACAGCTTTCAACCAATCCGCATTTAGGATCCAAACCACCCAGATTATAATTTTAAATAACCTATGCTTAATGCTACTGTCCTGGCATCATGCTGTGTAGAATGTAAAATATGGACAGGTCTGGGAACTGAATAACTGGCTCACTGTGTGTAATGCAGTGTCTAGACAGGTCCTGGAATAGTTTACCTGCTACCTGTGTAGAATGTGGAACATGGACAGGTCTGGGAACTGTGATTGTCACTTAAGCAGGCATAGTTTTGTGGACTTGTAGTGTGGAAGGCGTGCAGTATCATATAATGCAAGGTTTCCCTGCCCCTCGGGCCACCAAGACTAGGCCACAAAGTTTTCTTGACATAACAGATATTTTTCACCCCAGGCGCGAGAGACGAGTCTCCCTTTTTAAATGTCACACCCACAATGCATGCCTATAGGAGGGACTCAGCGCCCGTCAGGCCTCTGACATTCTGAACGTAGCCAATTGGACGTTTAAATGCCAGTGCAAGAAGCAGCAGAAACCAGTAGTGGTTACAGTGGGGGTCTGGAATGGGCAGGATTAATATGCATGGGTGCAAATCACATTATCAATACGGGACCAAGTGGATGCAACACGCATCAGTATTTAGTCTGTACTGCTATAATCTTATAATTACATTGAATCTAATCTGTCATAGATTACATAGGTCTGTAATCCCTACCCACCCTGAGGCCTGTGATCTATGTGATGGCTTTTACTCATCACATCCATTGATGCTTTGTAATGTGGCCAAAGAAAACGCAACCCGATATGTAGTTTTTTCTTCCGTTTTCACGTGACTAGGCTTCACGTGGCTACCAGTGCACATTTGCACACTCTCAGAATTCCAAGAATTCCAATTCCAGAGCAGTGCACTCTCTGCACCAGGATATTAATGAATCAGAAAATACATCTGTAAAACAAAATCCATCTAGCTGTCATGGCTCAAGCGGTTTTGTAGAAGTCTTTAGCTTTTCCGATTCACCTTACTCCCTTAACTTCTGCGAAGCTCTTTTTGACTGCTTTAAATGTGCTATACAGGCAATTTAGAAAGACAACCACGATGAGAAGTTTCACCAAAAGTGAGGTGAATAAATAGCCTATGGTCAAATAGCTTTCCTAATAACAAAAGTCCACTGTTTCTTTAGCCTCCAAGCATCCGGGATAGCTCATACAGGGATCCCACAATGGTGTTTAAAAATCAATGTAGCATTCTCCTAAGTAAAGTTTGCTTGCCAGACATGAATTAGATTTGCCGGGCGGATGAAAATAATTGATACTGCAACTCATCGCCGTGGTCTGAAATCGCAGGGAAGTCGCAGCAGATGTGCTTGTTTTCGGGTCACATGCAGCCCTTGGACCGGATAAAGGGGCAGATGAAATGATTTAGGTATCTCGTTCCTCGCTTAAAGACAAGTTGGGAACCTCGGATTTATAATGTCACTCCTCCATTCTAATGCTAATGAGGCACTTAGTTAGCATGTGGTGTTTTTAATGATGTGTGTTTACGCATGCAACCCTGTCAGCGTGCTTTTTTTTTTTTTTTTTTTTTGTCAAACGTGCATGCGCGTGTGGCACGTGTGGCGCTCTTGCGGACGGGACACTACAAACGAACGGAGCAGCAGAAGGATCACGCTGGGTCACACTGAATTTGTCAGGCCTCATTTTCAACCTGCCTGGCTCACTGATTATGTGAAGAACGAGGAAGACAGAGGGAAAGGGTTGGGGGGGGTCGGGGGGCTGGGGCACGAGAGAGCGGGAGAGAATAGTCTGAGAAGTACAGTAGAGAGAGTCATTTGGTAATTGGCTGTGAGATCGTCACTAGAATGAAATTATGCTAGTTAATCTTTCTTCAATTAATCACCTCTGGAGTAGTCTAATTATACCAGATACAGCATTGCCAACGTATTGAAAGAGAAAATCAGCCACAGGCCTCCCCTGGAGCACTGACTCAAATAGTATTTTGCTTTGACCTGATCCAAGCCCTATGCAAATTACGACTTGCGTTTCGCGTAGACGTGAAGTAGGTTGCGGAAAATAATGTCCTTGTCATCCTTTCAGAGCATTCAGAGATTACAAACGTTTTGCCGTCCGGAATACGGTTCATCAGGGTTTCATGCCGTGAGGTGACAGTTGGACTGAGCGTGGCTAGATCAGTCGGGGTCGGGCGTATGCCGTCCATCTCGGCGGTCTGACCAGTATAGCCGGTGGCTTTGGCCGAATCCACACTGAAGTGGCAGCTGAGTCTCCGTGTTTGAGCTAGCGATTTGACGGGGATTTGTGGGAGCGCACCGCTCTCAGTTCACGCAGTTGCACTTGAATACATCTGCCGGCACACGCTCGGTATGTGTTAATACCAACAATGAATTCTGTCGCCGATGAAACCCAGCGCGCCTCTCCTCTTCAAAAGGTCAGGACACTCCAGGCCTCCTTTTCATTTTCTTCCCAGATCTCTCCGTTTTTTTTTCTTCCGCCCTCCTCCCTAATTGTCTGGCAAACAGCTCAGCGGAGAAAGACAAATATCCAGTCTTCCATGTAGATATTGTTCCCTCTGTATTTCCCTTCGTGGGATTAATTATTCAACGCCTCCCTTTGTCTCTCTCCACACCTCTTTTTTTTTTTTTATTCCATTTACTTTTCGCTCCTTTCATTCTATATTCCTTCCTTCTTTCCTTCCTTCTTTCCTACCTCTCAATCTTGTCCATTCCGTGTGCTGGCTTCTTGCACGAGTTAGTAGAGGCATTTGTTAGCCAAAAATTCTCTCTGTCTCGGGCGTTGCGTAACGCTTGCAGGTGTCCTGCGTCAGATTCAGCCTGAGAGGCATATCGCTCCCAGTGCAACTCAGCCTGACAGGCAGCAGATCACTGCCCAGTAATTAGTTGTCATACCCAGGCTGAGTTTCACCTAATTAAATGAAACCTATTAGTGGAGAGAATGGGAGAAGACGACAGAGCTACTGTATAGTGAATGATAGCTCTGTCTGTTGCCTTCTCGTTTCATATTTCTCTCGCTTGTTTTCCTCCTCATTTTCTCATTGTTCTCTTACTTTTCCCTATCTCCCTCGTATTTCGCTCCTCTCTTTCGCTTAATTCTTTCTACCCGTTTCTTCTCTTTTTTTTCACTTCTCTTCCTTGTCTCTCTTTACCTTCTCTCGTTCTTTTCTCTCACTTCAGCTTCTCGCTCTCTTCTCGCTCCCTTCTTTCTCGGTCTTTACTTTATCCCTCTTATGCTTCTTTCACTTCACTCTTGTCTTTCTTTCTTTCCTCTTTCTTCCGTCCTCTTTTTCCTCATAAAGGCCTGACTATTTTTGACAGTTAGTTTGCAGGAGGAATATTTCATTTCCACCCCTCAGCTGCGTGAAGTAATCCTTATGACACCCTGGCCTGTACTCTGCACACTGCTGGGTGATTGGTCCGTGGAGGAAATAGATTTATCCTATCAGAAGGCTTTGATGAAGGAATGAAGTGATCACACACTCATTTAAAAGCCAATCTCGGCTGGTCTCAGAGCTGCTGTCTGTTGATCCACCCAAACCTGAGGTTTTATTTATATTTCGTTCAAGCTTTATGTGCGGCAGAAATATATGGCTAAGCAATTGTCCTTGTCCTTAGCAATAACAGGTTTATTTTTGGTAAATATAAAGCATGTGAATGGCGTCAAGACATGCGTTAATGACATTTCACCGAGGTGCGTTTTTAGGCGCTTAACTAGGAGAATGTGACAGGGGGTTTCAGATTGAATTTAGCAAAAGACGGACATAAGAGGTGCCGCAGAGGCTGTTGAAACAGAGTCGATTGTTCAATGAGACACAACGCTAATCCGTTCCTCAGAACCCTGCCATAATCCAACTAGGCCTTAATGCTCTGCACCCCACTCCGTCCCCCAGCGGGTGCATAAGGAAACGCAAAAACACGTTGATTGGTCTGGATGTGCCATTGCATAAACCTAACGACGTTTGGCATTTTTTTTTAAAGAAACAAAATACAATTGGATAGCTCGCATATGAATTCATCACACTGTACCTTAACCAACATGGTAGCTGGCTGGCATGTGCTCTAGAGCATGTGATTTGTATACAAAGAGGAGGCATTTCAAAAGGAAGATACATTTAGTCCCGGGTTCTGTTTAGTTTGGTGTTTCTTCACCACTGATCATTTGTCTTGTAACAACACGTCACTCTTCTGTAGTTTTTCACACCGAAGATAAAGCACCTTATGAATATTTCCTTTAAACTATTTTCAGACCCTTCTAATGTGAGGGAAATGTCTGTCTCTTATATTTTTTTTACATTTGGAAGGAAATTAAAATGTTCAGTTCATTTTCCACCTCATTTCGTGGGCATTGGTACCTTAGGTTTTCTTTACTTCCTTTGATCATTTCTCCCAAGTAGAAAGACTGCTAAATGAATCTTTCAATACATTGTCATACTTTCCCTCCCTTGCCGTTTGCCAGTCTCTCATTCACACAGTCAATCTCTCTCTGCATATCTCTTTTTTGTCTGTCTGTTTGTCTCCATCATACTCTTACTTGACTAACTAACTTAAAGGGAGAGACTTAGTTGACTGACTGACTGGGAGGTGAAGACTCTTTGTTGGCTGACTGAGTTGGAGGTGAAGAGTCTTAGTTGATTGACTGACTGGGAGGTGAAGAGCATTAGTTGATCGACTGACTGATTGACTGACTGGGAAGTTGAGAGAATTAGCTCACTGATTGACTGACTGGGAGGTGAAGAGTCTTGACTGACTGATTAGGATGAGGAGTCTTAGTTGATGATGTGGAAAGAATGTTGATGGGGGAGTGGGAGACGCTTTGACACTTGTGCAGACAGACGTTCTTTGTTGACATAAACACACACACACACACACACACACTAAACATAAACACATTCCCTAATGTCCCCACGCAAGCTTTCAGAGGCACACCCTAAATTCTACACACACACACACACACACTACAGCCTTCAAATTCATCCTCTGAATCATCCCAGTGAGTGGTCGGCAGTAAGACCCCATATCTAATACTTATTGTGCCTCTGAAGCAAAGGCATTTGGAATTAGGGCATAGTGCTCCAGCCTGTCAGCTGTCACTGACTAAAGCCAGTAAAGTAATGCCTGGCTCAAGACTGCCACTGGCCCACTGTCAGCAGTCCAGCTTTAAGACACACACACACACACATTACCACACGCCGACAAGGCATTACCACATGCCGACCCGCCGACAACACATTACCGCACGCCGACTCGCTGACAACACATTACCACACGCCGACTCACTGACAACACATTACCACATGCCGACCCGCCGAAACACATTACCGCACGCCGACCCACCAAAACACATTACCGCACACCGACCCGCCAAAACACATTACCGCACGCCAACCCGCCGACAACACATTACCACACGCCGACTCGCTGACAACACATTACCACACACCTACTCACTGACAACACATTACCGCACACCGACTCGCTGACAACACATTACCGCACACCGACTCGCTGACAACACATTACCACACACCTACTCACTGACAACACATTACCACACACCTACTCACTGACAACACAATACCGCACACCGACTCGCTGACAACACATTACCGCACACCGACTCGCTGACAACACATTACCACACACCAACCCACTGACAACACATTACTGCACGCCAACCAGCTGGCACAGATTACCACACACTAACCCACTGGCACATTAGTTAACACACTAACCGAATGACGTACTGACAAACGAACGTATGCACGCATCGCTACGCCAACAGGCCAAAAGCATTGACACATTGACAGATGAAAACACATACACACACACAGAGAGAGAGAGAAGTATCTGTCCACCAGCGATGTAACAGCAGGGAACCTTCACAGTGGCGTCATTGACTTTTGTCCGCACGTAATTAAGTCAAGGGAAGAGGGGAGCCCCACCACCCTCTACCGGTCTAAACCAGCCAAGTGGAGCCCATTGAAAAACACTGAGGGCCTGAGACATTATGTACTGAAAGCCCCCACGTGTTGGTGGTTAGCTAGCCGGGCCCCAAGCTGTTTCCACGTCCGGCCCGTTCTCTGTCCCACCGTGGGGTTCCCGGTCCTAGCTTTGAATCCCCAGATCAGCTGCTTTCATCGAGCTCTGCAGCCCTACGTTTGTGGTAATTCTTTGACTGTGGAGAGTAATCCATCATTTTGTTGTTATGGGAACGTGCTTCAGGAGGGCTTGCATGAAGGCTTCAGCCGGCTGTTAGCCGTTAGCATTGTGCCCTTAACCAATGTAGACTAAGACATGAATGTTTTTCTCTTCCAGCAGCCATTTTTCATGAATCAGGTGTTTTTTTCAGTTACGCTTTTGTTCACGTGCATAGATTTACGCTGTTGAGTCATGAGGAATGGTATTTCTGTCCCTGTACCCAGACAATGTGGTATTCTACCAGAGTGGGCTGTTCCAATTCCTTCCCTCTGAAATTCCTCTTTTTCATAACACTTATTGAATCATACAAATACTGCATGGATCCTACGCTTCCAATGACATCTAAAGAGACAATGTTTCTTAGCACAACATTATTTTATGTATTCACATATTAATAAATCCCAGCAGGAACCTTTTATTTATAAAACAAAAAGATTACATAAAAAAATCCAATTATACTTTTTTTTGTAACTGGGAGGGCCACACCAAACTGTCACTCACATCCTCTGGAATGTTGTAGTGAATAAGACAAAAGACTGAAAGAAAAATCCTTATTATGACTGTTTATACCTTTTGGTCACAGAGTCGTTTTAAGTGCTTGTTTGCCGGTTTTGGTTTCAGCGACTAGAATGATTTAATTGGATTTAATACAGGCATGTCAATGGACAGCCCTAGGGAAGAAGGAGCTTTCAACATGGTGGCGCATGGAGAGAGAAAGGGAGAGAGAAAGGAGCATTGCTCTACACAGAAGAGGTCTCTCTTTCTCTTTATCTCCTCTCTTCCCTCTCTTGCTCTCTCTCTCTATCTCGCTCCCGCTCTCTCGCTTTGATCTTCTGGCCTAATTCATTATCACAGTGTGAAACCTCTTCATATTTAGCCGGGCTCCAGAGGCATTGGACGGTGCTACTTCTTTCTGCTCCTACCGTGAACACTACTCCAATGCACTGTTCCTTCCTTAAGTATCCATATTTAAACATCGCCGTACTACAGAATGGACATTAGTCACATATTGATTTTATTTGTATCGCAGTCATTGTACTTCGAGTGATGAGAGCGATGAGAACACTCTAGCATTTACATTTAAGCTACTGATAATGTTATACTCCTTAAATGACTGTATGTTTCACACAGTCTTCATGTTAGCACACAAGCTAATTAATGTATTGTCTTTATATTAGCGTACTAGCTAACTACTGTATTGTCCTTTTATTAGCATACTAGCTAACTAATGTATTGTATTTTTATTAGCGTACTAGCTAACTAATGTATTGTCTTTTTTATTAGAGTACTAGCCAGCTCCAGTATATTCCTTGCGGGAGACATGCTTTTTTTCCTAGTGGAAGCAACAACGACAGAGACTTTGAACTTAGACATGCTTGTAGCAATTCTCATGCAGAGGGCAGCTTATTCCTGCGTGCCTATCTCTCTCACTGAGGGCAACAGAGGGGGTAGCAGTAGGTTGGACTGTACACCCACGAGAGCCTATCCAGTCGAGAGGGCATCCTATTCCAACCTCTCCTTTCTCTCCGAGGTAGTGAGAATATGACTGGGGTGAGAGGGTGAGTAGGGTGAGCAGATGATCTCTGACCCTCAGGAACAAGAGAGGGCCCCGGGCTGGGGCCCTGGGAGAGCCGCCGTCATAGTGCATTGTGGGCAACATCTCAATTTTAGAATCTTGATGGATCAGTTGTAGGCCAGGCTGAGGTGAAAGAGCCAATCAGGGCGATTCATCCGATGACAGCCGTCTGTATACTCAGGCAGACACTGTATGTGAGCTCTTTTTTCCTCTCTGAATGCTCAGCCATCAAGAGCCACTCTGAGAAGAAAAGATGTCTTACTTTTTCATTATTTGTTTATTTCCTCGTGTTCGCTTTCCTCCCTCCATTCTTGTAACTTCCATCCATTTTAACACTCCCTGTGATCTGCTGGCATGTTAGAAATCAACCGCGTTTGTCATTCTCTTTCTTTATTGCATTTTGGCCTTGATGTTTTATTTTTTATTTTTTTTCATGTTTCCGTGGTTCACAAATGCCTTGGACAAACCTCCAGATATCCTGAGTATGTGTACAATTTATGCCCGGGGTTCATATGCTGTAGCTACCCCCTTAGCCCTGACTGTAGAATGATCAGTAACGACCTGTGGCTACATGGATTTATTAAGGTGATTTGTATTATCGACATGCATTTCCGTGGTGAATAGGCAAGGGACTCGCAGAAACAGAGGAATTGACCTCATTATGTAGTTGGTATACAGCGTAGTGTGATGTAGATTTTATGGGAAACATTTTTCTCAGACAGGGAGTTCACTATGGATTATGGATCAGACTTTGCCATCAACAGAATTGTATTGATTCTCTCTCTCTCACTCTCCCTTTCTCTCTCTCTCTTTATTTCTCTCTCTCTTCTTTCGTTTTATCTTGATCTGTTCTTGTCAACACTGACATGTTTCTGCGTGTGTCTTTGATTAGTTTTATTGATACCTTGTTTATATTGAATTGCAGTTCAATTCAATGCAGCGGACAATATATATATATAAAAAAGTATAATTGGATATTAACCCACAATGCCGAGCACGACCAGTGATTCTATTCTATTCTTCTTTTACAGGAGAAAAAGAGCACTAAAAGTAAGCCACGGTTAAAATAATTTTCTTAGTCCTGGGCAGCATGCTTTCTAGGTTTGCACTTCACCCCTTGTGTACTTGATTTTCTTCATACCTCCCATCTTCCTGATCAGTGGCACAGCATATCTGAAATGGCGTCCATACAACACGGTGATTTGCCAGTTTTCGACATGTATGCTTTTTCAAGTTGTAAGCCCAGCCTTGTCAGGTAGATCGGAAATCTACTTCATGTTGATTGTCTGTGAACTGATTGATCTTTTTGGGACAAACGGCTCAAAGTAGGAATACTGACGATTCACAGCGGTGGGGGCTGGGTAATAGTGGCTCTATTTGTGTTATGCTGTATCTTGTACATGCATTGTTAACCTGTGTAGTGTAATTTTCTGTGTTCATGACACACAGTATATTTCATATTAAATGAGGACAATGCGCCGTAGTTACCCAAAGCTTTCCTTCACCCAGTCCGGTGATTGGTTGAGGGCCTTCATGGATTTTGAGGGGATACTCAGTGATTTAATTCTAGGCTACTCAGTTTCTCTACTTCGTCTAGATAAGTCATTGGGAATAGATCTCGTCATCACACACGCACACACACACACACACACACACACGCTGTCTCGTAAACTAATGCAGCGTAGGCCTACTGAGACAGAGATGAGAAAGTCTGCACTGGTCGTTGAAGGTCGAGGATCCCAAACTGTTAGCCCCCACCCCACTTTTAAAAGCATGACGTTATTTCGGCCATGGCTCACGTCACTGTTCTCAGTTTGAAGTGGTGTCCCTGTTCAGTGTTTTAAATTTTTGTGTTAATATTTTGTTTGGCATATGTTCTGCATGAAAGCAAAAGCAATTTTATCAACTTAGTCTGAACACTTTTGCCTGTGATAAATGTCTTAACATAATGTTCACATTACTCGCCCAGTCACCATGGAAACAAACATATTTTTTTTTTTATCATCTGATCATCAACACCGATATGCGATGATGACCCCATTAACGAAAACATTACCCGACATTTTCATGCATCTAAAGGAAGAAAAATACTTCCTGTTGGCACCCCCCACCACCCACCCCCCGCCCCCCCCCCCACACCCCATGTGACACAAACAGCACCACTAGAAACAACGAGTTACAGGCAAATCTCAGTGGGGAACATTTAGCATCTGTGTCGGTGTTACCCATGTCACCGCTTGTTGGGAAACGGAACGCCTCCACTAACGAGCATCCTCTGGTCTCCTCTCTCCCCCCCCAGACACCAGGCCCTTGCCCGACGTAGCCATGACAGGCAAGTGCACCCGGGAATGCGACGAGTACGGCCACTCTGACTCCTGCTGGATGCCTGTGCGCACGTCGCCCGAGCGGAGGCCCAAGACGACCACCACCCAACCACCAAAGCTTTCCACCTTCATGACCGGCGGGGGTAGCGGCAGCAGCGGCCCGGCCGAGCAGCAGCGGACCGGCGGCCAGGAAGCCCTGGCAGCGGTGGCAAACGGGGACCCCTCCTCCCACGTGATGCTAGGCAACGACCGCAACCGCAACCTGCTCAACAAGAAGATGGCCTCCTCCTCGTCCTCCTACGAAGCCTTCGGCTCGCCCAGCTTCAGTCCACCGGGGGTCGAGGAGGGGGTCGTGGTGGGTCACCCCACCGAGGAGATCCCCCTGGCCCCCGCGGGGGAGTACAAGCCCTCGTCCTGTGGTACTCTCACCCGCCGGGAGGTATACCTGTGAGGGGGGCGGTGGGGAGCTGTGCAATGGTACACACGGTTCTGCCGGGCAAACAACAACAACAGTAGTAGGTTACCACGACAACAACGACACGTTTTTTTTTTTTTCCTGGACCGAACCGACCTTGGCTGAGCAGGGATGTTCCGAGGATAACCCTATCGTAAGACTACGACCAAACCATGCCAAGAGCCAAGACGTGACAACGAGGCTAAAAGCTACATGGGTAGAAATAGAATCGCTTTTTTTAGAATTGGAATTCTGACCTTATCCTTAGAGGGGAAGAAGAGGGTGGGGCTATTTGGTGGGACATCGGGCAACTGCTGCCGGCCGAGTCGGGCCAATGGGAACATTTCTGCTGCCTGATAATCACTGTACAATTACCAACTAATTTCCATAAAGCGTGCATGCATTGTCCTGCCCCTGACCCCGCCTCCCAACGAGAAGACTGTACTGTACCTCCCTTTTGGTTCTTTTTCTATAGCTGTACCTGTGGACCAGTTTCAGTGCGACAATGAGATGTGGCACTGAAGATGGACTTTATGCCTTTTTGGAGACGCAGTGACATTCCCGCCCAGATGCAAGAACCATAAAGCTTACAGTACATCCACACACACCCCCCCCCCCCCCCCCACACACACACACACCCCGTCGGGGTACCTATCTGGATTCCCTCATTTCAACAGCTCGTGATACCAAGTTGCGCTCTCGTTTATAAGGACACCAAAACACGACCAAACAAGGACGGGAAGCGAAAAGCTGCTAGCATTGCGTCATTGTTAGCGTTTTGGACGGGGCTGAGCTTTAAGTCTCGGCCCTGTGAATAAGATGGTACGTATCGCCTTATTCATGAGGGAATATCATTGACAAATGGACCAAATGGAGTCATTGTGCTTGGCAATGTCCGAGCCACGGAAGTCTGCGATGAACTGATGTCGACGTCTGCTTATATACCAGTGTGAATATACTCTCTTCGCCTCTCTTCACAGACACTAATACAAATGTACATACAGTATCCATTGATTCAGATCTGTGCTTTAAAACTCACTTGCCCCTTCTCTCTCCAGCCTTCCTCTCTCTCTCTCTCTCTCTCTCTCTCTCTCTCTCTTTCTCTCTCTCTTTTCTCTCAATCTGTCTGTGTCTGGATGGTCTGGCGGGTAATGACCAAACCACCATTGCAAACGAACATTTCTGTCGAGAGCCATGACCGGTCTGAACCGGTTTGCCCGGCCTTTGGCTGAATTACGTAGTATGTCCGTACGTGGCTGTGAATACTTCCACCCCTCTGCCCGGACAATATCGATTCCTATTCAGATGAAGGTTATGTTTATTTCTTACCCGGACCAACAAGCAGACACACTGGCACAGCTGACTGCTCGGAGTTCGTGGGTTTAGATGAGCGCCGGGCATGTAAAACTAGCATGAACGGGCCGGTCGAGCGAAGGCACGCGGTAAGACTACGCCGCGACATTCCTTATCGGTTAGCTGCGCGTGATACATTTGAGCAATAACTTCAATTGATGACATTGACATGCACTGTCACCTCACGATAAACTTAGAACCCGCCCACCAGGAGGAAAATGTTACGAAAAGGCAGAGGTTAAAATTAGTATGGCACAGACAGACATTTCTGAGCAAGAATGTACCAATCAGCTCAACGGAGAACAATCAAAAAAGATCTTATCAATGTACAGTTCCGGAGAGGAAAGAGACAACAGTTCAGCATCCTAGGATTTAGTACCCGAGAGAAACCAAAGCATAGGAAACCACCAACTACCATGTAGATACATCACCTGACCAGAGGAAAACGGCAATACCACACAGAGACTTAGCGTCCTGGTAGTCTGTGGCTTTCAAATACATCCGTCCATGTAAATTAAGTATACCGTAAGTGGTAAGTTGAATTGAGCGAGGGTGTGACATTCAGTTGAACGTCCGTTTTATTTAGGAATGAAGTCAACAATTGCACGCACGTAGAAACACACATACACAGTACGAAGACAGCGTGCCTCCTCATCCGTCACAAGATGTCTTTTTCCGCCGGTAATTAGACACAAGGTCTTGCCACCGGGGCCGGGCAAAAATAATTATCAGATGCAATGGATGCCCGTTTTGTATGTTAGCTAACTCTTTGGTTCAAAATGAACTGCTTTTTGGTAGTCCACCAATCTGTAGTCTGTTGTTACTTCTTGTCGTTCGAAGAAGTGCTCCTATGCTTAGCAACTGTATACATGAATATGTACTTTTTATTGCACGTTTAAAGGGAATTTACTGAGAAGGGAAAAATAAAAAATAAAAAATACAAAAAAATCCTTTACCTGTGAACATGGAGGTCCATCTCATAGTTTTTTTTTATACCTTAACTGACATTAGCCATGCATAACAAATTAAACTGACATTAGCCATGCATAACAAATTAAACTGACATTAGCAATGCATAACAAATTAGTAAATCAGTTTGAGGAAGATATGTGCGTTTATTTCATACATTTCTATCATGTTTCAATTTATTGTTTTGGCTTTTTCTTTTTGATTTATTCGGACACATTTTCCCAACATGAATCGCTCCATTGTAGAACCCCTGCAGTGATAGAATCCGTCCTGGGTTGCTCACCTTTAAAAGTCTGACTTACATTAATAAAGTGAGATGATTCACAACTTTGTACTGGCATGGAATTTCTGTTCCATTTTCCCTGTTTGTTCTATTTGATATACAATAACATATACAAGTAAATTGGAAATGATCAATTATCATTATGTATTTATTTTATTTTTTCTCCTTATATTTTCTTGTGCCACTTTGTATATTTAGAGTGCTTCTGTAAAAAAGAAAAACGTCAAAAAACAAAATTATAGAGTGAATGCAAAATATGCAATTGTGCCTTTTTATACCGATTGGTATGATTTAAAGTTGGTTTGGGATGGTACAAAACCAGTCATCCATTCTGAAAGTAGTTGGGGTGGTATTTAAGACAAACATTAAATACCTCCTGATGATTCTCACGTGAAAGATGAAAAACCCAGTAACTTTCTGGCTTCTCTGGATGTGGCCAGTCAAATGTCAGTAAGCCTAATAAACTATTGGTTGGGTCTTAACACGGAAGGTTCAAGATATGAATATTCATTCCTAGCATTTTGTGGTTTAATAACCAAACAACTACTTTTTTTGTACCGCCCAATACTATGACGATGTAACAGAGAATTGATGATCCTGTTGCTATGGTATCCTACTGATGTACATGTTCAATATGACAACCGTTATGCGCATGAAATACTCTCCAGGATTGAAGACGTTAAATGTGGTGTGTATGAGAAACGCTTTGAGACATTTGACTGTTCAGGGCACCAGGAAGCCTAGAAATGCTTATGCAGAGAGGTGGGTGAAAAAGAAATGCGTAAAAAAAAAAGCTGCAAGGTAGAGAAGCTGAAATAATAAACACCCCAGGAGATAAAGCAACCACTAAAGCACGCGCGCACACACACACACACACACATTTACAACAGTCACACTGCAAAGACTCAACGGATGCAGAAATTCTGTGAACTGTTGTATGTTACGACACTGAGAACAATAAAGGAAGTGTTACACATTCAGTAAACATAAGTTGCATGTCTGTATTTCTAGGCTGGGGAACGTGACGTAGAGACAGGCTATTATTATATTAGCTATTTTGATAGTAGCAAAAAAAAAAAAAAAAAGCTTTACTCGTACTGTTGAGTGCATACATTCTTCGTGTATGTCTGAATTTACAATATTATCTGATATTACTGGAACAGGGACTGTATGAATCAGTACCTTCCTTGACCTGGTACTGCGCAGATAACGGTCTCAAAGCTATTTGTTTTTAGAAGAATGAAAATCAGGGGCGGAAAAGTGTGATGTTTTTCCTTCCTGAGGTGTTTGTTCAATCAGAGCTCTCTCCTGTTTGTTGTTGAGCATTCACGGTCCGTGATGAGAGTTGTAATATTAACCATAACCTATGTGTCCTGCGACTTGGATGTTGATATAGAAATTGAGGAGACAGTTTATCATCGTTTAATTATGATTCACTATGCACGCAGCTTAGCTGAACATGGCAAAATGTATTGAACGCAAGTCACATCTATTTATGAAATATTTTACATAATTTAATTTGCTTTTGTACAGGTTTCTGTAAATAAATTGCTTGTCATTTTTGTCTCTGCAGAAATTAAAATATAACATGGTAAAACGTTGTTCTATCCAGCCTTTTATTTGTTCGAATCGTTTTGCTGAGGGCGTTTTGTTTCCTCGCGATCAGTTCCTCAGCCCGTCACATGTTGACGTTCATATTATGGTCAATATGTTTCTAAAGAACCCCGCAGGGGTCATCCGCTGCTGCATCGCCGCCCTCCGAGCTCGAATTAGAACCTACTACTACCTCTACGAGACCTCTTACTGTCGTATTAGTACCCTGTTACCCAATCACAACACAAAAAGAACATGAACTGAATATTCTCAAGGGCAACATTTCCTGTTATAATAGGGTAAAACATAGAGCTTTTCCCAATCATGACAGACGCGCACGCACGCGTGTGTGTGTGTGTGTGTGGTGACTTGTGCAGGCAGCTAGTGCTCTCTGGTCCATACGTCTGGTTGATGCATGGGGCGATTACGTGCCAGGTAATTGGTGAACCGCTCGTTCCCTCTCCCTACGCTCTGATTAGCACGGCCGATCCGCAGTTCTGCCCCGTGGTGTCGGGGTGACAAAAACTAAAATGCCCTGTAGAAAGAAGTAAAGTTGAAGAACTCTGACAGCTTGTGTTCTCTCTCTCAAGTCCTACCTGAGCTTGTCACACGTAACAGAGGAGTAATAAAGAGTGTCTTTTCTGTGTTATGTTTAGGGGGGTTCCATGATCAGACAGTCAGGTCAGCCATAAAGATGAGCTGCATTGGGGTTTGGTGGATTCCTCCTTCCCCACCTTCAGAACATTGCATGTGTCAGTCTGGATTGAAATTAAATCCCTTTCTTAAATAGCATATTTTCCCCAAAATGCTCCTTTTTTTTTTTTTGTCTGTGCTCACATGAATATAGGACAAGTTTGGTTTAAATTATGATGAAATGCTAATTACATTTACTCCAGTCTGTGTGAATCATTAGAATTGCCTGACATGGAATAATCAGTCGGGGAAAAAAAGATTTCTCTATCCAGGGAAAGGGAATTTAAGACAAATTAGAATGAATATGAATCTAATTAATGTTTAGCCAATGCATTTCAATAAATTGTTGTGGGAGATTATTATGAATTAAACAGGGTTTTGAATATTTACAATTCCATACATAATGAATGGTGTTATAGTCAGAGATGGGCAAAATTACAAATTAAAATGACAAAATACCCTAAAGACAAAAGTATAAAAATAAACTACAAACAACTTTTGTCAGTATTGTGTTTAAATTACATGCATGAATCTTGCACTTTGACTCCCTGTGCATCTGTGAAGTGTCAGTATGTGACGACTCAGTTAGGGCCTGAGAAATAGGTTGACCTCCATGACCTCCAGTCAGATTAATGGCGTAGTGGATAATGACAGAAGCAGAGGTATGGCCTTCCAGGGTTCCTATCATGTTCCCGGACCAACTGGAGCTACTATAAGACACACGTATATTGCCATTTAGCATATGCTCATATCCAGAGTGTCATGTGGTTAGTGAACGCATACTGTGCTAGTCCCTCATGGAAACTGAACCCACAACAGGCAGGCAGGCATGTTCGTCGACAAAAGAGCAGATCTGCAGGGAGAACCAGCTGGGGGTAAAGAGGAAGAAAGACAAAGGGAGAGTAAGATCAAAGAAAAAAAGAGCCCCGCACGAAAAGACAGAGTTTGTAAGCTAATTATTGACATCATTGATCAGCTCTCACAGTGCAAACAGAGTACGACATTTAGAAATGAATTTCATTCCCATTCCGTCCCAATGGAGCAGGCTAAAAACCCAGAATCTCATGACTGATCTAAATTCATCCATAAACCATAGAAGAAATGAAGAAATGCAATATATCTCAATTTTACATTTTTTTTCTTGATTAATTTATTAATTTTTCTGGGTACAATCACAGAGGAAATACTATCCAAAGAGAAGCAGTTGGTGCTTTGTGAAATGCATTCCTATTTCAGATTTATTTTATTGTTTCACAGAGAGATTGAACGGAAACTTTTATGTGTTCAAGAATGAACAAATAAACAACTTCATGAGAAAACTCATGCAATAACTTTGATTTAATTGTGATAATATATATCCTATCAGTTTTTATTTCGCTGGCTATCACACCCCCGAGGATGATGTCATTATGTCTCCATTTTATTGCATTCACATTGAGGACCCACAGAGTGTGACACTCAAGGGGAAATCAAACACTCAATAAAGGGAGTTAAGAAATGTTCTAAGAAATGTTGCTGAACTCTGTGTGTGTGTGTGTGTGTGTGTGTGTGAGTGTGTGTGTGTGTGTGTGTGTGAGAGATCCAAGTGTACAGTGCCTTGGAAAAAATGTTAGCATAATGTCTGATTATTAGTACAGGTAGTTACCAGATTGAGTGAACAAACAATGCCAATAGTTGACACTTCTGAAAATGATTTATTAAAGAAAGGTAGGCAAAAAGTACTGGACCAATTAGAGAAAATGAAGTGTTACGCCACCTTTAAGACTTCCCTCTGTAGTCACTGACCCATCTCCCACATTGTGGCGGTGGAATATTCAGCCCTCCTCCATACAGAACCGCTAGAACAAAATGACATTTCAGGGTTTTCAATCATGAACTGCTCATTCGAGGTCCTGCCACAATACATCTCGACGGGATACAAGTCTGGGCATTGACCGGGCATTTTCGAAACTGCAGCTCCTCGTTCTTCGGCCGCCACGACGGCGACTTGCTCGGGTGTCTCCGATTATTTTTCCTGCTGCACGACCCAGGTGCTCCTCCGCTCCAGCTTCACCTCGCGGAAAGAAGGCCTGAAGTTCCTCCGTTCAATTCACCGATCGGAAGCAGGAGTCACGTTCACGATGTTCCGTTTGTCCGCGTTCTCACTCAGCAAAGCACGACGCTGGCCTCAACCATGCCTGGTCGCTGGCGTGACGTTCTGGATGTGGAAGGTGAAGGTGGCGGGTGACCCCTGGGGACATGGCCGTGGGAGGTGGGGTTGCCGGGGGTTTCACAGTGCCCCCCCGTTGTAGTCGACAGCGCCCACATCCGCCAGAGCGTATGACTGTAACACGCGTTGCCACAGCCACACCAGGTGAACTTTAGGGCCAGTGAATGGGGGAGGTGGAGTTCTCGAAAAGGGTTCATTAATGTTTACCTGTGGTTCCCTCCCATTGGTGGTAGTTTGTGGGATTTGACAAGCTCCGTGGTTAGGTTTGGTGAAAAATGAATAATTGGGCATTATTGGGGTTTGGCTTTTGTTTGGTGGTATTTCTGGTTATGGTGAGGTTTAGTTGTAGGCATTCAGGTGAAGTTTAGGCCCAAAAGTTAGGTTGAGGTTACACTTGGGTTGGATTAAGTTAAGGTCAGAGCCAGGGTTTTCCTGAGGCAGGTACCCACAACGATAGAAAAACAATCTTGTGTGTGTGCTTGTGTACATTCCTGCTTCAAGCTTGTTACCTAATGAAAAGGCCGGTCCACCCGTCGATCATTTTACATTTAATTTCCTTAGGTGATTGACAGCTCTCTGTGTAAAATGGCACGGCTAAAAAGGCAGGGTCAGGTGTGTCGTGGTATGAGCAATGACAATCTGTGGCTAGCAGGGCGGGGGAAGGTCACCTGTTATTACCCAGGAGTCTCTTGTGGCGTCTCAACGCCATACATCAACCATAGTGACTCGGGATCATTTCGCAGACAACCGCACACACACACACACACAGACCATGTGTGAAATGAAACGTGAGTTCAAGCACATTGAACTTGAAGATGAGAGTGAGATGTGTGAACGTTGCACTGCATTCAATCTAAAGCAGGCTGATGACCCTGCACAGCAGTAGATGGATGTGTGGATTAAAGAGATACGTGAACACCACCTCCACAAATAATATGACCACCTCCACGCATCTTAACACCACTTCCACATATATTATAACATAAACTACACACATCATACTACCAGCTCCTTATAGAATAACACCACCTCCACATATAATAACACCACCTCCACATATAATAACACCACCTCCACATATAATAACACCCCCTACACATATATTATAACATAACCTACACACATCATACTACCAGCTCCACATAGAATAACACCACCTCCACATATAATAACACCACCTCCATATATAATAACAACAACTACACATAGGTTATAACATAACCTACACACATCATACTACCAGCTCCACATAGAATAACACCACCTCCACATATAATAACACCACCTCCATATATAATAACAACAACTACACATAGGTTATAACATAACCTGGACACATCATACTACCAGCTCCACATAGAATAACACCACCTCCACATATAATAACACCAACTGCACATAGGTTATAACATAACCTACATACATCATTCTACCAGCTCCACATAGAATAACACCACCTCCACATAAAATAACACCATCTCCACATATAATAACACCACCTCCATATATAATAACACCATCTCCACATATAATAACACCACCTCCATATATAATAACACCATCTACACATATAATAACACCACCTCCATATATAATAACACCATCTACACATATAATAACACCACCCACAAACAACATAATACCAGGTCCACATACAGCTCCGGAAGAAATTAAGAGACCACTGCACCTTTTTTTCCTTTACAAAAAAGTTGAAAAGTAAAGTTTTCAACTAGCAGTGGAAGCATTCAATTAGCAGTGGTCTCTTAATTTTAACCCTTCTGTTCTTCACTCAAAACCTTCCTTTTCGACTTTTTTGGAAAGGAAAGAAAAAGGTGCAGTGGTCTCTTAATTTTTTCTGGAGCTGTATAATAACACCACCTACACACAACATAATACCAGCTCCACAGAAAAGAACACCACCTACACACATAATAACCCTACCTCCACATGTTATAATACCACCTCCACATATAGTAACACCATCTCCACATATTATAACGCCACCTCCATATATAATAACACCATCTCCACATATAATAACACCACCTCCAAGTGTGATAACACCACCTACAAACATCATACTACCAGCTCCACATAAAATAACACCACCACCATGTATAATAACACCACTTACACATATAATAACACCACCTACACACATCATAATACCATCTCCACATATAATAACACCACCACCATGCATAATAACACCACTTACACATATAATAACAACAACTACACATTTAATAACACCAACTCCACATATAATAACACCAACTCCACGCATAATAACACCACCACAATGTATATTAACACCACCTACACTTATAATAACAACACTTCCATGTATAATATCACCACCTACACATATTATAACATTGCCTTTTCACCTAATAACATCACTCCTAACAGTACCTCCTCGCATAATAGCAGCACCTCCTCTTAACCACCTCCACACATATTGACACCATCAAATGTCTAATGTCACGCCCCTCAAGTCTCCACACCTGCGGTTAATCTCCTCAGCTAGATCGTTGTTGATCACTACCTGGTAGTAAAGTTTGCAGCCGCTGTGTACCTTTATTCAGAGTTCACCTGTTTGAGTTGTTGTTCTTCCTTGCTAACGTTGTTCTCCTCCGTTCAGAGATCCACCACATCCTGCCTACAACCTTGTCCACCTGCCTGACTGCCAGCCAACCTGCTCTGCCCACCCCGTTGCCATGTCTTCCTTGACCTACCTACCCCACCTACCAGCCCAGCCCTCACCCCTCCAGCCTTGCCTCAGTCCTTCAAGTCCAACTGTTAAACACCCTTGAGTTCAGTCGCTTGTGTCTGGTGTCGTACGCTTAGGTCCACTAGGTGTTAGCTCCCGCAACACCTAATACTTCCTCCACACCTGAAATCATCACCTCCTCTCATTCTAATACCACCTCCACACTACCTAACATAATGTCCATTGATAACAACACCACCTGCACACATAACAACACCACCTCCACACTACCTAACATAATGTCCATTGATAACAACACCACCTCCACACTACCTAACATAATGTCCATTGATAACAACACCACCTCCACACTACCTAACATAATGTCCATTGATAACAACACCACCTGCACACATAACAACACCACCTCCACACTACCTAACATAATGTCCATTGATAACAACACCACCTGCACACATAACAACACCACCTCCACACTACCTAACATAAAGTCCATTGATAACAACACCACCTGCACACATAACAACACCACCTCCGCACATAACAACACCACACAACTTTAAGAAATGGATGATGTGTTATGTCTCAGAGGTCGCAGTCCATGGTAGTCCGACCATATCTAAATTCATCATCATCATCATCATCATCTTCTTCCGCTTATCCGGGCCCGGGTCGCAGGGGCAGCAGTCTAAGCAGAGATGCCCAGACTTCCCTCTCCCTAGACACATCCTCCAGCTCTTCCGGGGGGACACCGAGGCATTCCCAGGCCAGCCGGGGGACATAGTCCCTCCAGCGTGTCCTAGGTCTTCCCCGGGGTCTCCTCCCGGTGGGACGGGCCCGGAACACCTTCCCGGGAAAGTGTTCAGGAGGCAATTGGAACAGATGCCCAAGCCGCCTCAACTGACCCCTCTCGATGTGGAGGAGCAGCGGCTCTACTCTGAGCTCCTCCCGGCTCTACTCTAAGGGATCGCCCAGCCACCCTGCGGATAAAGCTCATTTCGGCCGCCTGTATCCGGGATCTTGTCCTTTCGGTCATGATCCAAAGCTCATGACCATAGGTGAGAGACATATCTAAATTACCTTCCATTTTGAAAATAGTGAAATAGTGCTGAAAAAAGTGAAATGATCACGGGCCCCCACTAGGCAGGCTATCAGGCCCAGAGAACCCCTCCTCCCACCACCACCAAGAGAAACTGCTATAATGAACAGAAAACCACAACTGGCAACAGAGATGCAATGGTGAGGCACCTGGTTGCTGACTAAGGCACATATGGCGAAGAATGGGTCCAAGTCACGACTGCAGCTTTGGCCAGGTCGTTAGCCACGGTTTCCAGGGGATTACCGGCGGTTAAACACCACGTGGTCTGGAAGATCCACTGTATAATGGGGCTCGTCCGGGTGGCTGAATGGGTGCACTGGCAACATGACTGACTTTGAACTGACACTTTCTTTTATATACAGCACTGTGCCACCGTCTTAGGCCCCTGAAAATGTATATATGTATATATTAATTTTATTACATTAAATTAAAGCACTTACTACCCAAATAAATGGCCTTAGTTTGACTTTCAGGTGACTTTTGCATGGTACTGTATATATATATATATATATATATATATATATAGTACCATGCAAAAGTCACCTGATATATATACATGTAAATATAAATATTTCATACTAATTGATATCAGGTCATTTTGTACAAAGAGTTGGTTGACAAGCTTCATACTAGGATTAACTCCGGGGATAATTTTATAATATCATGCAAACTGATTACCAGATGAGATGCTTTGATATGTTCTTTCACGGTTGGACTCACATCCTGTTGTCAGCCTCATTTTGTGCAACACCAACACAAACAAATACTGGCGCGCACACAAACACACATGCTCAGACCTGTTTGGACTGGCCCAGCACCACATCTACATTGTGTAGGAGATTTACACCAGACTCTGCCTCATGTGCAACAAAGCCTCAATATCTTGCATCTTCCACACTCTGGAAATGTTTCAATTGCAGCTCAGGCAACGAGGGATCAAATGAGATTGGCTACACTTAGCCCAAGGTCTGAAAACCATTTCAATGCCTCGGACTACATGAGCGATATGCGCTGCTTGACCTTCCCAGGTGACCCGCTTTGCCTCGACACTGAGATGAGATAGTGAGGATTTTTCTTTCTCTCCTCTCCTCTACTTCTTTTCCCCTTTCAGTTGCTCCTCCTCGTCTGTGGGGAACTCATGAATTCCGCATACAGCCTGGTTTCTGTTTTAAACAGACAGTGGGAGCAGAGGCGAGGGAAAGCAGAGTGGATGTTCCCCGGTCTGCCACCTGCTTTTTGCTTTACATCCGTCAGAGCCACGAGAACGCAATTGGCCTTTTTTCATGCACACACACACAAACGTACACGTATACACACCTACACACACTCACGGAAGAACACACCCCACACATTTCTGATCAGGAACTGTATTCTGGGTGTCTCGTACTATAGGACAGATGAGCAATGCAAATCCCTGACTCAATGTTTGGCTGAGGGGACAAATGGCACCCTTTTCACAATCCAGTGCACTGCCTTTCCTCAGGGCCAACAGGAATATTTAGGGAACAGGGTGTCTTTTGGAGCACGCCTACTGTGTGGTTGCGGGCCAGGAGGGATGAGCTGGCATGTAATGCACTCTGAGATATAACTGTGTTGACATACGCTAGTAGATAACACATCTCATACTCATACATTACCTTTTGAGATTATCAGTACATGATACCATTGGCCATTTTAATTCAGACTGCAGGAACAGTAGTAAGGCCACTGAAAAATCGGATTAAATCACAAAGTGGTTAATAAACTAGCATTCATTTTAAAAACAGGTATATGTGTGTGTGTGTGTGTGTGTGTGTATTATTTTGATCATTGTTTTGTTGTAGGCCATGCAGACATCTACACAATAAACGTAAAATGTCGTTAAAAAGGACGCTAAGAGTTGTTGGTTTGTAGAGCTCAGCTCCATGGCAATTTCAAAATGTGATTCTGCGTAATGAAGAAGTAACACCCGAAAACAAATCAAAATAAAATGCTTTGCGAAACTGTCTCAGTTGGAGTAAGACGTGCGCAGGCATAGTGCCCTAACCCAGCCCGTTATTAACATAATGTTAATTATTAAAGATTGTCCACAGATCTTTCCAACTGGTCACCAGTTCAAAAAACCTGAAAATGTTTGCTCTTCATTTACATAGAAAAGTAACAGTCGCCAGAATACTTCCTCATACATTATTCATGAATTATTTACACACGGTATCAACTATGGATCAACTGGACATCTGGGTTTTAGTGTCTTGTATGCTTTAGGTTCAATAGTTCGTAACGTTCATCTCTTTAGACCAGTAATTAGCTAATAGGAGTCACCGTTTTTTGTTGGGATCAATTAATTCAAGCAGCCTGCGGTGCTTTTGCAAATCAGGATTGGAGGGAAATTAAGATCTGCACACATTACTCCCTTTCCTAAGTTACAATGTGCAACAATAGTCACCTGCGATCTGACTGTGCACGCGTGACCTGATGTATCAGGGTCACTGGGTTTACACGTATACATGTCATCTCTGCACACCTAATGTGCACCAGGTGATTGGGCCGGGAAAGGTCAAAGGTCCCCCTGGAGAAATGGGGACTGACAAATATTACAGCATGCTACACCTGCGATTTACCCACACAGCAAACACCCAATGGCTCATTAAATGCAGCCGACATTATACGCCAACACCGAAATGCGCAGGCAGGTTTTCTTGATCTGGGAGCTTGTTAGCTTCCCTACAGTGGGACCGATAAGAAAACATCTTCCTCGTTATACTCTGGTCGAAAGGGCCAAGGCGGCAGAAGAGCTCTTATGAAGGGACATATGCTGATGCTTTCATTTAACAATGCACCTTTCGCTCATACGTCCTGACTTATTTACTCCCCGGTATGATGTGTTAAGCTTCTTTCTCTTTTGTTCAATAATTGCTATGATGTGTAATTCATGAAACAGTCCCCCACAGATGATTGGTGCCCTGCCTTCATCCAGGTAGAAAAGTACAGGGGGATGATTGGTGCCCTGCCTTCATCCAGGTAGAAGAGACAAGGGGGTTGATTGGTGCCCTGCCGTCATCCAGGTAGAAGAGTCCAGGGGGATGATTGGTGCCCTGCCTTCATCCAGGTAGAAGAGTCCAGGGGGATGATTGGTGCCCTGCCTTCATCCAGGTAGAAGAGTCCAGGGGGATGATTGTTGCCCTGCCTTCATCCAGGTAGAAGAGTCCAGGGGGTTGATTGGGAAATGTGGTGCCATGAACTGCAGTGATACAGAGGCCTAATCTCTCCCATGACACAACAAAGTTGAGGTTCAAATAGTGAAGTTCATTATGATTGCAATCTTTTTTTTAAGTCTTGTGAAATGTTTCATACGTTTCATAATCCTAAAAATGGAAAACCAGATGAAATACAACGGGCCTGTTGATATAACGAGTATGAAACAGAAGGATGTAAACCCTTAACCCTGTAACGCCAATTGTATCACGGAGACCTCTACGTCGTCAACATCACCTGTGCTTTCGCTAAAAACCTGTTGTATGCAATCTAATACATGTCTTCCTCCCCCTGGTGGATAGTCCATGCACTGCAGGCAGTTGCGGGCTTTTTGAATGACCGATCAAAAATGTCTGCTTTCATATTGCGACACACCCGTTTTTGATGGGGAACTCTTTGCTAATTTTACTGTCAGACTAAATTGTTTATTGTTAGTAATATTTCAATATACATTTTTACTGTATTTAAGCAACTTATAATTACTTAATATTTTCTAGCTTATTTTATAGTAAAATCGTGTTGATAATGTATGTATCAAATAAGATACAGCAGGTATATATGGTAGTAAATCCCTCATTGCATTGGATTTCATGATTTAACCTGCTTTATGCCTACCATAATGCCAAATACACAATTTAGATGTTTAAATTAAACTAATGAAACATTGGATATATTTAAGATCTATTTACCGTGGAAATTGAGATATTTGTGTCTTTTTATCATCAATTTTCACAAAAATAACTCCTTGGCTATCATAATCTTTATGTTATATTGACAAATTCATAGAAGAAATTCAGAGTATGCAATGAAATTCAGAGAATGCAATGTATTTTTAGATGGCCAAAGAAGTGCAGTGTTCAAAATGTCATCAGCATGACTATGGGTGGCAATTCAAGTGACAGGGGGCAGATGAGAACGATGAGAAATGGACTCCTAAAGCAATGATTACTGAGGGAAGCTCAGATGGTAGTGATGAGTAAGAATTTAGAGATAAAAGTGTCGACCAGACTAGTGCAGAAGTAGAGGTGTGGCAGACCACTATCCTCTCTAGAACCGGACACCCCCCCCCCACAGCAAAAAAAAGGTGAAAAATGGTTCCAGTCATAAAAATTAAGTTCCAAACCAACTGAAATGGTCCAAATGCAATAAACAATGTCTATTTGGTTTTCTAAAATAAAAATTGTAGTGATCAATAAATTGCCAAAAAAATGCCTGATGAATCAAATATGATACAAAAAAAAAGTAGCATGTATGTAAATTATATTTAAAACTTTTTTTGATATTTTCTCAAAGGGTCTATTAAACACAGATTAGAATTTTCAGGCTGCTATTTGATGTGTCAGGCTTTACAGGGTGAACTATCAAAGCTTTGAACCTTTTAAGCCTAATACAAACATTACATTTCACCATCAAATGTCTACTCCCTATTTCTTATTCGTTGAGACCTAATGAACACAATTGTTTAAAAATCTTCTTAACTTGGATCAGTTCGCCATTTGATTTAGAATCAAGCCCACTATGTATAAAAAAAAGAATTAAAATAATTTACAGGGGGAAAAAAAACGATTATATTCACCTTTGATTAAGGTAGTGAAGTATTCTTCTGACATCTAAAAGGTATAAAAAGCATTCCTCTGGCTGCACATTTGACCATGTCCATGCTGTGAGGTCTGTTGTGAGGTCTGTGCCCAGTTCACGTCCCCGTGTACGCCACCTGTCACCCGGACCATACTCACTTCCTGAATCCCAATCTTCCACTCCACCTGAACGCTGCACTCTTCCTGCCTCACCATCACCTGAATACTAAGCACCTGTTGTCCCTTACCTGTTCTTTGTTGGTCACAGTACTTAGTTCAGTCTCACACCCCTGTCTGATTGTGAGGTATTGTTTTGTACACTACTAAGTCGTTCTGAGCGTTTGCTTTCTTACAGTGAATTTGCCCTTCCTAGAATTTGTTCTTTTCGTGAATGACCATTCAGCCTGCTCCTGACATACCCTTTGTCTACTCTGTACCCTCGCTTGTGTTTTGGATCTCTGGTATTTTGAACCCTCAGCCCGTCAAACGGCCAGGATTCCTTGCCTGCTCCTTCTGCTGTTTAAATAAACCTCCACGGGGCGGTTGGTACCAGCAACACCTGGCTCTGTGCGGTGTCGTTACATCAGTAATGTAGGACCTTGTTTGAAAGTCAACAGAACAAGCCTAGCTTCAAAGAGCTCAGGTGAAGCTTGTGTGCAACCCAGAGAATAAAACCGTCACAGATTCCTGGGATAAAATACGATACCGCCCAGTGAGCGAATGTAACACATGAAAACAACATATCCTGACCTGTGTCCGTGTGGCGTGTCACACTTGTTTTGAGCTCACAGGGTTGGAGGGTTTTCGAGCGATTTATTGAAGATCGTCTCCCAAAACCTCTCACTGGGAGAACAGCGGTTTGTAGCCCCTCTGTGTACAATGCACGTGTAATTTGTCGTGTTAGGTTCTCTGGTCGCTGTGAGAAATACTGGACATCTCCAAAACCAACACATCTAGAGAGTGTACAAGAGAAGTGACTATGTCGAATTCACTTTGCCAAATCCCGGAGATTTATTGTATATCCAAACCGTTTTTTTTTCTTTAGCAGGCTACCAGAAAAGTGCAGAATATACACTGAAATGTAAACAGTGAGCCTTCACGGGGATAAGAAAAGAGAAAACCGAGAAAAGAAAATAATAAAGTAGAAAACCTTTTAGAGGGATTAGTAGGCATTTTTTTCATGATAATCTCTGTTTGCAAAGGTACACTGTTGTGCAACACCTTGCCGGGGACTTGGAGTTAAACCGTGTGTGTGTGTGTGTGTGTGTGTGTGTGTATGCGTGTGGACAGAGGACAGCAGACGGCGGAGTTAGCGCGAAGCGGACAGATACCCCCAGGGACAACACAATCTGGGATTCCACAAACAGATATATTCTCCATAGGCCCTTACTGGATCACGGGTAAATATTTAGGCTACAGACCTTTTCAGTTCTTAACGACTGTGTGTGAGACAATCTGCGTGGCCGTTTTGTTGTTTTTTGATGCATCCTTGAAAGTATTTTCACAGCCCTCCCCTAATGCAGGTGTCCAGATTGAAGAACTGCTTTGGGTGGTTCAGAGTACTTCTGTTAATTTTTTCGATACACCCTCCAAATGCCAGATCGGTATTCTACAAACATGAATTGAAGGGAGAGGTGCTGTATGTCCACCACACTGAGGTTATTTGGTCAATTAGGCACTCTGAATATATGTATAAATGTATATGCATTTATTTTACATTGGTGGATGTATGATTGGTGATGACATTAGTAATTAGCTGAGGCTTGTGAGTTATTTTGTTGTCCAGCATTATTTTATTGGCAACCTACTGCAAAAATCAGCTCTTTTCAGTCTCTCTCCTCGGGCACAGCCCACTCACATGCTGGCACACACACACACACACACATACACACACACACACACACACACACACACACACACACATGAGGATCCTAGATGTGTGGTGTTGAATTCCGATTTCTTTTTTGGGACCTGTGTATAGCAGGAGAGGGTCAGTGGGCGGTGACCTCTGGCTTTCTCTTTCGGTTTGTTTAGGAAGACATATGCTGACAGGGTATGCTGGGAGATATGTTCCCTATTTCCCACAACTTGGAATGGCACATCTTAATCTCATTTCATTCTTAGACAAGGTAACCAATGCCCACTCTGTGCTCATAGTGCATTAGATGGACCATTAATAGACCTTGCCTTCGTTTTGCTTTGTCAGTGTTTTTCCTGCTACCACAATGTAAAACCCGGGTGGCTGATAAGCTATATGTTTTATAGGGGACACCTTTCCAGTGGCTGGTTGTCCCGACATTATCCGGGGAGCAGCGAGGCCAGGGTTGATTTCACCCACAATTCAAGTCAAACCGTGGTCAGATGCGTAGCACCAGTGGCTGCAAAGTGGGAAATTCAATCAATGTGACCCCGTTTTTCACAGAATTACTTCTGGTGCTGGGCCAGAGACAATCGTCACTTGCTTGGGCTTGGACACGCGCAAGTATGCTTGGATGTGACGATATTAAACATCATTCGAGGGCGTAGGGCGTAGCGACTCCTTTGGATGTGACGATATTAAACATAATTCGAGGGCGTAGCATTTCCTTTGGATGGGACGATATTAAACATCCTTCAAGGTCGTAGGGCGTAGCGTCTCCTTTGGATGTGACGATATGAAACATAATTTGAGGGCGTAGGGGGTAGCATCTCCTTTGGATGTGACGCTATTAAACATAATTCGAGGGTGTAGGGCATAGCGTCTCCTTTGGATGTGACGATATTAAACATCATTCGAGGGCGTAGGGGGTAGCATCACCTTTGGATGTGACGATATTAAACATAATTCGAGGGCGCAGGGGGTAGCATCTCCTTTGGATGTAACAATATTAAACATCATTCGAGGGCGTAGGGGGTAGCATCTCCTTTGGATGTAACAATTTTAAACATCATTCGAGGGCGTAGGGGGTAGCGTCACCTTTGGATGTAACAATTTTAAACATCATTCGAGGGCGTAGGGGGTAGCATCTCCTTTGGATGTGACGATATTAAACATCATTCGAGGGTGTAGGGGGTAGCGTCACCTTTGGATGTGACGATATTAAACATAATTCGAGGGCGTAGGGGGCAGCGTCTCCTTTTCGTTTGGCCTGCAGCAAAAAAACGCAGATACGAATCGATGTCAAACAACTGCTGTAAGACATGGTGTCACAAGAAGCCACTGGATAGTCACCTTGTTGACGTCCTGTGTCCTTCCCGGCCGCTCCCCCACACCCAGCCCTACATACATCCTGGCGAAGCCTCCACGGGCCGATGGAACACTGCGTAACCACTAGGGATATCTGGCCCCTCCGCTCCGCTTCCGCCGGCTGTTCTTCTCCCTCCACGCTGACAAGAGAGGGCGTGCGTGTTTATCGACCTAGTGTACGCACACGCTTATGCACGCATCTGGCCATATCCACGGGGGGTTCAGATGTCCAACCGAAGGAGCACCACTGACTGGCTGACTGACAGCTGCCACGGGGGAAAAGGCAGAGGTGTAACTTTTATCAGACCACATTTCTGATCTGCAGTCAGCTGTAACTCTGTGGTGGAATGCCTGGTGGTAGAAAACGAAGACTGCAAAGGAGTAACACTTATGATCCGATGAGCCTCAGCCGACATCCCGCTGCCACATCAGCTGACACACACACACGCACACACACGGAATGCACGCACGCGCACGTAAACACGCACGCTCTCGCGCACACAAACAGAGACACAGAGTGTGTGTTGTTACCTGAATCCCAGCTGTTCGGATGCAGTGACTCCAGCCGCATCGCCTGGGAGTGACTCGTTCACGGCCGGAGAGATCCGGGTGCACGTAGCTCTGGTGGCAGACTGCTGTCAAATCTCTCTGCCAGGGTGTCAGTCCGTTCTGCAGGGATGTAGCGAGAGGAAACACGCAAACACACACACACACACATTTATGCAAATATGTGCAAATGAATATGCACACACACACACACACATACACACACACACACACATACACACACACATACACACATGCACCGCTATACACAGGTCCCATCAGCAAAAAGCTGATGACGCCGGTCTGGAACACTGGTGTGTCAACATGTGTTGTTATCATGGAACAATGCAACACGACGTGTTTAGCCTGGAGGGATGCGGCAACAAGATATCATGGTTTCCCTCTGACAGGTGACGTTTGTCAAGGGTGGGTTTAATGTCTGGGGTTGAAGAGAGATGGGTTAAGGTATTGTCAGCTTAACTGCGCAAAAAAAATGAATCAGAATGGAGAGTAGATGGGCAGAGGCAGAAAGAGAGAGAGCGAGAGATAGAGAGGGAGAGAGAGAGGGAGAGAGAGAGGGAGAGAGAGGGAGAGAGAGAGGGAGAGAGAGAGGGAGAGAGGGAGAGAGGGAGAGAGAGAGAGATGGAGGAAAAGACAGAGACATACAGACAGCGAGGGAAAAACAAAGGAAAGAGAGACACATAGAGGGGAGAGACAAAGAGAGAGGCAGTGAGAGAGAGACTGACAGAGAGACAGAGTGAGAGAGAGAGAAGAACTAGCGGAGTAATACTATTGATTGATACAGCTGTCACTGAGGCAGTGATCCACAGCTTACATTACCGTAACGATCAGACAAAACTACGACAGAGAAGCAAAATCTATGACAATCAGAAGACAATTGGCAAGCACTAAAAGTTACTTATTGCCAATAATAACTTTGAATCCTGTCATTTGGCCATTTAGTCCAACCGGGGGGGGGACGACGCGCTCAACGGACCTGAGTTCCGACTGGATGAGAATTTAGTTCCTGCCGTCTCTTTGGGTACCGCTGGAAAGCGCGGTGATATGACCTCAGCTGTCAGTGTGGCCCAACGCATCCAACTGCTGACCGGAGCACTAACAAAACCCTCAGTCGATTGGCGTTCCATAACAGACGGAGTGAGAAAGGAGTTACGCACCCTCCACTTTGTCTTGACCTGGATAGATTTCTCCATTCCATTCCTCTCCTGCAAATGTGTGTGTGCGTGTGTGTGTGTGTGTGTGCGTATGGGTGTGTGCGTATGTGCGTATGTGCATGGATGCGTGTGCGTGTGTGCGTGGAAACGTAGATGCCTATTGGCCCAGTCAGCGTTCCTGTGTGACTTAACAGTTTATTTGTCATGGCATTGGCACCTCTGATCACTGAAAAAGGTCAGCAGTCTATCATATTATGTTATATCTCCCTGCCAGATTAACACAAGCCACCCGGGAGACTGTGTGTGTGTGTGTGTGTGTGTGTGTGTGTAGATGAGTGCATGGATCCATCTCATACCGCAGAGTGCAATTTCAATATTTACATGTTTCACCAAACGCCTGGGGCAAACACTGGTTAGTCACTGCTGAAACTGACTAATGACAACATTAAAAAAAAGCATGACATCATACACATGGAGTAATGACATAATGTGCTGATTATACGGAGGAGCAAAAGGCTCAATTCGTTCAGACACATTGCCATATTTCACAGGTTCTTTTTGTGGTCAAAGCACCTTGTCTTGGATAAAATAAACTAATTACAGTGACCCTCAACTTGGGGTGCTTTTCTAAAAGTAGTATGCCCAAGATAGATATTGTAAATGACGACACTGCATGCATTTTGCTGTGGTGACTTTTCACGAACACCAGCCTAAAGAGCGAAATCACAATCTGCGGCTTTCCAGTCATTTTTGCTCCCGGAAAACAAGGAATTGCCCCGGTTGTATACTTTTACAGTTTGTCTCTGACGGATACGTTTGAACGAACACAGTTTAGCTCCCACACCTACAGTACAGAATAAGACAATAACCGCCTTTACACGAAAACACAAATTTCTCTACAGGTTTCACGGTGAGCGATTCTTTCATTACGTGCACCCAGGAAATCTGAACTCAGTGCCACATTCCCAAAACAGTTCCAAATGTGGCTTGTAACATTATCCTGCTGGAAAGATCCACGTGATGAAGGATGAACTGTGGCCACGAAATGATGCACCTGGTTAGCAAACTAAGTACAGAAAAGCTGTGATGTTCAAACAGTGTTCAGTTGGTATCAATGGACCTGTCGGAAATACATTCCCAGACTATTGAACCATACCCACCAGCCTGTACTGTTGACACCAGCCAGCATGGGTCGTACTCCTTACAAATCCTATAGGAGAACCTGACAGAATGGCAACCACCTCTGCATCACTCCATCAATCAGACCTTTATGGCAGAGTGGCTAGACGGAAAACACTCCTGAGTAAAAGCCAAAGATTCATCTTTCGCAGACCCAAAGCAAAGAGCCAAAACAACACTGGAGTGGCTTCTGGACCAGACTGTGAATGTCCTTGAGTGGCCCAGGCAAAGCCTTGACTTGATTCCCTTTGAATATCTGTGGGGAACCCTCAAGATCACAGTTCATGCATACTCCCCATTCAAGCCGACAGAGTTTGAAAGGCTCTACAAAGAAGAACGTGAGAAACTGCCCAAAACCAAGTGTTCAAAGCTGATAGAGGCATACCCAAAATGACTTTGGGATTGATGCCAAAGGTGCTTCAATAAAGTAAGGAAAAGGTATGGTCTGAATAGTTATATGCACAAGATGAATTGATATCAGTTTCTGAAAACAAGCTTTTTATTCAGTATGGGGTATTGTCTGTAGATCGTTGACAAACAATACTTTATAAAGAAATCAAATATGAATTAAGTTTAAAACAAAACTGAGAAAGTGAAGAGAAAGTGAAGCATTTCAAATACTTTCTGAAAGCACGGTACATCAGCACAGGCCTACACCATTTCTTTACAGGCAATAACATGTATGACATATATGATACATGAAATGACCACGTCAGTGTATTTAGAATGGCAATAGTCCAACTTTTGTTGAAACATTTTGACAGCCTGAAAGAAATGGGAGACTGAATAAGAGATGGCTAACGTGCAACGTCAGACGATTTGACACAAGCTGCATTTGGCAGAGATCACATTTCTTTTTAGACAGATGGGAAATCTTTGCAGAAAATACAGATGGGCTAAGCGGACCCCATTTCCCCAAAACCAATGTTAAAGTATTTCAGAGAGAATTTAGAACGCCAAAACCAAAGATAGCCCGTTCAATTATGATGCACAAAATGTGCTGTCCACCCTTTTGTCTTGAATTTTTTTTTGTATGAATTATTTTCTTAGCAAAAGCACTTTTTAGTACTATACATTGCTGATCAGCCTGGCAGTCTCACCACCCTGGATAAGCAAGACGATTGATGCCTGCTGTTATGGGTGCAACCGTCAGCACAACACTTTCATAAACTTTCCACACGCCACCGCACAACATGCCAAAGTCAGGAGGGGTTTATCTGCTATTAATGGGATCCTAAAAAAATTTACGATAACCAGATTGCCAAAAACGTTTCATCCCAAGACGAGCTCCACTGTGTGTGAACAGGACAGCTTTCCCGTTTAATGAGTCGGTAAATGCTGAATGTGGTCGCAAGTTTTTTTCAGGTGACTCTTTCATTTCATGTCTGACACTATTGCACCTGGTATATTTCTATCAAAAAAAATCAAAATCTTGGCTATTTTGGTTACACGGTCGTATTACGTGGGACAGCATTGTATATTCCCCACAGGCTTTAAAGGGAACATTTTTGGTTAATCAGGACCGCTTTAAAATGCAGATGTCCAAAGTCGTCCTGCAGCCCTGAGGCTTCGACCATTGACTATTTATCAGTGGATTTGTTGATGAATGAGGTCCAGGAGGCTGGCCCCTTAACCAGGTACCCGAATGGGCCCGTTGCTTACGTCAATTGTTTTTAAATCCAGTTGAAAAGTGAGCGAATTGTTTGCTTGCTTTCAACGACAAGGTACGTGACTTCACCTACTGACTGGAGGAGAGGTTCTATTTTGAGAAACTGGTGGTTTATCTAATATACTGGCAACTGAGTGTTTATTTCGCTTGGTTACTTTTACTCCGTTCTTTGTCTGTTTTTTCAACGGTAACACTTTATTTTGAGTGTCCCAAAAGTGTGCCTGTAGATGCTCTACAGATTGTCTACTGACTATCTGTGACATTACCTAATTATCTACAAACCCTACAATTATTTACATCCTCACCCAAACCTTGATTCTATCCCTAACCTTAACCTTAACCCTTACCCTAAACCTAATTCTAACCCTAACTCTAGCCTTAACCTTAGCAAGCAGTTGCTTATCGACGGATAGTTTGTTTAGTTTGTTGAACATTTGTTGATGGTATTACTAGGTATAGAACTATAATCTACTACAATCTACAGATGGAAATTGGGACTCTCAAAATAATGTGTAACCTTTTCAACCTTTTCTGTGTCATTCTTTTTACATTTTTCTCTTTCTTCCTCCTTTGTTTATCTAAATTTTTCTCTATTTCGCTCTCGCCCACTCCATCCTTCTCAGCTCCTTTCTTTCCTTTTCCTTCTCCTTCTCCTTTCCTCTCCACCCCTCCCCACCCCTGTCTTCATTGCTCTCTCCCCTCTTCTCTCCATCCACCCCCCAGCCGCTCAACCCCTGTTTAATTCTGGTGCCTGAGCTAGCCAGTTAAACACAGTGATGATAATGAGTGTTCATTGGTTTTCCCTGGGCGCCCCGACCCCCCCTCCACCCATCCCCCCACCGTTCCATCTCGCTTCTTTTCTGACATTTATGTTTTCAATTAGTCACTGGGCTGGAGAGTTACCACCCCCTCCATATCCTTCCCCGCAAAACACGGACTTATCTTGCGTGAACTTTCAAAAGCCTTAAGCATTTCATCAAAAACCCCATGCATTACCCCTCACAGAACCCCTGGGAATTAGCCATTTCTTTTTTCCAGAGCTGTGAGAGAAGCAAGCATTTAGTCTATTGTAAGTTTGCATTTAACGTGGCGGTATTTCAGACCATCCAGCCATTCAGCTATCCGTTCCATGCAGCACATACTTCGTAAGTTGTCACTTTGTTTAAGAGTTCCCCCTTATTTCTATGCAACTGTTGCTGTGTTATAACTACTATGTTGTTATTACATTGCAGTACATGTTGTTATTATGTAGTAATAACAGTAATATAACAGTGGTAATAACAGCAATATATAATATCACTGTCTTGCAGTTACACAGTATTAAGGGACAGTGTTATGTGGAGTAAAACCCAAAAAACTAGTAGGACTTCAAACGGAAGCCATCAAATTTAAATATCCAGTGTAAATGATGTCATTTTACTGTATGATGTCACAATCAATAATCACGTCTTCAGTTAGGCACGCGGTGTGCGTGTGTGTGTGCGTGTGTGTGCGTGTGCTGCTAGCGTGGTGGTTGGATCCTCTCCCATCGTCAGCCTCGGAACCAGTGACTGACACACTCAGGAGTTCTGTAATCTCTTTTGTGTTCCGTAGTGGGGGACGACCCTCTCACTTGCCCCACTGACTTGCCCAGCAGAAGCTGTCCAGACACTGTCTGCTTATGGGACAGAGACAGAGAGAGAGAAACAGCTAAGGTCTGTATGAAGAGGTGCCTGATGGGCACTGGGCCACCGGGTGTATGTCAGTGGTATCCAACTGTCAAACCCCTGGATTTTCTCCTGCCACCGAATAGACAGGCATGATGCGTGCCTGCAGCCCTGCACGTGTGTGTCCGGCCAGCAATTAAGATTCTGCTCAGCCAGGCTGCACCAATGGCTCAATGGGCCGCGAATATCTGAAAGCCCACAGGTGATAAATGGCCCGGATGTCTGTCCGTGTCCATCCCGTACAGCTTGGTCATTAATTACACAGATTGGTGTTGCCCAGTCATCAATATCCGTCCACCGCGGTAGGCAGGGGTGGGGCTGGCGATGTGAGGGCAGGGTGTGTCCATGTTGAACTGCTCGTTTAATGCAGAGCTCTGATCATGCAATGAACTGGATGTGATGTTCGGAGAGGGTAGTTGACGAACCTTCCCGTCAAGCTAGTTCGTCTGAAATGAGGGTAAAAGGGTGCCTGGAAATGCTCAGGGATGAGTTGGGGGAAATACTCCATCAAATCGAGTTTGGGATAAAGAATGTTAGCGTGCTTGATTTGACTTTGATGAATTAGAGGCAAGTCCAAATCAAGAGCTTTAAAAGGTAAGTCACACATTCAAAAGAGTCTCACACCTTTCAAAAGACACATCACACCTTCGATTCAAGTCACCCCTTTGAAGGATGTGTCACTCCATTAAAACCCACATCACACCTTTTAAAGATATGTAACCCATTTTAAAAGACACATCGCACCTTTAAAAGAAAAGTCACCCCTTTAAAAGACAAGCCACCCCTTTAAAAGTCAAGACACCCCTTTAATAGACAAGTCACCCAATTTAAAGTCACCCCTTTAAAAGACAAGTCACCAAAGTTGTCAAAGAGAAAAGTATGAACCAACATGTTTACTCTTGTTGTCTCTGTCCTCGTAGAAGAATATGTAAGTATTTAGATAGGAGAGACGAAATAGTAATACGTTTGTTTAGGGCCGGGGAGAATAATGTTATTGTATGTTTGTGTTTACGGTCACGCCATTCATTAACAGTCTAGTTCACCATCAAAGGTTCCTCTGCTCAAAGTACTACTTAAATAAAGTAACTGGAGCTGTGGGAGAACTTTACCCAAGAACAGCCTGATCCCTACATTTGTTATAAATGTTTTAAATTACTATCAAATATTATTTATTTGTTATTGACTTTGATATTATGCTTGTTTTTAAAAGGATTAATTCAAATGTTGTCATCTTGATGGTTACTTTTACTCATCTGAGCTTCTGTTAACTTCTGAACAGGAGATACTGTATATCATGTGACGTCTCTTAAGATTACTTGGGAATTTAACTATGCAAACACACAAAAACGAGTTTTTCCTCTGCATCATGTTGCTGGAGAAAGCCTAAAGCTCATTAATGCTCTTCATCTCTCTCTCCCTCTTTCCGTCTCTCAATTTCGTCTCTCCACATCTCCGGTTGTGGGGGGAAAATCCAGAGTGGAGAGCCCAGGATTAGGGGTTATTACACCCAACATCCTCCACTCTCCTCAGGCTGGAGATCACCGGCCCAGGGCTCTCTGTCCTCCTTTCCACTCCGCCTTCCATCCCTCTATCTCTGTCACCCTCTCTCCCAGCCTTCTGTCTCTCTCTCTCTTTCGGTCCCGGTTGCTGTCTTCCTTGGGTCAGAGAAATCAGGACCCGGACACAAATGCCTTCCATCTGTCTGAGGTGGATATTCACGGCCTGTCTCGGAGTGTCTATTCATGAGGGGTTCGTTATTTTCGTGACCTGTTCTGTCACTTGACATAATGATAGTTGTATTCACCGCTCGGGGTGCGTGCGGAATACGCTGTGTCTTTCCATGGCGGATGTTTCTCAAGCAGGAAACGTGAAGAACGGATGCGACTTGGATACTGTACGCAAAGGCTGTGTAATGCTGTGTGTTTGGTTCTAACTGAGCAGTTGTTTTCCCAGCAAAACTGAAACAAAAAGAAACTTGGTGCGTAAACAAGTCAATAAAAAATGCGGTCGTAATTGTATTTCAAATCAAATTACAAAACCTATTATTCTCGGCTCAGAGTAATTTTTTTTTTTAAAAATCATAAAAAAATAGAAATAGTGCAAAGCCGCTAATTCATGCGTGAAGGTATTGTTGGTGCTGTTGAAAAATCCCAGTGATTCCAGACGCTTGAATTCACCATGGTATTATTCATTTAGACAAGAGAAATGTTGGGGGTCTGCGAGAGTCTATCTCCAAGCAGGCCCAACCATATGTTTAGTGTCAATATGACTTCACGGTTGCCCATGTGGAAAATAGCTAGGGGGCCACTGAATGAACACTTGGAAGAGAGTGCAGTGTTTAGATAAATAATCTTCAACAGCAAAAATGGAAAAATGAGAAGCCATGTCTAAAAAAAAGAATTTCTGTGATTCCGCTTCTTCTTTTTTTTTTTTTTACGCACACACTTTTTTTTTGTGTGTGCGCATCGATTAGGAATGTGGTCCGGTGAGTTTGTTTACGTCACCTTGGTTTCGCCACACGCGTCATATCAGAACCTGTTCTCATGTACAACGTCGGCCCGGCGTTACTGTTACTAACATCTGCTAGTTAATAATTTTACGTCACAAGGTTAATCCCTTTACTTCTAATACAATTCTCTGAGCAATTCTTGCTGTTTAACTCATCAATTAATAATGCTTGCTTTTGTATCTCCTAATCATTATTCATTATCATCTTTGGTGTTACGTTTCATTCATCAGTCTGAACAGTCCCAGACAGGGCACAAATACACTATATTACATACACACGCCTGGGACATGACGGTAAATACCCCCTGTCTGTGAATGTTGGATTTGGGGGTCTCCGAGTGGGTGTCACAGCGGTGACATGTCTCCCCCATCTCCTTTCTCCCTGCAGGCCACGCGTCTCCTCGGTATTTGTGAGCCCGGTCAGGCCATCCTCCTGCTTACGACACAGGTTTCATTAGGCAACCCTCTAGAGCATAGCAACTAAACTAACTAAACGGAATTGGTTTAAGACAGTCATCTCATGGACCATTTAGCAATTAGATTTTGAGTTGGAGAGCCTGTGTTGGTAAAACCACACATGAGGAGTTAACTCGAGGCTTTTAGACCAATGGCACACGGAAGTACACCGAATGATGCATCTGCTCGTGGCTAAAGAGATAGCAAACAATAAGTAATTAGGGCGTTTGTTTTGCAGTGTTTTCCTGTATCTGAGAGATATTTGGCCCTTAAATGGGGCTTCTGGCACTCGGCTGTTACAGTCCCTTATGAAGGCTTGGTTTGCCATGTTGACATAATTAGTATTTTACTGCATGTAAATCTTGCACAGATACAAAAAGGGCCGTTTAGACAAAGGCCGCATGGAAATGAGAACCTGCTTAATTGGACTAACATTTTGCGAAATGTGAATTTTATTTTACGCTAATGCGATTGCGCTTTCTTAATGACAGACCAAATGTGGTGAAGACGGTGGGTAGAAGGTGTTATTCTTTAAATGAACACTAAAATACTTCCTTTCAGCATTTGTGACCAAACCTAAAGATAATAGACAGTAAGAATAAACTTTGCCATCATCAGATGGCAAACGCATAAGAAGAAGAGAAACGAATATGATAATGCATTCAATTACAAAGCAGATAGATAGGCTTTGGTCTGTCGTAAAGTTTAGATGTACAAAATACGACAGTGGCTATACAGTAGATTGATGAGACTGCGTTATATCTACTGCATACTCGATCCGTGATTTAGCTCTTAGCTCCTTGTCTCCTCGTAAAAAGCCTTAACAAGGTACTGGACAAAGTTACGACTGACTGAATCAACACCTCGCATATGGAGACAGAATACTCCCCAACTCCAAATGCCTGGGCTCTGATGTTGCTAGAGAAACATCAGAAATGGGTCCAGTGTCCACCCCCTCCCCCCCCAACCCCTTGACACCCCCAGTCCAACCCAGCACCAAACCAAACGTTGCAATCACATTCTTAAGGATTGGTCAAATGAAATCTAAAAATTAGAAAGATGATTTCCCTTGTAGACCAGCCGTCCTTTTAATTAGTTCCAGCGAGCGATGATGTCCGGGACCCCGCTCGGCTTCGGCTTTGATTAAGAATGATTCCATGAGATGTCAAGGTGGTGCTCATTTATCATTATGGGAATAGGTTACATGTCAATTGTACGATGATAAGTGTTGTGTGCGGTAACAGTCACCAGATAGATGGTGGATGAAGAGAGGCTGGAAAATGCACTGATTCCATTTTTTCTGCTGATTCCTCCAATATGCATATTAATTTACAGTGCGAGATGTGCATTTCTGCTAGAGTGACATTTTATCCTTCATAACATATCTACATTATGGGGTGAGGAACAGGCATAATACAAACCATATGGATGTCTACAAGGAAATAACTGCTTACCTTCTGAATAATTATGGGAATTATATGTAATCTACTTTTACCTTATTACATCGACGACGGCAGTGACTACAGTTAGACCTGCAATTCACCTCTAACAGGACTTCAAACATAGAACCCAATCAGAGTTAAAATGAGAGTTTTGAAAATAAACAAAAGGAGAAAGAGGGCAGGAGATTTTTTTCATCCAGTAGTAGTAAACAACCCCCCGCCCCACACACACACACACGCACACACACCCCACCCCCCACCCCACCGCGGGGTTAAATCTCCAGAAAACATCTGGCTGCGGTATCGGGTCCTGTCCAGTCCTAACTCACTATAGAGGCTAATTACAGCCGGAGAGATAGAGAGAAGACAGAGACTGCAAGACTTAGTGCTCCAGATTTCTTGCCCGGTATTATATGTGTTCTTGACCTAGATCCACCCATTCCTGGCCTAGATCTAGCATATTTTCTCAGAGTGACGTTGTTGTAGTCGGTAGCTGGATGGGACCAGGACAGGAGAGAGATGGATATGGGATAGGATCCAGGACAACCCTCTGCCCTACATGTCTTTCGTATTTTTCGATGATGTTTGAGTTTTCAAGGGATTACAAGGGTTTTCTGGAAACACTTCAGAAGACACATCCGGAAATCTAAGCTCAGGCAGAAATGTGATAAAATGGATCTGTATATTTAGAGCTGGTAGTAACAAACTACGAATGCACTCATTACTGTGATTGACAACTCTTTTTTTTTTTTATCGAGAGCTGGCACTTTTTGTGAGTATTTCTCGAAGTCGGTCGTTTCTCTTCAACTTTAGTGTTTTCTTTAAAGAAAATATTGTACTGTACTTTGGATAAAATTTGTTATCCAAACTTCCCATTACAGTATTACATAGACCATCCATAATTGTAAACGGGGGCACAAAAATCTTTTGGCAGGCGGGTTCAGTAAAAAAAAAATGTTTGTGCCTCGCGCCAAAACAGTTTCATCAAAACAAACTGAGCCTGTAAAACGTATTGCCGAACCATTGACATAAAAGTTTTGTTTTTGTTTATCTCAATGACATAAAATAAGTTGATTATCTCAAATCCTCTTCAAGCACAGGAAAGGAGGCACTGTCAGGATACCATTCAAACTGAGCTTGCCTGAATAATGGAGTTGTCAGCCTACAAACATCTTGAATTTGAGGAAAGATGTACAGGTGACAGCGGTCAGTGTATAGTATTCTGATCCTAGGTCAGTATCGGTCTAGCTGTCTAGCCTGCTAATGTTAGCTAGCTGAGGTAGGATATTGGGTGAGTAGACTTTGAAATCCACTGTATACAATTCTGGAACAACATCATTGTGAACGTGGTGCTGTACGTTGCACCCAGCTGTCCCACAATTAAGTTGGACATTATGTTGAAAAGCATATACGGCATAGTCTTCCAGAAGCATCGTCCAATCACAGTCGACGAGACAGATCAACAGAGGCAGAAAGCATTCATCTAAGGTGATTTCGTCTGATCACTGGCGCCCAAATGGTCAGAGAGCTTTAGGCTTTCTCCAGCAACATGATGCAGAGGAAAAACTCGTTTTTGTGTGTTTGCATAGTTAAATTCCCAAGTAATCTTAAGAGACGTCACATGATATACAGTATCTCCTGTTCAGAAGTTAACAGAAGCTCAGATGAGTAAAAGTAACCATCAAGATGACAACATTTGAATTAATCCTTTTAAAAACAAGCATAATATCAAAGTCAATAACAAATAAATAATATTTGATAGTAATGTAAAACATTTTTAACAAATATAGGGATCAGGCTTTCTTACCTAAGTTGTCAGACAAGATGGAGCCGCTTCATTCCCCACACATGGAAACTGATCACGAATCGGCCTGCTTCTGTCCCTTCTGAATGTGAACACTGCAACGCGATGTAGGACAGATTCCATTCACTTGGAATCTCAGCTCACGTTGAATCAAGGACGAGGCAGAGATCTGGTGTAGTGGCCAAGGGAAACATTGGTGCAGCTTCAGCCTGATACTCCCCTGCCCAGACGCTCTTGTATGTTCATTTTTCATTTGTGAGACTTCCAATCCAGTTCTTACTAAAGTGATACACAAATCTTTAAATGTTCTGTTCAATCTGCACATCATCTGGAAAATCATGAACCCTTGCCTTGTAGTTGTAATTAGAAACCAGTCATTGAAATCCATCACATATGCAAGTTGCTATGGGTTTTTTGGGGGTTACAAACTGTCACATGTTTACATGACGCAAATAGCCAAATACATTCAAAATCACTGTTCTTAAAACATTAAGCCTAGGACTTTAATGAACATGCTTATTTTACTTATTTTGTAGCTTGTACATTATTATCTGAACTCCCTAATATCTTGTTTGTGACTCAAAGGCGTCAACAGGGCAAGGCAGCCGGCTAACCTCAGTACCACGCATACGGCTGAAGGCCAGTCACGTTAATCTCTCCTTAACGGCTTCCTCTCTGCTTGGAAAGCCTCCATTTGCCTAATTCAGTCGTCACTGCGGGTGGTCCTTTTTTCCCGATGACATACTGGATCCTGCTGAGTCGGTGAGCGCCGTCGAGCAGCACTTTCCCCCCCCGAGGGGTGCTCAAGATGCCACAAAGGATGGGCCCAACACCTGCCGCCGCTCACTTTGTGCTGATGACGCTGGAACTTTTGACTCTCCGCTGACAGAGCAGAAGGAGAGGGGGAGTGAGGTGAGGAGGGGAATGTAGAAGAGGTGAGGAGACGACTGCAGAACACGTGGCGTTCTCACCGAGTTCCATCATGGCCGCGAACACTGCAGCTCAAGAGAGACTTTGGAGAAAGGGTTTCAAAGTTGTTCTGTGTTGGCCGATAAGGTTCTGACCTTAGATCATCTTGATGTGAATGACACTTTCTGCAGACAGAAGTTCAAATGAAAACATCCATTGAACTATTTAGGGAAGAAAGGAAGTCAATAAAGAATCTTTGCACTGCAACAAGAGTTCTACATGAAGCCGAATCTTGCTATATTTCCCAGCATGCTTTAGTTTGCATTAATTGCTTGATACAGTGCGTGCTATACAAATACAGTATAAACAACTTTTCTAAACAATACACTTTACTAAGACTCCAATCACAATTTGAAACTACTGCACCCATTACTGAGATGTCTGTCCCAGTCAAGATGATAAAGTATAAAGCATCTGCAAACACCCGACAAATGTGAATGATCAACGATTCTGCCTGTTGGATATCTTAGCTCAGGCTGGAGTCCAATAGTGATTACACATAAGATTGAAAGACAGCTCTATCTGACTGCCATGCCTAATGTGGCCGGTAAACCATCACTTTCATTCAGCAAATGGTTAGGGTATCACAATACCCTCAAAGAAAAAACCTTGTGTATAATGCTGCTAGTAGGGACATTGAAACGTGGAAATGCTCTAGAGTTCTTAATCTTGTCGCTAGCTTGTACAGTATATATAATGTTCGGGCCTAATAGCACAATGTCTAAACATTTTCCCTAAACAAATGTGTGGGCTAGTTAGTCCGTGTGCAGGAAGGAGCGAGTACTGGGAGCCGGGGAGACGCTCCACTTCACATGCAGTAAATTGGCCATAGTCCCTGTGGGGAGTGTCTCCGGCTGCAGGCTGGAGCTTTGGCTTCTCACACTCTCAGCATGGCGACCCTTGATGTGCTTTAAAGCGAATCACTCCAGATGATATCCTTAATGAGCCTCATCGGAAGGCCTCCACCGTCGACATCCAGACCTCTGGGACGAGGTTGGAAGGTCACACGGCCACTTCCCCCATTTCCTGCGTGACCCTGCCCTTAGCTTTGACGGCCTGGGCGAGGGCCAATCAGACGGCATGGTCGACGGCTTCCGACTGAGGGCTGTAGTAGATGCTGTAGTAGATGCTGTAGTAGATGCTGTAGTAGACTCTGTAGTAGATGCTGTAGTAGATGCTGTAGTAGACTCTGTAGTAGATGCTGTAGTAGACTCTGTAGTAGATGTTGTAGTAGACTCTGTAGTAGATGTTGTAGTAGATGCTGTAGTAGACTTGGTAGTAGATGCTGTAGTAGATGCTGTAGTAGACTCTGTAGTAGATGTTGTAGGAGATGCTGTAGTAGACTCTGTAGTAGATGCTGTAGTAGATGCTGTAGTAGACTCTGTAGTAGATGTTGTAGGAGATGCTGTAGTAGACTCTGTAGTAGATGTTGTAGGAGATGCTGTAGTAGACTCTGTAGTAGATGCTGTAGTAGATGCTGTAGTAGACTCTGTAGTAGATGCTGTAGTAGATGCTGTAGTAGACTCTGTAGTAGATGCTGTAGTAGATGCTGTAGTAGACTCTGTAGTAGATGCTGTAGTAGACTCTGTAGTAGATGTTGTAGTAGACTCTGTAGTAGATGTTGTAGTAGATGCTGTAGTAGACTTGGTAGTAGATGTTGTAGGAGATGCTGTAGTAGACTCTGTAGTAGATGCTGTAGTAGATGTTGTAGGAGATGCTGTAGTAGATGCTGTAGTAGATGCTGTAGTAGACTCTGTAGTAGATGTTGTAGGAGATGCTGTAGTAGACTCTGTAGTAGATGCTGTAGTAGATGCTGTAGTAGACTCTGTAGTAGATGCTGTAGTAGATGCTGTAGTAGACTCTGTAGTAGATGCTGTAGTAGATGCTGTAGTAGGTGCTGTGGTAGACTCTGTAGTAGATGCTGTAGTAAATGCTGTTGTAGATACTGTAGTAAATGCTGTTGTAGATGCTGTAGTAAATGCTGTTATAGATGTTGTATTAGAGGCTGTAGTAGACTCTGTAGTAAATGCTGTAGTAGATGCTGTATTAGATTATTTAGTAGACACTGTAGTAGACTCTGTATTAGAGGATGTAGTAAACTCTGTAGTAGATGGCATCTGACAGAGGCCTCCAGTACAGGCTGTCAGTGAAGTGACCACACTGTAGGAAGAGTTGGGCTTGAGTGGCTTTGGCAGGGTCCAGAGGTTGTAGATTCCCCATCAAATTTTCTCCTCCTGAAGGTTCAAAATTTGCTTCACAATTGCATCATCAAATGTACAAAAATGTAGCCATTTAAGATATACTTTCAAATGTAGTTGTTTGTTCAGAGTTAACAAGCTTACCAATTATACGCATGCATATATGCTATACAGATGCTATATGTACTGTTTCAACATGTTGTTATCTATGAAAAGAACACAACTGAATTTCCTGTGTGATATTTTATATTTTTAAATACACAGAATAACTACAATTCAAATAATCTGCTCATCTAATGTTTTTATGACTCAATCTGTCTCCAGAATAACTTCTGTTTAGCAATTTCATAAAATATAAAAAAAAAGTTGTTCTGTAAAAAACATGTTTTTACTGTCCTGCACATCTTCGAAATTGAGCAGTAAAATAAGAGCATGTTAATCTAGGCTGTGGGAGTTGTAGATGAAAGAAGATATTTTTTTTATATTTAAAGCATACGTTAAGTAAAAACAAATGATATAATTATTTATACATTAATTCAAAGGAATAATCGATGAATTCCGTTCAAATTGCCAATGATATGTATGAGGAAGTATGACATACAAGAAATAACTTTCAGAGTCTATAGCACTCTTTATTGGTTGGAGAAAGGGCAGTGTTCTCTGTTTTATTTCTCATGAGGCTAAACCAAGGTACAGTTTATGAATATAAAAATATAACCACAAGGTTGTTGTTAATAATAACTTATCCGGTGATGTAAAACTGAAGAGTGGGATCTGCAGCTGTTATGTATGTATGAAACAGGCCCCATAAAAGTGCCCAGGCCTTAAGATTTCTTTTTTTTAAACATTCCCTGTCCTAGTCCACATGGTTGTGCACCTGATCTGAATTCTATTTGAAGACTCTGGACACAGCGCAGTTGTATTTGTAGATCTTCTGGTCATCTGTAGATAACACTTATTGTCTTCACCCAGCACAGCCAGAAGGGGACTGGCCACATCTCTGAGCATGGCTCCTCTACAGGCTTCTTCCATGTTTCTGTTTCCTAAACCAACTAGGGAGTTTTTCCTATTGGTAGATACCCTAGGGTGGGTATCTACCACTGATATAAAAAAGGCTTGAAAAAATAAACTATTGATTGGAAATTGATAGTGAACACAGTAAATCATTCATGGTTGGTCATGGTCAAGAGATAGACAAACTTAGAAAAATGTGTTTCTGCCATTCGGTCTACGTTATACAAGATACACTATTAAATCTAGCTTTCTTACAAAACCCCAAATCTTAATTTAACACTTCCTCATTATCACAGTAAAAACTTGGTTTCCATCTACAGAAGGAAGATTACATGCTAATCACAGTTTTAACCATTCAGTGTGTTTGTGTAAGGCCACCGAATCATTGTGTTGTGCTTTTCTGTGACTTCACGCTGCGTTTCATTAAACACCAACATCCCCAACACAAAACAGGCTCAGGAAAGGATGTAAGATGCATGCGAGATTAAACAGTCTCCTGATTGTGACTCGTTAAATTGCTGCAATTACTTGTAACTGTGACATTGTACTCACATTGTGGTTTTGAAGATACCACCATTTGAAATAATGACTAATTTAGACGTTACAGCAAATCACTAGCAACATTTTAGGGGCTTTGGGAAAAGAGCTAAGAAAATGCTTAGAGCTAAGGGAGAATGTGTCCTGTGTTCAGCTTTGGTTTGAAAGAAGTACCTCTTTAGAAAGGGACCCCCTGAGTAGAGAAGTCAATTATACTAATTAAAAATTACTGATGGAAATTGATACTATAAAGAGCTATGGATGTTCAATATGTAAGTCGGGCCTGAAAACAGACATGCTGTAGTCAGTATTTTTACCTGATGATAAACACTGACCCACTTCTGTACTTCCTGGGGCAAAAGAAAAGCTAAACTGAACCAAAAAAAAAGACCAAAACACTGTCCGCAATGACACAAACAAAGCTGTTCAGGACCCATTTTAACCCAACCAGAGTATGTACTGTATACATGGAAAGGGTCATTGGTTGGTTCTCTGTCTACCCCCGCCGCCGCGAGATCACCTAACGTAGTCGGGGCTTTACGTCGGCGAACACTTAATGAAGTGATGAGAGCTGGCAGTACCTCCCTGTCCTCTCCTTTCGCTCCTCTAGAGGCCACGGCACACTGAGCATGGAATTCACATCAAATAAGCCATGGACTTTCTGTCACCTTGACTGCAGAGTCTGAGGACTCACGTGATGCCTGCACGCCTGCCTCAAGATACCAGACGTCGTACCTCAATTTAAGCCAGTTCGCTACAGCTGGAACATTGTCCCGCAGCAAAGTGAAGTCGTGACCATTATGTGTGTTTTATTTAAAAGATTATACTCTTTTTTTTTGTGCAGTTCGACGCATTTTCTTTTTGTCAGGGCAAGTCGAGTCTGACATTTGTTAGGTGGGAATTATGAACTTCTGGAGCCTTCGCAAGTGTTGCATGAACTTGCATTTCTGCGCAGGAAAATGACTGCTACAAGACGATCAAATTCAGAGACAACAGCAAAGACCACGAGATGTGTTCCCTTTAAAGGCTTTTTAACGCCAGTGTATTGTTTTCACTAAGTATTCCCGGAGTTGGTCACACTTTCTTTTAAAGGTCTTACAGTCCATATTTAGATCCTCCAAAGATTGTCCCACTATCAACAAGCTATCGGTTGAAAGGTTCCTGATTTCCGAGGTTTCTAATTAAGGTAAGGTCTCAAATTAAGGGTAGGGTAAGGGCAGAGGTTGGCGTCAGAGTTAGTCAAGAGTTAGATGAAATGTTACTCATATTCTACGGAACATCTTCCGATGGAGTTTTGGGACTCCACAAACAAAATGTTATGCTGGAGTTTTCATGGTTATAAATGCCTTCAATGTTCGGGACACAATGTTGCGGAATCAATATGGAATTGTTTAACAAATGATAGCAATTTATATCAATATAATATACAGTTAGTTAATTGTTCGCCCAAACAATGTTCATAGTAATACTCGAACAATGGCTTCTGCTGTTTAAAATAGATTTTATACACATAGTCAGGAAATACATTTTACACTTTTTGAATTATCCATTTTGAGCGTTTGTCTTCACGGCGAGGTTAGTGGGAGAACATAATTACAAAGACCAGTCAAGCCTAACGAAACAACGCTTAAAGCCTGTACAACTATTACTGTTGAGCAAGTCTCTTTGTCACAGTCATTATTCATACTCACTGGAAAACAGGCCTGAATTACTGTGAATCTAAATTGCTGCAAATTTGGCAAGAGGGAAAACGAATAGTAGTAGAGGGATGGAAGGAAATTGAGTATTAACCTCCAATTCAGAAATAGCAAGGCAGGAATTCTAGGTCTGATGGACTGCTATGGATTTTGTTTTAAATTATTTTACGATTCTCAAATTGATATCATTCAGTGGCCTTTCTCCATGTGTTCAATACCTTGACAAATTGGTTGAATGAGTAATGTTAGCCACGACCCCTGAAGGTTGGAATGGACCAGTTTAATAGTTTTTTGTTTTCTGTAGGGTGACACCTGGTGGGGTGACTTTCCACTGAAACAGCGACCACCACTTAAATAATGACATTAGTCCACTGTGTGCAATTCTGATTGGCAACCATGCCATTAAGAGAGCATAATATGGATTCTTATTATCATAAATGAGTTAATTTCCCAGATTATAGCGCTAACGGCTCCTAAAGGAATACAACTGCCAACTGGAAAGGAAGTAAGACACACATGCATGCACATGCGCATACACACACACACACACCTAAAATGAAGGATAAAACTATAAACCAAGGAAAGAGCTCAAACCAGGCTTTAGGAAAGACGAGTGTCTGGTCTGAGATCGTATATAGTCTGTCCCCGGGAACCGATCATTCACCAGACGCAATCCCACTTCTAAATGAAAGGAGAGTGAGGAGGACGAGGAGGAGACAGAGCAGAGGTAAAGAGGAAAATCACTTCAGCTTACCTCTGACCCACTTTCCACCGTGTTGCCTTCCTCTTTGAAACCACTCCAATCTATTCACACCAGCCTTGTCGTATCATTTCCAAACCTCTGTTGTCTATTTTCATGTCGACCATAAAAAAGTGGAAACTAGGGGAATCACAGCCAACGTAAATTGTAGATAACTGACATTATAAGTGTTGTGCAGTCACTGCCAAGATTCTTGGCACCCTTGATGAATATAAGCACGAAGAGGCTGTCTGAACTGTAATTAATAACCTCTCTTGAAATCCAAACACAGGTATTCAATAGGATTCCAGTCTGGAGACGGAGTTGACTAATGTGATTCATTCATTTTGTGGTCAACTTATCATTTTGTGTGAATTTTCAATGTGCGCGGGAAGGCTCAATCATGGAGGATCAGAACGTAACAGCTACTGGCTAGCAGTAAGGACAGAGCTAAATAGGCACACGTTGGGCTGGACTAACCTAGACAGCCACGTGCGACACAATGTTCACCATTTCATGCTGTCACAATGTTTTATCTAGTCTCGTTCATAAAAATGAATGTTCCTGTGCAAGAATGCTCTAAGTTGTTCCTGTGTGGAGGCTATATGGGGATTTCTTTCTAGAAATGTAACAACGTCCACAGCCTGGCAATTACGACAGAAATCTAAAATCTTTCAGTCGGTGGATACTCCATGGATGCAACACAAAAACATTGCGGAACCTGAAGCGATTGGATTGGTTTTGGAATACATCCTGGTGCCATCAGGTGGCATGGCGCTGATACTGAAACGAAATCACACAGCGCGTCTTTAAACCCTACGAGAAGAAACACGGATGAATGACAGACCAGTGTGTATCGGCTCATTCAGACATCAGGCGAAGTTCCACTGGCGGCCGGACACGTGGCGTTCAGCGGCGGCCTCTCGGGTCGTCAGGGGAGTCACGGTGACGGAGCAGCGTGATCTGGCGCCCCATTGGCCACCGCTGAACGACGCAATGCATTTGCCCGACGCCGGCTAACACCCGCAAGGCCCGCTGAAAGTGTTCTTGACGCGCGAACGAGGTGGGCCCAGCCGCCTGCTTCCAGTCGAATGCCAGGCAATGACGTAAGACACCACAGAGGTTGACCTGTGGGTCAGGATCTGTCACAACGGGACACAAACCCAGTGTCTTCGGAAAAACCACCGTCGTTCAGCTTGCCACGGATTTGACCCGATTAGTCCGTGAACAATGAAACACCAGAAGATTTTGGACTTCCTCAGGCCAGATGCCGCCCCCCTGGGATGCTATGTAATATCTGTTGGCAGGCTAGTTAATTATGGCATACTAGACCAATGGACAGACTCCAGACTGGGTACCATCTGAGGGGTGCTGCAGGGAAAGTGTGTGTAGGGGGAGATGAAAGTGTCAGAAGCACTTTCATTTGAGTCAAATACGGCTTGGGTCCAGACCTAACGCGCACACATACACCCGCCCCCGCGCAACTGTGAAAAACCATCGACATCGTAGTCATGCCTCTTGTCCGCCTCCCATTCAACGTCCCACGCTATAGCATTTTAAAAGACGTGGGACGGCAGAAACCTCACGGGAACAGTTTGACCGGTGTCACCGACTGCCTTCGCCCCTGCATGCAAGGCATCTACCATACGCTATGCCAGAGGAAAGCACGGGACATCATCAAAGATCACAGCCACCAAGGCTATGGTCTGTTCACACTGCTGCCGTCTGGTTGACGCTACCGGAGAATCGGGGCACGCACCTCCAGACTCACAAACAGTTTTTTTCCCCCCTCAGGCCATAAGGCTCCTCAACCAGCAACACTGATCCATGATCATACTGATCACACATGTCATGACATTCCAGATGCTCTGATGTCTTTCCATGTACAGTACGTTCAATGTACGTTAGAATATTCTTTTGTATGCACCATTCATTGGCATATTACACTCATATTGTATCTATAATATTAAAAAAGTCTACCGTTATTGTTTATAACCCCCATATTTTTCCAATATTTCTTACTTTATATATTTCTTTATTCTCACTATGTAGATGCCATGTGTCATGTCACAAGAAAGTAATTGTGCAGGATGACGCTGTGTTATTTGGTGCATTTGATAAATACACTTTGAACTTTTATGCTAACATCCACCTTCGACCCACATAGACCTGGATATGGTAAAGGTCAAGCAATCCATATATATATATACATATATACTGCTCTGGAAAAAAATAAGAGACCACTGCACCTTTATCTGGTAGACCAGACCATGTAATAATGTTAGATAGAACAGTCCATGTAATAATGTTAGATAGACCAGTCCATGTTATAATATTAGGTAGCCCAGTTCATGTTATAATGTTAGGTAGACCAGTTCATGTTATAATATTAGTTAGACCAGTCCATGTTATAATGTTAGTTAGACCAGTCCATGTTATAATGTTAGTTAGACCAGTCCATGTTATAATGTTAGGTAGACCAGTCCATGTTATAATGTCAGGTAGGCCAGTCCATGTTGTAATGTTATTTAGACCATTCCATGTTATATTGTTAGATAGACCAGGCCATGTTATAATATCATATAGCCCAGTCCTTGTTATAATGTTAGATAGACCAGTCCATGTTATAATGTCAGGTAGTCCAGTCCATGTTATAATGTTAAATAGACCAGTCCATGTTATAATGTTAGGTAGCCCAGTCTATGTTATAATGTTAAATAGACCAGTCCATGTTATAATGTTAAATAGACCAGTCCATGTTATAATGTTAAATAGACCAGTCCATGTTATAATGTTAGGTAGCCCAGTCCATGTCTCGAGCTGCAACAGAGTCACAGTCAAGCGTGCCGCACAAGCCCTGAAAAGTGAAGCCAAAACGTCTCGATTGCCCCCTGGTGAGTGGTCCCAGTATAGGTCATAAACCCCGCCCTCCCCATGTTATTCAATGGGACGCGAGACCAACTAAACAATTCAATTACCCTTCAATTATCCTTTTTCCGAAGCTGGTTTCTGTCATTTACTGTAGTTTGTATCACGCTAATGTAAATTCAAGAGTTTGTTTTTAAAATAAGTTGGTTTTTAGTTAGTTATTTAATGCTCTAAAAACGGTGGTGTGACATCGTGATTCACAGCTTTGATTGACAGCTATCTGAGCCAAGGAGCCACTGAAGCGCCATCCTCCTTCGGAGGACTGAGGAGATTGGAGCTTTACATTTAATCTCTAAATTTCTATAATTGATATAATTTCACACGGACATAATGGGTTGTTCTGCAGTACATTGTGCTAACCGATCTGGCATTTCCAATCGATCTTTGAATTTTTTTCGGTAAGTTAAATGTATAAGCTATTTAATTAGTAAATAAATGTAATGGGCTAGCTAACGTTAGCTAAAAGACAACAAGCCTCGTTAATAGCCATGTTAATAGCTAGCAGGGGATTGTTAGCTAGAAGTTACCAATTATTTTTGTATTAGGCCTATTCTAAATTAAGGTTAAACATGATGTAAGTTAGGCTATAACATATCGTCTAGGTTTAACAAGCAAAGGTTGTACTGTACTTGGACTTGCGATTGATTACGGTATGCGCATTCTGCGAGGGAGAGTGAGGGCGGGGCACAGGAGAGGGGCCGTTGATTTCGCGGCTTTACGGCTTTACTTCCTGCTCGCTACTGCGCATAACTACTGCGCAGAACTGGTCCCAAGATCGCTATCTGCGCAGACGCAAGTCCAAGATGTCCGCGCCGTATCGGGACACTGGTGGCTTCATTTTTCACCAATGGAAAAGAGCGAAAGGGCGTCGTCCATTTTATATACAGTCTATGGTCACAGTACATATGATTCAGACAGACTATCAGTTAATAGAAAACGCTGCACTGCATTCTATTTCAAGAAAATTCACCAGCTTTTATCTTAATTTTGACATGAGGAAGAAAAGTTCTGAGAGACAGAAGAAAAGTGTATAACCTCATGAGAACACAAGAACCAATATAAGTGACATTTAACAATTATTAGCATTGCAGGATTATGCATATCCCTGTATATGTATGTTCTGTCGACAACTGTTTGAATGTCTACTTTTACTGAACGTATTCATTGCTTTGGAGGTGTGCATTATGATTTAGCAACAGGGAGAAATTGCCTCCCTGTTGGCCAAACTCTGTCCCATAATAGCTCTGGGTGTGAGATCCCGCTATGACACCAAGAAAAGGATACTGTCTCTTTAAAAACATACTGCACTCATCTTTGTCTCGTCTTCCATAAATCTGACAGACGACATCACTTCAATAAACCTGGCATGTCTAGACTGCTCTTCCTCTCCCTCTATCCTTCCATCCCTCTCCCCCATCTCTCTTTTTGTCTCTCTCCCACTCACAGCTAGTCCTCCTGGCACTTTTCATTCAAACAGATGTTCACTTGTTCACTGCTGTGTCACAGAGTGCATCCACAGAGAGAAGGTCCATGCAGATTCACGAAGTACTGTCGATGAGCGTAGGATGAAGTCACCTTAAGAAAAGAAACAGTCAAATTCCAGGGAAAATAGGCTTTTTCATTATTTTGAGTGAGTCATAAATAGTCTTAAAGTGATAATTGTAAATTAGCATTGTTGGAACACCTGCTGGGGTGCAATTTAACATCATTTGATAATTTTTTTGTCGCAGCTTCTGTTTGAACTGTGCTAGTACTATTTTCCACCAAAGTTAGCGTGGTGCTCGGTTAACTGAATGGTTAAGTGGAGGAAGGCTGATACACAGGGACAAGGTTTACAAGATACACAGGCTGACTAAGTGCGTGCGCACGCAAACTTGGGAGTGAAGGTGCGTGTGAAAGTCGGGCACGAGGACATTTGGTTTCCGAGTTTCCTGCGCGTCCGTGGGAGCGGGCGTCTACGTCCAGTCCTGTACAGGCGTTTTGCGTGAGTTTCTGCGCGTTGCGGCCCGAGTGCGACTAACGGTCAGTCCCGCGACAAGCCGAGCAGATTGCCTGGCCGTTAAAGAGCCGCGGAGGCCTGCGGTGCCGGGCATCTCACGCCTCAGCAGAGCACCACAGATGACCAGGTAACCGATCTGCTAGCCATGGGCACCTGCCAATGTACAGGCCGGGGGAAGCAGAAGTGACAAGCGCGGCCGCACGCTGCTTTCCAAGCTGTCCGATCTGGGTCTGCCTCTTTTCCCCACCCCGGATCATCTCGACATCACTTCCCCCCGTGAACTGAATTGACGGATCCTGGAGAACGAGAGAGGGAGATAGAGAGACAAAGAGAGAGAGAGAGAGAGAAGAGAAAGAAAAAAGGGAACCCGAGAGAGAGACAAAGAGGGAAGGCGAAAGAGCCACAGAGGCACAGTGTCACACGGCGTGGGGAGCCTTATTAACAGAGAGCAGAGAGGGTAGAGCAGAGAATGCCCTTATTTAGGACAGTGGGAAGCGATGCGGAGGCGCCAGCCCACCACTGCCTTCACACACCTCACCTGGGGGGTTTTCTCTGGAGTGTTTCTCTCTTTTCAACTTTCATGCTTTTCTCTTCCAGCTCTCGATTGTTTGGTCTCTCCCTCTCCCTTTTACCATCTCGGCAAACATTGTTATGAAGAAGTCGGTAAAGCTCTGAAAGGATAGGATGAGAAACACTAATAATGAAATACCACTATGGATATGCATACATATAAATATATATATATAGAGAGAGAGAGAGAGAGAGAGAGAGAGAAAGAGAGAGAGGGAGAGATACAAAGGGGTGAGGAATGGAGAGATGACAGAGAGAGATATAAAGAAAAAAAGTGGTCTGATGAGACCAAGATAAACTTATTTGGTTCAGATTGTGTCAAGTGTGTGTGGCGGCAACCAGGTGGGGAGTACAAAGACAAGTGTGTCTTGCCTACAGTCAAGCATGGTGGGAGTGTCATGGTCTGGGGCTGCATGATAAAGACCCCAAACCCACCTCCAAGATGACCACTGCCTTGCTAAAGAGGCTGAGGGTAAAGGTGATGGACTGGCCAAGCATGTCTCCAGACCTAAACCCTATTGAGCATCTGTGGGGCATCCTCAAATGGAAGGTGGATGAGTGCAAGGTCTTTAACATCCACCAGCTCTGTGATGTCGTCATGGAGGAGTGGAAGAGGACTCCAGTGGGAACCTATGAAGCTCTGGTGAACTCCATGCCCAAGAGAGTTAAGGCAGTGCTGGAAAATAATGGTGACCACACAAAATATTGACACTTTGGGCCCAATTTAGGTATTGTCACTTAGGGGTGTACTCACTTTTGTTGCCAGCGGTTTAGACATTAATGGCTGTGTTGAGTTATTTTGAGGGGACAGCAAATGTACACTGTTATACAAGCTGTACACTCACTAGTTTACATTGTAGCAAAGTGTCATTTCTACAGTGTTGTCACATGAAAAGATATAATCAAATATTTACAAAAATGTGAGGGGTGTACTCACTTTTGTGAGATACTGTATATATATATATATATATATATATATATATATATGTATATGTATATACATATATATATCAGAAACCCTCTCAACTGCGTCTACTGTGCATATAGAGAGTTGCAGATAAAAAAGAAATGAATACAATAAGAGAGAGTCCGAAAGGAAAGAGAAATACAGAGAGACAGACAGAGAGCATCATGGGGGAAGGAAATACAGAGAGACAGAGAGAGAGAAAGAGAGAGAGTGAGAGAAAGAGACAAACAGAGAGCATCATGAGGGAAGGAAATACAGAAAGAACCCCAGCTGATTCTTGGCTGAGCGGCGTCGTTTTTGTTTGGCGCTGTGTCAGCCAGTGACAGATGCATGATTGTTGGGAATCTGACAGGGCCTGTGATGGGAGAAGTCTGAACGCCACTGTGAAACTGCACATATGGCCTTGGTGCAGTGGGGTAAGAGTGTTTGTGTGAGTGACATAGTGTTTGTGTGTGTGTGTGTGTGTGTGTGTGTAAGAGAGAGTCGTGCGTGTGTTAGCGAAGCCTTTCAAGACACAATTTACTTCTCAATTTAGTTTAGCTGAGTGAAAGAGCAGACAGACCATTTTCTAGTGAAACAGGGACAAACACAGCATGGCCTCCGAATACAGTCACACTGTTTGACCAACTCACATTATCTTACCAGCAGTTAGTTGCATAACATCTCATTACAAAGTGTGCTATTTTCGGAGGCATTAGGCTTGCTTCCAAAGAATGGGCCTATACTTGAAATGTCCTTTAGCCATTATCTCCCATCTATTGTCAACAGGCCCATGTCCATGGGACAGCGAGCAGCCAGCAGACTGACAGCCTCTCCAGTCTCCCAGTCAAACTCTGCGGCCTAATTTGTAGTCCAGCCATCACCGTCCAAATGACCTCATCATTAGTGTGAGGAGGTTACCGTCACGCTAGGCACACACACCCACACACACACAAACATACACACACACAGCATGGATAAAGGCACAAGCACAGGCACACATTAAAACGCACGCAAGACATACAAACACACATTGGGAGCATGCCTATACACACACTGACATGCGAGCGGAGTAACACGGGCAGTCACGCACAGAGGCACACAGCATGCACGCACGCACGCACGCACAAACAGAAAGGCTGCATGCATACGCAGTATGCACACACGCTGGGTCATGGGGCTCGCATCTTCTTGATCGTTCCAAAGTCTCTACTCCCCCCATCAGGCACACGCTCCTTGGCCGCTTTCCAGGCAGCCAATCAACATGGCTTTGTTTTCATCTCCACCCCTCCATACCTCTCCGCCTGTCCCCGGCCATTTCAACGATCGCATCACTTCCTTTTTCGGAGTGTCGTGACATCCAGGAATTCGGGACTGACAGGCCCGGAGAGATGTTTTGGGAGACAGCCATAGGGCGTAGGTAGCCGGCCTGAGAAAACAGCACTGTGAGCAGTGCAAAGGTCTGGGGCATTGTGTTCTTGAGTAACTGCGCCACTACTCCACAGGTTCAATACCACAGTGGGGAACAGCTGCTCGTGACTGGGAGGCTCCAATGTGCAGTGAATATTGGCCATGCATTGCTCTAGGCTAAAGTTTGCTCTGGGCTAAAGGCCTGGCAGAGCATTCCTTGGCTCATCGCGCTCCAGCGACTCCCTCAGGTGTGTCTGGTGCCTGCTAGCTGGAGGAGTGTTCTCCGGCTAAGATCCTGGTTCAGCAGCATATATATGTGGCCGGTATTTCCTGTGAGGCTCAGTTGGTGGAGAACGGTGCTTCCTTTGCCAAAGTCGTGGCTTGATCCCGGTGGTAGAGAAGGAATGTGGCGGGTTCAGAAAATGTTCGGAAAGATGTTGTACGTCCTAATAATCTGTTGTGCTATTAATCATTTGTTAATACTTAATGTTCAGTGAGCACTGTAATTAGCTAGAACTAATCAAAGTAAACTCAAACTAAAGAGGAAACATGTTACTGGAAAGAAAAGTCACACCGATCTACGTTTGATGCTACGCTACACTAAGTAAAATGAAACATTTTGTCAGAAAAGTTTTTCTTAGCAGTGACTTTTCTATAAAACATGTTGATGGCAGTCTCAACATAGATCAGTCTAATCTTGTTAAACCCAGAGCTAAAATCGTTCGTAATTCTGTAAGTGGTGTGATTAGGATTCTGGGTGCAAACGTATTACGAATTGTAAGTTCCAGTATTTGAAGTCTCCAACCTCATAGAGAGAAACACTCAGCCAGAGCCCTTCTGCTCCAGTTCTGCTAATTGCTCCATAAGAGTAAAGCGGTCAAAGTTTAATCATCACCTTTCCCCTAACCTGTGATGTCCCAATGATCATTAACAAAAAGCCAAATACAGAAACAACTGCTGCTCCACACACAAAACATGCAAATTACTTACAAAATATGCCACAAGAGCGAGAGAAATCCATTCACCACTTACAATGCAAAGACAAACATACCGACTCTGAATGACTAATTTGATTGAATTATTTTCAGAATGACTTTGAATGCCCAAAAATATGTGTTTCACAAAAAAAAGCCATTCGTCAAAGGACTGGAGCTCTTGATTTCTTAAAGGCTATAGACGTTACCCTTCTACCTCACATAATCACAATCCCATAACGGTATATAGTGATAAAGTAATCAGACAGTAAATGGCCCAGCTTTTGTGTGTAAGCTACAAATCCGTTTTTTCATGACGTCTCTGAGGATGCTCCAGAATGCGATGGAAGTTGCTGCAAGAAGACAAGGTTGTGCACGTCACTACGTAGAGTACATGATGAAAGTGGGAGACAACATTAAATGGTGTTAAGGACCCAGTCTAGTGCATTATATCCATTATGCCCGTGGGATGGAACCAGGATGAATAGAGAAGGAATTTGAAGACTGTCTTTATGATTCATTTTCTTTCTATGCACTTCCAATATTGTTTTGCGATATACAGTTGCGCTCAAAAGTTTGAATACCCTTGGAGAATTGGTAATATATGTACCGTATGTAAAGACAACATGAGTGAGCTGGAAAAACACAACTTTTATATCTTATGGGATTCACATTTGACTGTAGGTCATAACAGAATGGCACAATCATAAAACTTAACATGGCAACAAAGAAACAAATTTACTGAACCCTTCAAAAGTTTGCATACCCATATTTCTTAATACTGTGTATTACCCCCTTTAGCATCAATGACAGCATGCAGTCTATTGTAATAGTTGTCTATGAGGCTTCGAATTCTTGCAGGTGGTATAGCTGCCCATTCGTCTTGGCAAAATGCCTCCAGGTCAAGCAAATTCTTGTCGCATGAACCTCATGTTTGAGGTCAAGAGACGGTGATGGCCACTTCAGAACCTTCACCTTTTTCTGCTGTAACCACTGGAGGGTCAACTTGGCCTTGTGCTTAGGGTCACTGTCATGCTGAAAAGTCCAAGAGCGTCCCATTCGCAGCTTTCATGCAGAAGAATGCATACTGTCAGCCAGTATTTTCAGATAACATGCTGCATTCATCTTGCCATATATTTTCACAAGATTCCCTGTGCCTTTAGAGCTCACGCACCCCCAAAACATCAGTGAGCCACCACCTTGCTTCACAGTGGGAATGGAATTCTGTTCACTATCGGCCTTTTTGACCACTCTCCAAACATAGCGCTTATGGTTGTGACCACAAAGCTCTGTTTTGGTCTCGTCACTCCAAATTACAGTGTGCCAGAAACTGTGAGGTGTGCCAAGGTGTTGTCGGGCATAGTATAACTGGGATTTTTTGTGGCATTGATGCAGAAAAAGGCTTCTTTCTGGCAAGTCGACCATGCAGCTAATTTTTTTTCAAGTATCGTCATATTGTGCTCCTTGAAACAACCACACAGTCCTTTTCCAGAGCAGCCTGTATTTCTCCTGAGGTTACCTGTGGGTTTTCCCAAACAAATCTTCTGCCAGTTTTGACTGAAATCTTTCTTGTTTTACTTGTCCTTGGCTTGGTATCAAGAGATCCCTGTGTTTTCCACTTCTTAATTAGTTATTGAACAGTACTGACTGGCATTTGCAAGGCTTTGGATATCTTTTTATATCCTTTTCCATCTTTATAAATTTCCATCACCTTGTTATGCAGGTCTTTTGACAGTTCTTTATATATATATAACTTCTGAAATATTTTTTTGTTTATTTGTAGATGGTTTCCTAATTGATGACACTTGACAATATATTCTTGAACACTTACAATAAGGGCCAAACAAACCTTTTCAGGCTCTGAATTACCAGGAGTTACAATGAGCACATGAACTGGTAATGAACTAAAAGTATTCTCTACTGTACGTGAGAGTGGATTAACACTGGGGTTTTCTCTGATGCACATTTGCACGTTCACCAGTCGAGCCGTGCTCTCTGGTCATAAATTACAGTGCTTTTCCAGGCCAATTATACAGAACAAGTGCACCATTATCCAGTTCTAAACATCAGACACGTATATTCACCCCCTTCATTTTCTCAAGAGCCGCATCTAGCCACAAGGACTTCACTCTCAGGAGTCAGGAGAGGGGAGAGGGGGGGAGAAAGGGGAGAGAGGGGAGAGAGGGGAGAGAGGGACTAGACGGAAGAGAGAGAATGAAGCAGCCAGAGAAAGGAGGACATGGGAGAGATGGATGAATGCGACCGCGGTTGTTATTAACAGATCAACCAAAGTGAGGGAACAAGGACCCATCTCCCATCAACAAGCCTTCAAACGGGGCCTTTCAGGAAGCCAGGTAGCGAGGGAATCACTCTGTACAGAAACAACATTGGAACTGCAAGGACATCGACACACAAGCAGAGCTGTCCATTTCCAATCCTTCAAGACAGCTGGGGCACTTTGAAATGTGGATCGCATTTTTCATAGTAAACATACATGAAACGTGTGGCTGCTAACATGACACCGATGGTGCGGATGGGCATGGTCACATGTGGCGGTGCTGGTTAAGTGTATAGAAATGACTGCCTGACACGTGGAAGGCTTGACATTTCTATAGCTCCCATTTCTCCACTTCCATCTCCCATAGGAGCAATGTACCAGTCTGGCTACAAACCAGCCCCGATTCAATCTAGTTTAAGATTGCCCTGTCGTTTTAGCTCACGTACAAGACAGGGGGAAGACGAGGGAGAAGCCTGACACTGGTCCACATTTTAGCCCAAACCCAAAGGACTCTATGCAGTAAAACAAAAGAGCTTTTTATTCGCCAGGCCTTGCTCCCACGGTGCACCCACTATAAGCACTTAAGCGTTGACTTCTTCCACCACTATTCAGACATGGAGAATTCCCACTCCCTTTTGCAAAACAATAATAATAAAGCAAAATCCAATCTCAAAACACCGACAACTCCTATTGGAGTGACAAATGGATGGGGCGCCCTTCACGGGACACCTTAAATGTTCTGTTCATTTTCTCTTTCCTTGTCTTCCTTCTAAATATCTCCTTCCGCTCCCTTCTCGTCATCTTCTCATTTCCTCCCTCTCCTCTCATCTCCTTCTCATTTCCTCCCTCTCCTCTCATCTTCTTCTCCTCTCCTTCCCTGTCCTCTCATCTTCAACCGTCTCTTCCGTTCTAAGAGGAAGATCAGCGTACTGCAATAAGTACACTCTGTGCCGGGAACTCTCCCTCCGCCGCCACAGCCGATCTCACAAATGACGGGGAAACGGCCGGAAGAACAGGGGAGTAAATGTAAAATGGCCACCGACGTGTGGCCTATTCATGGATAACGGTGCGTGATTAGGAACCGTCGTAGGTAAGGTGGACGGCCGTACCCTCCACAGGGCCACAATCATTCGGTTTGGATTGTAACCACTCATACATGGAGAACAGGGCGCTGCTGCTAAGCACACGCACAAACGCACACGTATGCAACAACGCTCAAATCAAAATTGATAGGAAACTTATTATTTAACATTTTATACAGCACTGTGCAATAGAAATGACACAATTATATAGAATAATAAAAAAAAAGTATATATACATAAAAATAAAATAAAAAAACACATACAGTGGACATAAAAAGTCTACACACCCCTGTTAAAATGCCAGGTTCTTGTGATGTAAAAGAATGAGACAAGGACAAATCATGTCAGAACGTTTTCCACCTTTAATGTGACCTATAACGTGAACAATTCAATTGGAAAACTAACTGAAATCTTTGAGAAAAATGAATAAATAAAAAACTCACAATAACCTGATTGCATAAGTGTGCACACCCTTAAACTAATTCTTTGTTGAAGCACCTTTTGATTTTATTACAGCTCTCAGTCTTTTTGGGTAGGGGTCTATTAGCATGGCACATCTTGACGTGGCAATATTTGCCCACTCTTCTTTGCAAAATTGCTCCAAATCTGTCAGATTGCAAGGACATCTCTTGTGCACAGCCCTCTTCAGATCACCCCACTGATGTTCAATTGGATTCAGGTCTGGACTCAAAAACAGCCCCAAAGCATGATGCTGCTACCACCATGCTTCACTGTGGGTATGTAGTTCTTTGGGTGATGTGCAGTGTTGTTTTTGCGCCAAACATACCTTTTGGAGTTATGGCCAAAAAGTTAAACCTTTGGCCAAAAAGTTCATTAGACCATGATACATTTTCCCACATGCTTTTGGGGGACTTGATGTTTGTTTTTGCAAACTTCAGCCAGGCTTGGATGTTTTTCTTTGTTAGAAAAGGCTTCTGTCTTGCCACCCTACCCCATTGCCCATTCATATGAAGAATACGGACGATTGTCACATGTAGCACACAGCCAGTACTTGCCAGAAATTCCTGCAGTTCCTTTAATGTTGTTGTAGGCCTCATGGAAGCCTCCCTTCTTGCCTTTTTATCAATTTTGGAGGGATGTCCAGTTTTTGGTAATGTCTCTGTTATGCCATATTTTCTCCACTTGATGATGACTGTCTTCACTGTGTTCCATGGCATATCTAATGCTTTGGAAATTATTTTGTACCCTTCTCCTGACTGATATCTTTGAACAATGAGATCCCTCTGATGCTTTGGAAGCTCTCTGCGGACCATGGCTTTTGCTTTGAGATGCAACTAAGAAAATGTCAGGAAAATCCTACAAGAACAGCTGATCTTTATTTCTGATTAATCAGAGTCACTTTAAATGATGGCTGGTTTGTATTGACTTCTATTTAACATGAGTTTGAATGTGATTGGTTAATTCTGAACACAGCCACATCCACAGTTATAAGAGGGTGTGCACACTTATGCAATCAGGTTATTGTAAGGTTTTCATTTTCATTTTTCCCCCTCGAAGATTTCACTTAGTTTTTCAATTGAATTCAATTGTTCACATTATAGGTCACAATAAATGTGGAAAAAGTTCTGACATGATTAATCTTTGTCTCATTCTTTTACATCACAAAAACCTGGCATTTTCACAGGGGTGTGTAGACTTTTTATATCCAGTGTATGTATATATAATCTTTAAAAACATGAATATTATAGATATTATTATTTCTTTAAAAGAAATCACTTAATACACAAATAAATTACTTTAGTTTCAATTTCAGGTGCCTAAGACTTTCGAACAGTACTATATTTCTCATGTTTTTTGTTTGCTTTTCATCTGCTGAACTACATTTGTAAGAATATGACAAATTATATATATATATATATATATATATATATATATATTGTCTTTTTTATAATTATATTATCATTATACCTTACCCTAACTACAGTAAGCCTGAAAATAACATTTTCCCTAGTGGGAACCTTTCAAAAATAATGTGGTGAGCAATTGTTGTTGTTTATTGTACTACCTTTGTATCTACATGTAGTCGAGAATTGCAGACACACACACACACACACACACACACACACACACACAAGCACACACACTACAACACTCAGTCTTTTTCTACAGTTTTACTGTTTTTCATGACAGCTATGACAAGTTCATTTGGGGCAGGATGTGGTTGATACTGGGGTCATTTTCCCTCACGGCGGAACATCAATAATATAAAATGCCACAGCTAAATGGTTCTTCGGTCCTATCTTCTATGTTGGTGAGTCCGTCAAACAGGACCGACAAGATCTCCTTGTGGCACTCCTGCACCCCCCGTACCGTCTCAGGCTGTGACTTAATACTGTCTGGGGCCACACATGACTCTGTCTGCCACAACCGTGTATTAAACCTCGGCAGATTGCCTTGAAGACGGTTGCGATGGAGGAAGGATCCCATCTCGCGGAACATTTTCTCATTTTGTCCCCCCGCTCGCCATACTGTAGCATTCAGCAACCATTCAAATAACTTACATAGCGGGTAGAATGAAGTGAAGCCTTCACCAGAAACATCAGTTTTGTTCATTATAACGAGCTGTCCTACTTGTCCTGAATACTAGCTCAGATTGCTGGTAATGACTCATCATCAAATGGCAATATGGAGATTGCGAGCTAATGCACTACAGTGACCTTTAACTAAGGTATTAAAATGAGTTAAGTCAAGCCAGTGTTTTTCTGTGATTGGTCTGGAAATAGACTAACATATTTTTTTTTCATGCAGTGAAATTCTGAGAAGTCTGTCTTTCAAACGTGGCATACACTGCATCGAGTTGAACTTGTGATTCATTGTCCACAAGGGTTTAAAAGCAATGCTGTTGTATGTTATTTAGCCAAGTTAAGGAAGACACATGCAAAGGTACTTTTCACTTAAAACCATCTATAGAAAATATGTTGTCACAATTTCACAATGCAACTGAAATAATTACATGAAGGTTTCAGCACTTGTTTTACATATGTGGTGTTGGCAGTAGCGAACCGTGAAATTACTATACACGTAAAAAGGTCACATGTTGGTATGAGTTTCCAAACAGGTTATTGACTGGTGACTTTCGCTACAAAATAGCAGAAACATTTTAGAACAGGACAAAGGCGATGCATTCGGCAATGAAATGATTAATTAAAAATTCTGTACCAAGTACCAATTGATTTTGAACAACTATGTTACTATGAATTATGTATAATATTTGTAATATAAGAAAATGGCCATATCTGGCATATCTGCAGTAATAGTGCAATAGTGAAATAGTAGAATTGTTACAAAAGTACTAACATGCTACATTTCTGTTGGTCAATACAAGGCACTATATATTTAAAAGCATCACTCTCCCTCTTTTCAATGGCTCTCAGTAAGACACTTGATTACTTCTCTTCAAACAAGTAATGACAGAAAGGGCATTTGAAAACCATCTGTAACATTCTGGTTGCTAAAGTTCTACACAGTTCCATACATTTCTGTCCATTTGAAAAAACAAGCAAATAATAGAGAAGGAATTCATTCTTAATCTTATTTTTGGTATATATTTCAAAATACAGCTTTGGTTTTATGTATGTCACTAGACTGAACTATACATTATAGATCTCTGCAGACATTTATTGCATGGCACTCTATACTGCTAGGGACTCAAAAGAAATGCATCCTGCATCCTGCCAAACAACACTGCGTGCCGACTGCAGCATCTGAGAAAGACTCAATACATTTCAACACGTCTTCTGTTAATGGGGTGCAATCGCTCCAAACTCCCAAGTAATTTAACGGAAAAGGTTAAGTCTGCATTTTCCGGGAATGTTCTTCTAGCCAGAAGTCTCCAATCTAAGTACAAACCGCTAATGTTCAATGGCTTTACATTATCAGTGAAATATTAGCGGGTTAGGTTTCCCTGGTCTGCTGACGAGTGCTATAAGTGAACTAACAGGCGCAATTAAAGCCTTAGCCATAAATACAAAGTTGATTCAAGTTGATTAAAATACAGTGCACCTCGGCTTAGTTGTTCGCTTCTTACGACTCAACTCAGAACATGAATTTCATGATCCCTGCAATCGTCCTTGCCAGAGGCTACCTTCGAGTAGGTCACACCCCCTTTGTGACAAGCTCAAGGGCCGAAACACGTAGAAGCCTCTGGCAAAATGTTTTTCCTTCAGTCCTTTGGTTGGTCTTTAAGGTGAAACCTGACATGTCTACTTTTGTCTACAGTGCTAACCGGAGTTTGATTGCAGTTATGACAATGACTTTCACTTCTTTCTGGCTGAAACTACACCATTGTGTAATGCATTACAACTATACTGTTTATGTTTATTCATCCACAGGCATTGTTTCATTCTGTTATTCACTTTAATAAACTGGCACCGGACTTGACACTTCAGAGTAGCAATTTTAGGATATTAATAAACATATTACACTAGTTACTGTACCAGGCGAGTTGTTAAAAACGTATTACACTCAGTAGTTTTAAATCATTTATTTTAATAAATGCGTTACACACAGTAACTCAAGACTGAGTAAAAAAAATAAATAATTCCTTTCAAAAGACAAACTTAACCATGAGAGCTACAACTTCTCCACATCACTCCACAATTGTGCTCAAAGGAAAAGTGCGACAAATTATCAAGGTCTAACATCCCAAATTAATATCTTGCCTGATGCTATTAGATAGGAGAGAAGCGACCATAAAAAAAAAAAAAAAAAAAGGAAACGCAACAGCAAATAGAAATGTGCCTCATAAGCAAGACCTTGATACAAATTGTGTTGCAGGGCTTAGCAATTTATAGAGTGCTCAGCCTCCGTTCTGGCTCTCTGGCACTGGCGGAGGTGGTCAGTAAATCTAGCCTTGTGCTTATTCGCAGATAAATAAATAAAGAAGGGGGGGGGGGCTTTCATGCACACCGTTTAATTAAGGGCTTCTGGGAATTATAATCAACGCTAAAAGAGATGCCATGGTGATGAAGCATAAATCCATAACCAACACAGCAGACAGGCCCCGATCTGATCCCTCGGCATTGCCCCTCCCTGCCGCCAAGAGGAGGCTCTGCCAGCGGGTTTGTGTGTACGTGGGTGTGTGGGTATTTGTATTTGTGTGGGAGTGTGTGTGTGTGTGTATGTGTGCGCCTGGGTATGTGTTTGTGTGTCTGACGGAGGGGAGGTTGTTTGTGGGTGTGTGTGTGCGCATGGGTATGTGTTTGTGTGTTTGACGGAGGGGAGGTTGTTTGTGGGTGTGTGTGTGTCTGTACATACGGACATACATTATTTAGGCAATTCACATTTTGGGCTGATTACTCGTGCTAATACGGCGCCCTGCTGCCACTATTAGAAATGCTTTTATTCTCTAGGAACCCGTCGATTAGGATCCTGGAGGTGTGTATTATTGGCCACGTGTAACCTCTGAATATGGCTGTTAGAAATGTGAAACTCGATAATGAACTGACAGTACATGTGTCTTAACGTGCCACGACACTGATCGTTTAACAGCCTCCCTTCGGACACTTAAACACATCATGTACATTACGTTCAGGAAACTCTGGCTCTGGACAAAGGAAATGAAATGTCACTCGCACCAAATGGGTCATGCATTTTGGAATGTGAGGCCTTGGAGTTAGATTTACAGTATTGCAGAATTCACATTGGTATGTGGTTTAGCCTTGTAACGTGAGATTCACTTATACCAAGTAATCCAATATTTATTTGGTACTGTATTTTCAAATGGTCCCCTGAACAGTTTAAAGTTTGTATGTGTTGGGGTTTGGAATACAGCTCTAAATATTAAAATGCCTGATTTACTGTATGATGCTGTAGGATACCTTACATTAGATTCACATTTTAACATTCACATGACGTTAAACCCCACAATTCACTTTTTTTGTTAGAACTGGAGATATTTTCAAAGGAATTGTACTCACTGACAGATTTCTAAGCTAAGCTGGACTTAGTTAAAAACCTCAAATGGAGGGAAATGACTTAGGTGTCCATTAGCTAGTCCTGCACACAAATCTGATACCTCAGGATGTACAATACTTTTAATACTGAATATGAAGCCAAAACATTAAGTATTTATTTTGAAAGAAGTTACAAACCCCATTCCAAAAAAGTTTGGACACTGTACAAATTGTGATTAAAAAGGAATGGAATAATTTACAAATCTCAAAAACTTATGATTAATTCACAATAGAATATAGATAACATATCGAATGTTGAAAGTGAGACATTTTGTAATGTCATGCCAAATTTTGGCTCATTTGGGATTTCATGAGAGCTACACATTCCAAAAAAGTTGGGACAGGTAGCAATAAGAGGCTGGAAAAGGTACATGTACAGATAAGGAACAGTTGGAGGACCAATTTGCAACTTATTATGTCAATTGGCAACATGATTGGGTATAAAAAGAGCCTCTCAGAGTGGCAGTGTCTCTCAGAAGTCAAGATGGGCAGAGGATCACCAATTCCCCCAATGCTGCGGCGAAAAATAGTGGAGCAATATCAGAGAGGCGTTTCACAGAGAAAAATTGCAAATAGTTTGAAGTTATCATCATCTAAAGTGCATAATATCATCCAAAGATTCAGAGAATCTGGAACAATCTCTGTGCGTAAGTGTCAAGGCCGGAAAACCATACTGGATGGCCGTGATCTTCGGGCCCTCAGACAGCACTGCATCACATACAGGAATGATACTGTAATGGAAATCACAACATGGGCTCAGGAATACTTCCAGAAAACATTGTCGGTGAACACAATCCACTGTGACATTTGCCATTGCTGGCTAAAACTCTATAGGTCAAAAAAGAAGCCGTATCTCAACAGGATCCAGAAGCGCAGGCGTTTTCTCTGGGCCAAGGATCATTTAAAACTGTGGCAAAGTGGAAAAGTGTTCTGTGGTCAGACAAATAAAAATTTGAAGTTAATTTTGGAAAACTGGGACGCCATGTCATCCGGACTAAAGAGGACAAGGACAACCCAAGTTGTTATCAGCGCTCAGTTCAGAAGCCTGCATCTCTGATGGTATGGGGTTGCATGAGTGCGTGTGGCATGGGCAGCCTACACATCTGGAAACACACCATCAATGCTGACAGTTATATCCAAGTTCTAGAACAACATATGCTCTCATCCAGATGTCATCTCTTTCAGGGAAGACCTTGCATTTTCCAACATGACAATGCCAGACCACATACTGCATCAATTACAATGTCATGGCTGCATAGAAGAAGGATCCGGGTACTGAAATGGCCAGCCTGCAGTCCAGATCTTTCACCCATAGAAAACATTTGGCGCATCATAAAGAGGAAGGTGCGACAAAGAAGACCTAAGACAGTTGAGCAACTAGAAGCCTGTATTAGACAAGATTGTCTAGACAACATTCCTATTCATAAACTTGAGCAACTTGTCTCCTCAGTCCCCAGACGTTTGCAGTCTGTTATAAAAAGAAGAGGGGATGCCACACAGTGGTAAACATGGCCTTGTCCCAACTTTTTTGAGATGTGTTGATGCCATGAAATTACTTATTTTTCCCTTAAAGTGATACATTTTCTCAGTTTAAACATTTGATATGTCATCTATGTTGTATTCTGAATAAAATCATTGCATTCTGTTTTTATTCACAATTGTACAGTGTCCCAACTTTTTTGGAATCAGGTTTGTACATTGCCAGAACATAAACTATGGTATCAATAAAATATTCCCTATTTAGAACAGACTTCTCTAGTACCAATAACCTATACCCTATATAGAACAGACTTCTCTAGTACCAATAACCTATACCCCCTATAGAACAGACTTATCCAGTACCAATAACCTATATCCCATATAGAACAGACTTCTCCAGTACCAATAATCTATACCCTATTTTGAACAGACTTCTCCAGTACCAATAACCTATACCCTATATAGAACAGACTTCTCTAGTACCAATAACCTATACCCCATATAGAACAGACTTCTCTAGCAGCAATAACCTATACCCCATATAGAACAGACTTCTCCAGTACCAATAACCTATATCCCATTTAGAACAGACTTCTCCAGTACCAATAACCTATACCCCATATAGAACAGACTTCTGCAGTACCAATAATCTATACCCCATATATCTGCTCCAATACCAACAGCAGCTCAGGGAACTGAAATGTAGCATATGACTACTCAGCCAACAGAGAGGCAGTAGCAATATATGACTAACAAATACATAGTGACAGGTTTCAGAATTAGGTGGCATTCCCACTGATTCCTTTGGAGATTTGCAGTAGATTTGTTTGCGTGACTGTGTGGTTGCTGACGCATATTACAGGGGATTTGAGAGAACGAGGGAGGAAGAGATGTGGAAGATTGGTAGAGTGAGGGAGAAAGAACTGGGGGAGATTGGTAGAAGGTGGGAGAAAGAGATGGGGGAGAGACTGTTAGAGCGAGGGAGAAAGAGATTTGGGACAGACTGGTAGAACGAGGGAGAAAGAGATCGGGGACAGACTGGTAGAACGAGGGAGAAAGAGATCGGGGACAGACTGGTAGAACGAGGGAGAAAGAGATCGGGGACAGACTGATAGAACGAGGGAGAAAGAGATCGGGGACAGACTGATAGAACGAGGGAGAAAGAGATCGGGGACAGACTGGTAGAACGAGGGAGAAAGAGATCGGGGACAGACTGGTAGAACGAGGGAGGGAGAAAGAGATTGGGAGAGATTGGTAATGAGAGAGGGATAGAAAGAGATGGGGAGGGATTGGTAGTGAGGGAGGGGGAGAAAGAGATGGGGGAGGGATTGGTAGTGAGGGAGGGGGAGAAAGAGATGGGGGAGGGATTGGTAGTGAGGGAGGGGGAACTGACACAAGAAGCTGAGAAGCTGAAAGCTTCTGGGTTTTGCTGATCATGCGTCTATAAAACAGAATGTGCAACAGGACAGGTTGAGTAAGCGTTCCATTCCTTCGCCAGTAAAACCCTTGTATAAGGACAAAATAAAGCCAATTAGTAAATTGTACCCAGCCAGCTATACACATGTATACGGGATTCCGTGTTTCCACTAAACAGAGTACTTACCGATATTAAGCACAACCAAAGTCAAGACATCAGCAAAGAGCATTACAGGAGGCTGTGGAGTTGCATTGCGAAGTGGTTGTTTCTGCTAGATTTTTTTGCCATTTTACACTACACACAGAGTATTGAAACGTTGGGTTCTGAACCAAAGCTTTCTACAATTCAGTTGTAAGTCCATAACTGAGACCGGAAACTGTAATTCATTTTGTCCAACCTCATGGTTTTTCTTCTCGTCTCATCCAAACCTATGGATGTAATCACTAAATACAATGGAATTCCCCACAAACCGCAGACCCAACAACCCCGGAAAACTGAAAGGGAGACCTTCAACCTATTCAACGTTTCTACCTGAAAACAGGATTTTAGAAAGACACTCAGGCATTTAGCTTCCATAGGTTACTAAACAGACCAAACAAATGGGAACAATAATACTAATTCTGGGATGTCACAACACACTGGACTCTGAGTCCATCAGCCAAGCCAGACAGCATCTTTATTAATGACAAGTATTGACACTTGCAATAAAAGTAACCCACATCCAGTCATTTATCACACGCTGTTATCCTTAGCAATTAGCCATGGTGCGTATCTATATTTACATGCTTTGTTATGTACTGGCCCCCTGTAGAAATCAAACCCCGTTGTAAGAGCCACGCTCTACCGACTGAGCTTCAAGGAAATCCACTCTAATTAAATGTTTACCCGTAATTCCCGATTCGGTCCACTTATGGAGGACACGTGTTTGCGTGCCACAGTGTTGTATTGATAATGTCAGATCAACATTGTGATGCAAAGGACCCCCCCCCCTCCACCCCAGTGTAATGATATCCAGTTCCAGACTAAAGCCCTGCTTCATCACTGCATATACCAACGGACCTGTAACTGACAATGTTGGGATACTGTGTCTGCCGGAGCACGTCTGGATCCTTTCTGGCTGTTATCGCGCTGCTCGCTCATCCAGGGAAGTGAACCAGAATCCTTATGCGCCAGAGGAATACACTCTCTGGAGCCCAAGGAGCTGCCAGAACTCAAGAATACATACGACATATTACATGTAGGAGTTTCTAATAAACAGAACAATTTAATAACAATGAACAAATCCTTAATTCCATGTAAATAATGAAACAACTGACGAAATTATTAAAATCATAACACATTTCACAGACAACCTCAGACAACCAGATAGATGTACTGTGAACAGTATGTTTCTTGAATATCTTCTAATGCTCAACCCTTTCAAAACAGGGTCTGTAAACACATATATGAACCCTTTAATAACATCTAGCTGATGTTATCTTGTTCTGGAATATTCGCATGAACTTCTGTGTCGTTATTAAGTACTTGTAAATTGGCCAATTTATTTTAGATCTTTTCTGATTACTTCAAATTATTCCATATTCAATCCAATTACAGTACATTGTCACGTCTATTTTATTACTCTGTGTACAATTTGTTTCAATTCCAGACGATGTACGGTTGTTGGTGAGACCAAAAAAAACATACAAGATGTAATGCAACCCACTTATGAATGTGTAATATGTGTTAATGATATGACAAATTTTTTGAGGCCTGCGTTTTTACAATCTCCCATGGTGAGAAGTCACCACAAAGAAAATCTTCAAAATGTCCAAATTGGCATTGATCAACGTTTTCCTAAAAGCTTCGTTGCAACACTACCCCTTGAGATTGGTAACCCACTTGTTTTATATACAGCCTCAAATATTATAACATATTTCCTTCAATCCACCTACTTAAGTCAGGCCAATATCATCACAGATGGACTATCCACAGACGTGTGGGAATTTAAACTGTACCGGACACTTCCATAAATGGGATAATGCTTGACATGCACTGCCAAACTGAAAAGGTAATTGCAAGACAGCTCAGTTCCAAAAATCGGCGTTTCTCCATCTGCTTAAGAATTGCGTCCATATTTAAACTAATTATTTTTCAAAAGATACATTGTTTATTTATTTATTTGAATGTATGTTTTTATGTGTGTGTGTGTGTGTAGCATTTGTATGTACTCTGTGTGTGGATTGCACGCATGTATGTATGTATGCATGTATGTATGTATGTATGTACTGTATGTATGTATGTATGTATGTATGCAATCCATCCATCTTTTCTACCTTATTTTGTACATCATTTGAATAAACTCTGACTTCCTTAATTAATTCCCTTGGAATCTGGTCCAATAACTTTCACAATCTCTCCTTCACCACAGCCATACTTGTAAACAGTACTGGAGAAAAGCAGAACAAACCTGGCTTATTTACTCCCAAACAACAACTCAAACCAAATGTCTGGCTTTCCTCTTTTTAAATCGGACCGAAACCTCTCAGAAAAACGCCTCCTGCTATGTTCTGTTCTTCCCATTGAATGGCACAATGTCGGGTGGTTTTTATGGCAGTCCCTCAGTGAGCCGTAGAGCAGGAAACCGACTTTTAGTAAGCCCTGTCAATATGGAACTACGAAGACACCCTAAAAAATATATCTTCCTGTCCTCTTTTCATCGTGGCTGTTACACACCTTAGTAAATGTACATTTAAGTAAATGTATCTGTGTAATACCTTAGTAAATGAACACCTAGTTTAGCAGCGATCTACTCTAGTAAATGTACTTTTAAATTACTTAGCTGTGATGAACCATAGGGACTGATATTGTTGCTGGTAATATGCCTTAAATAATCCGTGTCCATGTTATCATCAGAGCCTAGATCTGTACACATGCACATGCATGTCAGATCCTGACATTTCATCAATCAATAAATTAATGATTGAAAGTGCAGCCAACAGCGCCCCCACCTATTGTGTATAGAAGATCATTTCCAGTTCATATATAATTTAAACAGTATTATTGTAAAGAAGTGTTTGATTTAATAAACAATAATTTTAGAATATAATATATTAAGGAAATTGTACAGTAAATATCTTCTGGACAATTTCATGGGTTCAGCTGACGAACATTCTGGCACACAAAGTATTTTTCCGGACACCAAATGAATTGCACCCGTTTCATCCCACAAAATATCCCAAGCCTGTGTCCCTAAAACTTGCCACCTGCCAGAGAGTCATGCCTTACAGCCTGCTCTGGAATCCTGCCGAAAAAAATCGGCCTTATCACTTCACTTTTGAAGTAGAAATCCTAAATCATTCATCACACAGCCGGCGTCCACGCCCACCTCGTCCCCTGGCCTCGTCCCCAGGTCGCGCTGAGTCTCTGAAAACTATGCAACTAAGTTGGACAGAACAGAACGAACGATTGGCAGGGATTATACCCTTGAGTGGTCTTGGGTATGACACCACAAGCTTGTCGCGCCCTTATTTGGCGAGCTTCTCCATTTTCCGGTCTATTCCCGAGATGTTTCCTCAGGATCAGGTCTGCGCTCGTGTCCTGAAACCCCTCCTGCGACGTCTTGGCCGCGCGCTTATGGTCATTGTCACAACGGAAGAAGAGCCTTCGCTCCAGTCTGAGTACCCGAGCACCCCAGCGCAGATCAAGAATTTGTCTGCACTCAGCTCCGTTCGTCGTTCCTTTCAGATTTCCCGAAGTCACTTCAGTGTGTGCACACGTCACCAGAAAGATTGGGAGGTTGTAAGGGTGACGTTAGATGACGATGGAGTTCATCCCATTAGTTCATCCAGTTGTTTCCTACACTTCCTACACTCCCGCCGTAGATCCACAAAGTGGACGTTTGGACAGGGAGAGAGAGAGAGAGAGAGAGAGAGGGAGAGGGAAGGTTTCTACTTTTTGATTATTTCAGTGAATACCTAAGCATCACTGGAAGGTTCGTTGAGTAAGCCACTGGGGCTGAACATGGCGGTCAAACTTCACGTCCAAAACCATGCTTCTTTAATCTCGCTTCAAGGGTTAACGTGGCCTTCAACTTGTCTCAACATTTCAATGAGTCATCCAGTCACCCAGTCACCCAGTCACCACCTTAATGCCTACTGTACGACTAAAAAGTAGATTAACTTGCTTATCCTCAAAATGCGGCAGTGACATCCACCCCAGCCATGCATCTCATTCAGTTCTTATCTCAAGCAACATTTTCAACTTTTTGTGCACTAGCTCAATGTACGTCCTATCCAGGATTCCAATTTGGAATCATTTGGCCTGTTTTTTCACCCCACATGCCTACAGAAAGAGGAAATTATTTGTCAAAGTGAATGTCATCTAATTTAGTTCAGCCTAAGCATGTGCTCTGATATGATCTCCTTAGCCAGTCCCAGAAAGAGTTCTTGTCTATAAAGCATATTGTTCATCAGCAACCCCTGTATAAGATCTCAATCTAACGATAGCTAGCATTATTATTTTTTTCTCTCCTCCCAAAGTTTTATTACATCGAGTGGCATCTGACTAATGCAATGCCCTGTTGGCCAGCCACCATGTGCCAATTTATAACACGATAGCTCGCCCAACTCCATGCATACCAAGTGATGTCGATTTGTTGTATTGGCTCCTATGAATGCTCCATCTCTCTCTCTTTCTCTCTCTCTCTCTCTGTCTCTCTATTATTCTTTCTCTCTCCATACCCAAACAGCTTTAATAAAAGTAAGCACAGAGGTCTTAGAATTGATCAGGAGTAGGCAAGTACAGAAGAGTCTTACACACGCAAATAAATCAGAAGCTGGCCATGAACCAATCAGATGTAAGGCATAAAGGACATGTGATCTATAGTAACCGTGACTTATTGTAACATCACATACCAGGCATAGGTGCTATTGGGTGAAAGCATTTTGAGTGCGATTGCGATTGAGTGCAAATGGAGTATGTCTTTGATCGCAATACTGTATGAACAATTCAGCCGTGGCTCAGGGCTCAATTCAATCAAAAACACAGTATTTACACACATTAGCTCTTTTTTTGTTGTTGCTGTAATCAACTCAACTCACACACTGGTCTAGGGCATTAAAACCGCACTCACAAATATGCTTGCTCTTATTTTTCCCTATATTTGAACATTGCTATGTAAGTATGTGGTGGCAGGATGAATATTGTGAATATAGACTGTGTAAAAACTGCTATGGCGGATATTAATAAATCTCAGTCAACTTGCTTTATTAGTCCTGCATGGGCACTATCTCCTCTCCTCTGGAAGTCTCACCCAGTGCCATGATTAGAAATATCCCACTTCAAGATGAGAATATAGCTAAATTAACGTGGATTTTGTTATGTTAATGAGAGAAGTTGATTAAAGACTAAATCATGTATTTATCGTCTTCCCGGCCTCCATAAGACTGTTTACATGATATTTTATGTTGAACTTAAGGTCATGAAGCTAAAACTGTCAGTAGCAGACTTTTTCTACATTTGGATTCACACAAAGACCTTCTTTGATATACTCCACTGATGTTTCAGGCTTCAAATACCTTCTTTGTGCGTCAGTGACTTTAGAAAGACCATGACCTTCCATTCCAAGCCCTCCCTGATGAGGTATCCGATCGCCGTCATCCGACACAATGAATGAACCGAGCTTTTATTTAGCCTGTGAGAAGAAAAATAAAATAAAGAAATAAATTATCACAAGTTCTCGAAATGTCACCCATGAGAATTATGCATCTTTCATGGTAATGCGGCTTAATGAAGGCGAGCACCTATTTTTACATTGTCTATTTTCACTCCCTGTGAAAATGTCAATGCTCTCCACTCACATTGGGCCCGCTTGGCGTTCAAACTGCCTCGTCTGAACAGATGCATTTAAATATCAGTCTATTAGTTAAATGGATCATCCACAAATGCAGCTGTCACTAAATAGCAGGCATCTGGACGCAGTGCTTCAGCCCGTGCCAGAGATATCTCCGCATCGTCCAATATAATGGCACCGAGAGCATGTTTGTTCTTTAGCTCACGACTTCAAAATTGCTTTCTGGCATGAAGCCGTCTGCCTTTGTAACAACCGTAGAATAGGGCTTTTAAGATGAGAGAAATGTGCAGGCTAGCAGATATAATATGCTTTACATCCAAAATGTGTTTTGAAATCGCACAACTTCTGATTGTAAGAATAGTCTTTTGGGACTGCACCAAATACCAACTGTAGACGATTTAAATACATGTGTATATATATTTTACTGTAGAGGATTTAAATACATGTGTATATTTTACATTAGCGGACAGGAAGGGCAGTCCATAAACTTAACATCGGGCCAGTCTGCAAGGTGTGACTCTTTTAACAACTTAAAACGTACTATTAATGTTGATTAAAGATAATTGCCATGCATCACTTCCCTAAACGTTTCAAAGCAAGTCACCGTGGTGTTGTAGAGATAAATAGAAATAAAAAACAGACATTGCATGTGGTGTCCAAACGCATGAATGTGACACACAACATTGTAATATTAGCAATTTTATTACACAAATAAAGCGAGACGATCAGAAGCCTTTGAGTAAATAAGTAGGCTAACAACAACAAACACTACGTTTCTTTAGCCAGCTACTGAACTTTTGCATTCACCCCGTGTCCTTTTAATGAAATCAGATGAGGCTTGATAGAATGTGAGAAAACGAGGAACCATTCAGTTAAACTAACGTTATTTCAATGTTAAATGCTCTCCGTTAGCCACAGAGGAGCACAGAAAATTATAATTTGGAAGCTGTCATTAATGCGTGCCGTCCTGTTGTCAGAAGAGCCGGGGAGTAACACCGAGTCAGCATGTGACCTGATAGACAGACAAATTGGAGGAAGCAGTCACAGTGGGCTGAGTTTCATGCTGCTTAATACACTTCCTTGTACCTTATGTTCTCTTTTGTCTTTCTCAGTTACATAAGGTAAGTCATTCAACTGATAATGCATAGGGTATCAACCCACATGGACTTGTAAAGTGATCTTTTTCATAAGGAAAGAAAAAAAAAAGGCTGAAAGGGAAAAGAAACAGGAGAAATGGCCAAGACAGTGTTATAAATGTGCTTTCATCGGATGCTCCAGAAATGTCAACTCACCATGAGGGGACGTTCTTTTGTTGGCTTTGAAGTGTGGCACGTGAGACTTTTTTCTCTTTACATGATTGTTTCAAGGATTCTACAGATATTCTAACATATTGTTGAATTCCCTATCAGCTCCTAGACCTCATCAAAGTTTTGCAATATTGTTTTAAACCCACACCCAGTATCTCACACTCTGGTTCTGTAGGCTGTGTAAAGGCAGCACGCATTCAACAAATAAATGGTCTTCTGGGTGATTCTATCATCGTCTTCTGGATGATTCTTCTACGATTGTCATACTGTGGATTACAGAAGCTTACAGTCTCGTCTGTGAGACAGCATGACTTCAAACTGCTCTGTGAAGTATGTCGATACCATCTACTGGCTGGTGATCTGGTGTGGAGGTAGTTTTCTTAAAAAGCTTGAAGTGACAGTGAGTTATCCCCGTCTCCACTTCCAAAAAGACATAGCCATGATTTTAAATAGATAGACTGCAGAATTTTCTGATTTAACTGACGGGCCTCTTAGAAGTTAAATTGTGGTGAAAACCTTGATTTAAACTTAAAAGAAAATGTCTTGCTCAAAACGCATAGAAATATCATGATTTGTGTTTCTGGGGGTGAATTTCCCCCCTAAGGGATTCAGGGGTTTGAATTAACCCCATTGTTGCTCTTTAACAGCATTGTTGAACCAAGACCAGGCTCACCCACATTATGTTCTGCAGTTCTGCTCAACTGCATGTTTATTTTTAGAATGGTGAGTCAGTATCTCCATTTTTTACAGCTACATATATGATTCTCATTATACTGAACAATGGTCACCATATATGTTTTCTAAGCTGTTCCTCTTTTACTTACTGCAGCCATTACTGAATCATTGCTCTGGTTTAAATTGTTAATGCGGCCTCATATCTTAGTCCTCCCAGCACTGGCAGTCATTCTGAATGAAAGTTTCACTTGTATGAAGATACCAAATGTTCGATATCCTCACGGTGGCAGGATTCCCAATGGAATCAGGAATCATGTTGCATGGCAGTATATTATTAATTTTAGGCCTGACTCGGTTCGGGAACTATGTATGTCAGGCCACTGTATTATAATGTCTCGAATAATGACAATCTTTCTGACCAAACATTATACAAAACATTATAGCACCCCATGGCATAATTGAAAAATGGGATTTGGATCCAGTTTACCCCTCCATTTCTCTCAGTGTGGCCATGTGTATAGATGTATCACAGTATCATCAGGGAAACACTGGTTGTGTTTTTATGCAGCAGATTGATACACAGAGTGTTAGATCACAAGAAGTTCAGCTAAACATCATCATTCCTTCAACATCTCTGGCTTTGGCCAATCAGTCAGGGACGGACTGGGGCCAAGATACATCCCTGGACTTTGTGTGCGGTGAGGCAGTGACACTCCGCCTTTGAAAGGGTGGACCAATGAGCAGGGCCTGAGGGAGTAAGATTCAGTCCAGCGGACTGGCCTGGACACCCCCTAATTCCTTGACTCTCTGAAACAGCATTGTCCAAGACAAGAAAAAAACCTAACCCTAACCCAGAATTTGACAGGCCCACTGGGTATTTTTCCGGTGCTCCAGATGGCCAGTCCGCTGCTGGCTGCCGATGTAAATGTCCTTTGTGCCTACCTGTGAACATATCCTATGATAATGTAAGCTAAGACCCCTCCTTGAGCCCTGTCGGGCACATCCATCCACCCCGAGGAACGGCGGCTCCATGGGGTCAACAAAACAGGGTCCTTAAGTGAAGAGCCTGTGTAATTATCGGCCACCGTTTCCAACACGCTGGGCGGAGTGGAGAAGCCGGCCCCCCGGTCACCCTGCAGAGAGGGTGAGAGGGTGCTAAAGGTTGGCCAGTTATAAATAGCGGGAACGGTATTGGTTGCGGTGAAGAGACCCAGGCTGGTCGGTACTGTTATTAAGTCAAGGAGGATGCCGTGGGGGAATGCTATGTCCTCAGCGTTGTGGAGAGTTAAGGGCTCTCCTACTATTGCTGTCACCTTTGGCTCCCTGTCCACCGCAGACTTGCCTCTCCAGTCTGCATAAATGTCTGTTTCCGACACCGGGGAAATGTATCTAAGCTGCAGAGGGCCAAGTCAATAAATGCAGCTCAGTGCTAGGCCTGTCTGTGAGACTGGAACACAATCAGGGAGGGGATTTTGCGTGGCTTATTGTCTGCTTAGATATGGTAATAATTTGCTGATGACAACAGGGTATAGGAATATTTTCTAGTGCTTGTAAAGCGTTGCTCGCATTTTGCGTTGTCCTATGGAACATGCAACAATGTCAGAAGGACAAATCACACAGTTGCCTGGTAATATCTAAAGCGGCAGTTAGAAATAAAAGCTGTCAGTTTTAAGATTTCATTGCTTACAGTTTTATGATTCCTATATGGAATCAAATGCAAAGCATTATAGGAGGTTTATAATTTGTATTTCTTTTATTGAAATGTACAGTGCATTTTCTGCACTTCCATGCTGCTGTGTTATGGACTTCATGATTTTATGATTGATAATCAAACACATTTATTCTTGTCATCAATCTACCCACAATTATTAATGTCATGATTATGACAAAACACAACAATTTGTTCCAATTCATTGAAAATGAAAAATGTCACCCGTACAGGAACTCAACAGCCACTATAACCTATAACAGAGATTCAGAATATTATCTGATGAGTCCAAAATCAGTTTTTTGGACCTGAATGCTAAATTCTATGGTGAAGCACGGTGATGGTAGAATCATGCAACAGGGATGCTTCCCAGCACCAGGGATTAGAAGACTGGTGAGGATGAAGGGAAGGATATATGGAGAAAAGTACAAAGGCCAAATTCCAGTCTTGAACCCCACCGAACAGCTGTACAGATACCTGAAGATGGACATTTAACAACGCTTACCAATCTGCAGTGTGTGAGTGCCTGGGCAAAAAACCAAAACATGCAGCCCTTTGGGTCCCGAGGACCAGGATTGGGAAACACAAAGGACTAGGTCAAGGAACCGACTGAAACAATGAAAGAGAAAAGACGAGACACCGTGTCGTGAAGACCTTCGATGATTCCGAGCTGGTAGACCGGATGTGTTGACGTTAGTCAGTTAGAACACAGAAGAACTGAGCTATTTGAAATCCAACCGAAAACCTGCAAACTCTGCAGCTCTGTAGGAACAGGGCTGCCGACCTCAGCAGTTGGTCGTCCGCGTGTCGAGTCGGGACACCGACGCGGTAAATATCGTAGGTGTGCTCTCTTCTCACATGTCCTGTCTCTATGTCAAAGACGGATGAACTGAGTAGACTGATCTACAAAAACGCCGATTCCCAAAGTAAGTAGATTTTACTTATTCTCCACCAGCCGTGCTAATGTGTCTCTTTTATTATTGAATAAGGTATTATTCCCCTTTTGATATGTTTCCAACTAATTTGAATTCTGTGCAGCCATCAAACCTTTTGACCATAAGTGCCATATGCATTTTACTATTTATACTAGTCATTTTCCACCATCCCTGGACTTTCCCTGATTGCACACAAAGTCATTTATTTCTCTCTCTTTTGCATAATTGCCTTTTCCAGTTTTGCAGTAGAGCAGCAATGAGTTGGTTATAGTTTTGTATTGTTAATTGCTTGTCTGACATACTTTCACCCTCTTATTTACAAAATCGTTCAGAAAAATAATGGCTACATTGTAAAAAAAATAAAATAAAAAAAAAGAAATCTCCATGAAAGTAGTGTATTCCTTTATCATGTCCACTGGCGTTTATACATCCTAAATCATTTGCTGTAGTATTTGCTCTTTCTCTTCTGGAGGATGAAATTGGAATTGTAACCAGCTCTGAATGGCTTCAGTTAAAAGAAGGATACTTTAAAGGGGGTTCCATTGTCAATCCTCTATAAATGGTTGGTTTTAATCTCTATAAAGGTAAAAAGACTCTTTTTGAACACGGGATGAGCCTTTCTGAGTAGCCAGCTAGAGAACCCGTTTGGATTTAGATATCATTTCAATATAAGTCCAAGGTTGAATGCCTTAATATTCACTAGTTTAAACCCTGTAGGAACACATTCGTTAAACAGATAAACCCTCAAAATGCATCTGGTTTGCCATTCCGAACAGAATTAAATAGAATTATATTAAGAGTCGCTAAGGCTGAAAATAGGTATTTATCCCTCAATATCACTAGTAGAGTTCATGAAGGTAGTTTTGTCCATAGTAATCATCCATGGACAGATGATTCCCTCACGAGCCTAGTCAGAACTGAGTAAAACTGCTTTTGAATATTTTGCCTCAAACTCATTCAGAAGGATCTTAAGTTAAATGTTTAGTGCCTATAAGACATTTTCAGTTTCTTGTTAGTGTTCTTTAAATTGTCAATTGTGATTGTTTTTCTTGATGTATGTTTTATTTCCATTTTGTATGTGGTTTTATTAATACAGGGCTCAGCTGCAAAAAAAAAAGACCTTGGACTCAAAGTTGATTTCTGTGTATAAATAAAGGTAAATAAAAGAAAGGTCCAATTATGTTTTTAATGTCCAATATCTTTCATTTCAGACAAAACACAATAGAACCCTTAAAACCTGTACTGTATGTTTTGTATAATACCCTAATGTTGATACACTAATATGGATATATGTACAGTGGGTATAGAAAAAAATCACCCCCCTTTAAAAGTATCACATTTTGTTGCTTTGCAGCCTGAAATGAAAACGGACAAAAACTGTTTTTGTTTTATTCAGCTGTATTTACAACTTATAACATCCAAGTGAAAGATATAATAATAATTTACAAATAAAAAAACAGAATCACTGAGTTGGAAAAAGAATCACCCCCCTCCTCAAAATGTATTGTAAACCCAACCAGGTGTAGTTACTCACCTTCTCAATAGCACACAAAGCCAATTGACTTTCAACTGTAATCAGCTGTGGTCATTTTGATTAGCTCAGCATGAAATAAGCTTTTCCTGAAGCATATCAGCCCTTGGTAGTGCAACTGAAGTAAACAATCAACTATGGGTGGCAAGGCATTGTCAGAAGATCTCCGGGATAAAGTTGTGGACAGGCACAAGTCAGGAGATGGATACAAAAATAATTCAAAGGCTTTATCAGTGCCTAGAAGCACAGTGAAGTCTATTATTAAAAAGTAGAAGGTATTTGGTACAACACAGACCCTCCCTGGGTCAGGACGTCGCTCCAAACTGGATGAAAGAGCCAGGAGGAAACTGGTCAGAGAGGCTACCAAGAGGCCTACAGCCACTCTGAAGCAGTTGCAGGAATTCATGACAAAGAGTGGTCATTGTGTGCATGTGACAACAATATCACAAATTCTCCACAAATGTGGCTTGTATGGGAGGGTTGCAAGAAAAAAGCCACTCCTCAAGAAAGGCCACATGCAGTCACGACTGAGCTTTGCCAAAACGCACCTTGAAGATTCTAAGGCCATGTGGAAAAAGGTGTTATGGTCAGATGAGACTAAAATTGAATTATTTGGCCTCAACGTCAAACGATATGTCTGGCGAAAATCCAATACAGCTCACCATCCAAATAACACCATTCCTACAGTAAAGCATGGAGGTGGTAATATCATGTTATGGGGTTGTTCCTTGCAGCAGGGACTGGAACACTTGTCAGGATAGAAGGAAAAATGGATGGGGCAAAATACTGTCAATTTCTTGAGGAAAATCTGCTGTTCTCTGCCAGAAAGTTGTAAATGGTAAGAAGATTTACCTTCCAACATGACAATGACCCAAAGCACACTGCAAAACTGACCACACAGTGGTTGAATGAGAAAAAAGTGAATGTCCTTGCGTGGCCTAGTCAGAGCCCGGACTTAAACCCCATTGAAAATCTGTGGAATTACTTGAAGACAGCAGTCCACAAACAGTCACCATCAAATTTAACTGAACTTGAGCAGTTCTGCAAAGAAGAGTGGTCAAATATTACAATGTGTAGATGTGCAAAGTTAGTAGAGACATATTCAAACAGACTAAATGCTGTAATTAAAGCAAAAGGTGGTTCAACAAAATACTGACACAAGGGGGTGATCCTTTTTCCAACTCTGTGATTGTTTTTTTTTGTTTTTTTCTGATATGTTGGTGTTATATCTTTCACTTGGATGTTATAAGTTGCACTGAGTAAATACAGCTGAATGAAGCAAAAACTGTGTCTGTCTTCATTTCATTTCATTATAAATATATATATATATATATATATATATATATACTCACCTAAAGGATTATTAGGAACACCGTACTAATACTGGGTTTGACCTCCTTTCGCCTTCAGAACTGCCTGAATTCTACATGGCATTGATTCAACAAGGTGCTGAAAGCATTCTTTAGAAATGTTGGCCCATATTGATAGGATAGCATCTTGCAGTTGATGGAGATTTGTGGGATGCACATCCAGGGCACGAAGCTCCCGTTCCACCACATCCCAAAGATGCTCTATTGGGTTGAGATCTGGTGACTGTGGGGGCCATTTCAGTACAGTGAACTCATTGTCATGTTCAAGAAACCAATTTGAAATGATTCGAGCTTTGTGACATGGTGCATTATCCTGCTGAAAGTAGCCATCAGAGGATGGGTACATGGTGGTCAGAAACAATGCTGAGGTAGGCCGTGGCATTTAAACAATGCCCAATTGGCACTAAGGGGCCTAAAGTGTACCAAGAAAACATCCCCCACACCATTACACCACCACCACCAGCCTGCACAGTGGTAACAAGGCATGATGGTTCCATGTTCTCATTCTGTTTATGCCAAATTCTGACTCTACCATCTGAATGTCTCAACAGAAATCGAGACTCATCAGACCAGGCAACATTCTTCCAGTCTTCAACTGTCCAATTTTGGTGAGCTCGTGCAAATTGTAGCCTCTTTTTCCTATTTGTATTGGAGATGAGTGGTACCCGGTGGGGTCTTCTGCTGTTGTGGCCCATCCGCCTCAAGGTTGTGCGTGTAGTGGCTTCACAAATGCTTTGCTGCATACGAGTGGTTATTTCAGTCAAAGTTGCTCTTCTATCAGCTTGAATCAGTCGGCCCATTCTCCTCTGACCTCTAGCATCAACAAGGCATTTTTGCCCACAGGACTGCCGCATACTGGATGTTTTTCCCTTTTCACACCATTCTTTGTGAACCCTAGAAATGGTTGTGTGTGAAAATCCCAGTAACTGAGCAGATTGTGAAATACTCAGACCGGCCCGTCTGGCACCAACAACCATGCCACGCTCAAAATTGCTTAAATCACCTTTCTTCCCCATTTTGACCTTCAGTTTGGAGTTCAGGAGATTGTCTTGACCAGGACCACACCCCTAAATGCATTGAAGCAACTGCCATGTGATTGGTTGATTAGATAATTGCATTCATGAGAAATTGAACAGGTGTTCCTAATAATCCTTTAGGTGAGTGTATAATATATATAGAAGAGACCATAGACATGTAGTATATATCTATATAGTAGATGCAAATGCAAATATGAGGTGCTGTTTCACACGGATGTACAAGCGTAAGTCTAACTCCATCTTCCTCCATCTCTTTCCATCTTCCCTCATCTCTATCCATTTTCCTCCATCTCTATCCATCTTCTTCCATCTCTATCCATCTTCCTCCTTCTTTCCTGACCAGAAACAACCAGTCAGTCAGTGCTGTCATTCAGCTTCAGCGATTATAAACTGCGGTGAACCTGCTGGCAGCAGCCGTAGTGTGGAGCAGTGAAGTTCAATCATATCCGGGCTATATAATGAGGGAACATAAATAACCTAATTACAGTTGCAGGGGTTTAGTGTTCGCCCCCTGATAACGCTGCCTCCACACGTCAGGAATGTTTACCACATCCTTTCCTTAATCACCATCCCAAATGCCACGAATCAGGGAAGTCACGGGATGCCCTACAAGGTAATGAGGGCCCTATTAGGAATCTTGGAGCTGATATTCCAATCCCCATTCCCAACGGCTCCGCTAACTCCTCTGCTTCATTCCATCGTGGACATTTCAATCGCCTCGTCTCCGTTCAGTCTCAGCAGATCTGTCTCGTTCTCGGCGTACGTCAGAACGCTCGCAGCGCTGTGAAACGGGCGCCTCCGACGGGCACGAATCGTCCTGTCGACCGCAGAATTGCTTCTGCAGCTGGACGGGGTATCTCGGCCTAGCTGTTCTACCTTCAGCGTGCACCCCAAAGTCTGGTGGTCACGTCGGTGGATTTACGTTGGGGGAACTGAGCCGTCCACAGTCACTGACATGGATTTGCACACCCTCGGGGTGACGTGTGGTGCATAGCTGTAGGCATCTGACCATTGTGTCTAAATGGGGGGGGGGGGGGGTTGGGGGGGGGTGGGGGGGTGGGGCTCGACTGTCAGCGGGCCTGGGAGTGCCTGGCTGGCTGCATTCTGTAGACACAGCAGGCTCTGTTCATCAGATTCTGGTACAAACTTACAGTCAACGGCGGCACCGGATCTCAGGGAGTACGCTCTCTGGGCTGGCGGTCCCCGATCTCCTGTTTTCCTTGAATACCATTGACCGAGTGTGCAAAGAAAGCTAAATTAGTCCAGGCATGTGGCAAAAGGTGCACAGACACATTGACGTTACGTCGGCACACACAGTTCTGCACATTTGGAAACACGTCATGCCGGCACAAACACGCACATGCATTCACGGGCATTCAGGTGCTGCCAGATAATCATGCCCAGGCGACAACACTCACACACGTGCGCATGCATACACACCGCCACACACACATACACACACTGACACACAGTCATCAGGTTTGATCTAGCAGCGTACCATGGGGTTAATTAACTTTTAAATCATTTCCGCACCCCCCTCCGATATTCAACAAGAATGTCAATATGATGTCTAAATACGCTTTACATCATGGGGAAGAAAAAAATAATTTTTTTCTAATTTCAATTAGAAAGAAGGGTGACATTGGATTGAAACGTTAAGTGGGGTAGTTTTCCAGTGTTTTATTTTCTTACAGGATCGTAAAGTACATTGGACTGTGTCACTCAGAACCACACACATTTTACACAGGTTTTAAGGACTTGTAAATATGGAATAATGGTAAGGAATGTTCTTAAAAATTATTATAAGTAGGCAATATATCAATCCTCTATTCGCATTGTGTTCATTTTTTGTTCCTGCTTCAATAAATATAACCCACATTCTGCTACTCGGTAATTAATCAGTAACAGGTCTTTTATGGAGACATTATTTTCTTTTGCTGTTGGTGAAATCAGGAACACCCACACATGCATAAAGATAGATGCGCATGGAGTTTGTCATGCAGCACAGTCAAAGACAGACATCAACATTTCATTAGTCACATACACGCTGTGGCAGATGTTGACGCGGGTATAGTGAAAAGCTAGTGTCTGCGAGCAAAGCCACTCAGGGACCCATTCAATACAGTGCATGCAACAAATCCTTTTAACTGGCCCCAAGTCAGCGGGGAAACTGATTCCCACCTGTTTCACATGGAAACACGTGCATTAATTAAAAAACGGCCTCACCCCACTTATGTAGCCACTGGATTCTCATCGCTCTCTGCTTCTTAACACAAACACCCACACGCATACTCACACACAGTGGATAGAAAAAGTCTACACACCCCTGTTAAAATGTACCAAGCCTGCTTCTGAAAATGTACTAGCCTCTTGATCTGTCTAAAAAGAACATCCCCACAAGGCAGGACATTTAAAATATATCATCATTTCTTAAGATTAAAAGGATTCTATTTAAAATGTGAAGCTTTTGTACTATTTTTTTTGCAATATGTTTACTTTAATCCATATTTTCATTTCCCTATCCTCCAGGATGAATCTACTACAGGGAAAATGGTGAGAGCTCTGCCGTAAGAGCTGTACTGTGAAAGATTTACTGCGAGAGACGCATTGTATTAGCTGTGCTGTGAGAGTTCTACTGTGAGAGATGTACTGTGCGAGATCTACTGTGAGAGATGTACTGAGAGAGACATGCTGTTCTAGTTGTAAAATGAGGACTCTACATTGGGAGATGCAGCTCCAGCCATTTAGCTCATGCTGTGTCTTGACTGTGGTTTTGTCTGCTTCCAGTTACAATTCTAGTCATTGTGTCAAAATAGTAAAATGCCTCGTCTCCTGGCATCTCTTTTCTTAACATTCTACACTGCAACTTACTCCATGTGGTTGGTTACAGTTACATCACATTTTAAACATAACGTACTATTTACAGAGGACGCTAGCCTATATAAAAAAGAATAATATTGCAATGCACCTGTTCTAATCAAAACTGTTTGAAAAATGCATTTAGGGTTTGGTTTTGTGAATGTCAAAAGAAAAAATTATTACCAATAAGACTCCAAGATATTAATGTATTTCTTATTAACAGCAACAGGATGGCCATTAAATTCCATCCAACAAATTAATTTGCACAAGCATGATGACGCAGGAGAACTAAAACACAGCGTTCCATTTGACTCTATTTTCTCCCTTTCTCTCTCCCTCCATTTCCCCGTTTTTCGATTTCCTTCGAGAAGGTTCCCCCTTCTCTTTACGCCCTAAATAATGGCACCCGGTAGCAATGTGGGTGATAAATGTATCCTACAGGAAGTAGGAAATGGGTCTTAAAGGCAAGGTGGGCAGTGTGGAGTTGGTTGGCGTGTGGGATCGATGCAACTTTTAATTATCCACCTAGGATGAAGCACTATTGGTTGGGTGTCCACGGCTCCGGCTGGCCTGTGGCTAGATTCATTACATTGGTCCTGCCGTGTTAGACAGAGTGCCGCACGTATCCCCCCTATTCATTAGAGCAACTGGCATTAGTGTTTCTACCGATTATCCACAGGTGCTGCATGCGGAATTGAAACCGTTTTATTCAAAATGGTTCCATTATGTGTTTTATTTTTGATTTTTTTACAGTCATTGATTCTCCAGATGAATTGGTTGTTGTACAAATGGACATTGGATCAACTGATTTTGGAATTATTTTTGGGTGCTCAAATCTGTGATAAACTAGGATAGCGTGTCCGCAGGGTCCTAAAGCCTCTGGGCTGGGGTTGTCCGCAGGGTCCTAAAGTCTCTGGGCTGGGGTTGTTTGCAGGGTCCTAAAGCCTCTGGTCTGGGGTTGTCTGCAGGGTCCTAAAGCCTCTGGTCTGGGGTTGTCCACAGGGTCCTAAAGCCTCTGGTCTGGGGTTGTTTGCAGGGTCCTAAAGCCTCTGGTCTGGGGTTGTCTGCAGGGTCCTAAAGCCTCTGGTCTGGGGTTGTTTGCAGGGTCCTAAAGCCTCTGGTCTGGGGTTGTCTGCAGGGTCCTAAAGCCTCTGGACTGGGTTTGTCTGCATGGGGTTGTTTGCAGGGTCCTAAAGCCTCTGGTCTGGGGTTGTCTGCAGGGTCCTAAAGCCTCTGGTCTGGGGTTGTCTGCAGGGTCCTAAAGCCTCTGGTCTGGGGTTGTCTGCAGGGTCCTAAAGCCTCTGGGCTGGGGTTGTTTGCAGGGTCCTAAAGCCTCTGGTCTGGGGTTGTCTGCAGGGTCCTAAAGCCTCTGGACTGGGTTTGTCTTCATGGTCCTAAAGCCTCTTGTCTGGGGTTGTCCACAGGGTCCTAAAGCCTCTGGTCTGGGGCTGTCTGCAGGGTCCTAAAATCTCTGAGCTGGTGCCATCTACAGGGTCCTAAAGTCACCAGGCTGGGTTTGTCTACAGGGTCCTGAAGTCACCAGGCTGGGTTTGTCTAAAGGGTCCTGAAGCCTCTGGTCTGGGGTTGTCTGCAGGGTCCTAAAGCCTCTGGTCTGGGTTGTCTGCAGGGTCCTAAATGCCTCTGGACTGGGTTTGTCTGCATGGGGTTGTTTGCAGGGTCCTAAAGCCTCTGGTCTGGGGTTGTCTGCAGGGTCCTAAAGCCTCTGGTCTGGGGTTGTCTGCAGGGTCCTAAAGCCTCTGGTCTGGGGTTGTCTGCAGGGTCCTAAAGCCTCTGGGCTGGGGTTTGTTTGCAGGGTCCTAAAGCCTCTGGTCTGGGGTTGTCTGCAGGGTCCTAAAGCCTCTGGACTGGGTTTGTCTTCATGGTCCTAAAGCCTCTGGTCTGGGGTTGTCCACAGGGTCCTAAAGCCTCTGGTCTGGGGCTGTCTGCAGGGTCCTAAAATCTCTGAGCTGGTGCCATCTACAGGGTCCTAAAGTCACCAGGCTGGGTTTGTCTACAGGGTCCTGAAGTCACCAGGCTGGGTTTGTCTAAAGGGTCCTGAAGTCACCAGCCTGGGGTTGTCAACAGGGTCCTATAATCACCAGGCTAGGCTTGTCAACAGGGTCCTATAATCACCAGGCTAGGCTTGTCAACAGGGTCCTATAATCACCAGGCTAGGCTTGTCAACAGGGTCCTATAATCACCAGGCTAGGCTTGTCAACAGGGTCCTATGATCACCAGGCTAGGCTTGTCAACAGGGTCCTATAATCACCAGGCTAGGGTTGCAGGCTTGTGAAAAGGGGCGGATACAGGGGTGGATGAACCCTACTTGCTGGATGATTTTGGGTCACTTTTACAAATGGCAGAGTTTAGTACTCAAATTAAGTTAATCTTATTTTGGGGCAGTTCCCGGAAGAAGCTGTGGGGGTGTAGTTTGTCTGGTCTGTTGGTCTAGGGAGACACGGAGGTGTAGCTCTTCTGCTCTGCGTAGTTCTGGGAAAATTTAGCATTACGGTTTGAACTTTTCAACCCCGAGAATGATAGCAGACCAACATTAACCACGCTCACCCTCATAGAGGCACAGTCATGAACAGGGGGCATGTGTGTCACAGCCAGGGCTTGAGAGAGTTGTATCGTCTTAATTAAACAGTGGCTGAAGGGTTAAAAGGATGAATCTGAAGATTACCAACCATCGGTTGAGGATTTGATGAGTCCCACCCCCAAATTAATCCTGCCTGTAATTGAGAGAACCAGATGGCACCCACAGAATCATTATGTGTCTGTGTGAGTGTGTGTGTGTGTCTATGTGAGTGTATGTGTGTGTGTAGTGTGTGTAAATAGTAAATGCATACTGCGTGTGTTTTGTAGGAGTGTGTCCAAATGTGTATGAGCAACCGTCTGTGCATACATAGAGTGTGTTTGTGTTTATGTGAGCGTGTCTGTATGGGTGTCTTGGAAAATCGCGGCTAATGATCCTACCCTGGATGTTCTCATGTGGAATAAATTAATACAGTGGGAATTGATCTGTAGAGTTTATCTATGCTCTTTAGTTCTGTTCTGCTGCTCCTGAGTGCTGTTTTGCTGTTCCTTACTGCTGGTCTGCTGTTCCTTAGTGCTTTTCTGCTGCTCCATAGTTCTGTTCTGTTGCTCCTTAGTGCTGTACTGCTCCTTCATGTGTGGTTCTGCTGCCCCTAGGTGCTGTTCTGTTGTTCCTTATTGATGTTCTGCTGCTCCTTAGTGCTGTTCTGCTGTTCCTTATTGATGTTCTGCTGCTCCTTAGTGCTGTTCTGCTGTTCCTTATTGATGTTCTGCTGCTCCTTAGTGCTGTTCTGCTGTTCCTTATTGATGTTCTGCTGCTCCTTAGCGCTGTTCTGCTGCTCATTAGTGTTTGACACCATTTGAAATGCAGGTCAGCATAAGAGGATAGAAGAACATATGTGATAGGATATCATTCCTGAGTGAGCTACAGTTGCTCGATAAACTGCTTACACATCTTGACACACACACAAAAACACACACACAAACAACCACTGGCCCTCAGCCCAGTCAATAGACCGTGGGCACAGGCCACATAGACGGGAGACACACAAGGGACATGGAAGCACTGGCGGCTGATAGCACGTCAATTCTACATGAGGAGGGGGAAAAAAAAACGAAGGCCAATTCCCTCTCAGCTGTGGGGTGCGTGCGGTCCCGTCAGCGAAGAGCGATGTGCATGCTAAGACGTGTGGTGAACTGGTAATCATGTTGTCCTCTTCCTGGTGTGTTGCTGAGAGACATGTTTCAACCATCGAGGGATGCAGCCGAACATGCCACGGCTCAGATTAGACAGTGTGCTGTGAAGGGGGGGGGGGGGGGGGGATTGGGGGGGGGGGGCAGACTGAGAGAGAGAGAGAGAGAGAGAGACAGATCAGGAAATGCAAACATCTGCCTCCTCTCCTATAGTCTACCAGTGTCCTGAGTGTTATCGTTCCGTGGAAAACCGTTTTCCCGGATTATCCCGCCTATTGATGGCGAAGGGAAAGCATACTGTTATTCCCACATGAGAACGACTCTCCAACCGTGCTGGAGTGGAAGTAACACTGACCTCCATGGATAATGTGGACGCGTGCGCACGCACGCACACACACACTCAGAGACACGTGCACACACACGCACGCACGCACACACACAGTACACGCGCGAAAATAAACACAGAGTGACCTCTGCTGAGCCCAGCTCAGTCTCCAGGTAGCAGATTGATCCACTGCATCAGGAGAGAGCGACAGAGAAAGAAAACGGGGGACTCCAAAACGCTGGCTTCTCCTCTGTGCCGTAGTCTGATAGCGTTACTTGCGGCTGGGTGGATGGTGTGCCTCACAGGGACCTGTGTCAGACTGTGTGTGTGTGTGTGTGTGTGTGTGTGTGTGTGTGTGTGTGTGTGTGTGTGTGTGCGTGCGTCCGTGAATCCACGGGAGTGTGCAAGGCCAATGTGTTCAGGGCCGATCCTATCCTTTTCGGGGGCCCCAGGTCAGGTTTCATTGGGGGGGGCGGGGGGCACAGCGGCAAAATGTAAAATTTGAATATTTCCTATCAAGCACAATTCGCAATGGGAATTTTTTTTTGCCGTTTTCTAACATATTTTCCTCATTTTGCCAGCGGGCACATTTCATGCACATTTCCCTGCAATTCTAAAGATTTTAAAACGTGCGGCGAAGAGAATCATGATCATTTTAAAACGCGTTCTCTGTGATTACAAAGACGTTGCCATGACACAGGTATGACATCTGAGTGAGAATGATTGATATAATGAAGAGGCAGGTATGCTGGAGGTCAGCTTTTGACCAGAATGATACATTTAGAGAACTAGGTCAACTAACGGCCAGTACATCCCTTTTAGTGACTGGCATGGAGCAACTGGAGACAAACTATTTAAATGGCGCCCAGTGTCCTCCTGTGTATGTGTGAGTCTCCATGTCATTGCGTGAGTGCATCGGTTTGTATTGCGTTTCTATAAGTGTTTGTTTGGCTTGGCATGAGGATTGATGTGTGTGTGACTGTCGGTTGGTCCGAGAATCAGCGTGTGTATTTGTGTGTGTGTGTGTGTATGTGTGTGTGTGTGTGGGGGGGGGGGTTACGTGCTTCACAGCTGCAACCGCACACACACACGGCTAACTGCCTTTACTCTCTGACATCACATCATTCTAACACCTGCTCTTGCCGGCTGTTCCACTGAATAGACGATCTCCCTCCATCTCCCAGCGCCCACAGAACCAGAGCTACTCTCAGTCCCACGTTAAAGCCACAATGCCATTGCTGTCATCTTCATATAGGGCCCAGTTCTGACCGGACATCAGCAGATATCAGCTTAAACCGGGTTAAATCAAAACTGTGCCTGACTAGGGCCTGTGGACGCATTACAATGCAATCACTCTGCGCAGATTGTACTTATGGGGTCAGAGGGTCACAGGGTCATAGGGTCACAAGGTCATAGGGGCTACGCCCTGATGTCATTTGATACCCGAGGCAGGATACGATGAGCAAAGATATATTCAGAAGTTAAATTAATAAATGGGAAAATCATCAATATACAATCCCCAGTAGTACAATTCTCACCTCCAGTCTTTCCATGACTTTGTTGCCTGTGTTGTTATTTGCTCAGGGTGTAAAGACAATAACAAAAATGTAGATGAAATATGCACATATTTACATCACACAGGGAAAATTAGCTAATTAATTTCAGCGAAATTAGATTTACATGTCAAAGCTTGAGGTTAGAATTGATTAAAATGGTGGCTATTCCCAGTAGGAGACAGTGCAATTATTTGTTTGTAAGGATAAGTCATAAACTTCTAAAAATGAAATATATCTAATGAAGAAAAATGGGAACGATGAGATTTGTTTTTAAGAATAGCGTGGATATTTGTGCTTTAATTGCAAGATTTCTTTAATAACAAACGGTTTATACGCTTTTGGAGCTGTCTCTTGAGAAACAATCTTTAGCCGTTTTCTTTCTCTCGAATAAAAGGAAGGTAATCTTAATCACAATTCCTTTGGCATCTCGTCCGTACTTCACTTACAACAAGGACTATCACATCTGACGCAGTCACTGAAATCAAGTTTGTTTTCTGAATTCACCCTAAAACACACGACTCAGTCAGGAACTTCAATATGTTATACCCCTTGAATTGTTCTGCTAACCGTTCCTAAACACAATCCAAACATAAACCTATGCAATAGCTTCTACATTACAACCAGTGATGCCAAATAACATCTAACTAGCCTTAGAAAAAGTGTGTGCATAGCACTATTTCGATTTTCCCTATTTCTTCCTAATCTTTTTAATTTATTTATTTTTGTCAAGCGCAGACGTGGTTTATGCAACGACTCCCTCATTGCATTTGCCGTTACTTCAGTTCTCAAGGATTAACCAGGACTATTGAGAATAATTAACAGCCCAAAAACAAACTCTGACTTCAATCCACCTGCCTAAACAAATAGAGAAATAAATCTATGATGTGCATCTCATTAAGAACCCACCATCTCAATGAGAAAACTGTAAACACCCACTCTTCTTTCTGCCCCTTTTTCCTCACCTCCTCTATGGAGTTTGTTTATCCCCCCCCCCCCCCCCCTCTTGAATCGTCTCGACGTCAATACATGCCAAGATTTTAGGTGGAAACTTCAATGGTGGCAGAAATTGTGTAAAAATCGCACACTGCTGCCCCCCCCCCCCCCGTAAATGCGGGCTAAGATCCAAGATGAAACACTAAAGCGCTGACGGAAGGCTGTATTTGTCAAGCAATGAGGAATCCATGGCTCGGATCTTCCCTCTCTTCTTCCTGTTCTCCATCGATCAGCATTGCATGGCGCCTCGCAGAAATTCCAACTGCCGCATCGCAAATTATCGGAAACAGACTGCCAGGAACGGTGGAGCCGGCGTACTATGAGAGGACCGGAGTAACCACGGAAGGATATATCAATCCGGTTTAGAAGTTGCTTTTGAACTTTCTCACGTGTGTAATCAATGAAAGTAGAAAGACAAAACTACTCAGTCTACTTCAAAGCAGCACTTTGAACTGTAGATTATTTGAAGTGAGGTTGAGCGTTGCGACTTTGCTAGGCTTAATGGAGGTATTTCTCGATATCGTAATGTTCTCAACATATGGTGACCCGTAAATATGCATTATTGCTCAATTATCTTGAAAATCAAACCCCAATGGCCTTCATCAACTGTTGTATAAATAGCATAGCCAAAGTTTGCGCGCAATACTTGTGAATACTCTGATCCCTTTCTTTGAAGATATTATCAATCTAGGCCAAGTCAGACCTTTTTTTCTTATCTTTCTGCCTGTGACAGTCACTGACAGCTAATCGTTGGCATATCGGAGAAGAATAAGAAGATTGATTATTAAACCTTTCTACGAGGATGGTAAAATGATGGGGCGGCAATCAAAGTCCCTATTCCATGGGGAAGATGCTACAAAGGGCACGAGGAGAGGCGGGGCTCCAGCCACGTGGAGATGGTGGCTGACAGACTGCCTCGTAACGCCCCGTTTCCAAACGACACCATGGTGTTATGGATCAGCTGACTCCGCGTGATAAAATGCCACGCGGGACCTCCCAGTGCTAGACCACGTTGAGAGAGTGGACCGGGGCGCCGTGGCCATCCGGGAAGAGATGTCAGGACAGGGCAGCCGTGATTCAGTGGGCGAGAGAAAGGTTATTTGGATGTCTAACCCAGTGTCCAGAAGATAGCAGGTGATAACTGTGTGTGTGTGTCTGATTGAGTGTAGGATAGGATAGGTGGTTCTGTGTCTGTCTGATTGAGTGTAGGATAGGTGGTTCTGTGTCAGTCTGATTGAGTGTAGGATGGGTGATTCTGTGTGTCTGTCTGATTGATTGAGTGTAGGATGGGTGATTCTGTGTCTGTCTGATTGAGTGTAGGATAGGTGGTTCTGTGTCTGTCTGATTGAGTGTAGGATAGGTGGTTCTGTGTGTCAGTCTGGTTGAGTGTAGGATAGGTGATTCTGTGTGTCTGTCTGATTGATTGAGTGTAGGATAGGTGGTTCTGTGTCAGTCTGATTGAGTGTAGGATAGGTGGTTCTGTCTGTGTCTGTCTGATTGAGTGTAGGATAGGTGGTTCTGTGTCAGTCTGATTGAGTGTAGGATAGGTGGTTCTGTGTCTGTCTGATTGAGTGTAGGATAGGTGATTCTGTGTGTGTCTGATTGAGTGTAGGATAGGTGGTTCTGTGTGTGTCTGTCTGATTGAGTGTAGGATAGGTGATTCTGTGTGTCTGTCTGATTGATTGTAGGATAGGTGGTTCTGTGTCTGTCTGATTGAGTGTAGGATAGGTGGTTCTGTGTGTCTGTCTGATTGATTGAGTGTAGGATAGGTGGTTTTGTGTCTGTCTGATTGAGTGTAGGATAGGTGGTTCTGTGTCTGTCTGATTGAGTGTAGGATAGGTGGTTCTGTGTCTGTCTGATTGAGTGTAGGATAGGTGGTTCTGTGTGTCTGTCTGATTGATTGAGTGTAGGATAGGTGGTTCTGTGTGTCTGTCTGATTGATTGAGTGTAGGATAGGTGGTTCTGTCTGTGTGTGTCTGATTGAGTGTAGGATAGGTGATTCTGTGTGTCTGTCTGATTGATTGAGTGTAGGATAGGTGGTTCTGTGTCTGTCTGATTGAGTGTAGGATAGGTGGTTCTGTGTCTGTCTGATTGAGTGTAGGATAGGTGGTTCTGTGTCAGTCTGATTGAGTGTAGGATAGGTGGTTCTGTGTCTGTCTGATTGAGTGTAGGATAGGTGGTTCTGTGTGTCTGTCTGATTGATTGAGTGTAGGATAGGTGGTTTTGTGTCTGTCTGATTGAGTGTAGGATAGGTGGTTCTGTGTCTGTCTGATTGAGTGTAGGATAGGTGGTTCTGTGTCTGTCTGATTGAGTGTAGGATAGGTGGTTCTGTGTGTCTGTCTGATTGATTGAGTGTAGGATAGGTGGTTCTGTGTCTGTCTGATTTAGTGTAGGATAGGTGATTCTGTCTGTGTCTGTCTGATTGAGTGTAGGATAGGTGGTTCTGTGTCTGTCTGATTGAGTGTAGGATAGGTGGTTCTGTCTGTGTCTGTCTGATACATATGTACATATACATACATACACACTGAACAAAATTGTAAACACAAAACTTTTGTTTTTGCCCCCATTTATCATGAGCTGAACTGAAAGATCTAAGACTTTCTCTATGTACACGAAAGGCCAATTTCACAAATCTGTATAAATCTGTGTTAGTGAGCACTTCTCCTTTGCCGAGATTATCCGTCCACCTGTGGCATATCAAGATGCTGATTAGACAGCATGATTATTGCACAGGTGTGCCTTAGGTTGGCCACAATAAAAGGCCACTCTAAAATGTTTTACTGTATCGGGGGGGTCCGGGGAGGTTCTGAAAACCAGTCAGTTTCTGGTGAGACAACCATTTGCCTCATGCAGTGCAACACATCTCCTTCGGATAGAGTTAATCAGGTTGTTGATTGTGGCCTGTGGAACGTTGGTCCACTCCTCTTCAATTGCTGTGCGAAGTTGCTGGATATTGGCAGGACCTGGAACACGCTGTGGTATACACCGATCCAGAACATCCAAAACATGCTCAATGGGTGACATGTCCGGTGAGTATGCTGACCATGCAAGAACTGGGGGGGTTTCAGCTTCCAGGAATTGTGTACAGATCCTTGCAATATGGGGCCATGAATTATCATGCTGCAACATGAGGTGATGGTCGTGGATGAATGGCACAACAGTGGGCCTCAGGGTCACGTCACGGTATCTCTGTGCAATCAATAAAATGCACCTGTGTTCGTTGTCCATAACAAACGCTTCCCCATACCATAACCCCCCTACCGCCACCATGGGCCACTCCATCCACATCAGCAAACCGCTCACCCACACGATACCATACACGCTGTCTGCCATCTGCCCTGTGCAGTGAAAAACTGGATTAATCCGTGAAGAGAACACCTCCCCAAAGTGCCAGATGCCATCGAATGTGAGCATTTGCCCACTCAAGTAGGTTATGACGACGAACTGCAGTCAGGTCGAGACCCCGATGAGGGCGACGAGCATGCAGATGAGCTTCCCTGAGACGGTTTCTGACAGTTTGTGCAGAAATTCAGCAGCAGCTGTCCGGGTGGCTGGTCTCAGATGATCTTGGAGGTGAAGATGCTGGATGTGGGGGTCCTGGGCTGGTGTGGTTACACGTGGCCTGCGGTTGTGAGGCTGGTTGGATGTACTGCCAAAGTCTCTGAAACACCTTTGGAGACGGCTTATGGTAGAGAAATTAACATTCAATTCACGGGCAACAGCTCTGGCGGACATTCCTGCAGTAAGAATGCCAATTCCACGCTCCCTCAAAACTTGTATTGCATTGTACTGTGTGATGAAACTACACATTTTAGAGTGGCCTTTTATTGTGGCCAGCCTAAGGCACATCTGTGCAATAATCATGCTGTCTAATCAGCATCTTGATATGTCACACCTGTGAGGTGGACGGATTATCTCGGCAAAGGAGAAGTGCTCACTAACACAGATTTGTGAACAATATTTGAGAGAAATAAGCCTTTTGTGTACATAGCGAAAGTCTTAGATCTTTGAGTTGAGCTCATGATAAATGGGGACAAAAACAAAAGTGTTGCGTTTATAATTTTGTTTTCCACTTTTAACGTAACATATAATATGAACAATTCAATTGAAAAACAAACTGAAATCTTCGAGGGGGAAAATTTAAAAATAAAAACCTGATTGCATAAGTGTGCACTGATATATACATATATATATATATGTGCGTTTGTGTGTGTATATATAGCCCAAAAGACTAATATTCCTTGATATTATATTATCTATTTATAAATTTATAGCTTACATCTATGAGATGAACAGGCTGTCCTACTTCCAAATTCATTACTTCAGAAAGACGGGACAGAGCTTGATGAGTGTCGATTTCTCAACTGTGTCTAGCAGAAGCCAAACTGCCTCAACCCGGCATCCAGACTACCTTTTCCAGGCCAACTGCTATGTCACCGTATCAATACAAACCATTCATATTATTTTCTGTTTGTTCATTAATTAAATTCAACCCGTAGGCTAAAATAGCTAGCATGGCCTAAGACGAGGCTGACTTATTTGCCATGATGCCTTCCACTTGCAATGACATCTTCCACTTACACAATGTGTTATGGTACAGTGTAGTGCATTCGTTTCAATGGACTTGGTAGTGTTTGAGACATTCCTCCTGGTGACCATCAGCAAGGCCATGGGGAATGGAGGAGTTGATGTCCATTTCATCGCCTCAGGGTTTGAACCCACCAGAAGCTCATGGCGGCAAAGGATACACACAACTTACAGGACGTCGAAGACACGGAGTGTAGGTTTAGATTTACATTTAAATTGAAGTGATTTAGCAGATGGTCATATCTACAGGGGCGAGTGAATACATTTTCATATTTTACCGCTAACTCCACATTTGCACGGACCCGTTTGCTCTTAATGAATGGCAAGTTCATTATAATATTTGGTTGTCAAATCATCGTGTTTCACTAAAAAGAGACTCGATGCAGTGTCAAAGTCCCAAGCTTTTATTCTGTCAGCCTATCACGTCAGGTTACAAACATGTGAAGAGTGTGACAGAGTTCACAACACAGTGGTTGCATTAGCGTGGCAAGCCTATTGGAAGTGACTGTAGAAGGACGTTGACGAGTGAAGGTGAGTCAGGTGAGGTGCTTCTGTGACATTCAGAAGTTGGACATTAACCGTTATTTAGGGTCTCTCATAGAGGACCTCACACTTAACGGTCTGGACTCAAACAGGAAATACTTATCATTGTGAAAGCCAGTATAAAATAGGCAATATTTAAGATCTTTACCGTACTACTAGCATAGAAACAAGCAAACGTGACCAGTAGATATATGCAGGTAATGTTTTAAGTTTCTAATTATATTATTCTACAAAATTAATCAGTGACTGACGTGTTCCCCATTTAAACTTTCTTCGCTGGTCCATCTATGAGTGTGCAATTAACTTGTAATGTCCTTATATTTGCATTAGACACTCACGGTTGTATCCTCCCCACCCTAAACCTCCCTGTACTAGCTAATGCTATCCCGCTAAGGGACAACAAGGAGACAAAGTTGTGTTATTGTTAGAGGCAAGATGCTACACAGTGCCCCTTTAAGTTTGATTTAACCGGGGCATTGCAAGATGACAACCCCAAGTATTGCATTTGTGTGCTTGCTCGACAAAATGAAGTACAAGTTGATTAAAACATTGTAAGGCAAACAAACTACAATAATATCGGGAGTATGCTGAACAGAATTGCAGTGATGTTGATTCAGAGTACAGTTGTATGGCATCCAGCTGCAGTCGGATTAGAAGTTGGCTTGTGTTGGGCGAGGTCTCACTTTGAACAGTAATCTCACAATTCTACTGAAGTTGGCTTCCGTGTAATTGCATGTAAAATCCATTTATTCATTTAATGTTGCACACATTTTTTTTATTGAGGTCGCTCAGTTGTTTTTATATATACTTTTTCCACGACCCTGATCAACTATGTTGACCTGAACACACTCTAGCATCACGGCACAGAGAATAACCGCGCTTAATGAAGATGCACAAGTCACGGAGGGACTGCAGATAGCACAATTCTCACCTCTGCTTGATCGGTGACTGGATGTCCATAAGCGGCCTGGCAAATGTGTACACACTGACAGTCACAAACTCCACACCTGACCAACAGGCTTGGCACGCGTCCACACGCGAAAGATAATCGCCCCTATTAGACAACGGCCATCAGGGTGCCTCATCACCAGACACGTAAGTCGAAATGCATCATTTAGACTGAATCTTTGTGCGGGCGCGTCTGCGTCTCGAAGGGGTCGGAGAGAGAATACAGACAGACTGGGCGAGATATTGCAAAGAAGGAGCAAGCGATAGGCGTTAGGGCACATTGTCGTTAGCAATGCAGTCAATGATTAATATCACGGGAGAGAGCGCTGGTTCGTTCTGACGTGGATGGCACCCGGGTTGGCACACAATCGACGTCTGGGAGTGGGGAGGGGGAAGCGAGGATAGGGGAGCAGGGAGAGAAAACTTGCCCCAGAGGCCCGATTACTCCTCACCGCGCCACATTAGAACTGTGTCTGTTAGTGGCGATAAATTATGAACACGCCTGGCATCACTCACCGTAGCTAGCCTAGCACATAAATTGATTTCATATCCACTTTCCACTACCTTACCCCTTTTTCTCCTCTCTCCCTTGTTCTTTTTTTTTTGACGTTACCTATTTCTGTATCCTCGCTGGCACTTGATCAAGACCAGTGTCAATACATAAAGCACTCTGAGGTAATGAATGATTAGGGAAAGACCGCAGGGTGATGTGACACTGTATAGATGGTGTAGGAGTCATTAATTCCATTTAGAAATGGGAATTAATTTACGGCAAAACGCAGCCAAAGAGGCAACAGATTTATAAAGGAAAAGCTTCAGTCAGCCATCGCACTCATTAGGGTGTGACAGTCGAGAGTGCGCACAGGATTTCTTCCAAGCGAGGAAAACAAAGACATTTTTCACATGGAGTGTTTACATGCAAATAGCATGGCGAGTGATCATCAGTCACAGATAACTAGGGCAGGCCCAATTGAGCGATGGCTTGGTAAATACTAGTGATGGGGGAAAAACAATACGCTTAAAATAATGGATATTACTTTTGACGATACATTGCATTGCATCATTTTTTTTTTTCTCACAATATTGCAATATTATTAATGTCCTAGTTTTACCTGCACCGGAACACATCCATTTTAATTTGTTTTGCAACCTCTATCTTTCTGATGGCTTCGTCTGTTTTCTCTGCCAGCAGACACACAGTGAACAGTGCATTTTTGCACAAGGAAACGTGGAAATTGTGAAGATATAGTCCCATGTCAGCGTGTGTGACAGTTGGTCTCTGAAAAATATCCTGCCATAGTGAGAACTGTTAATATAGGCTTATAGCAACACACTGTAATGTGGATTTTACTGATGCTGAAGACAGGTGAATATTTGACATTGACCCAATGCAGAAATGTTCATGCCTACGGGAAGCAGATTTTCATTCTGGATTTGTAGCCTTAGAGGTTACTTTCAGACACTCTTTTGAAATGTGCAGCGGTCTTTTGAGACATTGCTGACAGCACACTTTTCAGCAACTAGTACTGCAAGTGACACCGTTTTGAGATGAGAGAGGGGGACTGAAAGTAGAGCGAGGGGAGGGGAAAAAAAAAGAAAAGAGAATAACGTTTCAGGAAACGTTTCTGTTGTTTTTTTTCATCTTTTGATAATGCTGACTTCAGCATGTTCTGCATTCTTATGTTCTTTGTCTCTGAAGAGGATAAGGGAAGAGGGGGGAAAAAAGAGAGGAGAATCTGGCATATTCTGTCAAGGTCAGGGAGACGCCTAATGACGTATAATGACATTCCCCTGTTAGTTGACTTGTGTGTTAAAGCAGGAGTCAGCAGGAATGGAATAGGGCACAAAGAACTGACAGGAAAACAAGTGGTGTTAGTGGGTGTGTGTGTGTGTGTGTGTGTGTGTGTTCATTTTTTATTCATCCTATAACCAGAGAGGTCACATTGAGTTTTGAATCCCTTTTTAAATAGAGCCCTGTCAAAGAAAGTAAAACACGAGACAAAACAAACAAGGTTCGGTACTTTTCCGGCTGTTTTTAAGGGTTGAAAGCTAAAATGATGCAAATGCACTGTTTAATTAGCAAGACTTAAAAACAGGTGCAATTTTGTTTCCAGCTGCCCTCCAATCGGAGATTTACTAAGATTTCAGTTTTCTGAAAAAAAATGATGTTCTCTCAGGTCCTCCGGTAATGTGTTCCAAGACGTTGGTGCAGGGAAGCTAAAAGCACTTCTACCACGCCGAGTTCTTGTATTCGGGACTTTGTACAAAGTACCATTATGAGATCTTAGATGGTAATGTCCATGACTCAGTAATGTCTAGGATTAGGTGATGTGAATAAAGTGCTTAAATAGAGTATATTGGCAGTGGCCTAAGACACTCTTACATTAACCTTTAGCAGTGAATCTCTTAGCTACCTCCCCATTAGGCACCATCCTTAAGGTACTGTGTTCCGTAAAAGGTTTTGTGTTTACAAATCTTAAAGCAGCATAATAGAGCCCATCTAGTCAGTGAAGACCCTGAGGCCTTTATGTACAGAAGGGGGAGGGGGGGGGGTGCAAATGAAAAACATGACTTGTTACCATTGTTGCCAGATGGGGGGTGATTTCCAGAATGTTGGGCTATTTTTAATGACAGTGTGCGGGCAAAAATCGTCTAGGGCCGGTCGATTTACAGATTGTATGGAAATACAGGGTTGTATAGTTTGGGCGGTTATTTTGTGTAGTCCGCAGGTGATTGTGCTTCATCCTGTCGATCCAATCTGGCAACCCTGCTTGTTACTGCAGAAAAATACCAGGTTATTGTGCCACTGTCTTTAGACTCAGCAAAGCATCTGTGATGGGTCAATCGTTGTTGTCGGTTTTTTCTATCAGGTGTAGAAAAGCTTCAGTATCCATCTGATGATTTGCTTTGGATCGTTGCTTTAACAATTTGAAAACATTTGTAATAAATAAATAAAATACAATAAAATAAAATAAAAATCTTTCCCTCTGATTTAGGAAATGCACTTCAAAGCAAATTAATGAATAGCCACTGAAGTAAAGTACCATTTCAATGTAATTTCAACTATTATATATACAGCTCCAGAAACAATTAAGAAACCACTGCACCTTTTTCTTTCCTTTCCAAAAAAGTTGAAAAGGAAAGTTTTGAGTGAGGAACAGAAGCGTTCTATTTGCAGTGGTCTCTTAATTTTAACCCTTCTGTTCCTCACTCAAAACCTTCCTTTTTAACTTTTTTGGAAAGGAAAGAAAAAGGTGCTGTGGTCTCTTAATTGTTAATGGAGCTGTATATATGTATTTTTTTTTTACTTTTTCATACAGTACCTATTTGTACGCAGGTCCGAAAGCTTAACATATCCATTGTATAATAATTTTAGAACTATTACTTGTGCTTGCTATTTATCAACCATTAAGTTAGAGGAAAGAGACAACAGATCCATCCTGCATTAAAATCTTTGGAGGATGATTTCATCTGTGGATAGAGATCCCTCCAGGAGAGGGGTCATTCACAGTGAACTCTAAAAGTATTTGGACAGCAACATTTTCTATTTATTTCCGTCTATGTAATCCAGCAAAGGATGTGAAATTAAACCTTGACTATGGGGTTAAAGTACAAACCAATAGTACAGACTATGAAGATTTAAACATGTTTCATGTGACTTCTGATATGCAGCATCAGATGAGCCTGACAGACACAGCATAAAATAGCGTTGCTAGCACACACACAGAAAACTATGGTTAAAAAAAAACAACACATTGACGTCGTGCCCATTACGCCCCCTCAACAGTTTACTTTGTAGAGATATAAACCACCTTAGCACTCCATTGCTCTGTTGATGTCTTGGAGGTTTTTGGGGTCCAACATATCAGAGGAACAGTGGATTGGAATGCTATTTGAAGTGTATATGGTTCACTCTTTGTACTTTGATGTTTTGAGCGCGAAAACCAGCAGCCAATGGGGATGCTAACAAAATCCTAAATCCCTTAAACAGCAGCAGAACTAAAACTTGGAACATTTTGTTTTTAGTTTTGGTTGAAAAAAATTATATAAATATATTGGTTAACGGCTCAGCAATAATGTCAGAAGCAAATTTCCGACGGCTTGGATCAGTGTGTGCGCGCGCGCGCGTTATCTGTATAAGAAAGTCGAGGCTGACTCATCTGTATCTCTCTACTGAAACTTTCCTCCTCTCAAAAGAAAAAAAGCTAAACTGCCTTGACAATCTACCCTGTCAGTGGGATAATACTGTGATACTAAGGAACTACAAGCGAACACGAGGAAATCCCTTTTGAGCGTAAGATACCGGCGGTTGTATCATTGCCGTGATAACGCTCCCCGGGTTCACAGTGCGCCTGGCTGCAGGAGCCGCTTGTCTCTATAATGAATCTCCGGAGAATTCGCTGTAGATGTTTCGTAAGTCGACTGAGCCGTGCGGCTGTAGCACTCTTCCCGTAGCCTCTGGCAAAGCTAATATGCTAATGATGCTACCGAGGTTCATAGTGGCCGCCTTTGTTTGTGTGTGCTTGAGTGGGTTTTACTGTAGACTGTGCGTTTGCCAGGCAGAAGTGCCAATGGAGGCGAGCTGATGATAACATGGCCGGGCGCAGTTTTTTTACCCGTTTTTTAGACTCCAAACACAGCTTAACGGTAGTTCTTTAAACCGTGCACTCCATAACACATCCACGCGAGTTGGAATTGCGGGTTGGCCCGGAAGCGCGCCAAGCACCATCGCTCAGGAAATGCGTTGCCTCCCGCTGAAGTGCAACTCCAAGGTCTTCTGATGACGCATGCGTCGGTTAAAGGTCTCCGCGCAGCCCCAACCAAGCCTCCCTTCCAGTTGCGGCCTTCCTTAATGTCAACTCACTTTTGTGCATTCAGCAGCCGGCTGTTCCTCGGTGGAAAAGGTTAAGACGCGGCGTTGAGTGAGCCGGGCATGATGCCTGGCTCCTCCACGCAAGGCCCAGGGGGAAGGGCCTCCGGCCTGGAACCAGCTGACAAGGACACTTTGCCAGCAGGTTGTTGTAAATGTGAACCAATAAGTTTGATATTTAAACACACACCCCACTGCCATACTGAGTGTCTTGTGATGTGTTGGCAGTGTGCTGTATTGATATTGGACACTTTTACCTCTTGCTATCTTCATTATAGTTTGTATTATGTATTACCGTTTGTCACCGATGAGTCCTCTCCCAAAGGACATTCTGAGAAAATAGCCTTGTCCGTCCTTTCTTTTCTCATTGCACTTATCGGGCAAAATCATGAAGGCGATGCATTAATACTTAATGCTAACAACAGACATGAAAGCAAGGTTTTCTAATAAAGAAATACAAAAGGATATTCATGAAAGGAACATTTGAAAAGGAAAGTTTTGAGTGAGGATCAGAATCGTTTGCAGTGGTCTCTTAATTCTTACCCTTCTGTTCCTCTCTCAAAACCTTCCTTTTTGACTTTTTTGGAAAGGAAAGAAAAAGTTGCAGTGGTCTCTTATTTTTTCCAGGGCTGTATATATATGTATATATATATATTAGTCAATTTGTTCAAAGTTACCAAAGGGAAAGAGTTATGAATTATATACACTCACCTAAAGGATTATTAGGAACACCTGTTCAATTTTTCATTAATGCAATTATCTAATCAACCAATCACATGGCAGTTGCTTCAATGCATTTAGGGGTGTGGTCCTGGCCAAGACAATCTCCTGAACTCCAAACTGAATGTCAGAATGGGAAAGAAAGGTGATTTAAGAGATTTTGAGCGTGGCATGGTTGTTGGTGCCAGACGGGCCGGTCTGAGTATTTCACAATCTGCTCAGTTACTGGGATTTTCAAAAATAAATGCGGCAGTCCTGTGGGCGAAAATGCCTTGTTGATGCTAGAGGTCAGAGGAGAATGGGCCGACTGATTCAAGCTGATAGAAGAGCAACTTTGACTGAAATAACCACTCGTATGCAGCAAAGCATTTGTGAAGCCACTACACGCACAACCTTGAGGCGGATGGGCTACAACAGCAGAAGACCCCACCGGGTACCACTCATCTCCACTACAAATAGGAAAAAGAGGCTCCAATTTGCACGAGCTCACCAAAATTGGACAGTTGAAGACTGGAAGAATGTTGCCTGGTCTGATGAGTCTCGATTTCTGTTGAGACATTCAGATGGTAGAGTCAGAATTTGGCGTAAACAGAATGAGAACATGGATCCATCATGCCTTGTTACCACTGTGCAGGCTGGTGGTGGTGGTGTAATGGTGTGGGGGATGTTTTCTTGGCACACTTTAGGCCCCTTAGTGCCAATTGGGCATCGTTTAAATGCCACGGCCTACCTGAGCATTGTTTCTGACCATGTCCATCCCTTTATGACCACCATGTTCCCATCCTCTGATGGCTACTTCCAGCAGGATAATGCACCATGTCACAAAGCTCGAAACATTTCAAATTGGTTTCTTGAACATGACAATGAGTTCACTGTACTGAAATGGCCCCCACAGTGACCAGATCTCAACCCAATAGAGCATCTTTGGGATGTGGTGGAACGGGAGCTTCGTGCCCTGGATGTGCATCCCACAAATCTCCATCAACTGCAAGATGCTATCCTATAAATATGGGCCAACATTCCTAAAGAATGCTTTCAGCACCTTGTTGAATCAACGCCATGTAGAATTAAGGCAGTTCTGAAGGCGAAAGGGGGTCAAACACAGTATTAGTATGGTGTTCCTAATAATCCTTTAGGTGAGTGTATACTCACTTTAATAAGATTTGAACAGAAAAAAATCTTACCAGCTCCACATACCTTGGCGGGAAAAGTCACATTAGCACATAAGCACTTCCATTGGCATTGAAACCTTCAAAATCAATTCTATTAGAGAACAGTGGCTTTTCCTCACAGGTGGAAGATGAGGACTCTCCTACTCAGTGAAATTCAGATTAATTTTTTAATGAAACCTGTTTTTTTTTTTAACAGTGGATAGACAAAGGAGGCTAGCTGAACACGTCGTCATCAGTAAATATAAGATTGAAATGTATGGGTTTCTTGACAGATTACACTGGGCTGGACAATGGTATAACAGAAGGAACCGCCTTCAGATTCAACTTATGCAAAACAATACTATTTGCATACTGTGTTCTATGTACAGTAATTATAATCGTGTGAGAAGAATGATAAGTTAGCATATGAAATAAAAGTAATCCATCCAATCAGATCTTAAATGTTATTTTATTTTAACTGTCAACACAAATCTTTGTGACATTCACCTCCTCACATAACCTCCCACAGAAAAGTTGTAACACCACTAATGTGAACCAAAAACAACAACAAGCCCACGCTGAGAGGCCCTGCAAGGTGAGCATCATCTACCCCAAACCGCAGACACAGAGAAATGCCTCAAGACTAGTGAAATGTCGCACCTGAATTGTGTTTTTTTTTTGTTTTCACTACTTGTGAAAGGAAACTTTGCACATCGACACCTTGGGTTACAATGAATACATTCTGGTAAAACAACCATTATTCTAACAAGATCACTGAGATAACTGCTGATGGCCAGTTTGGGCAATGTGCAGAGGAAAGTTTTGGAACCTTTAATTGGCAGCCACTTAATTGCCATGGGAACACACACACCGAGAAACCCAGGAAGGAGAGGATGGATCAGGGGGCCTGCCAGGGGTGTACCTGGGTGGTCTCTGAAAAAATATACATGCATATGTCTCTTTTATCTTCCCGGCCCCTGAGAGCAATTTGCCAAGCTGTATGGGCTGAGGAATCATGGGTGGTAGAGATCAGAAAATCTCCCAGAAGCCCCCTGGAGTAAGGGCCGCAGGCTGTCTCCGGGTGAGCACGCCTCAAAGCGGGCCCGAACAGCAACAGCCATCTTCTGTTTCCGGTAGCAAAGTTGGTCTTCCTACGTATGACGGCCCTGCTTCCTACATTTGTAGAAGTGGAGATGATGGTATTGTCTATGCAAACTGACTGGCAGTTGGTTGACGGATGGCAGGCAGGGAACATGATAGGAACCAAAACCCATGGGGTCCGTGCAACAGAATGCATTTGGGGAAAAGTTGTAGAAAACGCCATTTGTTTTTCCCAAATTGTGACAACGTCAACACTTGTGAAGGGGGGGGAGTGAAGGGGGAGGGCACCGGGAGGTCCATCTGGCACAACGGGGTGTCCTTGTCACGGTGCGGGGGAGTGGGGGTGGGGGGGGGTGGAGGGGGGGGGGGGGGGGGTCTTGTGAGCCTGGACACATTCAAGAAGCAAGGCGACAGATGCCAAATAAGACGGGTAAAATACAGAAAGGGGAAACCAAAGGAGGAGTGCAGGCACACAGGGACTACAGCTGCCACCCGAGGGGGGCATACCCTTGACATCCACCTGACTTCCCTGGATGACAGGGAGAGTAAAGTAAGTGTGTGTGTGTGTGTGTGTGTGTGTGAAGTCTGTGTGTGGCTGCACTTGCGCACATGCAGGGGTCGGTGGAGGCTTTCGCTGTCTCAGCTCCTAGGAGCTGTGTGTGTGTGTGTGTGTGTGTGTCGCTTAGGGGCCCCAGCGCTGGCCCCGGATAGACCAGCCAAGCTCTGTCCACTCAGCACTTTGCCTTTCCTGCTGGTAAAGTAGCCTAAGCAATATGCCAAACCAGTCAGCCCTCTGTCATGCATGCACTTGTTCATGCCCTTGAGATAAGAGTTTGTGTGGGTCTGTGAGTGTGTGTGTTGGGGGGGGGCGGGGGGTTACTGTAACTGTAGAGACCAAAAATATCTGCAGGTTATGCTAAGGGTTAGAGGTGAGTAAAAGAATATATGTTCTTGTTGTGTTCACAGGATGTCTCAAGCAAGCCTTGAACACATCTGTGTTCCTGCAGATATATGTCCATTTATTTTCTTGGGAGTAAAATATTTAGTATCTAAGAAGTTGAGAGTCATCAACCTAACATAGAGGCTAAGAGCTAGCGCCATGCCTATATCTGACTTTCTCTGTAAAAAGAGGATAGGATGAAGATTCTGTAACCCCTGACAACCGGATCCTTCCGGTTCCTAACAACGCACTGAGGGCAATGAAACACAGTCATGTGGACTCTATAAAGTGGGATGCACTGACCCACCAACCGTGGCCGGCCTCCGAGCCCACGTGCCCACCTTCGGTCTGGGACATGGATGATGGGCCAAATGGGACAACATAGTCTCCCAGATCTACGTCAGACCCCCTGCCGTGCACCAGATCATTAGACAGCTGAAGCTCTGGCAGGTAGTGACATGGGTGAAAATGGTCGGCCATTTTCATCCACCCGGGTTTGCCCCACTGCGGCTGGAAGTGTGGCTCCAAATGCCCAGAGGTGAAGACACAGCGTTTGTATCGGTCGAAGACGCGGCGGTGTTTCCGTCAGCGTGTCACGACGCAACAGTCTATGTGAAATCGAATAAAATATTTTTGTAAACACTCTACTGTACGTCCTACAGTAGAATGCACGATGAATTCACAGAGGTTGGTACCCTTTAGTGACCTCCAGCGTGGTAAAGGAAAGATATAAGCTATTGATTCCCGGATTAAATAATCAAAATATTGCCCAGGCGGAAGCCGGGGTATCTCTGAGGGTGAACCACTTTTACGGTTGACTCCAAACGGCACTTCTCCGCTCCGGACCCCAGCACACCCAAAGGAAATGGGTCTTCTGGGATTCTGGAGGTTGTGCAGTTGATATTTACCTCCCGAATCAATCGCCCTCACCATCCAATCTCCACCTCGAATTCGACTTGAAGCCGCATCTGCAACACCTACGGGTGGTGGTAATGGGTCACATTTGCAGGGGAAAATATGCACTCTGGGTTGAGACCAGAGAAGGGCCACCGATATTTATTGTGAGCGCATAAGAAGGCAATTGCTTGCCCTCGGGTTGGGCTGAGATGTAATTAAACCGACTGCAAAAACCCCACGGCAGTACGTGGCCAGGCCACCCCTCTCAGCTCAAATCGTAATTTTCATTCTACTCTGGGAACACACAGTTAGCGCCGTAGCTATTAGAGGATATTGGAATTCAACGGGCATACGAAGGAACGTTGCAGGGGGCGACGACGACACTGTATGGCCCCCAAGTTCAGTTGAAGCTGAACTCCATGTGTTCAAGAAGCGATCGGAAGTGTTTGGGCCATAGCTCGTAGACCTGCGTGCTTTGTGTATTACCTCCCTGTTTTTTCTTATTCTCTACACATTGGGATGTCTTCCACTCATTCTCCAGTTTTGGGTCAGGCTGGAGGGCCTTGCTGTTGTTCTTTTCTTTGCGCGTGCCGGAAAGCTGCTCCATTATTCTGGGGCCTTTAGCATTTTGAATTCCTTCTGTCAGAGGTCGTTTGCATATTAGCTTGTCTTGCCCCGTGTGTGTGCTCCGTTGATAGATGGACGAGTATGAAATGTGCACATCCAATCCTAAAGAGAGGAAGACCAAGGAAAAGCACCTTGGAAAAGAACCCAACTCAGTGTTGGGTTTTGGCTCCTGGAATGGAACACGTTTGGGTTTCATGTTTAAATAATGTAGTCAGTCACTAAAGTATGACAGGGCTTCCCAAGCTTACGTTGAGTCACTGGGGTTAGGTCGGTGTGGGACCATTTCTGCTGTGTCTTTGTAAATAGACAGGGGTAGGGCACTGACTGAATGACCTCATTAATGAAGGCCTGTGCGTTCACCTCTTATGATGTGAATCTAAGTGAATAATAAATAATAACCTTACTGTAATTTAATCCATTTTAAACCCACTCTTTGTAAGTCATAAAAAAAAGAAATATGTTGTGCTGGTGATACATTGGAGGAAGTAGGGCTGTCGTATGTTGGAAGTGGTGCTTTGGTATGAGGGAAGGAGGGCCGTGGTATGAGGGAAAGAGGGCCGTGGTATGAGGGAAGGAGGGCCGTGGTATGAGGGAAACAGGGCCGTGGTATGAGGGAAGGAGGGCCGTGGTATGAGGGAAACAGGGCCATGGTATGAAGGAAGGAGGGCCGTGGTATGAGGGAAGGAGGGCCGTGGTATGAGGGAAGGAGGGCCGTGGTATGAGGGAAACAGGGCCATGGTATGAAGGAAGGAGGGCCGTGGTATGAGGGAAGGAGGGCCATGGTATGAGGGAAGGAGGGCCGTGGTATGAGGGAAGGAGGGCCGTGGTATGAGGGAAAGAGGGCCGTGGTATGAGGGAAGGAGGGCCGTGGTATGAGGGAAGGAGGGCCTTGGTATGAGGGAAGCAGGGCTGTGGTATGAGGGAAGGAGGGCCGGGGTATGATGGAAGGAGGGCCGCGGTATGAGGGAAGCAGGGCCGTGGTATGAGGGAAGGAGGGCCTTGGTATGAGGAAAGGAGGGCCGTGGTATGAGGGAAGGAGGGCCGACAGTGTTGAACGCCACAAATTTTTGAGAGGAGAACGTCACTTCCTTTAACTCTTTCATGAAACATTTTGAAACATTCTGTGGTTTCTTGGAACACTGTTTAACTGGAAGAACTACCAGAAAACACTATTTTGGTATTTTGCCTTCTATTTAGTGCATGCTTGTTCTGGAGCATTTACATAATGCATATGGTTTGGCTGGTTATAGCACAGTGCTCCATCCAACAGCAGAAACTGGAGGTTACACAGTACTGAAGGATATTGAATGTGCCACTATCACTGAAAGAGGGAAATGTGAGAGACTTTTTTTTATCATTCAGGGTAATTTTGTCTAACCGGTTTTGATATCCATTCATCATGGTACATTACACATCATGGAATTGCAAGCTGTTTAATACAAATATAGAAGACTTTTCCTTATTTGAACAAGATTTTGACTTGAATACAGTTCCCTAAAAACTGAGCCATATGGCAAGATAGGAAGTGCTAGGAGATTCAAACTAGACTAAATTAGTTCACTGAATAATATTTCTCAATCATTGGTTATCCTAATTAATATGAAATTGACATGATTCATCCTAGAATGCAATTATATATTTTCAGTAAAGGTTTGTGTTGTTTAATTTTTTGAATCGTCAATTCACCACAGATTTCTTTGTTAAGATTTACACACAAAGCAATAATGGCTTTCCGACTATTTGCATTTAACCATTTGATTTCAATGAAGATTTGTTTACACAACACTCCAACAAAACCATGTTACAATATTACAATTTCAGAACCACTTTCGGTGTTTCAGGGAACCTCTTTCACAATGCATGTTCTAGAGTATACATTTAAACTCTGTCCGAATGGCGGATCTGACATCTCAGGACAAAAACAACAACGTTTCATTAGATTAAGTTAGATGCGGGATTTCATCAATGAGTCTAAGTGGACTGCCCTGTTATATCTGACACCAAATGCTCCCGCTGCCCAGTCACATGGCATCCTGTTGCTGTGATGAAGGAAAGTAAAAATGACCAGATGCAAAGCAATCATATTAGCCAAATCTCATGAGGCACCATCATTCAGAATTGGGTGTCAAGGAATTGAGAGGGGATATATGTGTGTATACATATATATATAGAGAGAGAGAGAGCTGCAGCATTTACACCTGTTTCAGCATTTACAGGTGTTGGTTAAGGCTTAATAGAGGATTTGAGTTCATTCAGAATTTAGATATACAGGTGCATCTCAATAAATGAGAATAGGAAAACAGGATCAAGTATTGAGTGCATGAATTAACATGCATAGGAAACCTTTGCGGGCGTTTTGAGTTAATTAGCTGATTGGAGCTCCTCCCACGTCGACATTTCTGTATTGTAAATGTTTTATTCTAATATTTTGAGATACTGGATTGAAACTGAAACAAAAAAAGGCTTGAAATGTTTCACTTGATGTGTAATGAATCTAGAATATACAGTATATGACTATATTGACTTGAATTATGAAAAAAAAATTATGAAAAAGAAAAAAATCCACAATATTTTTTTTTTTTTTTAGATGCACCTGTGCAAAAGGCAGTAGCTACAATAGGTACTCTTCTCAATCAACCTTTCACTTCAACGCAGTGGGCAGGGGGGAGGACACGTACAACACCGCTCCTCCAGTAGCTTCATCAAGGTATTATGGGTGCCATTTCACACAATCCCCATACATGGACCATCACAGGAGTGGTGAGTGTGTTAGACTTGAGTAGGCCCGTCTGTGGGACAGAACGCCAATGCGTTATCCCCAAGAACATTTGGAAATAAGCAATGCTCAAATGTGCAACTATTTGCTGTATGTTTGCAATTTGAAACATACAGTAGTTCTTCATATTTTAAATGGTTAATATTGGCGACCTGTTTGACAAGGAGAGCCTGGTAATCACACATTCTTCACTAGTCAAATGATTTTAAATGGCAATGACATTAAAACAAATTCAATGCAAAATAACATTTGGAATAGGTTAACTATAACCCCTTTATAAACCCATTACAATTTCCTACCATAAAGTGTTACCAAAGTGGGATTAGATTGATTGCTGGGAGATTTGGAAGAGGGCGACATTTCTGTAATTCTACCAGTCGAATGGGCCAACTTTCTTCATTTTCATAGCAGATTGTTTTTAATTTTTCAATGTTAATTTTCCTCATCTTAAAGTGGCCATTTTGTGCCGTAATCCTGTCACTGTGCCGGCTCTGTTTGCGCTCGATATTGTAATTTACGCTTGGCGTAGGACTTTATGAGGCTTGAAGTGTCCCAGAGCGGCCCGCCACAAAACACCCCTTCAGATAAATTGGTAGAGGGAGGGGGCGACAGAGGGAAGGGGCTGTTCTGATGCTCAATGCTGCCGAAAATACCCAGCAAACAAAAGTGTTTGTTAGCATGGTTGGTGTAGCAAAGTGGAGTGGAGCAGGTGATGCGTGGCCGCGGAAACAACGCCCAGGTGGCCTGCCGGGTCCGCAGCTGTTATTGGTGAGATTGTGCCCCCTCCCTGAGCCTCCCTTCTGATAACACCGACACATCTCCCTGGGCACCCGCGCGCACGCAGATGTTTTCGAAACCGCTAGCACGTTGTCTCCGTTTTCAATCAGCTTGTTTCGTTTATGTGTTTAGTTGTATAAATATTCAACATCCTATGAGAATGACCAGGAAGTCATTAGCTAGGTGACTCAGGTGCGTTCAACAAAGCTGCCTTTGCAACAGATATGTTACCTTGCGACTGTTTCAGCTCAACAAACGTGTAGCACTGAAACATCAAACTGCCACTTTTTTTTAAGGATTACCGAGGCATATTCGCAGCAACAGTCTAATAATCCTTCACCACATGTAATCGAAAGCTAGCATAGTCTGTCTGGAACTCAAATGAGACAAGCCGGCTTCATTACACCATTGCCAGCCTCCTCTGACCTTTAGCTCACATCAGTGAACAGTCACAGCCAACACAACTCTGCTCTCTATAAATGTGCCAGTTCTTTAGCTGGTGAGGAACAACTCCTTGTCCATAATTATGACTGACTGGGCATTGGAAATACCTGAATTATTTACCCGAAGCTGGATCTGTATCAGCGGTTACACATCTGCTCAGTGAGTGGCGTTCGTTGTCGTCGTGACAACGTAATAAAATCTGAAAAACCTATCTGAAGGTTTTGATGCCGGCAATCACAATGCGAGCGCCGCCAAAACTGCTGTACTGGTCAGGCGGCGGCAACAGATGCCCCGGTATGTGCAGCGGCATGTGCTTTGTTTTTGATCATGCAAAGCCTGAGTCTAATGACCGAAACACGGCACTGCGTCAAACCATAATGGTAATGGCGCTCATGATTAAAAAAGCGTGGCGCCACTAAACTGTGAAAGACTCTCGGTGCTGTCGGAAAACTCCATTTGACGCCCGCACGGCACTCGGTTGAACCCAATAACTCCTAATTCCTAAGCATGACAGAGAGAAGCTGTAGCCGGGGAAGGAAAAAATAAATAAATAAAAAAAAACTCCTGTAAACACGGGAAGCTACCAGGTTACATTCAAATAAAACATTACTCATTGTAAGCACCGTGTAAACATTTAGCCGGAGTCAATCATTCTCTTTGCGCTCATTCAATAATGTTACCCAATAGTGTTTTCCTCAGGCGCGCTCGAACACAACGGAAAGGAAAGCCCGTGAACAACTCTTCCGGGCCAACCCTAATGGTGATACTGAGTTGTTAATTTTCTTTCCGTAGCAGTGTGTTGCTAAGAGCACTGGCAAACACAGCACAGATGGCCACAGCCTCCACGTTTGCCGTGCTGAGGGAATGACACAGCAGCCGTGCCAGAGCAAATATCAGTCCATCTCACATCCCTCATGACCAATTATCAAGGTTTCACCTTGCGAGGGACCATGGCGACAGGCACACCTGTTGCCAAGCTAAATTGTAGTGAATTTCCTGTGTGAACTGAATTATAGCAGGGAGGGATTTTACCAGTTTGAACAACATATTAGTTTTGTTTTTTTATTCGTTTTTTTCGGATGCCCATGGTATTGTGCCTGCATGGGTATTGGAATTGCCAAAGAAAAGTTGTGAACAAAGGTAGTTCACCAGCATGCAAACTTCTCCTTAACTTGGGGATTTGTAGCCGTTTTCATCTGGCGGGCGTGGATGGCGCCGAGCGCCGGCTTTTGATTCCTGGCCTTTTCAGCCCGGCCCTCACTGTGTCAATTACACCTCCGTCATCCCCTCCGCGTCGCTGCCTCTGCCGCGACATGCTAAGCCAATTTCTGCTGCCGCCCCGATTGGGAATCCTATCTTCAGAAGGAGGAGCGTGACAGCGTGTTTATTGGGTTCAGAACCTGGCCAGAGATAACACCACTTTATCCCTGTCTGCCATGATGCAAAGGCGAACGGCGCTGAATCTGAGGAAAAAAAGAATGGAGCCATTTGAAAGGAAAGAAAAAGGTGTAGTGGTCTCTTAATTTTTTCCAGAGCTGTAGATGATTCTATGTAGAACCCTTTTTGGATCATATTATAGATGATTCTATGTAGAACCCTCTTTGGATAATATTATAGATGATTCTATGAAGAACCCTCTTTGGATCATATTATAGATGATTCTTTGTAGAACCCTCTTTAGATCATATTATAGATGATTCTATGTAGAACCCTCTTTAGATCATATTATAGATGATTCTATGTAGAACCCTCTTTGGATCATATTATAGATGATTCTTTGTAGAACCCTCTTTAGATAATATTATAGATGATTCTATGTAGAACCCTTTTTAGATCATATTATAGATGATTCTATGTAGAACCCTCTTTGGAACATCATAGATGATTCCACAGCACACTTATTGCATTGCAAATCATAATTTTTGCATTCAGAAGTATATAATCAAGTGAAACTTTCTTCCAAACAAAGGTTGTTACGATACTAAAGATTTTATTTTCCGAACAAGATGAAACGGTACTCTGTGGAATACTCTCCTTTAAAAAAAAAAAAATCCTAAGTGCTCCTTTCTCTTCTTCTTGTTCTTCTTCAGTCAATCACAAGTATATTATAATACAGACATTAAAACCCAAAAAGCAAGCAACAACAAGAAATTGATAAACAATGGCTAGGGAAAAACTCCAGTAGGGACGGAATATGGGAAGAAACCCAGAGAGGTCTGCACTCTGGGGGTTAACCAGTCCTCTTCTGGCTGTTTATCTTCTTCGGCAAACTTGCCTTCTGATTCACTCTGACCCTCCTGGAGGGCAGAAGGATGGAGGGGTTCTGTGTTAGCTTTGTCACTCCGGCAGCCAAACACAGGGTCCACGATGGTGTTGCCATGCCAAAGTCTCCCGGGCCTCAACCTGCTGTTCGTCCACCAACGTTGGCCTTCGCCAAGGGCTTTTCCATCTGTTGTGTTTCTGGACTGAAGCCTGTTCTCCCGGTCACCCTCCCACATGGGTCCCTCAGAACTTGAGGTTCAAGTAAAACACGACAGTTTAAAATGCAGGACAATGCAAAACATTTGCTGCTTATTGGCCTCTAATAAATCTAAACATGACACAGCGTTTTTTTCAAACCAATGTCCTCTCTTCTGCCTCCTCTCTCCTGCCTCCGATCTACTTCTGCCTCCTCTCTCCTGCCTCCTATCTACTTCTGCCTCCTCACTCCTGCCTCCAATCTACTTCTGCCTCCTCTCTCCTGCCTCCTATCTACTTCTGCCTCCTCTCTTCTGCCTCCTATCTACTTCTGCCTCCTTACTCCTGCCTCCAATCTACTTCTGCCTCCTTTCCCCTGCCTCCTATCTACTTCTGCCTCCTCTCTCCTGCCTCCTCTCTACTACTGCCTCATGTCTACTACTCCTTCTCCTTTCGTGTCTCCTGCCTCCTCTCTACTACTGCCTCCTCTCGCATCTCCTTTCTCCTACCTGCTACCTCATCTGTCCATTGTGGCATAATGATAATGGAGACCAGGCCAGGAGAGTGAATGAACCCAAGAAAATGCAAATCAAAAATAATTCTGCATTTATAGAATGCAAGTATAAAAGTACTTTGAGTGCTTTGCTGAATGCACTAACATCTCTCGATCCACGACACGGTTCTCCTGCGCATCTCTGTGAGCACAGATATACATTCCACTTCCCATCAGAGCATTAGCGGTTCCTCCTTGTGTTCAGTCTGGGTCCGAATCGAATTCTCTCCTTGCTCTGTAAAAGAACAGATAGCGATGTCTTAATGAGGGAACGATTTGTCTCTAAGAACGTGTGTGTAGAATTCCGGACTGTTTCATTATTCCAAGTGCCGTGCTCAAGGGTGTACCAAAAAATACATCAAAACATGGCAGATCACAGAAATCTATAGAACCCATTTTGTTCCTTTTTCTTTTAATCCCAATTTGAAATTAATGAATTCTTACTTAATCCGCCCAGAGCAAAATTAAAGAAGTAATTGTGTGTTGTGTAACAATCATGTTCTATTTCCCATCAGTCCCTGGGGAACGGTGCCACAGCTCCCTGATCCGGGTGGGCCTTTGTTCCATTCCATTCATCCTCTTCATCCCTCTCCATTCACCGGGATGTATTTATTTATTCACCTTAAAGACATTCTTAATGGATTTGATAGGAAGACGCTGTGTGTGCTTGGATGAAGGAATGGAGGGCTGGATAGGCCTTCGTGGCGGTTGTAATTAAGTTAAATGATACTGAGAAGGACACAGGCAGAAACACCTGGGACCGCCGTGTTGTAATCCTCCAGCCACCTGGGAAAAGTGCTGAATGCCTTTCAAATCTGGAATCTGTATTTAAGGCTGATGTAAGTCATACACACACACACACACACACACACAGAAAAAGCAAAAACTGTGTAAAGCCGTATTAATCTCATCATCCAGTTGTCAGGAATCTCCCCGCACAGCGAGAAATGCAAACTTGTGGTATAGCTTATTTGAAGTTCAAAAAGGCTTCTGAAGTTCTTAAATTCCACTTTAGCATAAAGCCTTGATTTTCCCTATAATGAAAAACGTATAAACACCAACAAAACATTTCCATTAATTATAATCCCCATAGCAAGTTTTCATGTTGCTGCCGGATTGTGTGCAACTGGCTCAAATGTAAATAAGGGAGGTGGATAGCCTATCCATAGATCTTTGAACACCAGGGACATTAGTGTGCGTGTGTGTGTGTGTGTGTGTGCTGACCGCGTGTCCACAGCTGTTTAAAGTAACTGCACAGTGAAAATGTAACTTTTAGAGTATTAACTCTTCTTTACATGAACTTTTTCAACAGAAAAGTTCATATTCTGTTGACGCATGCACATATAATTTGGTTCACTAGTCTTGCCGTATACTCGCATTTGTGTCCAAAGATTAAATTGGTATAGAAAAACATTAAAACCCTGCCTCAAACTTAAACAGACCATTGAAGTGTACACACATATATGTATATACAACTGCAAAACAGCTAAATTGCCTGGCTGTGGACCTTTTAGGGGAACACAACTGTCTTCATTTGCCTCCCTTTAATTGTGAGCCTATTTGATTGTAACCTCCAGGGAATACTGATCGCCACAAAAAAGTACAATATTGCTTCTAATCAAATCTAGCTGCAATACGATCTCCTACTGCTATAGGAAACGCGTTTAATTAAGTCGCAATGGGTTTTTCTAGACAAACCCCATAACCAGATTACCTCTACAAACACCCAGCAGGCATGCATCGGTTTGGCTTTTTATTATCTCTTATTTTTCCGTTTTCTTTTTTTAAAGCAGACTATTGCTTTACTGATCAAAAGTGCGAGTGTGTGTACGGGTGTCTGTGCATGTTTGTTTGTGTGTCTTTGTGACCAAACAGAGCTACAGAGAACCCAACTCCTAAATTAAGTATTTTTTCGACACTGAGCGAACCACTTCAATTCTGTGTCCACGCCAACTCGCCTCCCTGACCTGTCTCCTCGCCTCCTTCCCCGCCTCTGTCTCCTCCTCTGTCTCCGCCTCTGTCTCCGCCTCTGTCTCCGCCTCGCCAATCTCCTCCCCGGCCTTTTCTCCTCCCTGCCCATTTCTCCTACCTGACCCGTCTCCTCCCTTCCCTTTTCTCCTCCTTGCCCCGTCTCCTCCCTGACCCGTGACCCTCATGGTGTTCTGGAGAGCTATTGAAGTTTACTGACATTTACTCTCTTTGTGACGCCAACATGCCCGGGGGGGGGGGGGTTGTAAGACATTTTATTATAGTTGTTCTAAGTGGAAAGAGAGGGATGGAGAGAGATGGATGGCAACGCAGGGGGGTGGGGGAGAGGGAGAGATATACAGTATGAAGAAAACAACAGAAGATAGAGGGAGAGTAGGAGTGTGTGTGTGTGTGTGTATATGGACAGCAACACATTTCATTCCAGCAGCTTTAGACAGCTTGGGCACTATAAAACTGGTCAAAATCACTTCAGGTGGAGGGATACACACATTATGTTCCCGCCAGGTTAGAAATAGCCATGGCAACGGTTTTGTAGGAGGTGTCGCTGTTAAATTGCCTAAGCACACTGCACAGGTGTCACCGCTCAATTTGACAGATATTATGGCGCCATGCGTAGGTGCGTTGTGTCTAGACTCACTCAGCACAGAACGGGATGAGTCGTCAGCTCTGCTCTCGGTTGCCTTCATACATTCTTACTTTTGAGTAGGTTTTGCAGCAATGAAACAAGGGACTGTCAAGTTCCTCGCTTCTCATTCGCTGAACTCTGGGGCTTGATCTGTCTGGCGGCGCTGACAAGTCCTCCCACTGTCGGGTTCATTCTCATCCCCTGCAAATCAACGGGATGTGTCCAAAGAACGTGGAAATCACCAATCTCCTTTTTTCCCCCTTTTTTCTTCTTCTTTTTTCTTCTCCTTACATTAATTTCTAGCGTGCCGGGAGAAAACATCTGTCATCGTAGCCTCTGGGCTTATTCCATGCCTCAGTGTGTAGGGTCAAAGATCTAAACTGACCCAAATCTCAAAGCACAGCCGCCCGCAACTGCTGAAGGGGAAAACTGACAGAAAGGGCTCAGGAATGAGATTTGTTTTCTCTTTCTCTTCACAGACTGAATGCTCTATTTTTAACTCTTTCTTCCTGACTTCCACAAGGAAACGGACACAGAGATGTATAGAAATGTCTGCACACGCACACACTTATGCATACAAAGTCCTCTTTTTTCCCCCCATCAACCCTCCCTCAATCCTCGTCTCCATTCACAGACAAAGAAGCACTCCAAAAATACTGCTTCCATTAAGACACATTCTACTGTCTCTAATCCCCAGACAGAGAAAGAGAGCAGAGAGAAAGAAAGTGGTAGAAAAAGAGAGAAAGGAGTGAGAGAAAGAGATGAGAGCAAGAGAACGAGCGAAAGGGAGAGCTCTAATGACTGAGAAATAGGAAAGAAAAAGAGGGGAGTGAGAAATTGGGAGTGGCCGAGAGAGAATGAAGAGGAAGAGAGGCCACAATTTGAGTATTGAGGGGGCTTTTTGCCACAGAGTCACTCATCAACTCCCATTACGCATGGGTCCCCCAGCTACCGCAATGCCACTGTTAACGCCGTTCCACAGACATGGCAGCCATTTCGATGGTCAAGAGTGGAACAGAGGCTAATCACTCCGAACGCTACGCTCAGAAAGATGCACGCCTTTTCGGCGTTATTCTTCATGTCCATTTGTGCCTTCGTGTGACATTCCTATGGAGACATTTCGCTGTGGACGTTCGAGAAGCCGCCCTTAAAAATATAGAAAAACTCAGTTGGTTTATGGCGTGCGTTTTCGTATCCCTGTCGTCACTGCTTAGACCAGCTGAGCCAGAAGAAGTCTATGGATCGTTAGTTATTGAGAGTGATAGACAACTTGTCTTTGTCAAAACCTCATGCCAGACTCACTGCTTTTTGCATAGACCGCTGTGGTTGCATTGTCATGGCGACAGCGTACCATGAAACTGTCAAGAAAGCTTGAAATGCATGACTGAAGGATGATGGAAGGTACTGTGAAGGATGATGGAAGGTACTGTTAAGGATGATGGAAGGTACTGTGAAGGATGATGGAAGGTATGTACTGTGAAGGGTAATGGAAGGTCCTGTGAAGCTTCCGGGTTGTCAGCAAGTGTGGAAGATGAACGGCACCATGAGTAACTACGGTGGCCTGCTACTAAGAAGCTAGCAATAGTGTTATGTACATTGTTGTTCGGCTATTCAAGCCAGGAGTTAGAAACTAGCTGCAAATTCCATAAAGAGGATTTTCTATTAACTGACTCTAAATAGATTTAAGATAAGTCATTTGTAAGGATTTCGAAATATTTTGTGAGCCACACACTGGCAAGAATGGGCGATGCCATGGCAAACATATCCACAGGGAAAATGGACACAAGAGGGGAGCAAAGGCCACCTAAAAGACATCAGAGAAGCCGCGCAAGAGGTCAGTCGTTTCAGTTTTCGAAATGTTTGGTATTGTTCATCAGCTAGGTAATTGTCCTATCCTTTTCCAACTGGTTATGCAGCTGACTTGTATTCCATTTAAATACCAAGGATGAGTATCTGTAAAAGCACTTGGTGACAACTGCTGATGAAAAGAGGACATAAAATAAATGTGATTGATTGATGGAGCTTACTATCATAATTAAAGCAGTAGATCATCTTAAATGAGATGATCATTCAGAGAAGGTTCGAGAGTTAATTCCCCAAGACTTGGCCAAATTATAGAGAAGGTTTAAAACCCTCAGCTAGTGCTCTTGCCTGAAGACGAGAAGGAAACTAATCAGCAGAAACGGATTCGTATCAGAATCAAGAATCAACAAATTTAGTACATTTGTAAAAAGAGTGCCCAAACGTATTGTACAAACAGGGAAGATGATGAATACGATGACGGGATGATGAGAATTGTTCACATGTTTATCCAGGTTTGTAACTGTTTCAAACACAGACGTGTTCCCGGACACATCCTCCCTCTACCAGCTCCACAAAGTCTGCATTGCTAAACAAAAAGAAGCAGAGATGCAGCACTGCAGAAACCTCCAGTGTCTGTAAAGAAGACACACGCTTTAGACCTTTAAGGATGCTCGACGGAAGGCTAAAACGCAGCGACAGGCACCGGAGACAGCTGCTGCAACATCCAGCGAAAAAAGCTGAATGCGGTCGAAGAAAATGATGACACACACTGGATAACATGAATGAAAATGTCACGGCCAAGTTTGAGTGGACCCTTGAGACAGCACCAAGAGTGCAGGAATTAATCTCATGCATGGGCACATGCTGCCATAGGCTTCCTTAAGCCTACACCACTCTGCCCACACAGCAGGATTTTAGTTCTCTGCCCTGACACAAGACTTGGAGTTCAGTCCAATTACAGAATGCCACAGACCCAACTGAACATCGCCAAAGGTATGAAAGGTATGAGACAGATGTCTAACAAGCCCTGCAGAGCCAGAATCAGATTACAGTGATGCCTGTAGAGCAACAGGATTTGTTTCGCCTCCCGCCGAGAGACACAGCTGTGGCCTACGATGACCCGTCCATCCATGACACATTAATCGGAGCACTGGATCACACTGCCAATAGCAAGACAAAGCAGAAAACACGTCTACAATGTTCCACCATGGACGAAACACAAGATCTCCTGAGCACCTGTTAGGTGTGATACCAGCCAGAGGTAACTTATGAAACCTTAAGCTACAGCAGAGATATAATCTGTAGCAGCTGATGATTGTCAGCCCTCAATGTTCAAGGACACTGGAAGAATCCCCAGGTTTACAGACTTTGCTGAACTTCATCGAGAAGCAAGATAAAGATGCTATGGACCCGCTGTTTGCTGATTTGCTAGACACCAGCTGAGCTCCTTGAGGATTATGAAAGGAGAGGCGAAGGCCATGGAGAAGAATGGTCAAAAGCCTCAGAGTTGTTAGAGAGGTCGCAGTTTTGTCACAAGTGCCACTCCAGCTGTAGAATAAATAGCAAAATATTCACCTTCAAATAAATGCAGCCATGCCTGCAGATGAAACTGAGTTTGTTCTGCAAGAGCAGCACACACCAGACTTCCACAGTAACACCAGAGGACAAGGAAAGGCATTATTCTGTTTCCAAATAATTGATTGGCACAGGATAAGCCAATCAAAAGACAAGGTATCATCTCAGTGGTCAGCTCCATAACAGACACCTTCATCGGTCGACACAGTTCATTCCACCCGTTGTGCAGATACTGAGAAACATTTGTAGAGATGCCAGTGAGGCTGGGATGAAATAATCCAAAAAGCGTAGGCACAGAAGTGACATAACCATTTACTGCAGTGGGCTAAGTCACATAGAAAGCTCCCAGTGGGCCAGTAGTCCCCTCAAGTGATTGCCCGACATCTTTTACACCAATCTGTCTTTGCAGTTCCTCAGCCCACTGCTGTAGGAGGATAAATGTTTGAGGGCCCTGTAGCAGAGTTTCAGCTTTATCGTAAGAGGATGGTACAGCAACCTACCCCCTGCTGATGAATTAACATGGCAAGAAACATAGTCCCTTCCCGATAGGAAAGAAAACAGATCATTATTTTCAGGGCTAAGCTGGCAGTAGATGTTGTAGCAGTTAAAGATACTGAGGCAATAACAACAAGTCGTGCTCGAAGAGTCTCTCTTCTGGAAGGATGGCAAAATATCTGTAGATCAAGGATGAAACCACATGTTTATATCCATGATATCCATGAACCTTGAAACTTTATGCCAAAACCTCAGAGATGCCAGAAGATCAGCATTCAAGAACATTTAAGCTAAATATATTTTCCTGTTGAAAGAAGAAAGCAAATGGTCCAGACGGGCGAGTACAATGCCATTGACACGGATGATGAGCAAATGGACAAAAAAGTCCAGCACGTTGGAAAGAACCATCTCAAAGCTATGTCTGTTCGAAGAGGCAACAAGAGAGTTAATAAAAACGTAAAAAGGAAAAAGAAGACAGAGAAGTCAACAAGTGACAAAAAACACTGAGCAAGAACACTCAAGCCATTAGATTAGTTCTTTTAAGAGTTAATTGAGTAACTGTTATGCTTATTACCTAGCCAATTATGGTATTGAAATGAACAAGAATGTTGAAGAATTGTTTTGGAAATACACACATTATAGCAGTATATTTGCAGATTTGTGTAGGGTTTTTGCTTAAAAATGTCAATTTTGGACATTTGCTTAGATACTAAAAAGACTAGAATGCTCCATCAGTTTATTTAATTTGACATTAGTTCCCTGACACTGCTTAGATCAGCTGAGCAAGCAGATATTTAAGGATCAATAAAAAAAAATTAAATAGGCAACTTGTACAACTAGGAACTAGTACTATTCTACAATAATTTGCCAAGGGATAGGGGCATATGCATGTTATATTTGCCTTCAGGATATTTTATTATCTACTGAATATATTTAATCAGCAGAACAATTCCAATTTTTTTGCCATGGGCTAAAAAAATGTGGAATTAGTCAGCTTGTCAGCAATAAGACTACTGTTATTCCCCATACATATTTAATGTTCCTACTTCTTCCCAATGCAGCCTTTGTATAAATTAAATATGAAAACCACATGCAATTTCAACAAGTGAATGGAATACATTTGGGTAAAGACATATCGAGCAGAATAATCAATCCGGCTGAATAACAATCCAGTATGCTTCAGTAAAATTAAATATACTCTTAGTCTTAGTGGTTTATAAAGGCTACTTTCGATTTAATACTCGAGTAGATTACAATCTGAGTAACGGAACTTTTACTTACGTTCAGTTTTCTGTGCTTTATCCAGGCCTGTGAAATAGATGGTGAATTTGTGAAGCTATTGAATGTTTTCAGTTGGGTCGGACTCACTTCTGTTATTGCTACATTTTTACATTGCCACACTGTATGATCCAAGGAGTGCTTTACCTACATTTTACTTTATGTGTTCAGAAACATCATGACATTGTTAAAGTAGCTAACGTTTTATTAGGTTTTTCTACAAGTTATCTGTTCTCTTTGGAAACAATAAGTGGAGAGTAATGCACTTTGTGCCAAACCTCCGGCAGTGCCGATTACATTGCTCAGACATCAGACTGAAAACAAATGCTCAGAAACAATATTCTGATCAAATGTGCGACTCATGAATAGTAACAGGGGATACACGGATCTGTCGGAGGATTATGTCAAGAGACCTGCATGTTTTCAACCCTAATCTCCTTAAATCTTTAAAGATAATACGTGCAGTCAGACATTTGGAGTTACATTGCACAACGAACGCCTGCTCCCCGAAGACTTAAAGAGATCACCGGTGACAACAATGGGTTTCAGCCCCAGTATAGATAAATAACTCAGAACTCAATTACATTGTTGCATGCTACAGATCTGGGGTCAGTGACATGCCCTGGTGGAATTGTCCGCAGGGCTCAATTGGGCTGTTCTGGAAACAGCCGATGGGTGTGAGTGTGGCAGCGGCGGAGTCAGAGAAAGTATAAGACAAAGGTTAATTCAGACAGAGGCTTCCTTTGTTCCACCTACTGGACATATTTCCCCTAACAGACACAGACAGTATTAAGATAGAAGGCCAAGACCAATTAGGACGGACACAAACGCAGCTACGCACATACTCACAAACCCGCGCACTGTGCGCGCTGGTAATTACATATGTGCACAGATGCGCATGCGCGCACCCACACCAGTATGTACACACAGTACATCTTACTCTTGACTACCATGGAATCCTGAGGCATCAGTCAAAGCCGCTTTTGAACAGCACATTTCAAATGAAGTGCACGTCTTAATAGATCGCTGTACGTTTGATTTCAGGGACAAATACGATCTTATGTGGCTACACAATTTGTACAAACGCCTGGTAGAATCTAAATGATATACCCGCTTTCCCATGAGATGGAAGTGGCATGGTTAAACATAATAATCAATGCACCTTGAGAGCCAACCTGACCTACTGCTTACATATCCCATACGACCAAACCCAAGACTCCAGGGGCCCCGGATGGGCCTGGCCGCTTGGTCCGACAGATTAATGGGAGGTAAAAAATAAATAAAATCTGCGTCCCTTTAAAGTGAACGGTAAGGCTACTGAGATGCCAGAGATTCATTAAGTCTCATAATGCGCCTTTACCTTCTCTACTCGTGGACTGCAGCAGTCTGTTATTAGGGCTGGTTCTGTAATTCTTGGACGCGGCATTGTGGGATTCGGTGTGGCTTTATTGGACTCCTGGTGGTGGAAAAGGTGTGTGGAGTGGTGTCCGCCAGGGCCACCTGTGAGTCAAAGCGGCTCGTAAATAATGAACAGTGTTCACAGTGTCCATTTCAATGGGGGAAACCTGGATCGGGAGGGAGGTTAAATATATGCGCCTGTAACTGTGTTGTGTATGAATGTGGTCACTTTAACACGGACAAAGGCCGTCCAAAGGTCAACTGCGTGAGGGCGGATGTGGGCAACATCACAAAATACATGGCGACTGGATGATAGCAGGTTTTCATTAGATATGCGCCCCCCCCCCCGTCTCTGAAGTCAAACTATGCCAAAAGCTAAGCCTCGTTTTTATGCCCTGTCAGTGAAATCTTTCAGATCTATGCGGAAACAGAGTGCTTCTTTTCCTTTATTTTCCCAGATGGTCACCAGTAAAAGTGTCCTGGGGTAAGGCGTGTTTTTTTAATGCTTCACACCCTTGGCTCCCCCCTCCCCCCCTCCCCCCTCCCCCCACAGAGCTGCTGTAGCTGGAGGTTCTACTAATTCCACCTGACACATGTCCTGCTAGCTCACCCTCCACTCGTCTCCCCTCACCCTCCACTCGTCACCCCTCACCTTCCACTCATCTCCCCTCAGCCTCCACTCGTCTCCCCTCACCCTCCACTCGTCTCCCCTCACCTTCCACTCGTCTCCCCTCAGCCTCCACTCGTCTCCCCTCACCCTCCACTCGTCTCCCCTCACCCTCCACTCGTCTCCCCTCACCCTCCACTCGTTTCCCCTCACCCTCCACTCGTCTCCCCTCAACCCTTTGGTATCCTGTCCCCTCTCTCTTTTACTATGTCTTCTCTCACCCCCCCCCCCCCAACTAAAAGAAAATCCTCTTTTTCTCTGGGACACCCTTCAAATGACTGTTGGTCTGACAATTCCTGGAAACGGGAGACGGAGAGAGACAGAGAGAGAGACAGAGAGAGAGACAGAGAGAGACAAAGAGGGAGACAGATAGAGAAAGAGAGAGAGACAGAGAGAGACAAAGAGGAAGACAGAGAGAGACAAAGAGGGAGACAGAGAGAAACAGAGAGGGAGACAGAGAGAAACAGAGAGGGAGACAGAGAGAGACGGAGGCAAAAGGGAGAGAGATAAAGAGACAAAGAGAGAGTGAGACAGAAATAAGAAAAGAGACAGAGAAAGAGAGTGAGACAAAGAGAAAAGAGAGACGGAGATAGAGAGAGAGAGAGATACGGCGAGGGAAGTACTCTTACACGCAGTATAGGCCAATAATGTGAAATGAGTCAGCCAACCTTAAACTCAGCAGGGAAGTGTTTCATACATTCTGAACTAGCATAGCCACCGGTACCAGTTAACTCTGGGCGTAGCATGATCCCGGCGCACTAACGTGCTCTAATGAAATCACACATTAGCCCGCAGCCCCGGGCCAGCAGGTTGTAGCCCTGCCCTGTGGCGGACATCAGTGTCACCTGTTGTACGTCTGACCCACAGGGAGTAGACACGGGTGGATGGAAGAGCACGCACGCACGGTCTTCCCCCCAGTAACACGTCTCGCAGAAGACCGGTCACCAATTACCGCCAACCAGAGCGGGGCCGAGCAGTGCCGCGGCCTGCCAGCCTCTGTCCATCCGCCCCCCCCCCCCCGCGGTCATGTGAACGGCACGGCCCGCCACGCGTTGCTAATGGGCTAAACTGCAGTGTGGCGTGCGCTGGTGGGCGGGCTTGAAGTGATGATGTTATGATCTGTGTGATGTGAGAGGGGTGGTGGGTGGGGGAGGGTGTATGTGTGATGGAGGGCTCTGCGCAAGTTTAGTCTGTGAGTGTGTGTGTGTGTTTGGGTGTGTGTTTGGGTGTGTGTTTGTGTGTGTCTGTGTGGTAATGGGAAATAAAAACTCAATTTGTTTCTAATTTGGACAAACCCTACAGCTACGTGCATGAGGTCAGATTTTAGGAAATTACAGTGAAAACTTCGCACATACACACACACGCACACACTGCAATACCTGTGCAGACACAAATATCTAGCTGGAAGAGTGTGTATTAGTGTATGCATGATTGTGTGTGTGTGTGTGTGTGTGTGTGTGTGTGGACAGTGTGTGTAGATGAGGTCAGTGCGTTTCACTTCCTCGCTAACCGGCAACTGTTGCCAGGCGGAGGCGGTGGGAGTGACCACAGTGTCTGGTGCTGTGGAGTCCTGCTGATCTTTGCCGTGGAAGCACATGGTCGGACTGCGGGCACTCCATCCTGGGCTGTATTGGGCGGATCCCGCCCGCCTCATGGAAATGCGGATCGCGGGATCCGGTCGCCCTCGTCATAAACTGGGACGGACACAGACAGACTGACTTTCACAGAGACACACTCATCTAGACAGCTAACATTTGCCTCCATCCGTCCCCGAGGGTGGAGATAGCTTGACTACTGTATGCGCCGCACCACGACCGGAGCTATGGCCTGGCCAGACATTACAGGGGCCTTGGGGGGCGATATATTACCAGTTAAATAACCGCAAGTGCTTCTATTAAATACCTGGCCGTTAAAGTGAATGATATGTAAACAATACCGGTCACCTTTTACACGGACATCTGGTAAGAAATCAAGTTAACGATGCTAGCAGTGCCCGGGCTCCCGGGGAAAAGACGAAAGAAGCCACCAAGGGGCCCGGAGAGCAGCAGAGGGGCTACATCTGAAGTACAGTTAGATTTTTCATCATATTGGAGCTAGACACGTATGATTAAAAACGCTCGGAATCACCTTTCTGCAGATTGATGTTGGGGACTTCATCAAACAATTGAATTATAACAGAATGATTACTGTTGGAACGGCCTGCCTGAGATTGATCCAGTCTTGAATGATGACAGCCTGTTCATTTTCTGAAAAGTGATTTAGCTATGGATGCGGTACTAATTAAGCTATCCATCATGTCTTGGCCAATACCACATACTAGTCCACAGAAAGTAAGACTGGGGAAAAAAAACAAATGTTTCTCCATTCTTCCATGTCTGAGTGTGGGAGTGTGGAAGAAGGATTATGAGGAATGATTAAATCTTTGCACATACAGATTTGTATACATTTGATGGTAAATATCATTATTCATATGTTCTTCCCGTTCTGAGAATACGTGTGTGTGTGTGTGTGTCTGTGCATGTGTGTGTGCTGACCTGCATGTGTGTTCTGTATGTATCATGTGTTGTCTGCATGTACAGTTTAAACCGCTGTTGGTTTAAGAAATTGATCAAATAAGCTACAAGTGTCATTGTAACCATGACAACAAGCTACAGGCCTTATTATATCTGTGGTAGCAAACTACAGTCTACAGCCCCCCAATCATTGCTATAATTATTATTTTTACATTTAAACACACTGTACTCTGACATTTCCGTGCTTCATCGCAGCAACTCCCAGCAACCTAGGTTGATGCCGAAATACAGAATGTGTCTTGCGAAAAACACATCCAAAAGAGTTACGGTTCTTATCACGTTTCTCATTCAACCAGGAGGTATTTACCAGAATCCTTACACGCCGGAAGGAACACGCTCCACAGCCCTATACAAACCCGATTCCAAAAAAGTAGGGACACTGTACAATTGTGAATAAAAACAGAATGCAATGATGTGGAAGTTTCAAATTTCAATATTTTATTCAGAATACAACATAGATGACATATCAAATGTTTAAACTGAGAAAATGTATCATTTGAAGGGAAAAATAAGTTGATTTTAAATTTCATGGCATCAACACATCTCAAAAAAGTTGGGACAAGGCCATGTTTACCACTGTGTGGCATCCACTCTTCTTTTTATAACAGACTGCAAACGTCTGGGGACTGAGGAGACAAGTTGCTCAAGTTTATGAATAGGAATGTTGTCTGGACAATCTTGTCTAATACAGGCTTCTAGTTGCTCAACTGTCTTAGGTCTTCTTTGTCACACCTTTCTCTTTATGATGCGCCAAATTTTTTCTTTGGGTGAAAGATCTGGACTGCAGGCTGGCCATTCCAGTACCCGGATCCTTCTTCTATGCAGCCATGACATTGTAATTGATGCAGTATGTGGTCTGGCATTGTCATGTTGGTAAAATGCAAGGTCTTCCCTGAAAGAGACGATGTCTGGATGGGAGCATATGTTGTTCTAGAACTTGGATATAACTGTCAGCATTGATGGTGCCTTTCCAGATGTGTAGGCTGCCCATGCCACACGCTCTCATGCAACCCCATACCATCAGAGATGCAGGCTTCTGAACTGAGCGCTGATAACAACTTGGGTTGTCCTTGTCCTCTTTAGTCCGGATGACATGGCGTCCCAGTTTTCCAAAATGAACTTCAAATTTTGATTCGTCTGACCACAGAACACTTTTCCACTTTGCCACAGTCCATTTTAAATGATTCTTGGCCCAGAGAAAACGCCTGTGCTTCTGGATCCTGTTTAGTTATGGCTTCTTTTTTGACCTATAGAGTTTTAGCCGGCAACGGCGAATGGCACGATGGATTGTGTTCACCGACAATGTTTTCTGGAAGTATTCCTGAGCCCATGTTGTGATTTCCATTACAGTATCATTCCTGTACGTGATGCAGTGCCGTCTGAGGGCCCGAAGATCACGGGCATCCAGTATGGTTTTCCGGCCTTGACCCTTACGCACAGAGATTGTTCCAGATTCTCTGAATCTTTGGATGATATAATGCACTGTAGATGATGATAACTTCAAACCCCATGCAATTTTTCTCTGAGAAACTTCTTTCTGATTTTGCTCCACTTTTCTTCGCCGCCGCATTTGGGGAATATGTGATCCTCTGCCCATCTTGACTTCTGAGAGACACTGCCACTCTGAGAGGCTCGTTTTATACCCAATCATGTTGCCAATTGACATAATAAGTTGTAAATTGGTCCTCCAGCTGTTCCTTATCTGTACATTTAACTTTTCCGGCCCCTTATTGCTACCTGTCCCACCTTTTTTGGAATGTGTAGCTCTCATGAAATCCAAAATGAGCCAATATTTGGCATGACATTACAAAATGTCTCACTTTCAACATTCGATATGTTATCTATATTCTATTGTGAATTAATTATACGTTTATGACATTTGTAAATTATTCCATTCCGTTTTTACTCACAATTTGTCCCAACTTTTTTGGAATCGGGTTTGTACATTGATTGAGCTCACAGGCGCCTAAGCCCACCACAAAGAGTCGCATGAGCTCCACACGGCAGCCATATTTGACCGCTAACCCGAGGGTTCTGCTGTGTGGAACTCTGTGCGATGCTACCGAATCAGTATGTTCCAAAATCCCAGAGGAATACATCCAGCTCCTTATCGAATCAGGCTGTTCTGGAGGCAAAAGGGCTACAAGGTACGAGCCAGGTGTACCAAATAAACTGGTTCGAAACAGCAATGAGAATCTTCCAGTTCTCTGTAAACATAACAAAGACACAAATCAATGCATTTTGAATCGATGCAATCTGAATCTTATGTTGAATTCCGATTTATTAGTGGAAATCTCTTTTGTGCTTTGAGCTCACTTTGTAAATTGAACTCACTTTGCCGACAGTGACCTGCCTTTGCTTTTGAGGAGTGTGTTTGAAAGGAGTGTGTTTGAAAAAGATTAAAGCTGATACACACAGCACAATGGGACAAGATAGAACCAAAAACTGTTTTGTCACGTTACATTTCTAAGTTACATGTACGGCCCACTTCAGTCAATAGAGCGCTGCCGGTAGGTGGGTGCTATTAGAATTCACCATCAATGAATTATGGATGAGTCTTCTCAATGTCCACGCTTCTACCACCAACGACGCCAGCGCCGCTCTACAAACCTGATGTCTGCCATGAATAATGCAACACGTTGACCGGTGACACTTGTTGTCAGTGATAAAACTGTATAGGTCAGGGGTCCATTTGCCTGATTATCATCCAGAGTCAATGTCCTCTGTGGACCTGAGATATTTCACTAGATATGTATGGCAGAGGAGTAGGCAATGCAGTCATTTTCACCTCTTGCTAATCTTGTCCGGCGCTTGTCTCAAAGGAATCACAGGCTAATATTTCTGATGGTTTTAGATCAGTCCCTGTGCCATTCTCTGACGACAGTAGAATGTCCTAGAGGACTGGGTTACTGTCAATTCCATCGATCACTACTTAACGATGAAGAATATGCTAAAGTGGTCTGGGACACATTGAAATGTCCATATGCCATTCAGTGAAATGCTCGTCATGGGGGAAAAATAATAAAATTAAGAGGAGACATCAACAACCTAAATAAACAAACTGATGAAGTAGTTGAACCTTCCAGGAAGAAATGCTCTTGATGAAGAAAAGGCAACATCTGCTTGAGAGCTTTTACGCAGACAAGGTTAATGGTTTTATTTATAGAACAAAGGCTGTTTGGATGGAAAGAGGAGAAATGTGTACACATTTCTTTCATAGGTTGAACCAAAGAAAACCAACATAAAAACTGTCACAAGGCTGCTTTCCTCTGAAGGCCTTATTTCAGTGTCATCCCATCAGATATTGCCAGAGACAGTACATTATTTCACTAGAATGGTTTCAATCGCGGGGCATCCAACCCCGTTATCAGAACTTGAGTGTAACATCTTCCCTGAAGACCATGACAACCAGTTAAGAGAATTACAAAAGACATCCTATAATCGCTGGTGACAAACTGCTAATTTGGCAATTAACTCGCTCCAAACAAGTAAATATCCTGGCATTGTTTGTAAAACCAATTGAGGAACAAAAGGTATTCCGTTTTTTACAGAAATCAAAGATCCTTTGCTCGACTGCCTACATATTTCATTGGAGCAGGAGGAACTATGTTCAACTCAAACAGAAGGGCTGATTGCTATTGAAGCAAAGGAATAACAGCCCATATAAAAGCTCTGTACATCTCGAATTGCCAGAGATGTAAACTTCATTGTGCTGCGATAGCCGGAATCTATCAAAACATTTGGCACGTAGAATGAAGAGAGTAATAGGACAAATTACTCTAGCAAAGATCTTTTGAGTGTTGCTAAATTGGTGACAATAGTCCTTTAATGTGAACTATGGAACGTAAGTTATGAAAGTGCAGTGGTGTTAATTGCAGGTTTTGAAAAGGCTTTTGACAGGATGGGATTCTACGAACGGATGCATGTTGTATTATAACATTGGTAAGTTGTTTATTTAATGTGTCACGGTATAATGTTTGAAACCGATGAGTAAGATAGAGAATGGTGGTTATTTATAGGAACACATAAAGCTACTTAGTGGGGTCCAACAAGATGTTGAATCACCTCACTTAAGCGTATTATTCATGGAGATGCTTGTCGTTAGACTCAGGAACAAATCCATTGTAATGCCTCAGAGTATCAACGGTCTGGAAGAAAATATTTCCTCTTACCCTCGGCAGCCATTAAATATACTAGATACACCCATCCACTACTTGATTGGACCAAACATTCCCCGCACTATTACGGTAACCTCCGCCACCGGACTGCGCTGTCAAAACACTGTTTACTGGTCATATTCAAGCAACATTACAAGATGCTGATGAAGGCGATTGGACAAGTGGGCCTATTTGCACACAGATCACAGGCTACTAAATTAATTGTGATTAATGGTCTAAGTAATCCATGACACACATTAGATCGTATGTCATTCCGTGACGAGACAAAATACAGTCAAAGTCGTAAATCTGCATGGTCTCATTCCAGCAACACACGGAATCTACACGTCATGGGTCCGTTGTTACATGGAATCTGGGAGCAGCCCCATCCGGAACATGGGTGACGGACAGTCATGCTCAATGCGCTCCACCTTTGGGGATGATTTTCTCTCACCCTTGGTCAGCTCTCCCGCCCGGGCGTGTTGGGTACCACCCCCACCCGGCGTGTTGGTCAGCTCTCCCGCCCGGCGTGTTGGTCAGCTCTCTCGCCCGGCGTGTTGGTCAGCTCTCCCGCCCGGCGTGTTGGTCATCTCTCTCGCCCGGCGTGTTGGTCAGCTCTCTCGCCCAGGGCGTTGGTCAGCTCTCCCGCCCAGGGTGTTGGTCAGCTCTCCCGCCCGGCGTGTTGGTCAGCTCTCTCGCCCAGGGCGTCGGTCAGCCCGTTGGGATTTTTATTACACCGTCACTGCTTTATAAGGACTGTTTATTGGAATATAAACAAAAAGAACCGAGATGGTGAATTACATTTTTTGGCTAGTTGATTTTAAACACCAGTCCGGTTTTAGTTGTCTGTTATATTAGGCGCCCCCACAATAATTTGCTAAAATTACACTCCATAATCTGCACATTTATTCCAAAGGGTACTGACCAATGGCAAGAGTTGCTGTGTACAGTACCTCTAAATATAATTTCCGTACCTTTTTCATTGCAGTGCTTAGCAAAGTGGAGATATGTACTTTTGGCAATAAATCTCTGGCTAACCTTTGCCATTCCCACACACCTGGTGGTCTAGCAAGAATTTTGGGTAATGAGTTCAAATCCAGAGTGAGTCCCAAGAAATCAGCATTTATCAGCATACCGCCATGTTATACCTAAATCAATCTCTTAAAGTGCACAGCCGTTTCGCTTTTTTACAACGCACTGAGAAAAATAAAGGTTCTTAAATGGTTCCGCCTCACCTGAAGGTTTTCTTAACAACCTCTTCAGTTAAGTGTGGGGTTCACATAAAGGTTATTGTAATATATGGAAACCAGCAGATGTGCCTGTGCCATGAAGCACAGCACAATGGCCTCGCGTGAACTGCTGCTGCAACAACCTCCAACTGCCTGTAGGAAGTCGATGCTCAGGGCAGAAAAGTGTGCATGAAAATGTAAACAAATAAGAGCTGACGAGTAATTGTAAGGGCTGGTGTTCAAGGATCAAAGGCAAGCATTAGTTGAAGGTTTCGACGTGTTATTCCAGGGCTTTGCTATTTTCCAACTACTGTGCAAGGCTTAGTTATTTACCTGCCCATATCAGGGTGGGACCAACTCAGACATGTTCAAAAAGGGTATTAAAAAAATTATCCAAAGTCAAATTTCAGACATCATTGTTTGAGGTATTTAAGATTTGATTATGAAATTAAGCAGGTTATGTCATGAATTTGTTCAACACAGATTTAAACAGACATAACACAGACCCAACAACCATCTCTCCCTTCCAACCAACTGATCCTCCCAGACCCCCCCCCCTGATCCTCCCAGACACCCCCCCCCCCCCCGCAACACTGGAGACAATGAAACCAAGACTAAACAAGCAAAGAAAGACAAGTGAAGTGTCAAAAGAGGACACATGTGTCTAATAACTTATGTGTGTGTGTGTGTGTGTGTGTGTGTGTTTGTGAGTGCTGCGTGTATTTGTCCAGTGTTTCGTGTTACACATTCATGCCCACGCACTGCATGGTGGCCTCCACTGGCAAACTGTTTTTGAGGTAAACGTTGTACATTATACTATTCTTTTGATTTGCTAAATGTGTTTGTTTTATTTTTTTGTATCTTCTTGAGCTCCACTTTACCCCTCTCTCAGCAACCCCACACCCACTCCCCCGTCCTTCCTGTCTGCATCCCTGCGCTTCCCAGGCCGACTCTATCTACAGTAAATCTACCATCTTCTATCTACCCAACTATATATGCCTTCATCTAGCAATCCAAATCTGATCCACCTTCTGATCTACTCATCTAAGGACCATCTCTCGCTCATGGCTGAGCTACTCCAGGAGATTTACCTTTTGGTTCATAAGCCACCCTGGAGTGGTGTCCCAACTCTTCAGCAGGTTTTCGTCCATGACTTCCATGTGCTTGTGTTGTATCCCTCTTTCTTCACAACCTCTCCAGACCCTGATGGTGTGCTCAGGATGATTCGGGGTGTTAGGCGTGCGCAAAACATGGCGCTTATCGTTGAGGCTGAATATATCTATTTTGGTCTCACAAGACCCTAGAATCTTCTTCCACTTGGACTCAGAGTCTCCCATGTGCCTTCTGGCAGAATGTAGACAAGATCTGAAGTGAGTGTTTCTCAACAATGGCTTCCTGTTTGCCACTCTCCCATGAAGGCCACTTTTGTGAATCCCCTAGGCTGTTGTTGCTGTATGTACAATGCCTCCCAGCTCAGCCGTGGAAGACAAACTCTTTCAGACTTGCCATAGGCCTTCCTGACAAGTGCCCTCAACGCCTGGGTGCTCGATTTTTGAGGACCGCCTGTTCTAAGACACGCCTCAGCGCACCTGCAGTTCTACGTTTTACACAGCTTTTGCTCGAAACTAACATGCCACTCCTTGGGGTTTAAACTGATAAATAATATTTTGACTGGCAAAATGATAAACTGTTTGCCACTGTGTACCACCGCGAATATGCCACAGTTAAATTGTTGCATATCTCTTCTCTGTTACAAGTAGTTAGCCAAATGCTGCCGTCGTCAGCTGGTCGATGGTATAGTGAAGCAGGATGGATAGCCGTTGCGTGCTCTAGTGCCAGTAGTAATTACATTTTTGGCTGTATTAAAAAGCTAGGAAATAGCTCTTGTGTATTATTAATAGTCGGTTTACCATGTGTCCACTAACAGCTGGTTGGGTGGGCGTGTATCAGGATGGAACTAGCCTTTCAGATGAAGAAAACAAGGCAAAACATATTTTCAGCCTAAATAAAGCTAGCTAACAGATTTATCACAATGGGTTATCAAATGCCAAGGAATTAACCAGCTTGTCGTCTCTTGCTTGAAAGCAAAGTTACAATACAGTATGACTAAAGCTTGATCAGTATGTGCTTAGAAAACGAAATGTTTCTCCTAAAATAGTTTAGGTCATGATTTCAAAGTTGAAATTACAGAGAATGTTTGTTACCTCAAATCAATGAGAGTATTTGTATTATGGCATTCTGTATTTAACTAATGCAAGTCGTTTTTTTCTTTTGAGCAGTTGATATAATATTGGTCTTGGAGCAGTAAACTATTGTCTATTTTTTGTTAATTTTAGATCTTCCTGTAGCCTACATAAAACCCCAAAGCTATACTATTTACCTCCCACGGAAAATGCAGCATCAACTCCTTTGTTGACTTTCTGAGAGAGAGAGAGAAAGAGAGAGAGAGAAAGAGAAAAGAGCAGTGGAGCAGATCTTTACTGCACAGCAGAAGTCTAATGCATGTTTGGCTTGAGGCTCATCTGACATCCTTTCATACAATCATCATTAATGTATGTCTTATGGTTTGTCAGCTACAAAAGGTTTCCTTACTCTCTTTCAGGTCTACGTTTTTTTCTCTCTGGTTTTCAATTTATTTTTTCTTGATTTCTATGGCCTTCATCTCTTTTCAGTCTTTTTTTTTTTTTTTTTTTGCATTTTCTAGAGAAGCGCAGATGAGGTCAACATTTCCGAACACTACAGTTAGTTTCCTCTAGTATGTAAAGGAAAGATGGAGATAATTGAACTGCTAACAGAGAGTAAGAGTCGTGGTCCGTTTATGTTTCTCCCAAAGACTCAATCGATGTTTTAACACATGGCAAAGCCCTAGTCTTTTGGGCACACTAGGTGAAATAAAACATTACAAAAATTAAAATAAAAAAATCTATCATAATAATAAATGCATTCCTCCAACTATTTCATTAGGGAAGACATTTAAAAACTGGTGACTTTCAACTAATTTCACCAGTTATTTTCCTGCAATACTACACACTCTGCCATGTTAATATGATATAAGCGTGAGAATGAATCAGGGGAAATTTTTTGGGGGGGTTTACGTTGCATTGGCGCAAATGGACATGTGTAAAACATTTAGATAGCTGCCAATAATATGGTGATATTTGACCATTCTATTAAATGAATGACAAAGCGAGGAGGAAGCCACATTTAGAAATGGGCACCTGGTTCATTCTCCTCTTGACTCTTAACAATAAGTTAAGTCTCCAACTAATTTCCTGCCCACGCACTTAATTAATTATTGTTTTTGTGGCCACCTTACAGCCTGAAGGGCCTTCGGCACCACCTTTTCTGGTCTGAGCAGAGGGCCGGCCCTGGTAAAATGGGCAATAATTGGGCAATAAAATTGCTTGCCTCATGCACACCCACACAAATACACACACACGCACAGACACACACCGAGCCAACAAACACAGATGTTGTTTCAGTAGAGCAGAATTAAATATTTTGAAAACTGATTATAAATTGTCTTTGTGTGAGGAAAGGATATGAGAAGACTGCGCGGGGTGTAGAGTGCCCTGGTTCTTTATAATTTCTCTTCAGGAAGCTTGTAGCACAATCTGGAAGTAATTCCACTTGACAGAACAAGGGCCTTTGCTGGGGAGCATTGGGGATGGAGAGAACCAAAGTCTCATTCACCACGAGTTAATCCTCGTTAATGGGTTTGTTTAAATTCAATAAAAAGAGAATATGCACGGAATGAATTACCAAATGATTAATGGATGCTCAGAAAAGTAATCATGTACGGATAAATATGCACATACATACTCGTTTAGTGTGAGCCCTTTCTACTTTATTTACCATAAATAGGCTGTTATTTTCGAAAAGTGCTAAGAAAAAACTATTAATTTGTTATTTTCAGGCCAAAACAAAGTTGTATAGAAAACTTCATGTTTACGGGCAGCCAGTGGAATATGATAATTTCAAAAGAATTCATATTCATTCAGTTTATCTCGCACGAACCTAGAAATGTCCCCTTTTGCAATTTCCATTCTTCCTCAAAGCGTTTTATTGAGCTCAGCTGAAGCCCTGTGTCTTGGCGGCGCGTCATCGAAGTTGCGTCCAGCAACGCGCAGCAACTCGCCTAAGCCTCGTCAACGTCCCCAAAAACCCCTACGAGCGGCGACGGCTGGAGTAAGGGGACAGCTTGGGACACGTGGTGGCAGAGTCAAGGTCGGAGACGGCTCTGTCGGGAGGACAGCCAGACGAGGGGACACTTCCAGTGTCTGGCAGATGGAGCCAGGGACAGCGGAGTGGGTCTGAGGGCCCCAGGAAGACACCCAGGGAGACAGAGGGGCCCCTGACCACGAACACAGCGCTAGCGTGATCCTTTCAGGAAGAAGTCCCCGGGAGTGTTTTGAGGGTGGGTGGCTAGGCGACCGCTGCCAAGTGAACATATGCGAGGGTAGCTGTCGAGTCACTCACTTATTGCACAATGGGGACTGTCGAAATAGAAAAAAAAACACCCACAGACATACACACACATAATCAGTACACGCCGAGAATATTTTTTTGTTTGCATTACGGCATTTCTTCCGTTTTATTTTTGGTATTTTTTATTAGCGTCCTGGATGGGTCGGTTTTCTGTTACTTGTCATGTTTTGGGTTTTCTGTGGACCCCAGGAAAAATCTTGCATTGGTAAAACGGGAATCCAAATAAGCAAAATCAACCTATCAGAATCAGTTCATAGAGACAAGACAAATACATGTGTTGGTAAATATCAGACGGCATGTGTGGGCAGTGCTCCATGAAACGGGTTGTAGGGATGAAACGTTTAGGCTAATTCTTTCAATGGCGGTGGCCGTGATCAGGAAAGGATGTTTCAGCCGGCAGAACTTTGGTTTTGGCACAGTTTCAGATCCAACGTACGTCCGGACCACGTCTAGCCAACTGTGCACACGTTGGTGAGTGTGTGTTTGCGTGTTGGGCATGTTGTGTAGGCTTGACCAGGCTGTAAAGGAGAGAGGTGAAGAGAGACGTGTCAACAAAGGACGAACACACACGGACATCACGAGTAAACACCACCCCCCCCCCCCCCCCCCCCCACACACACACACACACACACACACACACATTTACAAATTGGCTTCTTGGCTCTAATGTATCTTCCGTTCATAATTATGTCTCCCTGTCACCAGACCTGCACATTGCTGCTCCCCTGCTAGTACTGTAACAGCGCCAGGCAACTCCACCATCGATGCCTCTGTTCCGGCAGCCAAGGAAGTCTGTGCGGCTAAAAGCCAATTATTTCCCACAGATCGGCAAGACTATTTGCCTGAATAATTATTTCTACATAACGCTGAGCTCTTTATGGGGAATTAAATTCTTATTGAGCCTGACAAAATAAGATTTTCGACGATTCCTTTTGTGTTTCTCGGCTTACCCAGTGCCAAATTGGCCCGCTTCTTGGCCCGCCGACAGAAACACCTGTGCTGGCGCCTTGCTGAAATGAAGAGATTAAAGGCGTCACCATTGGTCGGTTGTCAGGTCACTTTTTCCCCAGCAAAGCTCAAGCTGAAGAGGCCAAGATTTCCGGTCCAGATAGTGTTGTCGGAGGCTGGGTGTGTGTGTGTGTGGATCCGTCTATCTATTTATGATGGCATGCTAATGCCTGCTTGCGTGTGTTTGTGTTTGGGTTTTTGTGTGTATTCAGGGCCATTGCCAGGAATCCTTGGCATCCTGAAAAGACATACAGTATGCCTGGGCCCCCCCAAATCATGGGCCCCTTGAATCAAACTCACCTTTCCCCAAGTTAGCTATGGACCTGTGTGTGTGTGTATGTGTGTAGGCTTTTTTTTCGGGCAGAACCCCGGAATCCATTCAGTTACACCAGAGAGCTGGAAAATAAACTGGAGCTTTAACTGTCTTAACCCACCAAAATGACACAGGAGCTCCACTGTGGACCTCAGAGAGAGCCACTGTCTGAAGAGGTCCGGGAGTGGGAGATAATGGCAGGTAATAGCATAGGTCCTGACTATGTGTTGCCACGGCAATTTGATAACCATTGCCAACACCACCGCTATCATCCGAGTAGGACCGCAAAGTGGATGTGACGGATGTTATTTCCTCAGGTTGCCATGGTTTTCCCATTAGCAGGATGTTCTCTGCGTACATTCCTGGAACTGAAGATGGAGGAGAAAAGGCAGGAAGACGGGGCGATTTGAAGGGCAGCTTGGGTGGGATGTGAAGAACTGTGTTTTCCCGGAGCACATGAAGTTGAACTATATGGCTACTTTGGTCTCTACGACAGCAGATGACTCTGTACAACTGCCTACATTTAAATAACTGTTTAAACTTTAAAGGTTGAAATCTCAAGGACATTCGGTCCGGATGAAGGTGGACATAATTGTTTCAGTGCCGTGGGTTCTTACCAGAATGATTGTGTTTGCTAGACATCTATGAAAGAATAATCACATAACGCAGGAAAGCAATGAATATATTCTGCAAGCACACTTTTAGTTACCCCGGGATTTAAATTCACTTGAAGTACATTTCGATAAGTCATGGACACACTTAAAGGAAACGGCACCTTTTCCTTTTGTTCTGAAATAGCCTGCATATTTAATATTTCTGAAAGTCTTTACCTAAGAGCAAGGAGGGAGGCATGAATAGAGTACAAAGAAACGTTATCTGTGGCTGAAAATCCTTTTAGCGCTCAAGTGGAGGAGGGGACCAGTCAAAGATTAGAACACACGACTTATATCAACGTCAGCTTTACACATTCTCCTATTCAGCGGCATAATGGACGAGATGGATGCATGCCTCTCAATACTCCATTTCTAATCCATGAATTCTGGTACTGGTATATTAAGATACAGTAGCATAATCGCAAAGATATTTTCTTGAACACTAGGCCAGTATAGTTGGGGAGGAACTAACCAGGACTCAAATTTGGAATATAGCTATGGGCATAAAAGCATTAAACCACATTGTAAAAGAAATTGGTTTGAAGTAAAGACCAGTGTTAAAGGAAATCGGTTGTAGATAGAGATGTAGCACTGCTTGTTTAACTCTGTTTCTAACAGGAAATAGCTCTACTCAGCGAGCCTAAGATGCGGCCCACAATATTGAGGGTATTGACACTTGGTGGTGTCAATGTGTTTCTGGTAATTTAGAATTAACTCTGATTGCCGGTGAAGCCTAGAAACACACCTGAGTCAGAAAAAAATAAAATCAAGAAACCGGTGACTGTCTATTTTCTAATCATTCACCCATTAATCCCACTGGTAAGGACTGGAAGTAACAGACAACAGTGCTTGCTGTTTATTGAGTGTCAAATGGGGGAAAAAATGTAGACCTAGGAAAATCCTCACTCGGCTTACCTAGCTTCTACGCAATCTCCTTTCTTGATTCCTAGGTTGTTTTCATGGAGGTGAAACAGTCACGTGTTTCTCTAAAATATGAATTATACAAGTCCATTGTGGCCAATAGTTGTACAATTATATTTGATTGTTTTGGACAAACCTTCCCTTGAAATGAGCACAGGGAAATTGAGCTAATAGAGCCAGTACAACACATAAGCAAATGCTATCATTTACACTGGTTCAGTTGTTTCCTTTCACAATGTGTACGTGAATGACAGCACTGTGAACATTTACTTGTATTTATTTAAAATAACAGCTAACAGCTTGTTTGAAGAGAAAAAATGAATTAGTGGCGTAGATTAAACATTAAGGGAGGAGAGGAAATGATTGTACAGTAGAGCTGCAGTATAATTATTCATGCTAATCTGTACAAATATAGCTGATGTCCACAAATCAACAATCAGTATTTAAGCAATAAATAATTAGCAGACTCTGCAGCCATAAGTAAACACTGTTATTCAGATCAGAGGACACTGGCCATTTCAGAGTAATTCTGATATGTTTGAGAGTACATTCTGTGTATCATTACACTAAAACTGGTATGGCATTCAAACGCCATCCAAACACCAGATCACAGCATTGGTGAGAAACATTCTTAGAGTGCCACAACACAATCGCAAGGTTTTGTGTCTTTATATTTTCAATGTAAAACCGGATGGTTTCCCTACACCCTCTTAACAACATATTCACCTCTCTGAAATCGGCTTTCAGTTTCAACTGTGGACGGTTTTCCAAGCGAAGTCCATCCTGGCTTGCTTTGCCCTAAGAGAAATCCAGCACCAGTGAACACACACTCCCTATCTGTGTTCAGTTTAGGTAACGCTTATCTGAGTGGGAAAAGGAAAGAAGCAGTTCCACTTTGTCCGATGCTTCGGCGCCGTATTCATTCAGCTCCACTGTACCTTGTAACCGTTCCGCTCCAGCGGTGAGGAGGAATCATCTTCGTCAGATGAAGATTTGCTCTGCCCTGTTGCCTGTCATTGTGTCAAGATGATGCTTCAGGTAGACTAAACCTGCATGTCGGGGAAATACAAGGCACGCACATGCAGTGTTGAATAATGCAGCACGCATCCCTTTAGCATCTTAGCTAATGATCTGCGCTGATATTCTCAGTAGCCCTGGCAAGGACTTTCCCCACTTGTTTTACTCAAAAGCTAACATGCAAACTACGCTGGACAAGCAGTGCGTGAGTGTATTAGGAAAAGGAAGGGAAAGGTAAGGCATGTGTTGTTCCCTCGGTAGTGAATGGTTTAGTGCACATCGATGGTCCGCATTGTTGCCTTTCCCAAGCATATTAAACCCCCACGACGGGAATCGAAATATTAACAAGCAGTTGTGGTAGATTGATTAAAACTGAAGCAAGGTTTGCTTTAAGAACCAGAAAAAGAACCAGGCGAGCGTTTGTTCAGCCAGCCCACAAGTACAAGTGATGAACATTGTTGCCCTCATTGGAATCGAACCTGGGTCGCCCACGTGAAAGACTTTTTACTACGCCACGGAGATGTATGTTTGTCCAGTGTCACTATAGCATCTTGACATGAGATAATTTTGTCACGAATTAACATCACGCCAAGTTTGAACATTTTTTGTTAGACACCTTTAACCATTGTGTTTGACTAAGGTTTCTTATTAAGTTTACTTCCACCCCAAATAGCATCTATGAACTGTATGGCTTTCATCACTGGTCGTTTAAAAGCTTATTAGCCAGTAATAGGCTTACTAGAATCTTACTACTTGGAATAGTCATAAGAATTGAGCAACTGCTAGCGAGACTGAACATGACCTTTACACTGCCAAAGCTATTTAATTTCATGGCACAACAACGTTTGATTTTCTTTCATTCGTGAATGACATTGATATAATAGCTATCAATATAGGTGACGATAACTGACTTTTCAGTCAAGCGAAAAGACGAGAGAATCGTGGAAACCCCAACTCTTTTACTCCCAATGGGTTGTGATCTAGCCTATATTACCCCAAAAAGCATGCACGGAAAATCCACCAGAAATAGTCACAATATTACCATAAACAGTTTTATTTCAGACTTACTATAACATAATCACTGAAGGTTGTAGCCAGCAAACCTTTTGTCTATCCGGAACAAATGCGATTGCATAATTTGTTTCAACTGTGACAAGATTCAAACGCAGGACCTATTGTTTGCCTATTGTCAGGACCCATGTCTCTAACCATTACGCTATTTACCAAGGGGTACTCAGTCAGTCAGTCAGTCACTCGGTAAGAGACATTCGCTCTTCTTGGCTGGCTCTGCTTACGTATATATATATATATATATATATATATATATATATATATATATATATATATATATATATTTCACGTTCTAACATATAAAATAAAAAAAAGAGTGCCTTGCTCATTATTTTGTTGTGAGTTGGGGGGGATTATCAAGTGATTTGTTAAGTATAAGAGTGATTGCCTGAATTTCTTTGGCATTGAAGATCCTGTAGGGGGACACAGTGCTTTTTTATCATGACATATTTGACATGAAGAAGCCAGCTTTGTGTCTTTGCCATTAAAGTGAATTTATCTTCCTGTCTCAGGGGGATAAATCACAGGGATTATTCAAAGATATTCACTAACAAATTGTTTCCACATTAATCTTTTGGTTAATCCTTGGAGTACAAAACACATGATTTAGTAGGACTCAGAATCAACGCTTTACAAAGATCTGGCATCAACAAGAAAAAAAGTCCCTTTGCATACCATGTACTGTACGTAAATGGTATGCAAATAGTATGCAAAAGACCTGTTACCATGTACTGTACGTCATTATACTGACACTATTGAGGATAAAAAAATTATAAAAAAAATACAATAAAAAACAATAACAACTAGTATAATGAGCATTTATGAATAACAGTCACTGCATGAGAAAAGTTTATAACAAATAGGAAAATATAATGTAGCTTTACTATTTACAGCTATACCTCTGGCATCCTCCCCCTATGGGCATGCGGTCCTCTTCCCAGCAGGGTATGTCGAGTGTCGCGTTCCGACGTGTTTGAGTCAACCCGGATCAACCGCAGGTTGCACTCATCCTCTACAACTTCAGCAGCCAGGGTTGACCGCCCAGCTTTATTCCACATTACTTGGCATTTGGCGACAGGCTAAACAGGAAATCCTTTTAGTAGCCGTCACTATTCCTTTCTGCCAAGGCGCAGTCAGCGGACGCAGTGATGTCCAGCCGGTGACACTGATGACGATTAGGGAGTTGATACTCTAAGTCACTGGCACCTTCCAGGAGGGAAGCATCCGCTTCTTCTGCATGCCTCCCACCCCCCAAGGTTACAAAGCAGGCCATTGGTCCACCTCGGCAACTTCAAAGCAGGCCATTGGTCAATCTCGGCAACTTCATAGCAGGCCATTTTTGCACCTGGGCAACACTTAAAAGGTTCTAGCAAACAGCACACATCTTTATGCAGTTAGCAGTGCCGTGCACCTGTTTTTGTTGACTTGGCTGAAGCCTTTGATTCCATCAAGCAAGTCATGAAGTAACAGACTCAGCAACCCAGAGTCCTCAGAAGAAAATCCCAGGCCAGTTTGAAAACTATTTCTCTAAACGTGTAACGTAGGAGCCAAGCCTATTCTAGGGCCAAACCTATTCTCTGTGAAAACATATTAATTATGTTTTGTTTGTTGCTGTTAACTGTCTTTCATGCCAACAACTATTTCCTGTGTCCAGCTGGCCAGTCTCGAAATACTGACCACTACAACATAGCTTTAATAACATCCAAAAAGTGTCACCGGGACCCACTGCACACTTTTCAATTGGAAGTGCCCTAAAACTGTTTCCCAAACATCTTGGTCCTGAATGGTTCAGAGTTTGAATACTGTATTTGGACACATACAAATACCGGTATACACCTCATTACAAACCCAATGTATTCCATGTTCTGCAGTAAGGCATCCTTTACCCACACTGCCAAGTATACCCTTGTAAAATTACCATCTTGATAATACACATATTGACTATGCCAAGACCAGAAACCATCGGGCTCCTTCCAAAGTTGCCTAACTGTAACAAAAACACATTTCCACAACTGGCCATCCAAGCAAAAAAAGGGCCAGTACAATAATAACAAAGAACAATTACAGGTACATCTACACCAACATGGGCAAAGACATCTGCTTGTAATACAAATACCTTAACCCTAAGAAAATGCTGTTTGAAAACTCTGTCCTATTCTGTTGGGTGTGTCCTGCACAACTACAGGTTAGATAAATAGAAAGAGATATTATCTTGAAATCATAAATCCACGTGATGGATGAGTAAAGTCAAGTTTCACATGTGGTACAGTTTCACATTTCATGAACTACCTTAACATCACCACATAAAATATAATCCCTTTCTAATATGTTAAATGTATAGACCACCACATAAGAGATGTCTTTCTGAGCTGTGGATATAAATATAGAAGTGAAATGTAATGTCACGAATCACTCCCATTGCACCGGCTCCAGAGGTCTACGTCACCAGCCTTCTAGGCCCCACTGTTCCGGCTAATCACCTTCACCCCGGACTGTCCCCATATTGTCGCCCACACCTGTTTCCCATTCTCACTGATTTTCATGCCTATATAAATGGCCTTGTTTCCCCAGTGCCGTGTTGATTATTATTTCCATGTCACCGTGCAGTGAGTATGACGATTGTATGTGTATTGTATCGCTCTGGCTTCGTCCACGTGTTCTGTTTTGGAGGCCTTTCACCTCACTTTACTTTGGCCTTGCCCAGTCAGGTTTTGACGTGCTTTGAGTTGGGTTATAGAAATCCTTACCACATTTCCTGCGTCTGTCTCCACTCCCTACAACACTGTAACATGTATAGGTGAAATGTTTCTTTTTGTTTGTGATTCCATCCAATGTAAATACCTTCCAGGGAACAGGATCAGACCATAGTCCAATGTCCTTACATTTATGCCCAAACATTGTATGGGAATAACAAAGACATGCACATAATTGTGAAGCGTTCTATCAAAACCAGTCAAAATGTAATAACCCTTCAAATCAACAACTCAAAAGCATAGAGTAGAAATGCGGACAACTTGGGCAAAGATTGTGGCCCTGAAATTCAAACGAGTTGAGCATTGGTGAAAGTGCAGAGAAAATTCTTGCTCGGCATATCCAGATAGAAAGGGGAACGTACCATCCACAGCATAAGAATGCTATACTTCAGGCATAACAATGAGTATCTTTGAAAATAATTAAATCCTCAAAAATGTGTTGTATTACCTCGATCCGTCCAAAAGCAAAACTCCAAAGGATTATATAAACAACCTCCTTATAAAGGCCAATTTACCTATAAATGAATAAATGAACAAGACCAAACTAATATGGAAAGGAACATTTCCCTAGATGAACTGGTGGCCTTTAATGGTTTACAAAGTAGACCATCTCCTGGTAATGATGCACTCCCAGGGGAGTAGTATAAACACTTTATTTCCAAATTACTAAAAGCCATTATTTGTAAGTTCATAGAAACTTCAGAGACAAAACAACTTCCACCTATCATGGTCTGGTCACAATCACCCCTCCTTAAAAAGAAAGATAAAGATAGATTGCCATGCTGATCATTCCGCCCAGGTTCACTTGAATGTAAATGATATGTGTAAAAGTAAAGGATGCCCTCTGCAAAGGAATACTTTTGCAGAATTCCTAGCATTAAAAGTCCAGGGATTAGAGATTGCCAAAAATATCAAAAGGGTACTGAATCTGATTTTAGCACTAAATTAACCAAACGTCACCCCTGTTTTACCACGGATGTCAAGTCCTTGGATAAATAGTAAAAGCTGAAACAGAGCCAACGCTTCACAAACTGGACAGGGACAACAACATATCCAATTCAAAGTAACGGTGCAACGTTCAAACATTAAGATTTTCTACAGACCATCTAAACTTGGTAGTACTGGCAGCCCCAAGAATGTGTGCCACGAGAGAAAAAATAAACAGGTTCTCAGTGTACAAATGTTTACATTTTATTGAGAACATAAGCCAAGGACTAACATTGCACCCGCAGACATTTCACTCAGCAAGACAAGATCTTTCAATGAATTCAAACGCTCATGACAAAACAAACCCCTTCCCTTGATTGAAAAAAAAACGATCCCTGTTTGCAAAAGGGTTGGGACGCTGTGTAAAATGTAATAAAAAACAGAATGCAATAATGTGCAAACAATTTAAACCCTATATTCAAAACCACTGTCTGTGAATACAGTACGTCGCTGCATCCACAAATAAAAGTTAAAACTCTACTATGCAACAAGGTCCAGAAATGCTGCTACCTTGGCCCCAGCTTAAGACGGGCTGAGGCGAAGGGATAAACTGTGCTGTGGTCTGAAGAATCATGGGAATCATGGACTCCACATCCTCTGGCCTGACAGAGGGACCATCTTCTAATCAGTGCACAGTTCAAAAGCCAGCATCTGTGATGGTATGGGGGTGCATTAGTGCACATGGCATGGTTGACATGCACATCTGTGAAGACACCAATAATGCTGATCAATATATACAGGTTTTAGAGAAACATATGCTGCCATCCAGATGTCTTTTTCAGGGAAGACCTGGCTAATTTCAGCAATACAATGTCAAACCACATTCTGAACGTATTACAACAGAATGGCTCCATAGTAAAACCGCCCAGGTCCTAAACTGGTCTGCCTGCCGTCCAGACCTGTCAACAATTGAAAACATTTGGTGCATTATGAAATGAAAAATATAAAAAAGGAGATCCCGAACTGTTGAGCAACTGAAATCCTATGTCAAGCAAGAATGGGAAAACATTTCACTTTCAAAACTACAGCAATTGGTCAACCTCAGTTCCCAAACGCTTACAGAGTGTTGTTAAAAGAAGGTGATGCTACACAGTGGTAAACATGCCCCTATCCCAACTTTTTTTAAACCTGTTGCAGGCATTAAATTCAAAATGGGCATGTATTTTCTCAGTTTCAACATTTGATATGTTGTCTTTGTACTATTTTCAGTTGAATGTAGGTACGCATGATTTGCACATCATTGCATTCTGTGTTTATTTGCATTTTACAATGTCCCATCTTTTTAGGAAACAGGGTTGTAATCAATCATAATCACAAAGGCAAAATCCCACCCTTGATTAAAAAAAATCTATCAATGAATCCAAACACTCATGACTACAAAGTCAAAGCCTGACCCTTGATTGTAACATTTGTCAATTAATCCAAATACTCATGATTATAAAGGCAAGAAAAGTCCACTAGTCACGTAATCACGACTTCACGCTTGGAAAATAGATTTAAGTGGAAATGGACAAAGACATAAAGTATAGGAAATAGTTACCTGGGTGTGTTAACACCATGTAATCTGGAGGTCACATTAAAATTAATTACTTCCCCTTGTTAGGTAAGATTCAAGGTTCACTGCTCTTTCAGAAAGAACTCTCTCCTCTTTCCCCACTGTCCCTTTCCAATAAAACATAACTGTCTGAAAATAATATTTTTTTAATATCGAATTCAAACCAAGGGTGGGGTGATTTGCTACCTGATAGCTCTGTAACAATGGGGAACAAGTTGTACATGTATCTGAAGGGGGGAAATATTAGAATTATTGAGCACAGATATTTGAAAACTGTTTTAGCTGCTCGTACAACCGTAGACTTCAATCATCGAAAGCCAACATAACTCATATGACATATTACCTTTGCCAGAATGCATGTTACTCACCAGAAATGTAATATCCCTGTTGCAAAAAAAAAAGTAAATAAAAAGGAACTGAATTCCTTGAAATGTCTGAGGAAATAATACTCTAGTTATAGGAACAGGAATTTAAATAATTCCAACCATCTCCATGATTTTGCCTGTTAGCAAATGTTGATAATGGTGACCATCATAAAGTACAGTTCTGTGACCTACAGTCCGTCAAACTTCTGAAAACAATGCAAAGTAATTCATTGAAAAGCTTCATTTTCAACATCAATGATAAAGTAGAGGGCTGAAATATCCACTGACATTCCAATGTGTTTTTTGTTTTATAAAGTCAAGGAGAAACAAAAAATATTTGGCCACAATCTGAAACTTTATATTAAATTGAGCACCCCAACTTTCAAAGGTGATGCAAAAAAAAATACTATGTTTCTATGCATATTTTATGATAGAACCACATAGTTACTGTATATGACAATACAAAGTTTTTATGGGTCCGTTGTTATTTGTTACATTTTCTAGGCCTTATGGGGTTCTAACTAAGGAGGTCTACAATAACTAAACATCTTATTTCACACTGTTTCAGTAGCCACCCGCTTAAAGCCTGCAGATGTGTTCCTTTTTAAATTTGGGCTGTCCTCAGCATAGTCCATAGCAATTAGGCTCAATTTGACACAGAATTGAAATGCTGTCACTTGACCCACATTGCTGTTCGTAACCAAAACCATGCCCATCAATATTAGTTTTTAAAATGAAAATGATTAATGCATTCGTCATATTCTACTCAGCTACTTAGATAACATAACTTTCTTTCCAAATGATGCAGGTGAATAAATATCCCTGTTGGATTTCCCTACTGTGGCTGGAATTACGCTTCACTGTGCAGACCTGAATAACTCAAATTGCAGGCCTGACGAGGTGTGTAAACCATTGGTTTCAGGCTGCTACTTAACATTTTGCAATGCCTTTTATATTGACAACAAATCTATTATTCAATATTATTTAATGACTACCAATATCATTTATTATTTGAATCTCATTTGATGGAGGCGACAGAGTGAGAATGAATGAATGCAGCAACCGTGACTCTGACACTATCAAACACAGTCATGGTGTAACTGGGAACTCAAAAATTCATTTGAATGGCACCCTGGGAAATATGCAAATAAGGCTTGAAACCCTAGAGCAGGGCAATTCAATTCCAGTCCTGGATGGTGGAACTATTTCAGGTTTGGATTTATTTTTTATGATACCTCAAATAACTAATCTGTTTATGGTTCCTCTGAGAACTTACAATAGTTCCCCTGTGACGTTGCTCTCAAGAATATCGTATGGTAACTTGCAACTTTAATTTTATATGGGAGGATGAAAATTCTACATGAGGAAAATGGAAAGAAAAGGACAGTTCTTTGCAACCTTCAGCCTTCTTGTCTGAAATATTAAATCATAGTTGCACATATCAACCTCAGCCCTGAAAAAAAAAAAAAACTCAATAGACCTTTTTTTTTACTCTGCTGGTTTGTGTGTTTTTATTAAACTGTAGGTGAAATTCTAGTTTTAGTCCATTTGAATATATGTTTTGTTTCTGGTACACTAAAAAGTCAGTGTTATACTACAGTACACACAGATAGTATTAATAGACTTACAGAAGAATGCTACATTTAACTTGGTAATCTACTTTGTTCTGTTTTGCACTGGCAGTCTTTCTGAGAGTGTAATGTGCATGAAGAGAGGTACAGCATCAGTTACTGGATTCAAACAGGAATTAACTTCTTTTTTTTTTTTTATGATGCTATGACTTACTCTTGGTTACCAGTGTGAAGAACAAAGGGAATGCAGGTAAACAATGGCTAAGAAAGTAAAAATGTGTTTTCATTGAAACACATAAAACCAGTGCCGGTTTGAGGCATAAGGCCCCTGACCACTGGGGCCCCTTTGACCGCTAGAGAGCCCCGACCGGTAGGGGAAAGGGGGCTCCATATAAAATGTTGCTTAGGGCCTCCAAAAGGCTATAACCTTCTCTGCATGAAGTAATATTTGGATTATTGGATTACAGTTTGAAGGCTGATCCAAGTCATAAGCCAAGTGCAGTAGTCTAGGTTGCATCCTCACCATGCTGCCTCGCCATGCTGTACAACCGTGTCACTTAACTCGTTAAGTGTTACTCTCAGGCAAACGTGCATCAGCAAAACACTTCCTGGTCAGAGCGAGCTGTGAGGACGCGTCTCAAATCTTTGACGGCCTCGAACCTGCCCTGGAGATCTTGAAACGGCTGTAAGGACGAAACGAAACGGGAGGGGAGGAAATGGTACCCGCTGAAACACAAGTACCAGCAACAGTACGAGCAATAGTACCAGCAACGGTACCAGCAACACAGGCATCATAGTGCTGGGGCTCCGTTCTGCTCGTCTTTCACCGAGGGTCCCGACACGTGTGTGATGCCCGCAGCCAATTTGAATGCGTTTGACCACTACTCACGCAATGAAGATGAATGTTCATTCCCAACAGCCCCCCCCCCCCCCCCCCCCCCCAAACGCCCGGTGCTTGTCTGGGCCTGGTTGGTGTAATTACACAACTAGTCACAAGGAAACGGCGCGTTTTCATTTAGCTGAGCATTTCAATTAGTTATTTAGAAAGACTAATTTGTCATTTAACAATTAGGATAAAGGATGATTTGATTCGTGGAAATGAATAGGAGACAAACAAGATGGTGTAGGGCTCCCAAACCAGCTGACGGACTGAATGGGAAATTAAACCAAGACTGTTTTCTGTTTAGTATTCTTTAACCTTGCAGCCTGTTAATGCCAACAGGGACGAAGAAGATAAGAAAGAGGTGTTTTTAATCAGTGCTGAGGTTTCTGGGAGAACATGCAAATATATATATATATATATATATATATATTTTTTTTTTTTTTTATGCTCGAGTTTCCAGCCTTCAATAATTCATCTGAGTTAGCTGCCATCTGGTAGTCTAATTCTACATGGAGGAGATTGCCCACAGCACCAAGTCTACATCTGTTATTGGATTTGGTCAAAAGGTGCAAGAACGGTCAGGCTAGCAACAGATTTCTAACCTTTAGGATTTTAAATGAGATATAAAAGAAATGAATCTGACACGAGTTGCATAAAATGTCAGTGGAATAAATCTGATTAATTCTCAGGCACCAACAAATTTGCTCAGATGCAATATTGCATCTAAATAACATGCTGGACTAATTGCTCTTTATATAGTCTAATTCATTCATGTATTTATGAAATTCCAGTTTTCCTCGCTACCTGCTTGTATGCTGAGCTCCGGGTTCTGATGTTGTTTTAATTAAACAATGTGGCATTCTCATTGTGTATAAGGATGACTGCAAAGATAGATGTTATCGGAATCGAAAACATTTGGAATACAGGTCAATAATTCTCAGGCACCAACTTTGTTACAGTCTATGCAGTGCTTTGCAAAAGTTAGGCACTTAGGCACCTGAAAGTCAAACTAAAGCTATCGATTCGTGTAATAAGTAAATCAATCATTCAAACAATTATTTTACTAAGCCCTTTAAACAAATCAACAGATTTTGTTCGAATTTCAAGTGTCTAGGACTTTTGCACAGTACCGCATAATGTTTGTACTAATTTGATCACCCTGTTATTGTTGCAATTTTCTAGCACGGCAGAACATTTCCATAAATGCACATGTATATTTTGTAAGCATGTTTCCCCATATGGGATCTTCAATGTGTTTTTTTTGTTGTTGTTGATATATACACATAGAAAATATATTCATGTCAAAATGTCCAATTGTGCAACAGAAATCTGTGACAGGGAAGAAGTAACAGGGTTAAATGGAGACCTGTGGGCTAACAGGTATTGACACACAGCAAAAGTGACAGAGCGGAAGTGTCCGAATGAATGATATTGTGGTAGCCTGACGCCAAAGCTGAGCCTGTACTTGGGCATGGATATAATGAGTTGGTATGTGCATGCAGGCTGGTCTGTAGATTCATTTGCAAGGGATGATTTTGTGACATCCCTGTTCCTGGCATCACCTCACCCACAAACCGCCGGCAATGTTACCTCATTTGCTTTGGGCATCTGTTAATCACATGAGTGTCAGTCATCTTCAGGTAATGGAAGAGACTGGAGGCCCGCCCTGTGTCCAGTACAAACACACAGTCAGAGGCTCTGCGACAAGGACGAACAGGAGACACGATGGTGAAAGGGGAGAGAGAGAGAGAGAGAGAGAGAGAGAGACAGTTACAGCAGAATGCCAGATGCCTTCACATACCTTCTCCCCCTCCCTCTCTTTCCCCATCCACCTCTTTCCCATAAGCCCCCACTCTAGTGAACACATTGTAAATGCTCATGGCTTCTGTGAGGACCGGCTCGCCGCGCATGCTATCGTTGCACTCCTCTCACCCCTCTCACTCACCAGATTTGCGCTGTACCACGACTGCACTTAACGATTTGACTGACAGCGGTCGCGGGGGGGGGGGGGGGGGGGGGGGTTTCGCCGATGTTAGCAGCCTGTTTCTGATGTGTCACCCAGACGTCACACAGACACATATACGGTGCTATCGTCTCCCTGGCTGTGTCAATGTAAAACACGTGAAAACACGTTTCTGGCCGGGAATAGATTGTCGCCGATTCTTTCTAGTGTTTCACTGTGACATTAAGCGAGAATTTTTCTTGGGGGCAAACCCCGGTTTTACCGTGTTCATTGGTTTTCACCGTGTTCTGTGTCTGCTTGCTGTGAACTTGATCGTCTCTTTCTTGTATTTTTTTATTTTTTCAAGTGACTCTGAACACATTTGGGCACAAGTTCCTACTGGACTGTCTCACCAGACACACTGCAATGAGGATCTGACGCTGCTCCTCAGATGGAGGTGCAGAATGCTGTGTGGTATTACAAGAGAGGCTAAGAGAACTTGCGTGGTCTGCAAAACAATAAGCACTAACACTTTATTTGATGGGGTGTGCATAAGAGTGACATGACATTGTCATGATAGTGTCATAGCCAAGACAAGACACATGTACGAATCATTATGAACATTTATGAATGTTGTCATTAGGTGTCATTCGGTTGATCATATAATTTTTTATGCAAGGTTGACATTGTTTGGGATGTCTTTGTTATGACAACTTGACATTAACTGAGTCAACATATCCTCTCAATGTCTTTGTTATAACAACTTGACATTAACTACGACAACATTAGATTAGATTGAACTTTATATGAACTTTACAGTATAATGAAATTGAAGGCGTAGGGTAGCATGTGCAACTGAAATGCAGGGATAGCAGCAAAGAGGTTCCTCAGGTAGACATGTACCTGTTACAACTGAAAAACTCAGACATGGCAAGGCAGTGTCAGAGTCCAGTAGTACAAAGGGTGGATATGGTTAGTGATGGGTCACGGAATTCAGCAGGGTTGCAGCAGATGGAAAAAAAGTGTTCCTGAGCCTGCTGGTGAGGGAACGAAGAGACCTGTACCACCTGCCTGATGGAAGAAGTTTGTGGCATGGATGTGAAGGGTCCCTGATGATGCCACACACCCTGTGCAGACATCGCTTGTGCTGGAGGTCTACGATGGTCAGGAGCTAGTACAGTAATTTGTTAAGGTTGAAACAGGACATCCATTCATGTACAGTACCTAGTTCTTTGCATGAACAATAGCCTAAGTAATATAAACTATTCATAATATAATCACATTGAAAACAGTATTCATATAAAGTAGTGATAGTTTAACAAATTACCTTCATGTTAACACAAATACAACATGGCTGAGCAAGTTAGCAAAGTGCTACTCAGAACTGACAAACACTTGATTGGAGCTAGCATTCAGCTAACTGGAGCCAGCTAAGAACCAACTGAAGCCAGCAAACAACAAGGAACTAGCTAATCACTAACCCTTACAGTGCAATGTTTGCAAAGTTCCTAAACAATACAGTTACAAAATAGAATTATATTAATCCTAGGGATATTGACAGGAGTGTTATTTTGGAAAAAAATTACCACGCTTTTCCAACCCTCTACATACACTTTTTACAGGCACGTTATCAAACTGTCCAGTGTACTTTTGTACTTTACCGACCAGGAAAACAGCATAAATGAGAAAGCCATGGATTTTCTTTGAAGAGTAACAAGAATGCACAGGTATTTTGATCGTTAACAGTCCCAACGCAAAACGACAACGTCAAACTGCCTCCTATAGGCCAACCGTAGTAAGTGTCCTTCAATATAAAAGTGTCCTTAAAAATTCGATACCAACCCCAAATGAGACCATACATTTTGTATGTGTCACACCTAATCTTCAGTGACTCAGGAGTGCGATTACATTTATGACTCCATATTTCCAATTTGTATTTCTGCCATGCATGCTACATATGCTGAGTATGAGCACCAGTCTCAGGATCAGCAAAGTTCTTTTATGGCAGACAGAATACTGGCTAAAAAGTTTATTCAAGTTTGATAATTTGGCCCATGTTTATGACAGGTTATGTTGTCTTGGTTACTGTCATGTTGTCATATAAAAAGACACTGACAGGTTATGTTGTCTCAGTTAATGTCAAGTTGTCATAACAAACACACTGACAAGATATTTTGTCTGAGTTAATGTCAAGTTGTCATAACAAAGACATTGACAGGATATTTTGTCTCAGTTAATGTCAAGTTGTCATAACAAAGACATTGGCAGGTTATGTTGTCTCAGTTAATGTCAAGTTGTCATAACAAAGACGTCCCAAACTATGTCAACCTTGCATAGAAAATGACATAATCAACCGAATGACACCTAAATGACACCTCATGGTGATGACAGTATCACGAGAGTGTCATGTCACTCTTATGCACACCCCTTCAAATAAAGTGTTACTCAATAAGCATAATTTCATTGATTCGACTCTCACACGTGAAACATACGTCGTCGTTTGGCTCGACAGGTGTGTCTGTACAGCCGTATAGTAATGATGTGTATGGTAAATACACCCATTGGCTCTACTAAAACAACAGACCAATAGCATTACGCCAGGTGACTTGCGAAAAACTTTTCTTCTTCTGTAATTAAAAGTATGTGAAAATTTAAAGCAAATATTTACTCTGTGTCATCATGTCTGGCTGCACGTTTCCTTTGACGAGTGGAAAGTCTGTGATATCCATTCTTTTTCACTAGCCCCGAGATTAAGCTCACAGATAGAGAGAGATAGAGATAGCTTGGATCAAAAGCTAATTAAAATGAAGTTCAGTTTGTTAACTTGGATCGAAGCCATGAAACTGCCGTCGCACTCCCTGAATGGACAGAAGGAGCCAGGTGATGCAAGAAGATGAATGGATATAAAGCAGAACACCACTGTCTCCAATCAACGCGAGTCCAGCTATGACCATTTTCTAATGAACAATATGCATTTGCTGATACACCCTGCCACTAAGGTAAACATGACTCCTGTCCCGCTTCCTCCCCCTATAGTCTGAGAAGGCCAAAATGGAGGGGGACACAGGAGCAAGTTGCCCAGGGAGTCATAAATCATCTCCTTCCACTTCACCTTGCTCTTTCTCTTTCATCATCACTGGTACTGTGCAGAACCAGCCCGGATAACAACTACATATGGGACGGGTAGGTTTCCACACGGACAGTGCTACCACTACTGAGGCTTCTCCCATTGGTGTGTCAGCAGTCTGAGTCTGTGGTAGGTACCTTGGCGCTGAGCCCGGCCCCCTTGCATCATCCCTGAAGCCCTACTGGCCTCGCGCGTCTCATCATCACACCCGGAAACACACACGCCGCCGGGAGGCCGTGTCCCCTGCAACATAACAAACGCTCTGACCCCCTGCCTCGGCTCACAACACCAGCCGTCCTTTGAGGGCTAACGAACGAGATGGTTTCGCATTGAAACGAGCCGCGTGCAGCTGCAGCATCTTGCCAAGTGAAGTCCGGTGTTTAGTGGGTTTGTCGGTGCGTGCCAGAACCAAATGCCTTCGTCCAACGAGAAGTCGCGCGAGCTCCATCCAGGGCCTCGCACCTCTGAACCAATATGGGCCGACGCCACCAAGTCTCCCACCGTCTCGCGGCACACACCGTCCAGCTAATTGCATTTTGCCCAATACATTTGATGGCTTCTGGCCGACAACCGGCTACTGTCGACCTAACCGGCAGCATTGTTTCAGGAGCCGAGGCACGAGCGGTTCCCCACAACATCTGCTTTAATGTGTATGTGACTAATACAAAATTGGGAGCCAGCGTGAGGCACTGGCTCAGTACTGCCTAGGCTTCACTGTGTTATTAACCTCTTGTTCTGCTCTGAGGGGTGTGTAGGTTTGACTGTACTGAGGGGTAATGGCAGGCCCATATAGAAATGCCATTGGCTACTTAAACCTGCGCTCTCTCCTTTTCTCTGTCTCTCTGTTTCTCTCTGTTTCTTTCTGTGTCTTTCGGTTTCCCTCTTTGTCATTCTCTCTTCATATTCTTTTGAGTGTGAGCCAGATTCAGTTGAAGATGCTGTGGAAATGTTTTTTTATGAATGCTACTTGAATACATTCAGTAGTACTTGAGCATGGGGACATTGCATAAAACTAGATAAATAGGTAGTGTGTTCTGTTTACTTCAGCCATACAGTTCATACATTTTTTTCTCTTTTTAATTCAACTACAAACACCACAATCCATTAAATATTATGCCAAATCCTATTGATTGTAACATCTAAACATTTTGATTTACGTGTACAACCTGAGACAAGATAAGAAGAACAAGAAGATTAAAACCAAACTTGAGAGTTCACTTAATACATTTTCGCTATCTTAAGTTATCCTCATGACAGATAAATATATTTATAGAAACATATTTTTTTAAGCGGGGGGGGGGGCACGTCAATAAAACAATCAATCAATTAAACAATTTGCATTTACAAACCTGATTCCAAAAAAGTTGGGACACTGTACAATTGCGAATAAATACAGAATGCAATGATGTGGAAGTTCCAAATTTCCATATTTTATTCAGAATACAACATAGATTTAAAATTTCATGGCATCAACACATAAACACAAAAAAGTTGGGACAAGGCCATGTTTACCACTGTGTGGCATCCCCTCGATCTTCTTTTTATAACAGACTGCAAACGTCTGGGGACTGAGGAGACAAGTTGCTCAAGTTTATGAATAGGAATATTGTCTAGACAATCTTGTCTAATACAGGCTTCTAGTTGCTCAACTGTCTTAGGTCTTCTTTGTCGCACCTTTCTCTTTATAATGTGCCAAATGTTTTCTATGGGTGAAAGATCTGGACTGCAGGCTGGCCATTTCAGTACCCGGATCCTTCTTCTATGCCGCCATGCCATTGTAATTGATGCAGTATGTGGTCCAGCATTGTCATGTTGGAAAATGTAAGGTCTTCCCTGAAAGAGATGACATCTGGATGGGAGCATATGTTGTTCTAGAACTTGGATATAACTGTCAGCATTGATGGTGCCTTTCCAGATGTGTAGGCTGCCCATGCCACACGCTCTCATGCAACCCCATACCATCAGAGATGCAGGCTTCTGAACTGAGCGCTGATAATAACTTGGGTTGTCCTTGTCCTCTTAAGTCCGGATGACATGGCGTCCCAGTTTTCCAAAATGAAATGCAAATTTTGATTCGTCTGACCACAGAACACTTTTCCACTTTGCCACAGACCATTTTAAATGATCCTTGGCCCAGAGAAAATGCCTGCGCTTCTGGATCCTGTTTAGTTATGGCTTCTTTTTTGACCTATAGAGTTTTAGCCGGCAACGGCGAATGGCATGGTGGATTGTGTTCACCGACAATGGTTTCTGGAAGTATTCCTGAGCCCATGTTGTGATTTCAATTACAGTATCATTACTGTATGTGATGCAGTGCCGTCTGAGGGCCCGAAGATCACGGGTATCCAGTATGGTTTTCCAGCCTTGACCCTTACGCACAGAGATTGTTCCAGATTCTCTGAATCTTTGGATGATATTATGCACTGTAGATGATGATAACTCTTTGCAATTTTTCTCTGAGAAACTCCTTTCTGATATTGCTCCACTATTTTTTGCCGCAGCATTTGGGGAATATGTGATCCTCTGCCCATCTTGACTTCTGAGAGACACTGCCACTCTGAGAGGCTCTTTTTATACCCAATCATGTTGCCAATTGACATAATAAGTTGCAAATTGGTCCTCCAGCTGTTCCTTATCTGTACATTTAACTTCTCCGGCCTCTTATTGCTACCTGTCCCAACTTATTTGGAATGTATAGCTCTCATGAAATCCAAAATGAGCCAATATTTGGCATGACATTACAAAATGTCTCACTTTCTATATTCTATTGTGAATTAAATATAAGTTTATGAGATTTGTAAATTATTCCATTCCTTTTTTACTCACAATTTGTACAGTGTCCCAACTTTTTTGGAATCGGGTTTGTATATTAATTCCTAATATTCATATTTTGCAGATTTTTCGGTGAACTTCTGAGTAAAGCATCACAACAGATCACTTTACGTGTATTATAACACCTACAGTAGGGTTTCTATTCAAACACCCTCCAAACTACAGATCTTTTATGAGTGTAATACGACACTTTACGTGTATTATAACACCTACAGTAGGGTTCCTATTCAAACACCCTCCAAACTACAGATCTTTTATGACTGTAATAAGACACTTTACGTGTATTATAACACCTACAGTAGGGTTTCTATTCAAACACCCTCCAAACTACAGATCTTTTATGAGTGTAATACGACAATTTACGTGTATTATAACCCCTATAGTAGGGTTTCTATTCAAACACCCTCCAAACTACAGATCTTTTATGAGTGTGATACAACATTTTACGTGTATTATAACACCTACTGTAGGGTTTCTATTCAAACACCCTCCAAACTACAGATATTTTATGAGTGTAATACAACATTTTACGTGTATTATAACACCTACAGTAGGGTTTCTATTCAAACACCCTCCAAACTACAGATATTTTATGAGTGTAATACAACATTTTACGTGTATTATAACACCTACAGTAGGGTTTCTATTCAAACACCCTCCAAACTACGGATCTCAGGTTGGATGACCTACTATTCATGATTTCATCAGACAATCACAGTTCCTTTCAGTTTCTACAGCGCGGTGCCAATCAAACTACCTTTTTTAGAACTCTGAAACATACCATATATATGATCGCATTTACTGAAAGTACAAGATTCCATGTGATTTGCATACACGATTCAAACTCGTTACAACTTCAGCTTTAACATATGTAATTTCATCCCTGTGTGACCAACGCAACGTCGTCTTGCTTAAGTCTGCTCGTATGCTCCATTTGCCCAGGTGGAGCCAGATATCTTTGAGCCAGAGCAGATTGATTCCTTTCCCAGGAAATCTGAGCTGGCAGTCCCTATGCAAATGACGTCACTTGTTCCGCACACTTCTCTGTAGCTCCGCAGAGGAATTCATGCTGAGCTGTTCCCTAAGGCAAAGTGAAGACAGAAACATACCGATCCAGAACCGCTGACAGGTCAGCTTGTGAGTGTACGTTATGTCATGTGGTAATATATAAAAAAATAAACAATACCAAACCTAAGCATTTCACTTTATTTCAAATACAGTAATCGTTCCTTCCTCATTCCCCACCCAGTCAGGTCAGTGGTGATGGAGCCAAAGACAATTCCTCAGAGCAGTACTCACTGTAGTTTCAATCAGAGCTCATCCAGGGATAAAAAGCACGACGAGGTTCTTCGATGAGATTATAAATCGCTGGTGGTGCTTCCCTTTATCTGCCTGCAACACAGGCTCCATTATCGGCGGTCACTCAGAATGTCTTTCGTCACGCGTGTGCATGCGTGCAAACCAACAGACATGCATTGGCATTCCAACACACATGTACTGTAGGTGCTCGCTCACACAATCGTAGACCTGTCTGTTTTTTCACATCAGTCTCTCTCTCTCTCTCTCTCTCCCTCTCGCACTCCCACACATTCTGACAAATAAGATCCAGGCTCTCTCTGGCCTACGTGCACGCACACAGGCACGCACGCACGGCCACAGCACCACCACCTAATTAGGGGATCTTCTTCATTATTCCCCTCACCTCAGCGATCCCATTTTCACCGTGATCAAAGGTAGACTCTGCCAGAGGAAGCGGCTGGAGTGTGGAGATTGATTAGCCGGCCTGAGCAGAGCTCTGTAATCACGGCTGGCTGCAGCCCCTGCCTCTGCAACCCCCCCCCCCCCACCCAGTTTCCCTTGGGGATGCCCCCGCTAACCGACAGTCACATGACTCAGAGGAGAGAGGGATGGGGGAGGGAGGTTCGAACCTGGGAAGGGGGGAAAGCTTCTGTGGGAGACACGATTCCTGCTCTCCCCCCTGACCTTCCCTGCCTTTACCCCTCTCAGCCGGGTCTCTCCCCGCAGCTCCCGGTCTTACCCTCTCTCTCGTTTCTCTCTTCTCCACCCGTTCTCTCTCTCTCACATTTAATCCGGTTCTTTACCTGTAGTATTGTCTGTTAGCTTTTTAGCTCTGTGTTTTCTCTTGCCTCTCTCTTCATCCATCCTTTTTTTGTCCATCCTTCTCTTTTCTCTCTCTAACCTATCCCATCCTTCTCTTTTCTCTCTCTAACCTATCCCATCCTTCTCTTGTCTCTCTCTAACCTATCCCATCCTTCTCTTTTCTCTCTCTAACCTATCCCATCCTTCTCTTTTCTCTCTCTATCCTATCCCATCCTTCTCTTTTCTCTCTCTATCCTATCCCATCCTTCTCTTTTCTCTCTCTATCCTATCCCATCCTTCTCTTTTCTCTCTCTATCCTATCCCATTCTTCTATTTTCTCTCTCTAACCTATCCCATCCTTCTCTTTTCTCTCTCTAACCTATCCCATCCTTCTCTTTTCTCTCTCTAACCTATCCCATCCTTCTCTTTTCTCTCTCTAACCTATCCCATCCTTCTCTTTTCTCTCTCTAACCTATCCCATCCTTCTCTTTTCTCTCTCTAACCTATCCCATCCTTCTCTTTTCTCTCTCTAACCTATCCCATTCATCCACCTCCTCTATTCATTACCCCCATAAATCTCCTCCATCTCTGTTTGTCAGAGGTAGCGGGGACCTCAAATGTTCGAAAAACAGCGTACCGGCTACGTTTTGGTGACTGGTGCTGGAGTCGTTAGCGGCATTTTCCTTTATTTCAGGAAACGCGTGGGCCACTAGATCCCCTATCGAACAGGTAGCCTAGCTGATCTGCCCAGGTTCACGTTGAGGCGGAAACAAAGTTTATCAAAGCTGAATGAATTCGGCATCCCACCTGAAAAGCAACAGAGTGGGTGTTCATTACATTTTAAGTGTATCCTATCTAGCAGTAGTCATTGGATCGAAGCTACGGGTACCAGCACACTCTGAGATTACACTGTAAATGCCTCATCCCCTTCTGAATCTCACAGCGGAAACCCAGCCAATGCCAAACGCATAGATCTGTCTCTTCCAACCTATCCCAGTAAGAAAAATCTGAGCGTCTCCTCCAAACTGTCCCGAAAAGGAGATGAGGATGGAGCACACGAGAAATACCACGTGTGTTTGTACATCACCATTGTGTGTGTGTATGTGTGTGTGTGTGTGTGTCATTGGGACTGGGTAGCAGCCCGAGGAGTGGGACCGAGACATGAATTCTGCAGCAGACAGGGCCCTAACCTTTAAAACAATGACAGGCAACAGACTAACTACTTTATAGCCAATTCAAAAACGTAGCTCGTAGCATGGCTAGTTAATTATTTAGATAGCTGAGGGTTAATGTGGTCGCCATTCGCCTTTTTACGGGTATAGTTGAGTTATAAATCTGACACCGCAGGAAACACAATAATCTAGACAGCGTTATCCACCAAACAGTCCTGTAGGGGTGTCAACTGTTGTGTAAAATACTATAAAAGAAAGAGCTGAATTAACAAATAACTCTGATGCTGTGTGTAAATCCCAGATACAAATGTCGTTTCGTAACATGTTTTCATGTCTTTCTTCATGGACGGACTGTGCAGAAATTACAGAGAACGTTGTTGTTGTTCAAACAGTGGGCCAGATACGAAGCCATAATGTTGTTTTACGAAGCCATAATGTTGTTGTACGAAGCCATAATGTTGTTGTATGAAGCCATAATGTTGTTGTACGAAGCCATAAAGTTGTTGTATGAAGCCACTCCCACCACACACCGAATTCAAGAAAATGCTATGTAAAATGCTACCTGAAGCAAATCAACTGGAAAAACAATTTTAGCAACGTGTGCTGTAAATCTAACAGACTGATTCCATTAGCTCAGTGAAACAGTCCATATATACATGCCAAAAACACAGTTATTATACCGTAAAACAATAACAATAAATGAAGAAACTGGAGTTACTTTCGCGGTCAATATCAACTGTGGTTATGAACACAACACTGGGGCGGGGGGGGGGGGGGGGTTTCTGTTACACCACCTAGTGTTCATTTCCCTCATACAGTGTGAACACTAGAATCAACACTTGAAATGCCCTCCTGAAGAAACAGCATTGGCTAACGTGCTGTGTGTGAATCAGGGCTGGCTCGCCTGCCTGCGCACACTGTAGCCATCCATGCAGAGGGGTTCACATGTTTTCTGCTTTCTACTTGGCAGTTATTCGCACTGGTGGGGGGTTAAGTGCCTCGATCAAGAGCATGACGGGGCATGGAAAGGCCCATTTGATCAGAGACCAGCACCCTTCTACTTCATTTTTCAGAGGCTACAAAGAGATGCTACCAATTACTGGTCATGGACATTTTGTTAAAAGTAATGGGGCGGGGGGCGGTTGTGGGGGGTATGACACATGCGAGGTGAGTGCTAATGGAAAATAACGCCGGAGCACCCCTTTCATTCCAAGCCAAGCACTGAGAGTAAACGGTTGTGCTGCTCATCAGATGCACTCTACCTGACTTTGTTGAGGCGGCCATTTTAGGTGCCTCCTTTCGAATGCAATGTCAACCGCGCACTATGCAGACACCATCTTAATCTAATAATTGTGCCCTATAAAAACCGAGAGGAAATGTTGTGCAAACAAAATAGAAACAGAGAGGCGCACTTCAAACTCAGGCTTCGGACGTATTTAAATGACTGTTCAGCTGGGCCAAAATCCTAATGGAGGAGTTGGACAGCGGCCCAGTCAAACAATGTTGTACTGCGGCTCAGTTTTGTCGTCGTCAGGACTCCAAATACCATCTACAAAATGTTTTCATGAAGAGGATCGAGACATTAAATGAACTTGACCGATAAAAATGCGATGTCATTATGTTAAATGTGTGTGTATATTTATATGAAATGTTGGACCATGTATGGGAAAGGTCTTCACTCTCTCCTACACCATTCTGCCATCTGTCAGATTCCGACTGCAGCTCCCCAGGGCATATGCAATGAGGAGTATTCATACAAAATGTATTCCTGTAAGCCTCACAACGCTCACACAATGTTTTGCCAGGAGTGGGAGCAAATCAGTCTTTTCTCTGACCATTAGTTTGTCTGTGTGTGTGTGTGTGTGTGTGTGTCCTGTATGCATGTGACCGTACATTATCGTTCCTTTTTGCACCTAGCTTATTCATGGGGCTGTGCAGAGGTTCTTCTTGTCACTTGTGTTACCACACTGCTGTGATCCGCGTTGCTATGGACGAGTAAAACAAGTGAGGCTTGCACGGTCAAACTGTCACAACGTTTAACCCAAATGTGCCTTTAAAAAAAATAATAATAATAATAAATATTTTTTTTGTATCTTACAGGTACTGACAATTAATAACTGAATCCCTCTTGTCTCTCACGTTCTATTCTTGCATACTGTATTCAGAGATGACTTTGTACATCGATTGCCCAAAACCAAATAAAAGCCAATAGGACATAGTGACTGGCCGTCCTTGGGTAAACAAGCCACTGCTACAATAGCACAAAGACTGGAAACACTGCGATCAGCATGATTCTCATTCAATAATCACCTACTGGAAGGCTTACGACGACGACGATAAATCAGGAGATTTGTTTCGGTGAACAATGGCCTTCAGCCAAGGAGAACATGGTAATCATCGTCATGCTAAGGAACATACAGCTGGGCATTCACCACAGCCCCTCCATAGCCCCGACGAGGGTTACAATCGTCTGAGGACACACTATTTAGATCTGTCTCATCTGAAACGTCCAATCTTCCCCCGAGATGAGCCCCATTCACCCACGGAGGCTAGCTGCAATTAGCCTACCTAGTTGCGGAGCAGAATCCCCCATCCAGTCACTCCTTTCCCACACAGTTCGCCTTTCCCCTTAAGAAGGTCCATTATCGTTCGGAGGATATTACAGGGATTTTTCTCTATGAGGTTCATTTCACTTGATGGCCTGGGTTGTATTGATCGCAGATGTATGCACAATTAAACAGGAAATAGTCATCGGATTGCTCGCGGTTCCTTGAGCAAGGCCCACTGCTGCTTTGCTGGACTCCTAGCATATTTGGCTAATTGTCCAAACAAAGAAGGGCCTTTTCTGCCATTTCACTTGAAGTCAGGGGAAAAACGATCTACACCAAACCATTTGAATGGATACTTTGAGAGGCAACGTTCAGTTTCGTCATGTAAATGTATATCTTACAAAATGTGTTAGAGGTAAAAAGCGGAGCGGTCAAACGTTCATATTTAAGATGACCTGGTGATCAAATGGAAAGCCATTGCATAATCCAGAATGCTGATCTGCAGTGGAACTGTTTTTGCTGATCCTGTTGCTTTTAAAATGCGCATTCGGTCACAAGTTGCCTATTCGTCCTTTGTGTCAGAATGCGATGGTTCTCTTACACTTGACAGAATGTAGTCATTTGGATTTGAAGAGACAGTTACATATTAACAGTAGCACTCTTTGTCAATATAAATAAGTGATATCACAATGACAGTTGTCATGCTCGGCGTCAGTGCTCTGAGTGCGATTTCAAGTGGCTAGTCAATTACTTTGTGTAATACTATAAAAACATGCAATGGTGAAATGTACCTTTGGGCCCTTACAGATGACCAAATCATAATGGATTTAATAAACATCCATAGCTCCACCTATATGAAGACACATTGCAAAACAGCTTCCTCCTTCTCCAACCAGCGTCCTGTTGAAGGCTTATCAAATGGACAAGACTGAAGGGTTCAGGTCATGGCTAGGATTAAAGATGACAGCCAAACGTCGGAGAGATTCAGAGAGATTTAATCAAGCTGAAAAGGGAGTTCTGCCTACAGAGGAAAAATCTCCACTGCTCTCCTCACACCTTATCGAAGGTGGAACCTAAAAGCCCTGTGTCCTTAACACAAAAACCCTTTAGCCCCTTTAAATGTATTTATATGCCATCCACCTTTACCCACTTCACATCTTCATTTGAGATCCATCTTTACCCCCTTCACATCTTCATATGACATCCATCTTTACCCCCTTCACATCTTCATATGACATCCATCTTTATTCCCTTCATATCTTCATATGGCATCCACCTTTAGCACCATCATGTATTCATATGGCATCCACCTTTAGCACCGTCATGTATTCATATGACATCCACCTTTAGCACCGTAATGTATTCATATGGCATCCGCCTTTAGCACCATCATGTATTCATATGGCATCCACCTTTAGCACCGTAATGTATTCATATGGCATCCACCTTTAGCACCGTCATGTATTCATATGGCATCCACCTTTAGCACCGTAATGTATTCATATGGCATCCACCTTTAGCACCGTAATGTATTCATATGGCATCCACCTTTAGCACCGTCATGTATTCATATGGCATCCACCTTTAGCACCGTAATGTATTCATATGGCATCCACCTTTTGCACCATCATGTATTCATATGGCATCCACCTTTAGCACCGTCATGTATTCATATGGCATCCACCTTTAGCACCATCATGTATTCATATGGCATCCACCTTTAGCACCGTCATGTATTCATATGGCATCCACCTTTAGCACCGTAATGTATTCATATGGCATCCATCTTTACCCCCTTCACATCTTCATATGACATCCATCTTTATTCCCTTCATATCTTCATATGGCATCCACCTTTAGCACCATCATGTATTCATATGGCATCCACTTTTAGCACCGTCATGTATTCATATGACATCCACCTTTAGCACCGTAATGTATTCATATGGCATCCACCTTTAGCACCGTCATGTATTCATATGGCATCCACCTTTAGCACCGTAATGTATTCATATGGCATCCACCTTTAGCACCGTCATGTATTCATATGACATCCACCTTTAGCACCGTAATGTATTCATATGGCATCCACCTTTAGCACCGTAATGTATTCATATGGCATCCACCTTTAGCACCGTCATGTATTCATATGGCATCCACCTTTAGCACCGTAATGTATTCATATGGCATCCACCTTTTGCACCATCATGTATTCATATGGCATCCACCTTTAGCACCGTCATGTATTCATATGGCATCCACCTTTAGCACCATCATGTATTCATATGGCATCCACCTTTAGCACCGTCATGTATTCATATGGCATCCACCTTTAGCACCGTAATGTATTCATATGGCATCCACCTTTAGCACCATCATGTATTCATATGGCATCCACCTTTAGCACCATCATGTATTCATATGGCATCCACCTTTAGCACCGTCATGTATTCATATGGCATCCACCTTTAGCACCGTCATGTATTCATATGGCATCCACCTTTAGCACCGTCATGTATTCATATGGCATCCACCTTTAGCACCGTCATGTATTCATATGGCATCCACCTTTAGCACCGTCATATCTTCAGCCCATCTATCTTGCCCCAAAAAAACTCTAACCATCGTCTAAGTCTCAACATTACCTCAACACTTTCTAAACATTCTTTCCCACACTATCCCAAACGAAAACGTCGGACGCTCTCTCCACTCTGACACCAACACCCACCCCAAATCCTCTCTACATACACTATATTGACTCTTCCCTATCCTTCACTCTTTCTTCTGCCTTTCATCTGGCTACAACATCCCGCCCTTCATTCCACAACTCGGCTGTCCTCCTAACAATCCCCAGCTCCGTTCATCATCGCAGGTGTTAGCTGCTCTCTCTTCACGTTGATCTGTGGACCTACAGGAAACAGGTCATTAACAGATGATGTATATGTCAAAGACAACCTGGATGATTTCTTCCAGATTCCAGAATGACGTTTGGTTGTCAGCCTATAGGCTTACTGTCAGTCATCCGTGGAGTTATTGTCATATGTAAGGACTTAATGTACTTTCAGATCAATACTATTAGTAAAATACGGAAGCTGTTATCAGCAGTGTTTAGTATGTTCAACTTTAAGCACAAGCACTTCTGATGAGCCACAGCCATGGTCTGGAGGCCACTCTAAATCCAAATAATAATGTGCTCCTTGGGTAACAAAAACAAAAACAGCAGAGCTAACATCAGACACCCATGTCGATTCCCTCAAGACGTGACGAGACATCAGACTGTCAACCAACGGCAACTGTCAACTGACGCCGGCAGACCAAAAGACCCCCCCACCACACACACACACACACACACCACCACGCACACACACGCACACTCACTCACAGCCGACACACCCCGAGCATCCATCTCCACGAGGCGACAGCGGATGGACAGAGCGCTCTCGCCTGCTGCGTGACCCCCGAACATTGTCTCTCTGAACGCCATATCCTATCACACTCCGCGTTTAGGGTTGGCCGTACCACATCCAAGCGATAATCCTCCGTGCTGTGTCACACACTCTTGGCAATGCAGAATGCATTTGATTCACGTCAATTCTCCCCCTTCATTATGTGCAGGCGGGCCATAGCACCTTGCGTAGATCCCAGGTATTCTGAGGAAACATTCAAATCATTCTAGATATTAACTATACGTGTCTCTATGTAAAACGTTACGCATGCAAACAGCTGCGGCCAAACAACACCCATAGCACTGCCTCAAGCGGAAATGACATTTAACACCGCGAAATAACATGACAAGCGCTGGCAGTGCAAGCGTCTTATATGGTTTAATAAAAGTAATTGGATCAGGGTCAATCAGAATGAGATGGCTTGCCACGAGAGTCACTCGGAAAGGGGATTGTGAATTGAATAACGCTGAGTCGTAGGCTATCGCTGGTGTCTTATCCCACTTTGTTTTGGTCTGAGAGAGAGAGAGAGAGAGAGAGAGAGAGAGAGAGAGAGCGAGAGAGAGCGAAAGAGCTACAGTATGTCTGGCGTTCCAGGTTTTGAACTGTAATGGAGAGGATCTCAGAGATCTCTCCATCATGTCACTACTGTCTTGAAGGGTGACTGAGGATGTGTTTGTCTACAGCTCAAGCAATTGTCGTGAATGTCTGTATATCATCCATATTGCATATCTAGTATCTAGAACTATATATATTCTATAATTTAATTTACAACATTTAGAAGGCACTCATAATAAAGAGCTAGTAGTAGTGAATGAATACATTTCATTTCATTTGCTTGTTCCCGTGCCCTGTGGCAACCAAGCCGAAAATACAAGATCTACTGGTTAAACAACTTAGACTAACTTTTTTGACATGGTTAAATTAGGTTGCTGAAACCCCAACGAGATATTGGCATTTTGTTAATAAAATAGATGGCACTACAGTACTAGGAAGCAAGACAACTGTCAAGACGTTGCTTCCATCATTCCAATGTTGACGGTGGAGCCATGCCATTCGTAGATGTCCTTGGAACAGTGGAAAAATACATGTGGGTCCCTAAATTACAAACTGATCTCAACCAGACACACCTGCAATTACCGGAAGAAAATATGACAGCTCGTTGTTCGTGTTGTGAAATCCAGATCTGCAATGTATTTTTCCAATCAGATAAAACTTCAAAATGGAAATGCTCTGCGTTATTTCCTCAGGAAGGTAGATAAGAATCAAACCAACAGATTCATTTTTTTTTCCTCCCTTGAGACTAAATATGTGCACAAGTAAATACATATATACTGATTGTAACAAATAAGTCTGCACTCCTGGGCAGAACATTGCAGACTTCTGGTGTAGAAAGACATGCTGTCCCCATTTTTAATTAGCGGAGTCATTAGCTCAGTGAACATGTTGATGGGAGGATTCTAAACAGATACACATTTTCAGCAAATAGTATAAAATGACAAGGGTGTGATACCTAATTAATTAATCCAGCGTTCGATGGATACCAGATATCCGCGGGCTAAATGCATTAGTGGCAGAATCGGTGGGCTGTTTTGATTAGTGTTTGATAAGTGTTCTCCGCTGTCAAAAACTGTATGATTAGTATCTTGGTATTTTGTTATCTGGGCAAATATTAGCACCCCAAAATGATTACATTATCTTGATTTTAAAGGTGATCTGTGAGATATCCTGACACGACTTGGAAATACTCCATGGCCTGTATGAAGCCTCGTGTTAACCACACAGCTTTTTCAAAGCTAAGAATGCTATTTAAACTAAAGAGAAACCCACTTGAAAACAGCTGTGTTTCTCTGTGATCGTCGTTCACAGTCCAGCTATCTCAGCCACTTCCAACCCAACATCAAATGTCATCCCTGGATGAGACCGGAGCATAGCTCTAATTAATCAAATCTGTAGCCCCGGGGCCCTTGCAAACAAATAACTTCCAATGTAACAGTGGCCGAGCAGAATTTCAATTAAAACACATAAAAGGCGTATGGTTTAAAGATACAGTACAGTGCGAGTGATTACATTCCATAGTGGTGAAAAAATGACTAAATCCCAGAAGATTTGATCAGCCTTAACCAAAAGGCTTGGTTGGCCGGGGCAACGCGGATGTGTTTGTCCCCTTCAACCAGAATCCTTCTCCAAGCCACAACCATGGAAATGAAACGACGTTTTTGTGGACTTACACCTTTCCCCATTGAAGGTTAACTATAGCTAACAGTATATTAGCAAGTGTACATTATTTATAATAAGGCCAAACTGCAGGACCGTAGATCTCTCTGAAAGGAAAATGCTTGGCCCTCCCTTCAGCAAAATACATTTTCATGTGACCTTCCTTGACCACTTAAAAAAAAAAAGAAAAAGAAAATGACTCTCCCCTATACCCAAATTAAAAATTAAAACCCGTGCTTAAGCTGTAAATCATGAGATGGCGTAACAGACATTAAAGGCGAAGGGGGTGAGCAGAAAGGCTCCAAGGTAAGGGTGCATAATGCATCAAATTTGCCGGGTGTCATAGATAAGTCGTACCAGTGCCTATAGGGTCCGGGGGAAATGGGGCTTTTTGTAAATGCTTTTCATGCAATGTTACGTCATTTTACAAGGGTGGGGACTTAGAATAATCCCTTTAAAATTGTACAAATGATTCAAATGTCGGGCTACACTGACAAACGGAAAATCTACGATCTATTTTCAATCCAACGTGATGGTGCACTATTGATTTTAATATTCTGCACTGCACTGATGCTTTTGTACGCCCTGTGTCGTGTGTCCTCTGCAGATTGCCTAGAACAACCAAAAAGCATTAGATTCCCACTCCCGTTGCAGTTTTATGTTGGCTAAATATTTACAGAAAAGAAAGTGATGTGCCAACTGTGTGACTATTTGTAATATAAAGTACAGGGAATGTGAGCACAGGGAATCAAAGGCAATCAAACGCACCTGAAGGCACTAATCATCAGTTCTCCTGCTCCTTTAAAGGCACGGGCAGGTCACTAGTGGAGTGGCGGGGTGTGAGGCGAAGGACGTGGTCCCCCTCATGTGGGCAAAGGAAAGGGACTGGCTCCACCTCGGAGGGGACGAGCGGAGAGACGGTCCACCTCCGCAAGCGAGCTCTCCACCACTCACAGTTGAGACACACCCAGGATTTCTGCTGCAGTTGAGCTTCTTCCCCCTGGGAAACGTCCTTTGTTGTGAAGCGCATGTTTGAGGAGAACTCAATAGACAAATAGTTTTGTTTGTATCAAACCCGCCGCCGACTAATTTCTTCCACCTTCCCGCTTAAGAGCAACCAATATAAGACATGGTAAACTCACAATATACACAATCTCAATAATGGCGGCCACACCAGCAGCAGGTTAACATAAGCCCAGTTTTAGTAGGTTAATCGGCCTGGTTGCCAGGTTTAACAGCCATAACTTTACAGTCTATGTTGATGTTTAAATCGTCTCCCAGCTTCACTGAGCCCCTTTAGCTAAATGGCCTGACATCTCCCAGAAAGCGAAACAAATGGCCATGATCCCTAAATTTGCTTTGGCCAGTTATTATCGTGGGAAAGAGTGAAACAATGTCATGCTACGTTGATGGTTATGTGGTGCTTTATAGCTAGCATTTCAGCATGTGCACATAGTACACACACACATACATACGTCAGTCATGTGGACAGCAGCCATGGAGTTATGTTAATTACGCAGCAAAGAAAGCTCAATTTCAGACACTAACGCCCAAGTGCGCTGTGCGTATTATGTAATAACCTTGGCACAGTGTTAAGAGCAGTGAAGTTTATGGATAACCAAATCTGGGGACAATGCCAGGCTTTGTGGATTCGGGGCTGGATAAAAGCGTGTGGGCTTCTCGCTCGTACCAACTCAGCAACAGCTGCACTTTGGTCTCAATTCTATTATGTGACTCTATGGCCTGCCCAACCTGGACAGCCTATCCTGGCGAATTGGAATGCATGCAGGATCAGACACATTTAGATAATAAGCAACTCTAAAACACTAAGGAATATTGGAATGTAATTGTTTACAAAATGTGGCCCTCTCCTTCCCTAGGTTAAAAAAATTTGAAACTCTCCCAGACAAAAATATTAAAAGCATACCTTCCTTTTTACCCTCAAGATATGAAATACATAAAATGGAAGCTTTTCCTTGAAAGAATGTGTTCTGGGTATTGACAGAAATTCAGGGTGTATTGAAAAGTATTAGCCACTTGCCAACTGGGTGAGAACTGACTAGCCAACTGGGCAAGAAAGTAGTTTTTTATTGATTTTAAGTTGAATTGATGTTACTGAACTTAATTAAATGGATAAATATCATAAAGCTGTTCCAAACATGAACAAGGAGGTTTATATCACTTCCTATAACCCCTGAAAGTAATATAATGCTTTTTTTTTTTAAATAACCGTAAGTGGCTATTATGTAGCCTTGAACCCTGTCTTAGTTATGGAACAGTTTAGTTAGGTTTGAAGCTTGTATAGTTGAGTTACCCTAAACTTTTGAAAAACCCATAGTTATTCTGCCCAAAAGAAGACCAAATGCAATTAAGAAATGCTTTTTGTTATGAGGTTGAAAGAAATTACTTCCATACAGTTGTTGTTAGCAGCTGTCAAAAGAGAGGTACTCTAAACTCTGTGACCTTTCATACAAAACTTTGTCAAGCCATTCTGCATTCTATTGTACAATTCATTCTGCATTTTATTGTACAATTCACTGAAACAGAATGTACACGCCCTGAAACGTACACGTACACGCCCTGAAACGTACACGTACACGCCCTGGAAACGCACCATGGGAGGAAGGTGGATCCCATGGCACCATTGATATGACCCAACCAGGATCCAAACTCATGGCAGCAATGAAGCAGCTCTTCTTTAAGAGGCCACTAAGCCATTCCAGGGTCCAGGCCAATGAATTTTGTAACGAGATACTCTAGAGAGCTGTATTTTGTATATTTAGTAAATACAACCGCCTCTTCCACCAACAAACGCCTCTTCCACCAACTAACAGACCCTGGAAGCAGATCATAAGATCTCTGCGGCGGCTTGGTGAGCTGTGGAACTGTCAAGAGACTTGTCAGTATACCCACTGAATTTGTAAAGTGTTTAATTCCGGTCACTACAACGTGACCACAACGTTTTTATGCATTTATTTTTTTTTTCCCATCCGGTTCCTAGTCAATTTGCTATAGCCTCGGGGTATATCCCTTCATCTTAAAGCCTCTGACAACACCACACGGTCAGGGAGGAGTGACGCAGCAGAAGATATAGTGACCTCCCTGCATTGTCCGGTACCTTATTCCTTCGGCCGGTTTGTTTTCAACAAGAATGCAGTGGTGAGCGCGGTTTAATCGGAGGGGTACGCCGGGTGACGCTTAGAATGGGTCGATTGTGCATGAGCACGTGTGCATTGTTCCATCACGCGCCTTGCATATGACGTGACTGTGGCGAGGCTTAGCTCCCCATGTACAGGGGCGTCCCACTGTCCAGTTGTAGTGGGTATGAATGTAACTCCATGCTGTAGGAAACATGTTTTTGTGGAAATACTGACGTCTTGTTTTACTGTCCATTTGTTCTGCGGGTCTTTGGGGATCTGGGAGAGCCGGGGTGTTCTCGGGCCACAGTCGAGTTGAAGGTTAACGAACAGCCCGGGTAGAGGAGGCATGCACTATACAATGAAGCAAACTGGAGAACTTGTTTTCGTCATGGCACACACATAAAAAGGCCAAACAAGAATCGATTTAACCCAATAACTTGTTCTTGTCTGTCTAAGCGAATGTTCCATTTGTGTCTGTGACGTAATACTGTCACGGTTGTAGGAGGCAGGATACAAACGCAGAGGCATGTAAATAAATAGCTCTTTAATCAAAGGACCCACTTACATTCAATGCTTTGCTCTCAGGAACATAAACGAGGAAACACACAGCACCGGTGACATCAAACAATGACTGACAAGAAACACTAGAGCAGGTGGAACTTAAATAGGGATTTAACAAGGGGTTAACGAGACACAGGTGAAAGTAATACACTGACAAGACTGAACTGAACAAAGACACAGGCCGTGGCCGGCCGTTAAAAACACACATTACTGCAACGGTTTGGTGAGCCAGATGCCTCATTTTATTACAGTACAAACCCAGAAATACATTATTTACTGTAAGTAACTTTGATTCCTACTGTATCCCTTAGTCAACGATAAACAAAGGCCAGCAACAGTCTACTAATGGTTTGACTCCACACTGAATTACCGAGATACAAGTAACAATTAGCTAATTGTCAATTTCAGGGCTTGTCGCTCTATTTGGCATATTCCATATTAAACAAATTACGGTATGTTAATTTGCAAGAGAAAAAATATAATGAATATAACATGCTTACTGGTAGGATGCATGACTGTTTCTTTTTGAATATGACAGTAACAATTTGAATCGAACAAAAGGTTCCACACATTGAGTATGCTTTTATAAAAAAATTGCATTTCCTTTTCCAGGGAGCTAGCATTTACTTTGCCACAGCACAGATTTGTATGGACATGCCTGTGTGCTATTTTGTTTATAATATTCAACCGTTGCCATGGGGATTCGACATTAGATCAAAAGTCAGCATTACATGTTCAACGCTGACTTCTGCTAAGTAGCATAATCATTAATATAAAGGTGTCAGTACAAAACAAAAAAAAAATAAACAGATGAAGAGGGAGCTAGCTAGCTGCTACGGGAGGCTGGTGGACCAGCTTGGACCTGGTTGACAGTCACGTGGCCAGGTTAAGGTCTCGCCACTCTTTTGCAGATTAACTGGAATGGTTACTTGTTTAGTGTAATTTAATTTCACCTGTGCTACTCTTCATTTAAGCTCACAATGGATCCCGGACATTAATGAATCATTAAATTGCCTCAGAAGGCTGGCAGTGGTTGCACAGGGTTCAGCTAAATGTTTTCCGTATCATACCTAAACTTTAAAAGGCCTCTCGAAACAAAATGGAGATAATTTTACATTCAGTCCATTAGGGCAGACATTCCTGCGCGGATCTCAGACTCTGAAGGAAGAAGCTTTCTCACTCGAGAGGCTGCTATTGCATTTCAGCACCAGGGCTCTTTTTCAGAATGTTGGACAGCTCCACTTAACAGATCCCCATAGGAAATAAGGAGGGCAAAGGAGAGCAGGAGGTCTACTAACATTCCCTTCAGTTCCTAATGGACATACAGACACACACACACACACACACACACACACAAACTCGCAGTAACAAAGACACAGAGAGAGAGAGAGAGAGACAGACGGAAAAGAATCATATCCCTGGTCATAAGTGTTGATGAGCTGACAGAGACTTGAACAGACTCTGTGACCCCCAATATTTCTAATCTCCCCTGTGGCTCTGGTGCACTAATGGAGAGAAGACAGTTAAAACGCTCAAAAAGCTGCTTTGGAGGAGTTCAGATGCCACAACGCACATGCATACACACACTTTTGTCGTTCTATCCACCCTGACCCAGAACCGTGGGTCCACTTTGCCCGGCCCTAAACCTAACCCTGACTTCACTAACCTAACATTTATGCCTAAACCTAACCTATCACCCCTAACCCTTAACCCAGTGTTTCTCAACCCTGTTCCAGTATTTCTCTCCCTGCTCGGTCACACCTGATTCAAACGATCAGCTCATTATCAAGTCCTTCATGGGTTACATCAGGTATGCTAGGGGCAGGGAGAGACCTAAAACATGCAGGGCAGGAGGGCGTCCAGGAGCAGGGTTGAGAAACACTGCCTTAACCTAACTGGTAACACCAAAAGCTAAAAGTAACCGCAATTCTAACACTATACTAAATGTATGTTTTTCCCCAAACCAAATACAAATGAGCATACAGAAATACATGGAAGCGCGCAAACACACACACACACACACACATACAAACATACTGCAATGCATAAAGCTGTTTATTTTTTGCAAGCCATCAGACGGCTGAACACTTGACCTGTCTGACCAGAAAACACAGAGCACAAATGCATTCACTCAAACAAACAGACACATATGCGAGCGCTCACACACACACAAACACACACACTCACACCATGTAAATATCTATTTAAATGCTCACCATTCATAATACTGGTACTGTGTCCTGTTCTTATTGAGTGTGCATAAAATGTATGACCAACGAATAAAGCTGCAAATAGAGAACGTGATATGTGGGCCCAGATTTGGATAAATAGAAGGCCCACATTTTTGGTTGAGAATTCCTGTTTTCATACTTTATTTGGATAGTAGTAAATATACAAAGTCTGCACACGCACTTCTTAATGATGATCTTCACAGTATTCGGTGACACGTAATTCCGTAAACATGCCTTCTCCTGATCTGTACCTTTCAACAATAACATCACTCTTTTGTTTTTGCTCCCAGTGGACCTTGGCTATGTCTGCCATATGCAGCCTAGAAACCTTCAAGGAAATCCTATAGCAACAGCTGATTTTATTTAAGGCTAATCAGGATCACCTCAATTGATTTCCAGTTACGGCAAATTACCTCTGTACATGATTTGGATTGTGATTGGTTAATTAAATCTGGAGACATTGTAACCCCCATTATAAAGGATGTGTAGACTTATGCAACCAAGGCATTGAGAGATGTTTAGTGGGGAGGCTTGAAAAGCTGCCACAGTATAGTTCTTCAACATTCTTCTTCTTTGGAAATGCTACTTCTCCCAAACTGCTTCTGCTAGAAACGCAGAGCAGTAAATACTGGTCAGTGTATAATAACACATAATGCCTCTATGACACATACTATTTATATTTTGTAAACTCTTCAGATATTCAAATCAGGAACAATTACAAACACATATTGTATCAAACTCAAAATACTGCATCCAAAGCGACCACATCAACAGTTTTTTCTAGCTCCAGTGTAATGTACTTTCCCAAACAGATGCAGAAACATGTGGCTATAGGACCTAACTATATCTTTGAAATGAGAACAGAAACATATTGTTCCAAACAAAAGATACAGCAACTGAAGTAATATTGAAAAGTAATGTTTATAAACAAATGCAATATAATGTACTTTCACAACCAGATGAAGAACCATTCATGCAACTAAATAAGGCTTAGTAATCCTTAATTACTGTAATTCTTTGAATACTACTCAAACTTTAATGCTTTAAATACTTTTACTGCTTTAAATACTTTTAATAATTAAATACTACTGATCTTACTACAACGACACTATCATTATCACCACTAATATTATTACAACTACTACAGGTTATTATTTTACTTACTTACTAATTATTTTCAATAATATTTATATTAATAGTTATATTAATATTTAGATTTCTAAGATTTGAATACTTCTTCTAAAACTCAATTTCTTGAAAATGTTAATACTTCTAAAACAATAATGCCTCTCTTTATAATAAAATGTTAATACTTTTCTTTATAATAATATTTTTCTTTGACATTAATTGATTTAAGCCTTTGCATCAAAAAAGCTGCATTTTGAACAGGTTGTGTAAACTTTAGTTTTTCGCTGTACATAGTGCTTATATATACCCTAATAGTCTAACACAAATGATCATTAAAGAAAATAGAAAAAAACATATTACACGTAATACTGTTTCTTTTCACAATCCCTGTTGTGCAGCAAGAACTTATTTTATCTATTTCATTAGTTAATCTGGTTTCATTACTACTGTAGCTTAAATTGATAGATGACAAAACTCATTCTTCATAAGTCAACACTGCTGGTGATAGAGTTCCAGACCAGTTTGGTAAATGACAAGCTGTCATACTGATGGGTATAAGACAAGCAAGTCCACTGGCAGAGGTGTAAAAAGTACAAAGTAAAAGTACTCAACTGGGTTCGGCCGTGTTCACCACTTTTGGGAAGTATCTAATTAAGATCTAAATAACCAGGTAAAGGGAGTTCAAAACTAACTAGTGATCAATTAAGTAAAAAGGAAGAGTGTAAATGATCAATTAAGGACACTGATGAGTTATGAACTCTGTTTACATGGTCATTTAACCCTTCTTTAGGAACTTCCCAAAACTGGTGAACACAACCGAGTACTTCTACTTTGTACTTTTTACACCCCTATCCACTGGCTATTTTGAACATAAAAAAGTGTAAAGCAGGAATTTTTCTGAAGGAACAAAACAAAAACAAAATATGTATATATATATATATATATATATATATATATATATATATATATATATATATATATATATATATATATATATATATATATATATATACAGCTCCGGAAAAAATTAAGAGACCACTGTACCTTTTACTTTCCTTTCCAAAAAGGTCAAAAAGGAAGGTTTTGAGTGAGGAACAAAAGGGTTAAAATTAAGAGACCACTGCAAATTGAACTTTTCTATTCCTCACTCAAAACCTTCCTTTTTGACTATTTTTTAGAAAGGAAAGAAAAAGGTGCAGTCATCTCTTCATTTTTTCTGGAGCTGAATATGTCCACTTCACACATGCTTACACGAAGGCTTTCCAGCCCACAGCTTTGACCTACTACAGTAGAAAAGTTGGTCTATTGTACTTCAAACAATGTGTTTGCACGTTGCTTAGAACTCAAATAGACTCAAAGAGCCTCATTCTCAAAAAGGAGTCACTCCCATTATAATGTAATTTGTACTGCATTCAAGGTAAAGTGATGGATTCTTTACTCACAGCTGGAGTTCTGGTTGGAACATATGCAATGTACGGCATAAACATTCATTCTCCTCGTCTAGTGCATATCACTTACTGCTGGATGAGTCAAACTGACATTTTACAGCAGCGCCATCATTCGCTCCATATTATTTCAACCTTAGTCTCCAATCATTGCAGTTTATTTAGGTGAAGTCAAAATAGGGGTGTAACACTTTATTATCAGGTAACACTTTATTTTGAAAGTACCAAAAGTGTGCCTGTAGATGCTTTACAGATTGTCTACTGACTATGTGTTACATTTGAACAAACTACTAACCCTTGGCTATATACTAACCCTAACCTTTATTCTATTGCTTATCTTAACCATTACCCTAAAGCTTATTCTACACCTAACCCTCACCTTTGATGCACAACATGGGTCAAAAGTAACCCGACTGAGTTTTTATTTTCTATATCTTTGCAATAAATGTATTTCTTCATTCAGTATTCCAGTTATTCCTCAATTAACTTGTTTTTGATCAGAACAAATAATTGTTTTCCTTTTTCCTTTCTTACTTTTTTGTATCACTACCCTTCTAATGCACAACATAGGTAAAAAATGACCCATATTCATTCCTTGTTATTTTGTGCACACTTTTGTGTTTCTTTGTTATATCTTTGAAATAAATCTATTATAGTATTACATATTCCAGGTATTCATTAAATGTCTTCTACACGATTTCTACATACCCTTTACCCATTTGGGTAAGAAATAATAGTAGCAACTGTTGGTCATAAATATTCACTACGGAATTTGATAGGAACATTTGATATTTGTAAATGTTTGCAATTAGGAACATTTACTAAGGACAACTATTCATAAATAATATCATAGGTCGCAACGTCACAATGGACAACTTCTCCGCCACTGTCCCTCTTGCTGAGAAGCTCCTTAAGAATAACCTGATCATTGTGGGGACTCTTCGTCTGAACGAGCCGGACATACCGCCTGTCATGAAGCCATCCAAATGTAATTGAATTGCTGTAGAATTGTTTCAAATAGTTCCAAATAATTAATTTGAAATTAATGGCGACATGAACAAGGTGAGCTATGTGCTGAAGAAGGGAAAGACTGTTGTCCTCCTGAGCACCATGCATGATGACAAAAGGAGGAGTGGACACAGAGGATCAGATGGTTCGCACTTCTACATGTAAGCAGAGCACACGGAGGTGGCCCATGGTGCTCTGGTGCAATGTTGCCCCCCTCAATGCCTGCACCTTCCCTGCACAGCACCCTGATTACATGGGGGGTATGACCAATGCCTACACCTTCCCTGCACAACACACTGATTACATGGGTGGTATGAACAATGCCTACACCTTCCCTGCACAGCACCCTGATTACATGGGTGGTATGACCAATGCCTACACCTTCCCTGCACAACACACTGATTACATGGGTGGTATGAACAATGCCTGCACCTTCCCTGCACAGCACCCTGATTACATGGGTGGTATGACCAATGCCTACACCTTCCCTGCACAACACACTGATTACATGGGTGGTATGAACAATGCCTACACCTTCCCTGCACAGCACCCTGATTACATGGGTGGTATGAACAATGCCTACACCTTCCCTGCACAGCACCCTGATTACATGGGTGGTATGACCAATGCATGGCGGCTTCATTCATTAAGGAGCTGGGCAAAGAGCTTTTCGTGCCACTTATGAAGAGGTGTATGGAGAGCACACCACACCTCCAAAACCATATTACAGAGGCAATGAGAAGATGTGGGATCAAAAAACAAAACACAGCCATCACCCAGCCACAGGAGGACATCAGGCAGGAGGGACAAGTGAAGAGGAAGAGCTGCAAGATCTGATCCCAGTGCACCACGCCTGTGTGCAAGGAGCACAAACATATCGTTGTCATTTGTGAGGAATGTTAGTTGGCACTGAAATGGCAATTTGTGCTGTACCCAATTGCACTACAGTTCAATATCAGTGTTGTCGGTTATCAGTGATATGTGTGTGCTATGTGTGACAATATATTTTACATATTTACTATTATTTACTATTATTATTTTAGGTATTATTGTTTGGTCCAAATCACTGTTAAAATAAATATTTTTAACAAAACTTATTATTATAGTATGTCTTTATGCTTATAATCACACTTGCATACAAAAACTATTTATTTTCATAAAGTATGAAAGTAAAAAATTAAATAATGATTTGTGGTAACCAAAAACAAGATATTTATTGAGTTCTTGGAATATTATATGATCAAATACATTTATTTCAAAAGCATATAGCAAAGAAACACTCAGCCATGCATGAAATTACATAGGAAATGAATATGGGTCATTTTTTTACCCATGTTGTGTATTAGAAGGGGTTTGCAAAGCATGTGCATCAAAGGGTTAACCTTAGCATGCAGTTGCTCATCAACAGATAGTTCTATCTATAGATCATCTACTGATGGACATTGGAACTCTCAAAATAAAGTGTAACCTTGAATCAAACAAAGAGCTAAGTGATGGGAGCATCTGTAACCAATCTGAGTATCAAAATCAATTATGTAAGTAGTTTAGTTAGCCAGATAGTATACAAGACTGTAAACGGGCGCTCTAGTATTGTCTTGTCTGCGAGATAGCATGCCATCCCCCTGTTCTGGTGTAAATCGCTTCTTGTGTGTTTGTGGTAGAGACACCCCTTTTTATGTGTACACCTGAATATTATATTCCATACATTTTTGCGTTTTCAAAAAGCAAATCTGTACTCAAATTCAACACCAAATGTCAAATTGTCTATGGTATAGCTTTACAAAGTTACATGTTAGATTACAAATTATATACGTTAGATATATTTGAAAGTATACACTGTACAATATATATATAAAACAAATCTTTCCTTTAACTGCATTTATTTTTTAATCTGGGTATATATCTGTTTTACCTATCAGTATGTTACTGTAATCAGAGGACTCACTCATTTCCATTGTCACAGAAACAAAACTATTTTGTATGACAAAGGAGCAGGAGGGTTAATAAGGTAATCACGAACATCATTAAGTCTAACAAGAAAAAGTAGGAGAAGTGATTTAATGAACATGGTCTCCATCTTTTATCTCCATCCACCTAGCTGAAATTAATCAAGTCAGAGTAAAAGCCGTGTACCGAATTACGTCGTTTTATTAAAAAAAAAGCTACAGAAATGCAAGGCACCTTAGATGAATATTAAAGAATTCCGTGGACCATGCAATTTCAATTAGGAATCAAAATTGATTCTCCCTTTTAGACCGAAATAGGTGTGTATAAACCTCTCGTTGTGTGTACATATCTAATCAAAAGAAAATGATTTGCTCGGCAACCGTGAGAAGCTACTGATGAATTCTAGAGCCGTTGTACTTCCATTATCAACACCAACAATGAATCGGTTGAAAAATGTCTCCGTAGCTGCAACAAAACACCGTATTCAGGTCCCTTTTTAAGCCACAGACGATGTTGAATTGAATAAACATCAGTGATGTTGTACACAGCCGTTCTCAGACGCGGCTCGCGAACACGACACAACACTGTATCTGGGCATGACACGAGACACAGAAAAAAATAAAAAAACTCAGTGACTCACAACAAGGTGGAGTGCAGATAATAGATTTATGGGAATGTAAGCAGATTTGTGTGTACGGACGATCATTGGGAGCCTCCCTGTAAACAGGCTTTAGAGAAATCAAACCGTTAAATGGGAAAATACATTTATTAACTCAATCCGCTTAGTTCAGGTTCAGCTCTTCGCTCAAATTAAGTTTGCTGCTGGATTTCACAGGATATTAGCAGGAAGGAAGGAAGTTAAAGGTTTCATTGGAATCACTGGCATGTCGTTGAAAGGCACGTTGTTATACCGTCCTTTCATCCCCATTGGAATTATTTTCGTCATTCTGTAAGCAGCTGAAATGTGTAGGCTGGCAAAAGAAACACCACATCTACTGTATAAGCATAAGCAGTCGGGATTTGTTTGTTTTTTTGTTTCTGCAGCTTACGTTTCCTATCAACAAGAATGAATGCCATTAAATGTTGTCATCCGTAAATCTCGGTGAAAACTCAAGTGTTAGAGGCAGTTAGTATATAACTGTGGTGGTAAGTTTCACTGCCTGTGTGCGTGCGTGCGTGTCTGTGTGTGTTTCACACTGGTAGATACATGTGTTTTATTTGACATAGGATCAACCACAGGCAGGTTTTTATTGTCCCAATTAATCCTCAAGGCCCAATTTCGGCAATGTTTGTAGGTAGACAGGCCACTCTGGGGAATAACTTTGGGCACACAACAGCCATCACACACACACACATACACACACACGGATACACACACTCACACATTCACTATTTGCATCTTGCAGTGATTTATTGTACATTTAATTACAGTACTGCTGCATCCCCCTGATGAGACATATGTGGCACTTAATGAATGCATAAAAAATTCAGAAGCGAATTAATAATTGCCATATTATCTACAGATTTACAAGGCGTGCGTGTATCTTGCCTTCATTACGAAACAGCTCATCCGACACATTGTGTCGAAGACTTTTACAGACTTTGAACGCACAGACAAACTAAATTGATGAATTGGTTGAGCCAAAAGAGTATAATTTATGATTTCTCTACAGCTCTCTTAATCCTGACAACACCCACGCGCCCACAGGCATCATGCATTCTATCTAGTCTCATAACTATTACACATAAACATGAAGGTGGGCGGTGATACGGACAGGTGAGTGGTCATACAGACAGGTAGGTGGTCATACGGACAGGTGGGTGGTCATACAGACAGGTAGGTGGTCATACAGACAGGTAGGTGGTCATACAGACAGGTAGGTGGTCATACGGACAGGTGGGTGGTGATACGGACAGGTGGGTGGTCATACAGACTGGTGGGTGGTCATACAGACTGGTGGGTGGTCATACAGACTGGTGGGCAGTCATATAGACAGGTTGGTGGTCATACGGACAGGTGGGTGGTCATACAGACAGGTGAGTGGTCATACAGACAGGTAGGTGGTCATACAGACAGGAAGGTGGTCATACAGACAGGTAGGTGGTCATACAGACAGGAAGGTGGTCATACAGACAGGTAGGTTTTCATACGGATTGGTGGGCGGTCATACAGACAAGTGCGTCATACAGACAAGTGACCTTTTTCATCTCGACAATTGGTCTTCTGACTAATCAGACCGACTCAAGAAACAAAGAAACTGCGGTGAAATGATCTGATGTGATCGCAAGACAATACATGTGGCTCCCTGTGTTAACACGGCTGTGTCAAGTTTGCGGTCGTGTACCTCTTGGCTATTAAGGAACTGAAATCTTGTCTACATCTTGCCTCCTCCCACTCCTTGGATCTCATGACCAAACCACATCCCGGCAGGCCTGAAGGAAAACTGCGACTAGTAGCGCGTGAACCTTTTACAGGCCCACGGGTAAACAATTGGCCGATCTCGGGGCTAAGCACGCACCAGGTGTGTGCCCCATGAAGACTGGAGAACATTGTTGCGGTGGGTCTCCGGTTCTCTTCGTCACCGGTCCGGTCATGTCCGGTCAAACATGCGACAGAGGATCTCCTGCATTTATTTCCGCACGACATGGACGACGATAGTACTGACGTGGTTAAAACAATGGTAACCTCCTTGTCGGGCATGAGCTGTTCGGGAGAAACGCTTGGAACTTTTGAAGTGTGATGAAACTTCAGTACTACTTATTGAAGCTTCCTCCATGTGAAGTCAAGACGATGATGATGATGGTGAGTGGTACTGAGAGGAATGATTTGAGACTGTACAGTTAAGTTGTTGAAATCACATTTCCAGAAATGATGGGAGTGAAGTGTCCGATGGGGATGAGAGAATAATCTAAATGAAAATGGTGAAAGTAAAATGGCAATATCAGAATGGAACATTGGTGTACGGAGGATGAATTCACGCTGAAACTGTTTTATGAGTAGAGCGGGCGCCTGAGCCTTCCTAGGAAGAATTTCATCTTCTGAAAAGATTTAGTGAGCTTAAACGTTTTGTTTTCTCCCTCTTTTATTTCTGAAGTTGATGTGCAAAGCATATCTAATTGATGGGCACTTTGACTGTGCTTGATGGAAAATGCTAAACTCCAAAATGATTTATGGTGATGACATGGCTAAATCATCCTTGGAAAATAATACATTACTTTAGCTTCAGTACAGCTAATCACTATGTCCTGATGAAATGTGTGGATTTCATATTGATCAAGGCTACAACAATCACTCGTACATCATTCTAGAACTTTCTGACTGGTGCATTAATGGCAAATTCCTGATTTCTGTTGATTTTGGTTAATTGACTAACAACTATTTTAAAAGACAGAGAAATAAACAATTCATAAGTAATCAAATCAGGGGATCATTTATTGAGATGCTTTCGCATATGGATGGTGTGAATGCTAGACTTTTTCCACCAATCAAGCTGACGTGAAATTGATCAGCAGACAAGATACATTTGAGTCACATGTTATCACAACTGGAGCAAGGTAATTCGATTTTGGTAAGCCAGGGTGCCCATTAAACATTATACACACATGCTTTACCTAAGTAGTTCAATAGATGGATACCAATTAAAGGGATCTGGAGAAGGTCTGTATGGAGGAGTGGGCCAAAATCCCTGCTGCAGTGTGTGCAAACCTGGTCAAGAACTACAGGAAACGTATGATCTCTGTAACTGCAAACAAAGGTTTCTGTACCAAATATTAAGTTCTGCTTTTCTGATGTATCAAATATTTATGTCATGCAATAAAATGCAAATTAATTACTTAAAAATCATTCACTATGATTTTCTGGATTTTAGATTCTGTCAATCACAGTTGAAGAGTACCTATGATAAAAATCACAGACTTCTACATGCTATGTAAGTGGGAAAACCTGCAAAATCGGCAGTGTGTATATGTATACGTGTGTGTGTGTATATATATACCGATCAGCCATAACATTATGACCACCTGCCTAATATTGTGTAGGACCCCCTTTTGCCACAAAAATAGCCCTGACCCGTCACGGCATGGACTCCACTAGACCTCTGAAGGTGTGCTGTGGTATCTGGCACCAAGACGTTAGCAGCAGATCCTTCAAGTCCTGTAAGTTGTGAGGTGGGGCCTCCATGGATCGGACCAGTTTGTCCAGTACATCCCACAGATGCTGGATTGGATTGAGATCTGGGGAATTTGGAGGCAATGTCAACACCTTGAACTCGTTGTTGTGTTCCTCAAACCATTCCTGAACCATTTTTGCTTTGTGGCAGGGCTCATTATCCTGCTGAAAGAGGCCAATGCCATCAGGGAATACTCTTGCCATGAAAGGGTGCACATGGTCTTCAACAATACTCAGGTATTTTGTGGTATGTGTCAAAGTTACATCCATATGAATGGCAGGACCCAAGGTTTCCCAGCAGAACATTGCCCAAAACATCACACTGCCTCCGCCAGCTTGCCTCCTTCCCATAGTGCATCCTGGTGCCATGATTGGTCTGTGGCTACGCAGCCCCATACGCAACACAGTGTTCTGACACCTTTCTGTCAGTACCAGCATTAACCTTTTCAGCAATTTGAGCTACAGTAGCTTGTCTGTTGGATCGGACCACACGGGCCAGCCTTCGCTCCCCATGTGCATCAATGAGCCTTGGCCGCCCATGAACCTGTCACCAGTTCACTGCTTTTCCTTCCGTGGACCACTTTTGAAAGGTCCTGACCACTGCAGACCAGGGACACCCCACAAGGGTCAGCTGTTTTGGAGACGCTCTGACCCAGTCGTCCAGCCATCACAATTTGGCCCTTGTCAAAGTCGCTCAGATCCTTACGCTTGCCCATTTTTCCTGCTTGTAACACATCAACTTTGAGGACAGAATGTTCACTCGCTGCGTATTATATCCCACCCACTGACAGGTGCTGTGATAACGAGATTATCAGTGTTATTCACACAGTGTTAATAATGTTATGGCTGATCGGTGTACATTCAAGTGTGATCTTTTTTATTGTATCCTTTAAATTGGTGTCAATCCATATACCATACAATCCAGCACTAATAGGTTAAATTCATGAGTGCACGGAGGGTGGCTCCTTTTGGACTCTTGATAAATTGTCAAAGCTCTGAGGTCATAATGAACGTGCTTCATCTACATGGAAAAATACAGAACATGAACTAGTACTGTGTCCCATTTAGCATTAGATAGATAGTTAAATAAGCTACGTTCAATGTGTGTTTAATCAATACATCTAAATTCATATGAATAGGGAGAATATGTTTACTTGATAATAAATCAATTTAGTTTTAAGTAAATAACATATTCAATAATTATACTTTCAATATATTGTTACTTCAGCTTAGTGAAATCTGCTGTGTTCATGCATACACCGCAATATGTAATTAACTTGTGCGCACGTGTAAGTTAATTATGTAAATTACACACTCGTTTAACAATTCAAAATGGCCGCCCGCAGCTCTTGTTTGCCTTGGACCTCGGTGAAATCCCCCCTGGGCCCACGCGGCACCAGGGTGCAAGATAACAACACGAGTCAACAGCAGCAACAACAATGATGTCCTGACGTACCTGATGATGAGGGCTAACCAGCTAAAGGTACTCTGGAGGACCCGTGTCTTTAGCTCGGCAGGAGCATAGGAGCACGTCCTCTGAAAACACACTGCCGTTGTAAAGGAGATCCAGCAGACGTCCTCCCTCGCCACAGAGGAGCGCATCACTTTATTAGGCTCCAAACAACCCGGCTTCATTTGCATCTTGTTTGGATGAAGTGGAGTGAGTGAAGGCTTTTAGGGAAGGACGTCACACCGCGGAGCGTTGGGACCAAGTGCATTCGTTGCATGGACAGTGACAGGTTGACACGGGCGTTGTTGACAAGGCATTGGACCACATTGATCTGAGGACAGTTTTGTCACTGAGTTTTTGTCACAGATTGCTAACTTTATTGCCTTTATATATTTCAATGATGGCTTTTATTTTGAAAAGGCTGAGTTAGCGCTGCTAGCATAATATCCTGCTGCTAGAAGAATGGTGATGAAGCCTTGAATGGCCATCACTAGGTTTAGTTACTAATTATTTCCCTTCTTCAGAGATGCTATCAGGTCTTCAAGCCTTAGCAATACGCTTTAGACTGTCAGTTCCCATTGAGGATGCAGTCAGTATAATGCTCAGTTAGACATCAAATGCCTGGAAAAAAAGCCCCAGTGTCTCTGGTTTTGCTCTGGGATGCCCATACGGTAGAGAACTAACGGTGAGCCAAGTGTTTGAATGACTAATGGGATACGGAGTAATGCCAAGAACCATCCCCAGGGTGAGATGGTCAAATATGTTTACCCTGGTGGAAATACATCATTCAAGGCCATGCCCTTAGGCCTGCTTCTCTGTAATAATAATAATATTAATAATAATAAATGTCCTAAATCGGAAATTTCTAAACAACACTCTTGAAATATTTCCACGTTAGCTTAGTAGAAATTTCAAACTTAAGGCTTGAACCTGCACAGCAGTTGTAAACAACGACTCACTTGGTGAACATTTCTCCTCCGTTACTACAGGCCATGGGAATTTGTCAGGAAACGCGTCAGTACCTTAAAACACAATCCAAAAGGGTATTTGCAAAAAACAAACAAACTATTGAATCAAATAAAAACAGTAAATCCTGTCCTTGTGGAACCTGTGACCAGCTAGCAATGCCACAACACGGAATGCATTGCTCATAATGACAGTTACTGGTCACATATGTTTACATTGTGTCACTGGTATAAAATATGATGAGGCTAGAATCATATTTATGGGCCCAAAGTTCTCAAATCTGATGTTGGCACAATAATTGGTTTCTTCAGCCTCCCAAGTAAAATGCCAAGAGTGTCAGATTTTTACCAAGATGCCAGAGCAATCCGAGCTGCTAGCCCAGAGGGGGTGTGGGGAAGGGGTTATGCTTCAAGAACAACGACACTAATTAAAATCATTTACTTATTGTTTCATCCACATTACAGATGACAGCGGATCAGACGCGTAATTAGCAGGCTGCTAAGAATTGTTTTTCGTCTTTATTCTTCTTTTTGTCTCACATGTTTTCCTATACTAACCATCAGTGATCTTGTCTTTGAGGTTGACTCTGTCTTTCTCATTCCCTGAATGTTCATCAAATTGTAGGAACTCGAGCCGTTCTAGGCCGAGCTAGCTCTGTTTTGTGGCTCAGTTTCTCTTCAAGTTCCATTTCCATTTTAAATGTATTTAATTGTTCATCATTTACTCTTTGTTCATCCCTCTTTTACTCTGTCTTCATCCCTCACTTTCCCTGTCACTTCATCCACGTAATCACTATGTTACAACTTTGTGCTTCACGTCTCTCATTCTCTTTCCCTTTCTTTCCCCGTTTCTTTCCTCTTTCTTTCTTTCTCCATTCTATTTCTCTGTCTCTCACTATTTCTTTCTCTCTCCTTATCAACCCCCCCCCTCCTCACTTTCCCAGTCCGACAGAGCTGGAAGGGTCTACCAAAACAGCAATCTGTCAGGGCCATAGGTTACAATTCACCATCTGCCATACAATTAAATTAGGGGAGGCTGTGTGTGTCTCTCTCATTGTTTTGACTCTCTCCCCTCCGTGCCCACGTCTCCACTGTGATTTGCAGGCGAGGCACTCCAAGCCCGGGGTTGTGAGATGCAGACACGGAGTGAGTGTCCTGGATGAAGACCAAGTAATATGGCCCCAGGTTCACACAAGCTGCTGAGGCCCTGTGTAGCTGGCCCAGGAGCGGGCCTCATTCATCATCATCTCATGCCATCCCTTTTTTCAACGCCGACGATGAGACTGAAGATGAGTCTCTCTCTTTGTATTTATCTCTCTCTCTTTCAACCTCTCTCTCTCGCCATCCCTCGTCTCCATTACGGAGACCGTTAACAGTGTTCCCCCGCCGCCAACCACCCCCCCACCCCACCCCCCCCACCCCGCCCCGTGAACGTACGGTGGATTTTTCTTCCCCTGACATTCCGTGCTCCGTTTTGGCCAGACCGGGTGATCTGCACCTTGCAAACAGCACGCCCGTCGGTCTGTAGCAGATGCCAAAATAAGAGTGAGAGTGATGTGGAGAGAGACTGAGAGAGGACGGAAAAGATAGAGATGGACCTAATGGCCCCCGGGCTCTGTCTGGAGAGCTGAGTGGAGCCACGACTCTGGACACAATGACCTGTATTACAGATGTCGTATGGGAATTTGATCAACCTGTTGTTGCAGGAAATGCAAACATTACGTGTATTCAAAGTAAAAAAAAATAAAAAAAGTTTTAAATTGGCCTCAACAGCAAAGGAATCAATATGTTACATTTCTGTTTCAGTTCTTTAGCAGAAGCTCTTTTCCGGAGCGACTTAGAGTAAGTGCATTATTGAGACGGGAGAAACTCACAATTCAGTCATGGGGAGTATTTATATATAATAAAGTACTGTGGCTTTCAGCAAGGTTATTGCTGGGGGCGGGGGAGGTTCATTAACAGGTGTTCTCTTCCCCAGGCCGGGAGGACTGTCTTTTAACCCCACATCAGGATTAGTAATAACTCATTTCCCATCATATAGCAGGGTAATGCAATTACCAGCACACACAGTTAATGTGATTCCCCAAATCAGTGTGGTAAATGTGGAATATGCTTCACCTGATAAATGGCAGAGAAATTAGTCTCCCTACAAAAAAAATAATAAAGAGCTGGCCAAATTAAGTTTGGGCCTCTCCCTGTGTGGGCAATTACAGAATGTGTTAGGCCTTGTCTGGCCATAGGTTGAGCCTCTCCACAGTCCATCAGGTGCAAAGAAACACGGACACACACAGGTAAATGTGCATGCACATAAATCAGCCCATTGTCACCCTCAAAACGTCACGGGACGTTTCACTGCATTAAACTGGAGAAGATTAATGTCACACTGCTGATGTTTACTCTCAGTGGATCATGAGATTCAATGAGAAACCAAACATTCCCAAGGTTTAACTCAAAGTACGTATATTCAGTAGCAAAAGAAAACTGTCAACTGGTGGACGTTTTTTCGTCTGCGAACATGATGTCATTGATAGGCATCAATCAGACTTGTTTAAAAAATAAAAAGTATTGCATCACAAGACATGACTTCTGGAAAGAAATATGTAAACTTTTGGACTGAATGTGTAATACGTTGTTTATATGTGCATAATCAACCAGTAGAATCACTCGTACCTCAGTTAAGCATGAAATTACACTTTGAAGGCAGGTGGTTTTGATGACACGGGGCACATATTAGGAAATAAATATCATTGTACACAACTTCCGATGGAAACGTTTTGGCTGAACAGTGGCACACATGCAACCAGGGGCCAAAAATCCCAGAACACATCCTTAAAGACAATTGTATGTTTTGCTTAGTAATTTTTATGTGCTGCATTTAGTATTTCTTACCCTTTGTAGGATCTGCAGTATTATGAAAACAGTTCATCTACAGTAATATAAGAAACATTTGGTGCAGAGCTGCCAACTCTCACGCTTTCGCCGTGTGACACACGTTTTTGCCTGTTTTCACACGCACTCACGCCACACATCCAATTTCTCACGCAAATAAATCCGGCCGAGACTCGTTTGTTCGTTTTTCAAACTCCCCCGACAGTAGATGGCGCTGATGAGCGCCACTGAACCCTATGCGCTGCACCTCGACATTAGCGACAGAAGAAGAGATACCATTACCGCGAAAGACAACAGGAGAAGAAATGGTCACTACCTTGAGAAATGGCAACCAGGAAACATAAGGTAAACATTTTTGTTTGTTTTGTCTTTCCTTTTGGCAGGTGTGGTTTGGCTACATCTGTTACTTAAAATTGCCGCATGCATATATGTGTCATGCATGTTGCAAATTATGCAAATTTTATCTGAACTTTGTTAATGGATCAACCAACAGTATACTTACAGTATGAATCAATCAAAAAAAAAAATCCATTGTGTTTTGGTGCATTTTCCATAGGTGACAGGAATTTGAGAGGCTTGCTCCAGTCGCCAAGCTCGTCCGGGTGTTGCCCCATGCAAACACAGACGCTGAGAGGGTGTTTTCAGTTGTGGGACTGAACAAAACCAAAAGAAGAAACAGCCTAGCATTGGATGGCACCCTGTCCTCAATAATGACCATAAAGATGGGCAATCTGGAGCCCTGCTTCAAATGGGAGCCCCCCTCCGAGATCATCAAGGCCTCCAAGAAGGCCACAGGCCAGTATAACCATGCCCACAGATCATAGACAAGGACTTTAACCAGCTTCTGATCTGCATCTGATACTGATTATGCCTCATTTTGTTGTTATTTTTGTAATGCATTCATCGGTTTTATGCTTGGAAAAAGTTGTACTGTTTAAGTACTTTTAAGCAAGTTCAAGTCTAGAAGGCCCTACAAGTAATGATGCCGAACATGAATCAGAGTAACTTCAGGTGTTGCACATCTTCAGCAGACCACTCAAAAATCCACTAGAATGCAGGAAATCACATCTACTTAATCCAACATTTCCTGGGGATGGACATTCAGCTATGTCTGCTTCACAGAATGTAACTAATATTGTCCATCTCCAATAGGCTGCCCCTATCAACGGCTTTGGGCCTTCCCACAAACCCCCAGAATGCAGGGTACAACATGGGTACAACATCAAATTCCTTCCAATCCTCTGATATCTGAGCCAACAACTTGTGTGGCTGCATGCGTGGCATATTTTTGGTCACCCCTAACAAACTCTCACTCCAAGGTTTTTAGAAAAGTTGGCAGGTATGTTTGGCGTCCATTTAATTCCATAAAGCCTGTAAGTGAATACATTATTTTTAATTGGGGGTAGGTAAGACTTACAACAGTGACGATTAAAGAAACCCCAGCGAATGCGTGACTCTGTGAATGCATTGCATTTAGCAAGGAAAACACCAGCTTCATAGTGTGACCCCTGAGAGGTCATTATTTCATTCAATAAGGGAGAGATTAGCCTAACAGCGCTGCTAATGTACCTGGAGCAATGTGACGCAGGCATGACATATAATATTTGAACACATTGCATTCGTGTTAGATTAGATTTTTGATTCAATTTAAAGTTCAACGTTTATTTATCAAATGCACCTTATAACACAGCGTCATCCTGCACAATGAAATTGTTGTGACATGGCACACGACATCTATGTAGTGTAGTACGATTGAAGAAATATATAAATACAGCAAACATATAGCAATAATATACATAACAATTTAAACTAGCAGCAATTTTCAAAGGAGCAGGATGGGAAAGTATTGTATGGTATATTTGACAATACAGTGAAATATTGAATGTTGTTGTGTGTAGAAACACACTGAAAACACATAAATACAGTATGTCAAAAACATTTGTCAAACATGATTGATTTTGGAACGGTGTTTTGAAGTGTTTTTCTTATATCACAGATAACTTTAAGCATTTTTTTTTTTTTTTTGCGTTCTGCTTGGGCGTGTGTGTTTTCTGCCGCGGCATGTGTGTGCGTTGTGCATGGCTGTGTGTGCGTTGTGCATGGCTGTGTGTGCGTTGTGCATGGCTGTGTGTGCGTTGTGCATGGCTGTATGTGTTTTTGTGCACTTGCGTGCGTGTGTGTGTGTGTGTGTTGTGCACAAGTCCCTACATATTGAAGTGTCCAGTTGAGCAGAGACATTTCAGGTTGTCACCCCGGGTCAAGTGTTCTGCAGTCTGATGAATTACAAATAGAAACTGTCTCGCTCCAAATTCCAATGCTGTGCCGTCTGTGAAACTCCATGAACTGAGGTCCAGCCCCACCCTCTTTGCTAGACATTTCCCTTTCTTATGTCCTGGAAAAACACTGCATGTTGCATCGTTGACACTGCGTCACTGCGCGTTGACACTGCGTCACTCCACATTGACACATTGTTGACACTGCATTCCACTTCATTCCCAGTCCTACCTTGATATTTACCTTTGCCTCCTCAAACTGTCTTTCCCTTTCCCTCTCTTTCCCAAATCTCTCTTTCTATCTGTCTCTTCTCTCTACCTATAGACTTTGGGTATTATGTCCTTTCAGGCCACAGTAACATGTTTTAATTGCCTACCTCTTACATTCATGTTTTTAAATATGCAAAATAATTAGATAATTAAGTATTATCTTGTAAAATAGCGGATATTGCCTTGTTTAATGTTTTCAACTGAAATGTTCAGAACAATAAAATGTTCTCATAATATTTTTTGCCCTTCCTCACATGGTTTGCTTGCTGTTCAATAGTCAGAATAGATAACGAACAGTCAGACAGTGAAAAAGTTTTTGTCTATATGCTGTGTTGCGTGGTCTATATGGCGTGTTGCGTGGTCTATATGGCGTGTTGCGTGGTCTATATGGCGTTTTGTGTGGTCTATATGGCATGTTGCGTGGTCTATATGGCATGTTGCGTGGTCTATATGGCGTGTTGCGTGGTCTATATGGCATGTTGCGTGGTCTATATGGCGTTTTGTGTGGTCTATATGGCATGTTGCGTGGTCTATATGGCGTGTTGCGTGGTCTATATGGCATGTTGCGTGGTCTATATGGCGTTTTGTGTGGTCTATATGGCATGTTGCGTGGTCTATATGGCATGTTGCGTGGTCTATATGGCATGTTGCGTGGTCTATATGGCGTTTTGCGTGGTCTATATGGCATGTTGCATGGTCTATATGGCATGTTGTGTGGTCTATATGGCATCTTGTGTGGTCTATATGGCATGTTGTGTGGTCTATATGGCATGTTGCGTGGTCTATATGGCGTGTTGCGTGGTCTATATGGCGTTTTGTGTGGTCTATATGGCGTGTTGCGTGGTCTATATGGCATGTTGCGTGGTCTATATGGCATGTTGCATGGTCTATATGGCATGTTGCGTGGTCTATATGGCATGTTGTGTGGTCTATATGGCATGTTGCGTGGTCTATATGGCATGTTGCGTGGTCTATATGGAGTGTTGCGTGGTCTATATGGCATATTGCGTGGTCTACATGGCATGTTGCATGGTCTATATGGAGTGTTGCGTGGTCTATATGGCGTTTTGCGTGGTCTATATGGCGTTCTGCATGGTCTATATGGCGTGTTGCGTGGTCTATATGGCGTGTTGCGTGGTCTATATGGCGTGTTGCGTGGTCTATATGGCGTTCTGCGTGGTCTATATGGCGTGTTGCGTGGTCTATATGGCGTGTTGCTTGGTCTATATGATACTGGACGACATTTGTCTTTGACGTCATGTTGGAAACACACACACACACACAAACTGTATATACTCACCCAACATGTAAATATGTTGAAACAATATTGTAAAATCTGTGAAAATCCCCAAATCCCAGTTCCCATGGGCCTGCCCATGCCTATATGTTACAATAATGAAGGTAAAGAAAATCAGGACAGGATGAAAGAGGTGGAGAACCAAGAGAGATGTGGAGAGACAGACAGAGCTACATGTAGAGGGAGGGGGCGAGGAGAGAGAGACAGAGCTACATGTAGAGGGAGGGGGCGAGGAGAGAGAGACAGAGCTACATGTAGAGGGAGGGGGCGAGGAGAGAGAGACAGAGCTACATGTAGAGGGAGGGGGCGAGGAGAGAGAGACAGAGCTACATGTAGAGGGATGGGGCGAGGGACGGATGGAGTGGGTAGAGAGAGGGGGAGGGTTGGGACGGAGGGAGGTAGAGGAAACAGGGCCAGTTTGTGCGTATGTGTGTGTGTGTGTGTGTGTGTGTGTGTGGGGGGGGGGGGGGTGGCATCTGGACCACGGTAATAACATGATGCAAAATGCTGTCCCAGAGAAACCACACATTAACATCTGTTTACTGGCGTGCTAATACTAGTCATCACACACACACACACAGTCCTCAGCAGTCCCTCGAAGACAGTGTGTATGCGCAGGTGTGTGTGTGTGTGTGTGTGTGTGTGTGTGCCTTCAAGAGATAAGCAGGATGAGAAAGGAGTCGACGTGGCAGAGGATGTGAGTCATATCAGGTGATCCAGGTCCCAAAAGCTTTCCAATGAATGAATGAATAATGTATTTTATTTCAATAAAGTGCATTCATCTGCATTCATAATAATGTTTTGGGCTGATTATCTTATTACAGAGAGACATCTTAGTCTTTGAAAACTTTGGGCAAGAAATAGAAGTCTGTCTTAGAAATCATTGACAATGCAATTCAGAAGAAAGGGTGAGACAAACCAAGTCTAGTTGCCTCATAAACGCACTACAAGCCAATTCAATATCTCAAAGAAATCTCCAAGCATGAGTGAGAGGAATAATAAAAAAAATAAAATGAAAGAATAAATAAATAAACTCCATGACGTTATTTCATAAAACTTTCTTCTGGAAGTAATATCTGAGGAAAGAAAAAAAAACATAACCCTTGCCTTCTGGTACTTTGAAATACTGTTCATTTGTTTTTTGGAAAATTAGCCTTTGAACTGTACTTTTTTTTTTTTTTAAGTCCTTGCCTACGCTTCTGTCGGTTGTTCATGAAAAGCCCTGGCTGTTTAAAGCTATCAGAAAAAAAAGAACAAAGTGTATACAGAACCAACAGAAGCGTAATCCCTTCATGTTTAACAGAGTCAATGTGTTTGATTTCATTAAAGATGCATTTGAGCTGCTCCGATGCGAATGGGAAAAGCCTGCCTCGACCACAGCCCCACCGACTCATTTCCATACCCTGCACTGCGCGTACATTTGTAAACCAGGCAACAGACCTCCGTTGGCATCTTATGAGAGACTCAGTGTTGGTGGCATCCACACTGTGGGTCTTGGTTAACCATACGTGGCTGGCCAGCGGTGTAGGACGTGCATGCCTGCATGCCGTAAATAGGCCGGTCACACGACGGATGTCAATGCCATGTCTTACAGTGTACTTCAGGACTGCCGTTTCCAATGCCTGCATTCGTTGGCAGACATTTTTTTTTTCCTTCTGGGCGGTCTGGGAATGCAATGTAATTCTATTGTTATTACGGTGTTTAAGTTACATAATTGTGAGTGATTGTCCTCATCACACTGTGATCAACTTCGGCATTCGATTACGGCACATTATGGCACTTTGCACGCATAAGAATGGGACAAACCATGAATAAACTGCTGAAAACGCCGGCGCGGCACATAAATCAAAAAATGGGATTGGGATTTTTGGTTAGGCGCAAACCTGTAGAAATATCCATCTCGAGATTGAAACGAGAAAGCTAACGGCAGTTGGATACAAAATGATGGGACAGAAAACATGCACGTGTTTGTCTGTTGGCCTCCTGCTCCTCTGCATTCCATTTTCAAATTCCAACATCATTGTGGATATTTAATCCCAAAAGTCCACAAGGAGATTACAATCAAAGAGATGCCATGTTCAATTTGAGAGGCGATTTGTTCCAATCACCACCCCTCCTTTTTTCTCTAATTTTATTCATTTATGTCACCATGAGAAAAGCCTTGCACCATAGTTTTCCATGCAGGGAAGGGACAGGTACTTCAAATGACTCGTTCCATAAGGCCCACTGATGGGCAAACCTAACCAGAAACAAGGCACAGAGAGACATGGGATTGAAAATGGAGGTACATAGTTCCTTCAATTTCATAATATATGGAGAGGAAGTTTATGGAATTGCACTGTACTGTTATAGAAAGAGTAATGGCGGAACGGTCCATCGCACAACAGTGTGAGTGTGAATGAGAACAAAATAGAGCAAGAAAGAAAGAGAAAGAAAGATAGAAACAAAATGAAAATAAGAAAGAGTGAGAGAGTCAGAGTGAGATATAGAATGGGTGAAAATAGAAGATGTCAGGTCTTCTTCTGGAAGATAATGGAGACAAAGTTAATAAGACTGCTGCCTATTTCAATGAAATGAAAACCCCTCAATATGCAGTAATAACTTCATTTATTATCAATTAGCCCAGAGGCCACTCACCTTAGTCCAGAGGCCACTCACCTTAGCCCAGAGGAACACACAAGTGCAACAGTGTACTAAGAGTGGGTGTCTAAAGAATAAACATGTCTCAACATGCCCCTACTGAGTTTATGGAAATATATATAGATCTGTAGCTGAAACTCTGTAGTCGTATTTAAGTAGCTCTATAGCTATAACTCTGTATCTGTAACTCTGTATCTCTGTAGATCAGTAGCTCTGTAGATCTGGTAGCTCTGTAGGTCTGTAGCTCTGTAGCTACAGTATATCTTTGTAGCTGTATTTTAGTAGCTCAGTAGCTGTAACTCTATCTCTGTAGATCAGTAGCAGTGTAGATCAGCAGCTCTGTAACTGTGGTGTGGAAGATGGAAAATGTTCGCAATGTATCAAGTAAAAACTTCTTCAGTCATTTGGATAACAGTTAATTATTTCAGGTTTAATCGTATAAACGGGGACAAGCATCATGACAAAAAGAGTACAAATACAGAGACCAACACAGAGTGGTGTCATGACAGTTGTTCTCATTTTTACAATGCCAGTTCAATCTTATATTCTTTCCTAGCTGTACAGGTGATGATATCAGCACTTGCAATAATGTACATGCGTAGAATTGTTGTTGCCATGATGTAGCCTAGAGAATGCAAGGTTCCATGTTACAGACATAGATCCAGGAGACATAGATAATCATAGAATGTCGGTTGCCCAGACAACTTGGTGAAAGCTCACACATGACAGCAGAGGCATGTTACTATTGGTGGTTTTGCTAACTCAACTCTCCCCATAAGGAATAGAGTCCTGTTCACCTCTATAATACAAGGTGCAGGAGCCCCACTGATGCTATTAAGACGTACCCCCAAAAGGGAGACTTCTTTTAGTGGTTTCTGCAAGGCCCAAAGCCTAGTCTTCCACACATAGATGGAGACTAGGAGCATTACTCCTTCCAACATTCCATTCATTACAGCCCCTGAACACAGATTGAGACATCATGTGTTGCTAACAGGGTTGTTGAGTATACTTAATGTTTCAAGCATACAGAATACGAGGTCCTAATAGAAAATTGAAAAAAATATGGATATAATAATTAATACATTTTCTACAATTCCTCCCTTTTGTCCCAACAGGGACAATAAACAAATTAATGTATTAATCTAGAAGTAATGCCACCAAATGTATTGCAAGAAACCTTACTGGATCTTAAGGACCAGAAGGTTATAATTACTTTACATAAGTTACTTTTGCATACAATCATTAATGATGTTAAATTCAAACAATTCATTTCAACATGCATGATCAATGATTACACAAGATAGAAATTAGTTTAGTTGTTTCTGTTACAGTTTTTGTTCGCTGGTCTTCCTTCTTCTGGATAATTGAATAGCATTCATCTGTATGTGTCGGTCATTGACTCACCACTCTGGGCTAAGGCCCCATCTGGGTTTGAGGTTTACCATCATGGCAACTCCAGGCTTTAAACTAGGTGTGGACTTTTGTGATAGCTATATTTATGTAGCTGTATTTTAGTAGTTCCGTAGCTGTGGCCCTGTATCTGTAACTGTTTCTCAGTAGATCTGTATCTCGGTAGCTCTGTTGCTGTAACTGTTTCTCTGTGGATCTGTATCTCGGTAGCTCCATAGCTGTAGCCCTGTATCTGTAACTATACTTGTCTGTAGATCTGTATCTCAGTAGCTCTGTAGCTGTAGCCCTGTAACTGTAATGTCGCAGATCAGTAGCTCTGCAACCACATCTCTGTAACTCATTAGCTGTAAACTCTGTAGCTATAACTCCGTAATTGTATTTTAGTAGCTCTGCATCTAAAACTATATAGCATAATTTTTTTTGTCCTGTAGCTTTGGGTGTCATTGACAAACTGAGGACCACAAACCTCCTACAAAGACTGGTAGATAAGTTCAGAATTTAAGACATGAAGAGGCTATGTCTTATCTGAGAGACAAATTGTGAGAGATAGAGAGACAGAGTGTGAGCTAGGGAAATAGAGAGACACAGAGTGAGAGAGAGAGCTGGGGGAATAGAGAGACAGACAGAGACAGAGAGAGAACACTCCCTAAATCTGCTTTGTCATTCGGGTGGTGACCCACTGTCAGCTAAGTATCTTAGTATTCTTCAGAACGTCTAGCTTCCCGATGCAAAGTGGAGTGACGGGACGGTGTCAATTTAGCCGACTTTCCACACAATAGGAAAAGGGACATAGTATTAGTGCTGCAGTCTGTTCGGCCGCGGGAACATGTCTGAATATGCTGTGCAGAATTATTCCATGAGCGTACATACATTTAAAACTGACACTTTGCGACGAATCGATTATGTGCGGACTGTAGCGTGGGAATACTGGATGTAAAAGGTGAGCTAAAGGCTTCTGCCTATTTTTAAGGTCTAACGAACATACACAAAACTACGCACGGTGGACTGGGCCAGCTGCCCGCCTCCCTCCAGCAAATAGCGGTGTCATCTGCCGGTCGTGCTGAGGTCTACGGCCTGTTGATCATGTACTGGCATCCTAGTGGTCGTTACGGCCGGAGGCGCCACCAACGAGAGCGTGATTTAGCATTAGCATACCAAGCGTAGATGTTTTCCGGAGACATCCCGCGCGACCCCCGGCGCTGACGTCGGTTGTCAGGCGCCACGGAGGACGACAACATGGAGTCACAGGGGTCACATTCACGTAGGTATTCACTGGGAACTCAGTCGGACTGGGAATTTTCTGCAACGTCCCTGCAGCACCTCACACAGTAACTTCTCCCATACCTTGGACTCATTGAGAAAAAGGTACAAAAAAACAAAACAGAAAATAGGGATTCCACGTGTTTCCTACGGACCCAAATCTGTCACTGGCTGAGATGCTTTCCTGCCGCAAACAGAGCATCATCCGGTGACAGTAATGAGAACATTGCTTCGGGTATATATATCTATATATTTATATATATTTTTTTACCTTCCTGTCTAGTTTATTGCCTACGGCCTCCTCTTTCCCTAACTATTTTTACTCATGCGACAGCGCTAAAAAACACTTCTTTCCTGGGTCAACAGCTTTTTGTCACTGACCATTTCGAGTCCTGAGAAGAGTAGCGTATCCGACGCCGGGTTTGCTGCTGATGGCGATACAGGTTATATTAACTTGAAGAGAGGATGATGGCGTGGAAAAACATGGCCAAAGGTCATACTAACAACGGCGACAAGAGGACGATAGGAGTCGCGGCAACGGGCAGTGTGACTGCAGACATGCTGAGACCCCGTAGACAGCAACACTAATTGTCAGTAAATGCTGTGTCGCGGCAGGATTGGTCTCGGCCTGGCTTGCCAATCTCGACTTGATTACTCATGTTCTAATGGAGCCTTATCTGAGCGTTCTGAGCAACTGTTGATTCCCGGAACTTCAGAGTTAAGATGCGAGAAACGCAGGTGGGTTAGGTAATGAACGGGTTTGACACTGTTCGCACAAACACACACACACACACACACACACACACATAGGCATGCAAACAAACACACGCGAAACACACAAACCGACATGGCCACACGCCCACACCTTCACTCTGAGAAAATCTCCTCATGACAGTTCTCATTACTGACCATACGAACTTAAGTTAACCGCACGAGGAAACCAATTAGGACCTTGTCATCAAAATGTGTCCTCCCCATGGCTGTTACAAACGATAAGCTGGGAAATCTGGTAACCACCGCCATTACCGACCACAGAGCGCAGAATAATGTTTATAAGCTAATAACTCCATTATGGCTAGGTGCCATTAGAAGTGTTTGGTGCTGGAGACTTAATTGAACATGATATGGAAAACAAAAGATATGCACATGAATGTGTTTCCTCTGTCGAATGGAATAATTCACGCGTCGGGCTGCTGCTGACAGTCTGTTACAAAAAAAAACTAAACAAGAAAAACGTCCCACCACGCCACAGTTGTAACATCGCAGCACATTAGACTGCTCTAACTGTGTTTGTGACCGCTTTACTAAACCGATAAGGCATCTCGTATGTGATGTATTGTGGTGTATTGCCAGTATACAACAGGTAAGCACTGTGTCCAGCAAACCCCCCCCCCCCCCCCGCCCCCCATCACCGCAGCACATTCGGGTCATCTGAGGTAAACTAAGTAACGCTCCACCTGTTACAGCGAGATGATTACTTCAGGTCGTCTGAGGTAAATTTCTGAGGTAAATTAAGAAACCCTCCACCTGTGGAACCGCAAGCCTATTACTCTATTGCAAATTGCAATCGTATTTTCCAGTGACGAATTAGACCTCACATGTAGCATGTAGCAAGTCGGCTGTGACCGATATATAACCATAAACGAAATGGTTCACGGGGAGAAGTAACCATATTGACTATTTTCTTTTATTCAGCCCTTTATCTGAAAAAGACAGAAAACAATGCATGTTTAACACAACAGTTTTTTTTTCTCGAGAAAGCAATGCTTAGCCAGGGCACTGAAGCGTAGCGGAGCTGAGAAATGTGTTATACCTATACCTAATTCATTGTTTGTTTGCCTCATTTTTGTCCAGTGAGCACAGAAGCCTAATTGGAAATGGAATCCTAATGGGAAATTGATGAAAAGGACCCATACCAAGACCGAGCTGAACCCACAGGTTAATCAGCCACCTCAGTCTTTTGTTTGTTTATCGCAGAGCCTTGTTAAAAATAAGTAAGTTAAAAAATAGTTGTTGGCGAACTTCATTTGAGGAGAGCCTAAAGAGGTTTAAGGGCCGAAATAAAGAATTTTAACGGTTGATATTGAACCCGGTTTACATAAGAGGAGAAATAGGTTTCTGGGTGGATGATCGGGTCCTTGGAAATAGATTTTACTACGGGGTCTGTGAGGAGATAAAATAAGAAAGACTTTATTGATACTAGCTTTTTGTTTTTCCTTCAATGGCGAGCTTGTATTCAGGCCCAAGGAGTCACGTCCGAAGTAACTCCAAGGCCTTGATCCCAAACAATGATATCAGGATGTGTACCGCTTGAACCCTGTCACAGACTCCAAGTTATTCAAAATACAAAGGCTACAGTGCACGGAGGGAGATGGTAAGACGATCGAGCCAGAGAGAGAGAGAGAGAGAGAGAGAGAGAGGAAGACAAAAAGAACCAAGCATGAATGAAAAGTGAGGCAGAGCGAGAGAGAAAGGGGAGAAAAAGGGAATGAGAGAGAGAAAACAGAGGAGGAAGAATAGAAAAGAGAGCGCAACCAAGGGACCAGAACGAGAGAGAGAGACAAGAGAGCGCAACCAAGGGACCAGAACGAGAGAGAAAGAAAAGTGAGAGCGACCAAGGGACCAGAACAAGAGAGAGAGAGAGAAAAGAGAGCGAGGGGCCGACGAGGAGAATACAAGCGACTGTCCTCTCCTTCAATCTCCCCTGTGACTTTCTCTTCACCACCTCTGATTAAATTACCAACATATCTCTTAGAGACCCAGAGGTGCTCATTCTCCCTTATCTTCCATCCAGGTCTAACACGACTCAATTCCGGACTGCCCTCCACCCTGTGACCTTCCATGGAGCGGCCGCTAAAGACGGTCACTGAAGCGTCTAATAGGTTTCAGCCGTTCTAACTAGTCATCAGACGGAGTCTCTCTGAGTAAAGGCCTGTTATTTCGTCTGAGCTCTTTGTGTTGCTGCGGAGGCAGTCATTAATCTCTTATCGTGGGTAGATGTGGGGGATGTAAACCAGTTCCCCTGGTAGGGTCCGTGTCACCCCGGATTGGATACATGCAGGGCAAGCAAGGGGCAAAACAACTCCCACTCCCACACACACACACACACACACACACACACACACACACAAATACACACATTCCAATCTTTAGACGCCCGGGCAACTTTAGAACGATACAATACTGTATTGTGCCAGTGATTTCTTTCCTTCATATTTCCTTCCCTTATTCCCTCCAGTATGTAAACAGAAAAATGCAGGGGAGAGGAACGTTAACGCAAGTTGACATGGCGGTTCCCTCCAGCCTGCCGTTGCCAGGGACTCCAGCCTTCTCCAAAGTACACACTAATGAGAGGGGAGAAAAGAGTTTGTTTGTGGACAGGCTGATCTTTTTCTCTGTGGCTGTCTCTGGAATCATCTCAGGGTGTCGTGATTGAACGTCAGGCTTCTCCCCCAGCCTGAATTCCACCCCTCAGCAGTTGAGTGACTTGACGCCTTCCTTTTCCCCCCAGCCACTTGTTTTTGCGCGTTCACCCATAATTTCAACCATTATAGGAGTATGGTCCTGAATATAAACATTGTGACATCCCTCTCAAACTAATTTCAAGTTCTTTTTTTTTTTTTTTAAGTGTTTCCTTGTTATTTAAACATGCTGGTTGCCGTGCATATAATTACGACGAAACAGACTGTCACTTAATTGCAGTTCTTTCTGGAGGCGTGCTGTGGTAGTGTGTACAATAAAAGATGGATGTCACAAGGCTGTGAAAGAGGAGAACGTTTATATATTTATTTGTTATTGCGATTAACTGCTTTTTGCTTTTATGTCATCAGTCACGCTATTGTTAAGCTACTCAGATGCATTAGAACACAAATACTGTGGTCTTTTCTCTGCCAGCCCCTCGCCTTTTAGGGCTCGAATGCCCTGCTTGGAGAGGACGCGTCGCCGTGCTGTCAGTGAGTGGGTGGGTGGCATTTGACCCCTATGACCTCAGGTCCCCCTCCCATCCCTGCAGACAGGCTCAGGAGCAAACTAATCTGTCAACACGGTCTCTCCTTGCCCCGTCGCAGACACTGAGCCCCTCCCCACAGACAATCATCCAGCCTGTCAGGAAGAAGACATCTCCTGGAGGAGGGACGGCCTGGACACGAGGGACAGATATGGGGAGAAAGAAAGAGACTGATGTGGACTTTCATTGAATGGCGACGTAACTGAATATGCCACCCATAGACAATATGGTTCAACGTAAAATACATACTTCTATATTTTTAAAAGGTTTCTTTTCAGTTCATTTGGAAAGTAGCAGTGGATGAACATTGGGCAATTTGACACGGTTGGATGCTGGATGTGAACCTCTTCACGGGATGCACACCTCTTATCAGTTCTCGGACCGCTTCTGTTCAATCTCTATATGCAACCTGTGGGCCAAATTCTACAAAACAACACAATTATCTACCACAGCTATGCCGATGATACTCAAATATATATGGCTCTCGAGCTGTATGACAACAGCTCAAAAGATTCACTGTGTCACTGTATAGAGCACATAAATACCTGGAAGAACCAAAATTGTCTACAGTTAAACCAAGATAATTGTGTTTGGCAACAGAAATAAAAGAACAAGTATTAGTAAAGAGCTGGATTCTCTGGCCCTTAAAACCAGGGACCAAGTGCGTAATCTTGGTGTTCTGATAGACTCAGGCCTCACATTTAACAGTCATATCAAAGCGGTCACCAAAACAGCATTCTATCATCTAAAGAATATAGCCAGAATCAAAGGCTTGGTGTCCCAAAAAGACCAAGAGATGCTCATCCATGCTTTGATCTCTAGTAGGGTTAACTATTGTAATGGCCTCTTAACTGGACATCCTAAATAGACTGTAAACAACTGCAGCTCCTTCAGAATGCTGCTGCTAGAATGTTAACCAGGACCAAGAGAACAGAGCACATCACCCCGGTTCTTAAATCTTTGCATTGGCTTCCAGTCAGTAACAGAATAGATTTGGAAGTGGTGATTTAGTTTATAAATCTCTGAATGGTTTAGGACCCAAATACATTTCTGATATGTTTGAAGAATATAAACCGAGCAGGGCTCATAGATCCATGAACACAGGTCAGCTAGTAGACCCCAGAGTCCAAACTAAACATGGAGAAGCTGAGTTTAGCACTTATGCTGTACACAACTGGAATAAACTACCAGAAGATCTTAGACGTGCCCCAAAGGTATCAATTTTTAAATCCAGGTTTAAAACACTTCTCTTTTCAATTGCCTATGACTGAGCACTTCCACTTAACCACACTGTTTAGCCTTATAGCTTCCTATGTTTCTATCCCATTTTTAATCTTTATTGTCTTTGTTTTCTTATTGTATTTTTTCTTATTATGATGTATTCATTTGTTTTGATGTTTTCATATGAGTATTTGTTTTTATGTTATTGTACTTTCATATATTTTTCTTTGTAAAGCACACTGAACTGCTTCGATGTATGAATTGTGCTCTATAAATAAACTTGCTTGCTTGTTTATTTATTTCACTGTAAAAACTCCACCTGTTGCATCGCTACACCCCCCCCCCCCCCCAGTGTTCCAACTCTCCATTGTACTGACCGACTGCTGGGAACGCCGGTTTTCACCTCTGAACGCAGCCATTTTGTAACACTCGCAGCACTGTTTTGAATGTACCTCTGTCTCATCCAGCACACTGCTGAAAGGAATGTGCTCAGTAGACAAGCTGCATATGCAAAAGTGTTATGTGTGTGTACGTGTGTGTGTGTGTGTCTGTTTGTGTGACTGTATCGCCAGCGAAGACAAAAAGTACAAGCGAGCACGTGTGCGGAAATATTTAAGAGAGGGTGTCCGAGCGAAAGCGTGGCCTTTTCTTTAAAGTTATCTGAACAGTAAAGGTGTTCAGTGTTTTCCGTAACATTCTTGGACAGTTAAAAGGCTCTTCGTTCATTGCAACGTTGTGCCCATTCTTTCTTCCCTAAAGTCACTGATATATCAGCGTAGGCCTACTGGAAAATGCACCTTACTGTGATTTATGTTGTTTGTGGTAACAATGCCTTAAAAGCCTTCCGCTACAGATGGTCTGAAATGAACCAGACGGCTTCCTATGGCTCATGTCAATATCAGGCTGATCTCATGCCGATCCCGTGGTGATCCCGTGGTGATCCCGTGGTGATCCCGTGGTGATCCCGTGTTAATCTCATGTCTATATCATGTCGATCTATGCAAACATGAACGGATGTGATCAGCGGAGGTAGCCCGTGGGATACCCGAAACATGAAAGCACTTGCCAATTTACAGTAGGGCATGTTGGCAGCCGCCCACCGTCACACGTGCGTCAGGGGGATACCACGGGAACACCGGGCACACAAGAAACCAAAGGAGAACATCTTCTGCGCCGACGTCAGACCCGGTAGCGGAAAGCTCCCCGTCGAGCGTGAGTGTTCGCCGTTCATCCCCGATCTTGAACTCGACCTCGGTCGTCTTCGTTGTCGCGGTCAATTTCGTCTTGGACATCACGGTCGTTCGTCATCCTCTTCCTCGTCCATAACGTTTATCATCGTCACCACCATCAGCGCGAAGAGACGGAAGGCGGAGCGATAGATTATCTGCTTTTGTTTACTGTTGTGTTTACTCTCAGCCAGGCAGCGATAAGTGGAACGCATCAGTGTTTTGACTAATGCTATTCCTCCCTTAATTATTTGCAGAAATGGCGCATCTCCGAATTCAAAATTGTCTGATTTAAATAACAAGGTGAATCTATAAAATATCCCATCTTTCTTTTTATTTTATTTTTTTGCTGTAGGCATTTTGTCTGATCTATAAAGGCCTACATGTGTACTATGTAATTTTTCATTCCCTCAGGGGAATACTAAATAAGACCAACGGCCCACTAAACGTGACGGAAAGTGAAGGAAAAGTAAAAAAGAGACTTGCATTGTGAAATGTAACCCTCATTCCGGCAATAAGGTCAAACCTGTCACCTTCACTTTCCATCTGTCTCCCTCTAATAGGCACAGAATGTTCAACTAACGCAAGACATATTACAATCTCAACAACCACACAGTCAGGATGTCACCAATAACTCGTAAGCAGTCCCCTTTTTGATGTAAATAATGAGCAACTGTCTCTCCATGTTAGAGCGTTCAGCCCAGCCTCGGACCGATCCTGACTCAAGTTAATATTCCTCTTCCCAAGGACAAGCCAACGTGGACTAATAACAATCGGGTTTGGACGGTAATAAATCCAATACAAAATTCCCATTTGATCATACACTGAAAATATCTGAGTCGCCACAAACTGCCAGGTGTTCTTTCATGCATGTGGACATTGCATACAAAGTAATTGGGATCCTGTTGAACTGATTTGCATGCCTCTGCAGAGGCAACGTCCAAAATTATTATACCGGAAAGAAAGTTAGCATCAAACGCACATGCTCAATGTCCTCCAATTGATTGTTTTGCCTGGATTTTTGTATAAACTGAGTGGATCTGGATTCGGAATCTGGTAAATAAGGAAAAAGCAGAGACTGGTGTGGGAGAAAGACAAGCACAACAAACCAAACAGCATCATATTGAGTGAATCACAATGAGCCTTCTAGGTGCGAATAGCAATCAACTGGTAATGCCCCATTTGAACAGAAACGCGTGTGAGCATGTGAATGTGAAAGTGCCTAACAGGATCAATAGCGGTCCCACCTCATCATCAGACTACATGATTGGGATTTTCGGTCTCCAGTCGCTGTGCACCAATCACAGCCTTTCTTATTAACTGATTCGGGCTGTGTTCTCGCGTGCATCCCAATGAGTGTGTTTGTTCCTGGACGAATCTCAAAGTTTACTTTGAAAGCGGGCATCAGTTTGGACTACCAATGCCCGCCTCAGTTAAATCCGAAACCTGAAATTTTTGGAAGTTGTTGACCAAACAGCTTTTTTTATAAAAAAAAAATTATGTTTAAGCTTATGGGATACGATAATGAAATAAAAACAGGAAGAATAGTAGATGATTCTAAATACTCTATCCTGCCCAATAGGAAAAATAGTGTTTTATATATTTATTTATTTACATATTTAAAAAGGCCCCTTGGCTATTCACTCTGTTTTTCATCATAATCTCCTATAATGACCTCAACGTCTCACACTCACTCTCTTTCTCATTTCAAGATTGCTTTATCTCCTCGGCATTGTGTGAAATATGCGGAAAACCTAGGTTTCTGATCATTTTCAATCTCTTCCCTGACTCCCTGCAATCTCATAACCTCTTCCCATCAACTTAAAAGTCGTAAGGACCCTTCCCCATTATGTCCTCAGCTGATCTCCCATGATGCACTCCCAGGGCTGATCCCCTGGTCAGCCCCGCGTCTGCTAATCTGCCCTTTCATCTGCTTCCGATGGGACCCTTTCATCGAGGGTTCAGATGTGATATTAATCAGCCGCTGTGTAGCTTTGAAAACGCACGAGTGCGCGCGCGCATGCAGTCCCCTTGAGCCGTCTTGCCCCTTATCCCTCGGGGATCTGAGAACGAGGACCATGGCGAGGCCGAGGCACGAGCCTCATTGACTCATAAGGGTCGACTAAGTCTCGCGAGGCCACTGAGTCTCTAAGTGGATTGGATGATGACGAACCTCACGGCGTGTCGCACTTCTCCCCCGAAAATCCCGAAACGCGGGGACCTCAGTGCTGTTTATGCTATTCCGAAACACAAACAGAGCACCTACCATGGGCTGCCCGGAGAAGTGCCACTCTGAAAGCAACTCTTAGTTCCAGTACAAAACACAGCTGTGTTAGTGTTTTGAGGCTTTAGCCCTAACACGGCTAAAAAAGCCTATCCTGTCATGTTTAATCAGAGCATTGTCAAACCGGGGAAATTGTAACGTGGGGGGGTGGGGGGGCTGGAGGGGTAAGATCACTATACACAACCCCCCCCCCCCGCCTCCTCCTGTGCTGCTACACTGCCTTGCTTCCACAGCCTTCACATGGTGTGAGCATCATCCGGGCGCTGGGCGGAATTGAAAGGTTTGTCCCGGAGACCCAGGCGAGATGGAAGGCAGTCGCTATCAGACATGACCAGTGGTGTGTGTGGGGTGGTGGGGGGGGTGGGGGGGGGGGGAGAGGTCCTCGTCGGGGTTATCACGCTGGCACGTCAAAGGGCTCAGCCTAGAGTGGCCTCCAGAGGAACAGGGGAAGAGAATCGCGGGACGAGAACGGTTGTGGGTCGTGTTTGTCGCTCTGGTCCTGTTCCCGTCCGTTCACTGACTCTCGAGTCTGTTAAATGGGCAATCGAAAAAGTAAAAAAAAAAAAAAAAAAAAAAATTCAAAGCTGCTTTGAAACACCACTCAGGCCATACAGCCATGGACACCGCCTCACAAAAACCTCAGAGCCCCCACCCCAAATAAAACAAAAAACAAAGAGCAGTGTACAAAGCTGTGCTGTGTACAAAAGGATGCTAAATCCACTAGACGCGGCGCACACACCCAGGCCCCCATGGTCCCCTCCCCCACGCCTGACCCTGGCATCGGACGTGTTCCCGTCCAGGTTCCAAAGCTGGAGGACAATGCCCGGGGAAAAAAAAAGGCTGAGAGCCGCCACTGTCTCCCGCCCGGATTTTAGGCGCAACACAGAATTTCCGAGTTTGGCACCCTCGGGGGCAACGGAGCCTCGGGCTCAGGCGATAAAAGATCAACTGAAACAAAATGGAGTCATAATCGATGCGAGCCAGAAGGGGGACGGAGGATTACGGGAGGCTATAGGACAGTGGAACCATACAAGCTCATGCTGCTGGTTGTCTGACCTTCCACTAGAGCTAAACGCCAACTTGGAACAACGTTCAAAGAATTGGCTAGCGTCCCTAGCACACAGCTTCTGTGCTTCATTTTGTATTTTATGAATATTTTCTCCATTTATTTATTTGTTTACCCTCAACAGATAGCCGTAGCGTGGATTCGGGCTAAGCTTTAAAAAAAAAAAAAAGAAAAAAAAAAGAAGTATATTCTCAGAGGGACTGGCATTTTTCTAATGCTAATTTAGAAAGAAAGGTCTTATTATTAGTTCTTACAAATGTTTCCCCAAAGCATGAACGTGTCTTGATTGTAGTCGTACTAAGACACCAATTTAAACCGCCTTTTCCTCAAAGGTTTTAAGGGCTGTAAACCGAATCAAAGGGAATGATGCTCCATAGTGGTCAGGGGACTTCCACGAATCAGTAAATGACATTCGTTCTCAGCGCGGGTTCCCCTGACAATACTCTGATGTCTTTGAGAAATAGCATCAATATCTCGACCTAACAGCTCTGGCTCCAGGGACTGCGTTAGGCAGAACAAAATACAAAATATAACATCATAAATGTGGGATTGATCACATAAGGTACCAGACAAATGTTTGGACACACTTAGCCGTTCAAGTGATTGGGTTAGTGTGTCAAAACTTTTGATTGGTATGGTATATATCTACCTTATATCTACCTTATATCTATCTTAAGATCCCAAAACAGTTGGATACCCTTACTTGTATACCCCTTTAATACAATAAGCTTAAATACACCAGCCTAAGACTCCATGCTTTAACAAACCAGCCTAATACCCCATTCTTTAATACACCAGCCTTTAGACCCTAGCCTTTTAAATACCAGCCTTGAGCCCTCAGCCTTCAATACACCAGCCTAATAACACAGCTTTTAATACACCAGCCTAATAACACAGCCTTCAATACACCAGCCTAATAACACAGCCTTCAATACACCAGCCTAATAACACAGCCTTTAATACACCAGCCTAATAACACAGCCTTCAATAAACCAGCCTAATAACCCAGCCTTTAATACAACAGTCTTAAGACTTCAGCCTTCAGTATACCAGCTTCCTGGATGATTGCTGTAATGTCTGTCCCTTTCCACTATGCATTTCTACTAGAGGAAGAGGATCTGTGAGAGAGGAGCACTAGAATCCATTTAGAATTTTAATTAGCTCTCTTTGTAACACTAACAGACACACATTCAGACCAGCAATATCCCTTCAAAGCTTTAAATTACCAGCCACTCATGGATTGAAAACATCAAAGGTTTTGGTAAAAGTGTGTCATTGTACTTCTAGATAGACCAAAAGTGTGTGTGTGTGTGTGTGTGTGTGTCAGTGTGAAAAGGGTATCGGTAGTGTTTGTGGGGACACTGGGTGGGTCCTTAGTTGTGTGTGTGTGTGTGTTACTCCATGTCCACTCTGAGGTGTTCAGTACTTCCCATTCCGACAGTTCCTATCAGTCAGTTATAATGCCAGTTATAATGCCAGTTATAATGCCCAGAATGTGATGTCTGGCCATCGACATTAGCAGACACCGGGCGTCTCTACAAATCGCTGCAAATCCAGAGGATGTTGGATTTTCTCTTCCTAGCTGCTCCTTCTGCGTATAATTGCCCTTCTTGTAGCCAGCAGGGAATGGAGAGGAATGAACATACATTAGCGGATTAGGCCCTAATCTCAATGTAGCACCTCACATTTATACCGGCAGAACACAGTTGGCTGAGAGAAGCAGTGTGCTCAGCCGCTGATCTGTCTGTCTGTCTTTAGGTTGCTTTCCATCCTCACTGAAAAGACTCCGGTTATTATTCTGATGGAGAGGAGTGAGTAAACTCCCTGGTGATGGAACGAGACTAATCTGACCTCGATCGTACCATCTCCGAAGGCATCTCCCAGCTTTTCCCCTTCCTGTTCACTCAATTACTTGGTGTAAAACAAATAGTTGCTTTCCAAGTTTTGAGATGTAGAGATGAGAAGGTGACATGTTTTTCCACTCCTGGAGACAGACCTTGTTCCCATTCACCTGGATGGATAATTTTCCTAATCAACGCCTCTTCCAATCAGCCAGCAGGTGCAAGACATTTAAAACTCTAAATTTGCATCTTCCATCTGGTTCTAGTCCTTCTCACCAGCTATCCTGGTGTCAAACAAATAAAGAGATTTGACACATTGTTCCACATCTATTCACAACGACGTGTTCCTGTGTTTGCGGAGGTGCCAACGTTTATTATAGGAAATCACAATTTAAATCAAATGCTTGTAGAAGTGTCTTTTCGCCAAAAGACTTCCAATGAAGTTGTAATTCAACATCGGGAAGTTATTTCATATGTCAGATGACTTTTGTCATGCTTCACTATAACTGTCACACCATACTAGATTTATAAACCAGCATGCTTGCTATATTACCAATCAGCGTGTCTTAACATGTGCGAGTGCCTTCCGCACGACTCCCATGATCTAGGTTGAAATTGAATTAGACTGAATGAAACTACTCGATTCCTGACATGCCGTGATCCTCCAGATTGGCACGGATTTCACTGACGAGGAGGACCGTTGTTCGTAAGGCGCTGCCGCCCCATCCGTCCCCGGGGACAGAACGGGACGTGCTGCTACTGCCAGGGCGCCATTCAAACCTCTGGACGACGGGAAGGCTGGACCTCTCCCTTGTGTGCTTTTACGGGGGGGAGAACACACCATTCTGGCCGCTTTCAATGGCACTACCAAAGGCGCAGTTGGACAGCGCTCACTGTGTTGTCCCTCGGGGTACAGCCTCTCAGCGCCAAACACTGCACATGTTTTTTTTTTCCTCTAACGAGGAAAGTTACTAGACTTTTATTTTTTTTGATATACAGTGCCCTCAATACAATGTAGAGGGTAGCACTTTTGGATTTTTTTTTTAATAATAATCGATCAAAGCAATAAAGTTGTTTTAGGCTATTTAAAGTTCATACTCACGCTCGCCATGTGGGTTCTGCTTGCCTCGGCTTGTCACACATCTCATCAGTCAAATAGTGAGCAATCTCTTGATTGGAATGCTCTAGTAGATTTTAAATTGCTAGGGACTGATTGGCGTTGTGGGAGATACTGATAAGATGATTGGTTTGTATGGCCACCTATTGAAGGATCGATGAAGCACATGATAATGAACCTCAAGCAAGTCGCAGGAAATAAATGAGTTCCCCGGGACACCGCAATAGATGTCCTGGGGATGCGTTGGCGTTATATGCCCCTTCTCTGTTTCTCTTCCTGTTACTATATATATATATATAAAGTTCTCCCGTTTCTTTGGCCAGTTGAAATCAGGATGTAACCAAACCCTGTCCTCTACCTCCAGGGTCTTGGGTAATTAGTAATTATGAATGCAGTCTGTGCATATGGTTTTACACTACCAGAAGGCAGGAGGTCTTTTTGTTCTAACAAATAATATTATAGATTTTTCAACTTCTTTTACAAAGCCAGGTATGTTTTTAGCAACTGCATATCATCCAACAGAAATACCAAGATATTAATAATATATCTATTTGTGCTCTTTTCAGAGTAGTAATTTCAAGGCCATTTAAAACTGAGTTATGGTTCCTACAGATAGGATGTACTTTTGTTCGTATTTGTTGCTTTCAGTGGTATTTTACAGTCCGAAAGTCACTTCTGTGATGCTTGGAAATCAGAGGGTAAGTAAGAGCAGGCGTTGTGTAGAAAACGCTGCAGCGCAGTATAATACTGTATCATTAGTGTATAAATAAATACCAACAAGTCTCACAGACTTTCCAGTATCAGTAAGATACAGTGTAAACACAGTGCGACTGAAAGTCTAAACAATATAATAAATAACAGACTAAAACTAAAACAAATGAAGTGTGAACTCTGTAATGTTGAGATAATTTAGACAATTTAGATGTGGTCGATCAGAAAGATTCTGAACCCACAGGCCACCATGAATTGTTAAATAAGGAAGTCGTGGGTTCGTCATTTCATGTCAATTTAAACACAGGCAAAGACAGTAACAATGTCACAGACAACATCTTTGTTTCTCATCAATAAACTCCTATCACGGATAACGATGGGAAATATACGGTGTCCTCCATAAGGATGGGGGCAGGAAACAGTTATTTGGTTTTTTATGAATTGCCTCTATACTCTATTACGTTAAAGTGTGAATTTTCAGGCATTGGTCTCCATATCAATCAGTCATTTGAAACGAACGCAGCAACAGTTGAGTCAGTATTTGAACATGTAAAATGTTTTTGAAGTAATGTTCCAGTGTTCCATGAAAACAAAACATGACATCAGATGTCATTTTTCAGGTTGTTAGATGTGGCAGGAAATGCTGTAAGCTGTACACGGGCTGCTTTGGCAAAATAGAAGGGGAAAAAAACAATTAGGTTATGAACAGCGCAACGTGCGGTTCTGTTCAAAGGTCGTACACTATGCTTTATCTTAAATGAACACATCAGCCAACAATAAATGTCCTCTTTAATGCTAATCATGTTATTATTTCTTCCCGAACCTCTCCGCATTAGCAAAGTGTTGAATGTGGAGTTGTTCCGAGCACAAAGAACTGACGCCAGTCCAGGGTGTTTACAAACCAGACTCATTGAATCAATATTGAAAAGCTGCGGCGCTGCTAAGAGGCCCATTTACAGTAAACATCTCATTTCCTCTGGATCTGTAGGGTTAGGGAAAATAAACCAGGCAGGCGGGCGCCTGGCTTTATGGTCCGCTCTCTCCTTGTCATTCCGTTCAACATGTCAACAGTGGGCTGCCTTGGTTCTCTCAATGGACCACTCAGCCGTATTTATGGGAGTCTAGCAGGTGTCATTGACTCTGTGAACAGAGTAAACTGTTTCGAGGGTACAGGGATGCGTTTTGTAAAAGAATAGGCCTGGGCGGGTGCAGTGAGCAGGGGATGGAGAGGTGCCTGGAGGAAAAGAGGTCCGGATGTGTAAAGGAAATGGCGGCAGGTTATCCATGTCCGCTGAAGGCGTGAGGGCTGCTGCTACGGCCGACCCCTTGAATGGGATTGTTGGGTTTACTAAATGTATGTGAGGATGGTGGAGGAGGGTTGGGCGATGCCAGTGTCTTAGTTTCTGTCTATTTTAAAGGATTTCAAGTTTCAAGGCAGCAGTTTCAACCGCTAGACCACCCTAGGCACGCACGTTACTCCAACTTGAACAATAGCCAGAAATGTCCTGGTGCAGCTATGGGACCGTAAATCGTCCAGCTTGTCTAGTCTGAACAGATGAATCAGATGTGGTATATGCGTCTTCACCACAGTGAAACCACTGATGAGGTAAAGCACATTGTTTCCATGCGTGTGTATTCCAGCTCCAGAAAAAATTACAAATAATAATAATATCAGCGCCTTAGCAGCTATGTTCAGTATTAAAATCGGGGTAACATTTAGGTTAGGCATTTTAGAGGTATGTTCAGGGTTGCACGTTAGTGCTAGGAAACATTCAGGTATAAAAGTTACCGTAGAAGTTATTGAGGTCAGATTAAGGTCCAGGTTAACTTTAGGGTTTGTTTTTGGGTTAGATATAGGTATAGGGTAGATAGAGATGTAGGGTATAGGGTAGATAGAGATGTAGGGTATAGGGTAGATAGAGATGTAGGGTATAGGGTAGATAGAGATGTAGGGTATAGGGTAGATAGAGATGTAGGGTATAGGGTAGATAGAGATGTAGGGTATAGGGTAGATAGAGATGTGGGGTATAGGGTAGATAGAGATGTAGGGTATAGGGTAGATAGAGATGTAGGGTATAGGGTAGATAGAGATGTAGGGTATAGGGAACACGGAATTCAGGTTTTATGGTTCGCGCAAGGTTTTTGAAATGATGGTAAAATCAGAAGAATACATCCCAACAAGGTTTTTGGCAGGTCCTGACTTCGGGGTTAGGATTAGAGAACAATTTTGTCCAAAGAATTTGGCACTGTGCTAGAATTAGGGTTACGCTTAGATTTAGTTCATAGCGGTTAGGCCCAGGTAATAGGGAATATTGATTTCTGTGTCTGGGAAAGGTCTCAGGTACCCACAAGGATGTAACGGAAGGAAGCGAGTGCTTGTGTGTCGGTGTGTCTGTGCACGTCTCTGCATTCCTTCTTTCTCTTTTGAGAAATTCTTTCCGAGTGAAACAAAGAACGTCTGTATCTGGGCGGATATCCTTAAAGCCCTATAAGCAAATGGAACATCGCAAACTCCTCTCTGAACTACAATCAGAAAAGAAAGAGGCAATCCATGTAAACAGCGTCAGATGATAGTGAAGGGAATTAGAGTGTGCCCCTCGATGGCAGCAGTCTCTGATCACCGTGCCAACCGTGTCCATGGGTACAATTTGAGGCATCTTGTGGTCTCTTGGAAAACATTTTGATGCACACGTAGACTTACTAACAGTGTGTAATCATTCAATTTGGGTCAATACTGGGATTACGACCCCTGTCAGTTCAACGGTAAGATGGTTGTTGATTGGCTGGACTAAAGTAAGGCATCGTGTCAAAGGACCACACAAATCTTAACGCTGTGGGTAGAACCCGTCGGGCAAATTGTTCTGCATATTCATGGAACTCTGAAGTGTGCTGGCATTAAAACAAGGTTGCTTCATTTACGACCCATCTAGAAACATCCCCGTCTCGCCATATCCACACGTCTCTTTGTCGCCTCCTCCTCTGTGCCCTGGGAACCTTTCATGTCAATAAACGTACAAAGTGGCGAACGCAATGGATTCAGAACGCACATGACCTCCGGTGTTCCGGAGTCATAGAGGAACCCATGTCCGTCGATGACCCGTGTAACTGTCCACGTTGATTGGTTGGTGTTTAACGTCGTTCGAGGCCAGGGACACGCTGATGTGTCTGTGACACTGTGTGATTGCTGCTGTTGTCTGCACGGTGCCATTAGAAAGGGGCTGCTCACCCAGCTGACGGTTACGGCAGTGGGTTTGTTCTAAGGGCCTTCTGCAGGTAAGCCAATTAGGCACTTGCTCTTCAGCTTTTGCACCATGGGTGTCTCTCTGTTGCAATTTGTAATTAAACAAGATTGATTTGTGATCGACTTCGTCAGTGGCTGCACTTGTCTTCAGCCACAAATTCGACCATTACAGAAGCTGGAGCTGAGCAGCCCCACTAAACCCCTCTGACGCTCAAACCAGTCCACCAACAGCTGGTGTGGTTTCTGAGCGGTCGTGTGCATTCTCTTGACCTGCAATTTACTGAAAACCTTAACATCTTAGACGCCAAGATGGGGCCAGCAAAGTATTTTAGTGAGGTGGGTTTGCTGCATTCGGATTAGGGCTTAGGGGCTTCGTAGGGGCATGTCTGCAAGATTATTTATAATGCATTAACATTATATGTATGATTATTATGATTCTTTATGTATTATTTTTCACTCAAGCAATAGTAGTAATGTTGTTAACTTGCAGCAGACCATCCTACAGCCTACTCACATGATGCTGCGTGGTCATAACTGGTCAAAACTCATACATTGGTTTTAAAAGAGCCACTGTGACATGGCTATTATTAGCAAAGCTTAGCCAGCAAGCCATCCAACATCCCAGAGACAAGTAGATGACCCTGGATTTCTGGTCCTTTCGCTCGCAGTCTCACACTGCGTAATTAATAGCGACCGATAACTCAATATTGTAACCTCAGGAAGAGCCGGAGCTGTATAGAAACCTGAAAGAACACAACCATTGATTTCTCATAGGGCACCAAGACAGATTGCACTGAACTTGGATCGCAAGACGGGTTTCCATGGCTACGCTATTGTATTTTTCCTCGGCCAAAAAAGTTTCTTTTTTTTTTTCAACTTTTAATTGCATGATTAGCCTTTCAAATAGCTGTCATGATGGTATAACGAAGCATTGGGGACACACAATTTGCTCGCCAGCCATTTCTCAAAGTGTAGGGAGATGTCGGTCTTTATTTCCAAGTTTGGGGGCGGTGTTGGCAGGCGACCAATTTGCTTGACTCTTATGTGCATCAAAATGAACTACTTTGTGCGTGGCATTCATATTTACTGGAACACGTCTGTGGGTGTCAGGGTTGTGTGTGAGTGTGTGTGTGTGTGTGTGTGTGTGGGGTGGGGGGGGGGGGGTGTTTTACACGTGTGCATAGTTCTGATGAGCCCATTCATTCCCGTCATTCGAAGACACATCTTCCCTGTCATGATAATACCTTCCTGCTGCTTACAGGCCCCTGGTTGTAAAAGTGCCACTATTGAGCCAAAACGGTTCTCCGAAAATTGTGCACTCTGCCTTTTAGGTTCCGACACGTCATCAAAACCACTCACTTTCAGAGATGACATTTCATGGCTAACTGAGGGTTGATGATGATTGCACTTATACACTCTGCACATATAAACAACATATTACACAACCAACCTAAAAAGTTTTTATAAGTTTTTTGTTATTTACAAAAGTCCCAGACTTCAATATTACTGCGGTCTCCATACGGTTGTCAAAACAGACCCAGACAAACTACAATATAGTGGCTGGTTTTTGTGGCGGGCCACACAACCAATACTAATGCAGCCGTCAGAATAGTTGCACTTTAAATATGCCAAACTGAGCCGGCTACTCTGTGCAAGACAATGCATTGTAAGTGTGAGTCATCCTTCCTGAGTGCTTCCTTATTCTTCTGATCTCTCTACTGTGTTGGCGAGTCTCTTCAGTCTGGAAGTGTCTTCACTCTTTGGTCATGTTATTCAGTCTGGATGTGTCTTCAATCTTTGGTCATGTTGTTCAGTCTAGATGTGTCTTCACACTTTGGTCATGTTGGTCAGCCTGGATGTTCAGTCACTGTATTTTGCCATTGTGTTTAATCTTGAAGTGTCTTCTGGATGTGTCTTCACTTTATTTGGTCATGCTATTTAGTCTAGATCTGTCTTCATTGTATTTAGTCATGCTGTTTAGTCTGGATGTGACTTCACTGTATTTGGTCATGTTGTTTAGTCTGGATGTGACTTCACTGTATTTGGTCATGTTGTTAAGTCTGGATGTGTCTTCACTCTTTGGTCATGTTGTTTACTAGATGTGACTTCACTGTGTTTGATCATGTTGTTTAGTCTGGATGTGACTTCACTGTATTTGGTCATGTTGTTAAGTCTGGCTGTGAGTTCACTGTATTTGGTAATGTTGTTAAGTCTGGATGTGACATCATTGTATTTGGTCAAGTTGTTTATTCTGGATATGACTTCACTGTGTTTGATCATGTTGTTTAGTCTGAATGTGACTTCACTGTATTTGGTCATGTTGTTAAGTCTGGATGTGACTTCACTGTATTTGGTCATGCTGTTAAGTCTGGATGTGACTTCACTGTATTTGGTCAAGTTGTTAAGTCTGGATGTGAGTTCACTGTATTTGGTCATGTTGTTAAGTCTGGATGTGACATCATTGTATTTGGTCAAGTTGTTTAGTCTGGATATGACTTCACTGTATTTGGTCAAGTTTGTTTGTCTGGATGTGTCATTACTTTTTTTGTTCTTGTTGTTTAGTCTGGATGTGTCTGCACTATGTGGCAACGCTGTTCAGTCTGGGAGTGTCATCACTGTATTTGGTCTTGCTGTTTAGTCTGGATGTGTCTGAACTCTATTTGGCAATGCTGGTCAGCCTGGATGTTCAGTCACTGTATTTTGCCATTGTGTTTAATCTTGAAGTGTCTTCTGGATGTGTCTTCACTTTATTTGGTCATGCTGTTTAGTCTAGATCTGTCTTCATTGTATTTAGTCATGCTGTTCGGACTGGATGTGTCTTTACTGTATTTGGTCATACTGTTTAGTCTGGATGTGTCTAAACTCTGTTTGGCCATGCTGGTCAGTCTGGATGTTTCAAGCTCTAGTCCAGAGTGCGGCTCTACTATGTACTGATAATGTCTCCCTGCTCACCCTGCCTCCGTGTATCCTATTCGTATTCTGTGCTCCCATCTCTTCTTCCTACCTCACCCTCACAGCTACAGGTGTTGTGCCTGGTTAAGACGCAGGTCAGACTTATCATGTCCAACCGACAAACCTTTTGAAGAATGGCAGTGGACGGAAAGAGTGTAGAGAATGCAGACGCCAAGGTTCAACAGAGCAGGTTAGATGCTGAAAAACAAAAACATTCCTCCAGCAGTGAGTATAGAGGATGGAGATGTCAGGCTTCAACAGATCAGGTTAGATGCTGAAAAACAAAACATTCCTCCAACAGTGAGGGATTCAAACTCTCCTAACGACTACCCCTTAGTACATATAACATGACAGCATTCACAATATGTTCCCAAATGCCAACATGTTTGATTTCTTTAGGCTGGTTTACAAAGCAAAATAAGGGATGGCCGCGTAAGGAACGTGTAAATAAGCGAGGCGTCATTGCGGACTGACACTTAAACGCATGCGTCTAACACTTTTAGACCAGTACAAAAGTGTCCTAGATCAGCAAATGCAAACCAATAGTCAATGCATCTTGTGTGTCTTCAGAATAAGCCTTTTCTGCATTGCACTGTGCCTCAGCCTCCCGGAATCCTGCCAATCCTCTCTGAGCAGTGGGAAATCTGAGACTGGGTGGTTTTCTGCAGTCTGGTCAAATCAGGTCAAACGAAACACAGCATACTAGACAGTCTATGGAGCAGCTTGTCCTCTTCTCTCCCATTGTCCAGCAGATTGCGGAGTCACTGTAATGTCTCCCTGGAGATGGCAGTGTGTGTTCCCTCTGGTGGGTGGCTGTGGCATTGCGTGCAAAGAGCAGCTATGAGCAGTACTGACCCTGGGAGACAGTGAAAAGGTTACCGGGACTTCTTGCCCTATCCTCTCACTAACGGGTTGGTGAGAAGTTCTGACAACATGACAATGGACATTTTGTCTTCTGGGACAATAATGAATTGCACTTCTTTTCTTTGTCTTTAAGAAACCTTGTCTTACAGACAAACCTAGTAAATGAATGATGACTTGGGGGAGGGTGGGGTTTAGCACATATAGCCATAAAAGTAGACAAAAACCTCTCGGCAATAACCTGGAACGAACCTGCCGTTCTGGGCATCCAGCTGATTAGCATATATCTCTTGCGTCTTAATGTCGGTTCCATAAGTCATGCTTATCATCAATGGAAGGCAAGATGTTAGCCAATTAGGGGTCAATCTTAATTGTTACAGACAAGACAGCAGACTGTCTGCCTGTCTTCACCTTGTGTGACCCTCAGCTAGACAAAGAGGGCCACATTTTTTGTTGTTGTTGATGTAATCTCCTGTTTTTCCAGGGGTTTCCTGTTTGATGTGTTGCTAAGCCAAAACTTGTCGGTTAAAACTTGTGGTTCCAGTGGTCTACACACTCTGTCTCTGACAGAGGTCACTGTTCTGAACCCAGAAGCCAGATTGTTTGTCAGACAAACACAGAATCCAAGCTACAAACCAGATAACGCATTGTGAAAGAACCCCTAAGTTCACACAATTTCTTCCCGTCCAGTGCTTTTCAGGAACAGATATCAGATCAATAAACTCAAAATAAACAGTGTTCACCAAACTAGAACAACGACTATAAAATTTTTCATTGAATTGCATTCATAGAAGAGTTTTTTTGACATTATGTTTGACATTTGTATCTGAAAGCGTGATTGACAGATAATTTGTTATGATGGTTTGACCCCACCCTGGCCTCCTTCCGACATGATAAAGACATTTTTGTTTGATTTAACTTCGTGAAAGACAATGTAGTCTACGCCTGCAGCATACCAATTAACACATTTCAAATTGGTCTGTATTACATTTCATCTTTAGGTGCCAAAAACCAATGATTAGTGTATTTGTGAAGCTGACTGTATGGCCCAGTAAAATCAGTAATACTGATTCCCATGATGCACTTACAGTAGATACATTTACAAATACAGCTCTGGAAAAAATTAAGAGACCACTGAACCTTTTTCTTTCTTTTCAGGGGACTGTTAGGAACAGAAGTGAGGAACAGAGTGAGCAACAGAAGGGTTAAAATTAAGGGACCACTGCAAATTGAACGCTTCTGTTCCTCACTCAAAATGTTCCTTTTCAACTTTTTTGGAAAGGAAAGAAAAAGGTGCAGTGGTTTCTTAATTTTTTGCGGTATGTACATGCAAATATGAAAGATGAACAAATTACAGTGCTGGGGACGGATCACTGCTGCTTTTAGGGTCAAGGCTCATTTTATACAGAGATATTAGAAAAAGAGAGAACAAGCAATTGCAGCACTAATTTAAGTATTTTCGTTACACTTGCTGCAAATCACCAACAGAGGGCGACCATTTTGAATCCATTTTCACATTCACTCTGATGGTAATGATTCGAAATTGTATCGTAACAAAAAAATTAGCAGAGATCCAAAAATTATACATGCATGTAGAGTTTATTATGTACAACTATACTCTATATAGTTATATATAGTGAAAGCAAAGCAAATATGCAGCTCTAGAAAAGACCACTGCACCTTTTTCTTTCCTTTCCAAAAATGTTGAAAAAGAAAGTTTTGAGTGAGGAACAGAAGCGTTCAATTTGCAGTCTCTTAATTTTAACCCTTCTTTTCCTCACTCAAAATCTTCCCTTTTGACTTTTTTGTAAAGGAAAGAAAAAGATGCGGCAATCTCTTAATTATATATATATATATATATATATATATATATATATATATATATATATACAATTTAAAAAGCCAGGTGAGGAGCAGTGCTTTGCTTTCACCAGATGCACAGCTTGGCACCCAGTAGTTCAATTTTGGTGTTTTCTCCTCATGCTCTCAGATTCTGTCAGATGACATGTCAGATGCCTTTTACTCAGGAATAGCATCCGTCCCGCCACGCTGCCATGAAGGATCTGATTGATGGAGAACTGCAGAGAGCCTCCTGGCAAGGTCTCCCATCTCTGAAGAGATACTCTGAAGATACACAATGGGTTCTTGGTCACCACCCTGACCAAGGCCCTTCTTTTAGCAACAGAGGGGTGGGCGGGGGCCTCTGCACCCATGCTCCGGTCCCTGGTCTGAACGACCCCCCCCCCAAAAAATATGGAATCAATTTCAATTTAAATGTACAACACAATCAAATGTGGGGAAAGCGAAAGGGGCCGAAGACGAAGAACAAGTTGAAGAAGCAGAAGATGGCATTGCACCCGACAACCCCTACACAACCCCTACACTACCCCTACACAACCCCTGCACTACCCCTAGCAAGGCAGGATACATGTGAGGAGGAAGACCGCCCGGGATTCAGTCCCACACCCATCCCTCAGGCTCTGTCACTGTTAGGCCTCACCATAGCCAACGCAGCCGAACCAGTAGAGTGGTGTGTTTGTTGATTTGGATTCTATTCCCTCCTCTTCCTCCTCTTCCCCATTACCGGAGATACACGCTGTAATGCTTTAAACATCGACATACGTCAACAATCATTCCCTGAAAATGAGCCTTCAACGGATGCCGTTGTGTGAAAGTCCTACGACGATGTGCTTTCTCTCCCCATTTCTGCTTGGAGTCAACCAAAAGTGTCCCCCCAAAATGCCTGCCTTTCATTCGAGCCTTTCATGAGATCTGCCGGTTCCTTTTGATATTACCGTTCTTCGTCAGTGCTTGAGTTCCTTTACAGACTTGGATCAGATTACTGTCACAAGGCCACTTTGTGTGAATGAAACCGAGTCAGTGGGGGGGGGGGGGGCGACAGGGCTGCCCTGTCACCCCGTTGTCAGTCCCGGCTGATAGGTCCATCCCTGCAGACATCAAAGGAGCAAGGTAGATGTAATCTTAAACCCTTCAGAGGTGACCTGGAGAAATGAAACAACCCTCTGGCAGAGAGAGAGAGGAATACAGGGGAAAACAGGATGTCTAGAGACAAGAAAATGGTTACCAATTCAGCAAAATATTGATTTGTACCTGTTAGTTAATTGCAGTCAGGTGATATGTCTGAAACAGTCCCTGATTGGGAGATGAAGAAAAGCAGAAATGTTTCGGCCCTCTAGTACCACAGCTATCTACCCAGATGTCTCCTATCAAACAGGACTCATTGTTTAGGAATAAAATAAATAAAAAGGATGACTCATTGACTATTCATCCAATTTCACTTCTTGTTTCCAGCTTTTTATTTATCCAAAACAGACAAACCAAATTAAAAATATGAAAAAAGAAAGTAAAATTGGCAAGCCTGGTTGGGGTAAGTCTGGCTGAATGGATTAATTTATTCTATTGTATTAATTTACCTAACAGCCTAAACTTTGTGAAAACCACATATAAAACACGACTCACTAAAAGCTACACTGTAGAGGATTTTAAAAGCAACACGCAAAAATAATTCCTATGCTCTCCTGGCCTGTGATCTGGGTAATTGACTAAAAAACAGATTTAAGATATGTAGGAACTGGGAGGGGCGAGCATTTAATTGCAGAAATCTGGTACCAGACTGCATTCTGTTAAATTGTGAAGTGTGAACACTGAACTGGTAAATAGAGACCCACTCTGTGCTTCCTGATCAGACTGATAATGAACTCATTTAAATATGTGTCTGGCCCAGTAGTTAGGACCTAATCGGAATTGATGGATCATTTGGGCCCAACCCGCATTAAACATTCATTATTACAAGCCTAACACATGGTCCGGACAGCGCTTTCCATATCAAACACCTCCATTTAGAACTGGGATAAACGCTAATAACGTGGGCGTGGACAACCAACACAGCTCTGTCACATGGGCACACATGCTTACACACTTACGAAGGAGAAGGCAGACTTGAATGGAAACCTGGGATTGGAATGTCATGTCGCCTCACGGCAAATGTTGAGTCAGGACACTTCATCCCGTCGACACGTCTGCAGGCCGAAAAAACAGAAAGGAATGTCTATGTGGATGCTTGTAGGGTAGTGTCTATGTGGATGGTTGTAGGGTAGTGACTATATGGATGTTTGTAGGGTAGTGTCTATATGGATGTTTGTAGGGTAATGTCTATGTGGATGTTTGTAGGGTAATGTCTATGTGGATGTTTGTAGGGTAATGTCTATGTGGATGTTTGTAGGGTAGTGTCTATGTGGATGTTTGTAGGGTAATGTCTATGTGGATGTTTGTAGGGTAATGTCTATGTGGATGTTTGTAGGGTAGTGTCTATGTGGATGTTTGTAGGGCAATGTATATGTGGATGTTTGTAGGGTAGCGTCTATGTGGATGTTTGTAGGGCAATGTATATGTGGATGTTTGTAGGGTAGTGTCTATGTGGATGTTTGTAGGGTAATGTCTATGTGGATGTTTGTAGGGTAGCGTCTATGTGGATGTTTGTAGGGTAGTGTCTATATGGATGTTTGTAGGGTAATGTCTATATGGATGTTTGTAGGGTAGCGTCTATGTGGATGTTTGTAGGGCAATGTATATGTGGATGTTTGTAGGGTAGTGTCTATATGTATGTTTGTAGGGTAGTGTCTATGTGGATGTTTGTAGGGTAATGTCTATGTGGATGCTTGTAGGGTAATGTCTATGTGGATGTTTGTAGGGTAGCGTCTATGTGGATGTTTGTAGGGCAATGTATATGTGGATGTTTGTAGGGCAATGTATATGTGGATGTTTGTAGGGTAGTGTCTATATGTATGTTTGTAGGGTAGTGTCTATGTGGATGTTTGTATGGTAATGTCTATGTGGATGTTTGTAGGGTAATGTCTATGTGGATGTTTGTAGGGTAGCGTCTATGTGGATGTTTGTAGCATAATGTCTGTGTGGATGTTTGTAGGGTAATGTCTATGTGGATGTTTGTAGGGTAGTGTCTATATGGATGTTTGTAGGGAAGTGTCTATGTGGATGCTTGTGGGGTAGTGTCTATGTGGATGTTTGTAGGGTAATGTCTGAGTGGATGTTTGTAGGGTAGTGTCTGAGTGGATGTTTGTAGGGTAGTGTCTGTGTGGATGTTTGTAGGGTAATGTTTATGTGGATGTTTGTAGGGTAGTGTATATGTGGATGCTTGTAGGGTAGTGTCTTTATGGATGTTTGTAGGGTAAGTACCACAGCTATCTACCCATATGTCTCCTATCAAACAGGACTCATTGTTTAGGAATAAAATAAATAAAAAGGATGACTCATTGACTATTCATCCAATTTCACTTCTTGTTTCCAGCTTTTTATTTATCCAAAACAGACAAACCATATTAAAAAAAATGAAAAAAGAAAGCAAAATTGGCAAGCCTGGTCAGGGTAAGTCTGGCTGAATGGATTAATGTATTCTATTGTATTAATTTACCTAACAGCCTAAACTTTGTGGAAACCACATAGAAAACACGACTCACTAAAAGCTACACTGTAGAGGATTTTAAAAGCAGCACGCAAAAATAATTCCTATGCTCTCCTGGCCTGTGATCTGGGTAATTGACTAAAAAACAGATTTAAGATATGTAGGAACTGGGAGGGGCAATGTTTGTAGGGTAATGTATATGTGGATGTTTGTAGGGTAATGTCTATGTGGATGTTTGTAGGGTAATGTCTATGTGGATGTTTGTAGGGTAGTGTCTATTTGGATGTTTGTAGGGTAGTGTCTATATGGATGTTTGTAGGGTAGTGTCTATGTGGATGTTTGTAGGGTAATGTCTATGTGGATGTTTGTAGGGTAGTGTCTATATGGATGTTTGTAGGGTAGTGTCTATGTGGATGTTTGTAGGGTAGTGTCTATGTGGATGTTTGTAGGGTAATGTCTATGTGGATGTTTGTAGGGTAATGTCTATGTGGATGTTTGTAGGGTAGTGTCTATGTGGATGGTTGTAGGGTAGTGACTATATGGATGTTTGTAGGGTAGTGTCTATGTGGATGTTTGTAGGACAGTGTCTATGAGAAATATTTTATTCATTAATGTTTGTTGATTGGGATATGGATGTTTGGACAGGTAAAATCCAGATGGTGTTTGTTATACATGTCTGTAAGGTTAACCGCTATTTGGGGCCATTTATCTTTTAATGTGTTATGATTTGTTGTTTAAATGTTTGTAAGCGCAATGTTCATTTGGATTATTGTATTTGGCTTCGTTTGTCAAATGTTTGTCTTTAAAGTTACTGTTACATTGTTGTCATGTGTTAAAAAATTGGAACATTTAATTATATTTTTATTTATAAATATATACAGTGGATATAAAAAGTCTACACACCCCTGTGAAAATGCCAGGTTTTGTAATGTAAAAGAATGAGACAAAGATAAATCATGTCAGAACTTTTTCCTCTTTTAATGTGATCTATAATGTGAACAATTCAATTGAAAAACAAACTGAAATCTTCGAGGGGTGAAAATGAGAAATAAAAACCTTACAATAACTTGGCCAGCCATCTCCAGTACCCAGACTGATGACAGCCAGGCGTAGGTTTGCCCACATGCAAATCTGGATTCTCCACAGTTACCTGCTGGGCTCTGGCCACCACTGGAAGCAGAAGGATTATCCGAGCAAGCACTTCCGCCATTTTGGGGATTTTGTCTTCAGTTGCACTTTGGCAATCCAAATCGTCCTAGCCCACAAGGGGTCAGGAGCCGATGTGTCCCACAAGGGAAGATGCGGCTTGCTTGCATTCGGATATAAGGTTACCTCTGGCAATTATTTACATCAGCTGAGCTTGACTTAGTTTGGCTTGATATTTTTAATATTAGGTTGACTTGAGCAGGTACAATGTACAACAACTATTTATTCTATTCTGAGTACATTGTTGTGTGCAATTTACAGGCAAAAAAAAAGATATATAATTAACAAAACAAAACATGAAATAACAAAAATACATGTAATTGTGCATAATCGTATTGAATCATTGCATAATCCTAACTGGGGAAATCTAATGGGGGATTTTTGGAGTCTAAGCTAGCCATAGTTCAGTCGATAATTGAGAATGTGCAAAAGACTTGAAGAACTGCAACATTACGAAATATAAAAAGAACACTTCATCAATATTCTTCATAATTTAACAAGGTAGAAATCAACTTGACAAGCAAAATAATGACAAGCAAAATAGTTTTTTGTTATAAGGACAAGGACATTCAAGTATGTAATCACGGACCAACAGAAATTATTCTATTTATCAATAATATTTTAAGGTGAACTACAAAATAAATATAGAAATCCTGTATGCAGAATATTGTATTATTTTAAGAAAATATTTGCAAATTCAGCCCCTTTACCATCTACATGGCAGAAATAATGTGTTACTTCTGCAGTTCTAGATAACTTTAGCAGCTAACTACATGACAGCTAGGTTTGGGACTCAGTAAAATGTTATGCTCCAAATCAGCCTGTTTGTTCCACCATTATGGGAAAGAGATGCCTGTACTGTATTTATTCAGGATTTCTCCAAAGCGTTATGTACATTTTCTTAATCACTTGTTTGTGCAGGATAGCTATAACCTGGCGTGGGGATTTGATGCTTCCCTTCCATTCTAATCGTACCATTTGTGTTCTGGCCAAAGTAAGTAAAGTTTCCTCAGTACACTTTTAAATACAGTTATTAACATTTACTTCCTTTGTTGTTCTGGAAATACATGGTTTATATCTCTCATAGAAGTTTATGAATAGCACCTGGGGAAATGACATCCATTAACAAGAAAATGCATAAAATACATAAATGTCCCTTTGAGATCTTTATCTTGTTTTTTTATGGTAAAGGACAACTAACTGTTTTATTTAAAGTCCTTCAGAACGTACATTTTAGATGAAATAAGCAATATTATTTCCCCTGGGGACAGAAAAGACCCTGCATATGAAGAATGACCCAGCCACAAAATGTATCTTTTATAGAAATAGTTTCCAGTGATGAACAGATTTTACAGTAAATACAGATTAGGCAGCCCCTATTGTATGCAGTGGTACCACACAGTTTCAATTTACTTCTCCCATAGTATGGGAGTCTATCAATTGTAAAGTTGTCACTTGATTACTAAGGTCCATGTAAACTTTTCCAAAGGAGCTTCAATTAGATAATGCACACTTCACAAAACTTAGGAAACTGTGTTTCCTGAAAAGTCATAAACAATGTCTTTTTTTTTATAAGAAATGTTCCGTGCACACTCTTCCAGGGATTGCCAAGGTTCGATTGTTGTTTGTCCTCATTGGGACTTGTAACATGTAATTCAAAAAGATGTGAAGAACTGTCATGGAACATATACACCTCAACAGTATTTGTGTCAGAGAACAGTCAGCCATCTCGTCCCGCATTTTTGGCAACACCAACCAGAATGAGCTGAAGGAAGACTAAGACATACATTTACAGGTATTTGCATATCCACATGAATTATACTCCCATGGACCCAAACAAACAGTGGCGTTGGCCTACAGTATCGTAACACAACAAATACTGACACTACCATTGTGTACCACCAGAGCAGTGTGGACCATTTTCAGTGTGGAGCGGAGACGTGACACACGGACCGAGGGGACAGCAAACACCGTCAACCATGTTATGACCGCGGACAACCATAGATGACAACCCGTCACGATCTCCCGATGAAGTCGACCTGCCAGGCCTCCAATTCAGTTACCGCGGCAGCATGTGCAATGTGACAGCGTGACAGATGGGGGCCAGGAGAGAGGCCTAACCAAAGCCAACAGATAGCAACCACCCACTAGAAGTGGACATGTCCGAAATGACACATCTGGAAATGGCTTGGGAGGGGCAAGAAGTGACATCAGGTCTGTAGGAGCAACTAGGCCTTGGCCTTATACTTACAGGGGGAAACGAGCCACGAGTAAAGGAACGAAAATGAATTATTCATCCGAAGTCTGCCAAGAGGCTTGCTATGCTCTCAGTGGTGCTTCCTGTCTCTAGCTTACTTCAAAGGTGGCGCAATGCCAGACGACAGAGCGCTAGGAATTCGAGAATCTATAGAAACCGGCGAATAAGGCTTGTCGGGCGGCAGAGAGGGCAGCGTGGAGAAGGCATTTCCAGTCGAGGGAAGGACACGCTGTTTATTTGCGTGGCATCACGTTGTGAATATACAGTACTTCGGCACGCGAATGACCTGATTGGGAATAAGCACATCACACGCCATTACAGAAGACATGGGAAATGAATGAATGACTGACCTTCAACCAAGCACACATCCAAACCCATAGAAACATAGAAACATCGTAGTGCCTGTCTACTCATTTCATCTAAGTGTTTGTGTGTGTGTGTGTGTGTGTGTGTGTGTGCATGTCAGTGTCTGTGAACAGAGACAGTATTTTTATTTCCCATAGACTCCCAGAGAAATGGCCCCTCGGCACTCAGTCCTGCAGTGTGGTCGTCGGCTGTCGGCCAGAGAAACAGAGACTCGTAATCCGTCAAGATGTCATGAACCCTCCCGAGAGCCGGGAAGAACCGACGGCGTGCTGATACAGACACGTCTTCAGTCACCGGAGAGTCTCGTCCCTCGGAGACCTCCGAGGTCACTATCAGGAGTGCCTCAGAGCCCCGGCTAACACGGGAGGCCTCGGGCCATTGGGCGGATTATTTGTAATTTGTTTGATTGACAATTATTTGATTCCAATCATTGGCCCTGGATTGTATTTGTCGTGATGACCCGGTATGACTCGGTGGCTGAAGAGATGTGGTGACAACACTTAGACGCCACTTGGATGATACAATATATAGGACTAATTTGTGTATTTTATAGTACTGTTTTATATATTTTATAGTACTGTTTTATATATTTTATAGTACTATTTTAATGCACTTCCAAGCATATTGCTCACCATATGTCTGCTGCAGAGTGACAGGAAAAATGGAGAGACACACGAAAAATGTATTATGTTCAGCAGTAGAAAGGTGCTTATAACAGATCGGCTCCCCATTTTCACAGAGATGGAGAACAAGCTTTGAAAGCAAAAACTCTGTAACATTAACGACAACTTGGCAGTTTGAGCGTTTGGTCCACTTCCAGGAGATCGTTTTAACGTGTTTTGCTCAGTGCTTGTTTTTCTCTCTCGCTCCACGGACCGCCGACGTAAACCGACGCACCACACACACACCTCAGCGGCGATTCGCCGTTTCTCCTCCGTGCCCACTGTTATTTGCCATTTAATGTTGTTGAGATAGAGTTCTGTTTTTTTCCCCCTCTAATTATGAGCCCCCAGGCGTTCGCACCGCCTCCCTGTCTCATGTCTTGGCTTCTACCGCCGTAACAATACAGTGACACACAACAACCCAGGGATGGGACACGTTGTAGGCTCGTGTGTGTTCAGGGCCTCGTTCGGCGGTTTTCCTAACATGAACAGAAGTAGGAGGAGACGAAGTGAGGGAGCAATCAAGCACAGTGCGCCCCGACGCCCGTTCCTCCCTGCGTCTCCTGCTCTTTCTTTCTTCTCTCATGGCATGATTATTACATTGTATGATAATTCCGGTTACCGTGTGCAAACGAGACGAGGCTGGTACGGCGAGTTACCGAGTGCGATTGCAATTGTCTGTGTGTGTGTGTGTGTGTCGCCGCACAACAGCAGATAGACACATTGCCAGACTCCTCTCCTTGTCAGTCGTCTTTGCCTGTGAGTCGTGTGGTCAGGGCTGACTGCGCCCGGTGTGCCGAAGCAGCCGGGCGGCGTTATAAAGCCGCCCATGAATCAGTCAGCCGTCATTACGATTGATCACTCCGAAAAGCGTGAAACAGAAAACGTGTTACACACAATTTACATCAAAGGCGTATTTAATTTCCTTGTGGACTTGTCGGCTGACAACTTGTCGGCTGACAACTTGTCGGCTGACAACTTGTCGGCTGACAACTTGTCGGCTGACAACTTGTCGGCTGACAACTTGTCGGCTGACAACTTGTCGGCTGACAACTTGTCGGCTGACAACTTGTCGGCTGACAACTTGTCGGCTGACTAAAGTTACGTGTGTTCATCAGCGGTTTTTGACGGATGCATGTCGCCGTGGTGGTCATCGGTTAGATAGCCATAGCAACAGTGACAAGAATCTGCCACGTGGTTAATTGTAGATGGCTCGTTTCAGCTCATATTCATTTGAGTGACTCAAGACAGCGCAAATATGTTCATTTCTGTTTGTAACACACCTCAGACAATCACATTAAGACACACACCATAATGTACCATGTCATTTATGTTATAGCATATCATGTCAACCATATCTGGTTCTGAAACAAAACAATGAATGCAAGAACTACACAGCACTTGAACACTGTGTCTGTATGTTTATAACAGCACATGAACACTGTGTCTGTATGTTAATAACTGCACCTGAACATTGTTGTTATGTTTATAAGAGCACATGAACACTGTCTGTACGTTGATAACAGCACTCGAACACTGTCGGTCTGTTTATAACAGCACATAAAAACTGTGTCTGTATGTTAATAACAGCACACGAACACTGTGTATGTATGTTTATAACAGCACCCGAACACTTATGTTTATAACAGCACCTGAACACTGTTATGTTTATAACAGCACATGAACACTGTCGGTATGTTTATAACAGCACATGGACACTGTCGGTATGTTTATAACAGCACATGGACTCTGTCTGTATGTTAATAACATGAACACCTCTCCCTAGTGGGTGTCCCACTATTGGAAATGCAGACACACTACTCACAGATGGAGGATTAGAAAGAACCTTATACTGTGAGTCCGTTAGAAAGGGGCGTCATCACGGCCTCTTCTACCTCCCTGCTAAGTTGATCTAGCCGGGAGAAGAGGGCAGCATTCATCGTACGCATCGTACGCATTACGCATCGTACGCATTACGCATTACGCATCGTACGCATTACGCATCGTACGCATTACGCATTACGCATTACGCATCGTACGCATTACGCATCGTACGCATCGTACGCATTACGCATTACGCATCGTACGCATTACGCATCGTACGCATTACGCATTACGCATCGTACGCATTACGCATCGTACGCATTACGCATCGTACGCATTACGCATCGTACGCATTACGCATTACGCATCGTACGCATTACGCATCGTACGCATTACGCATTACGCATTATGCATCGTACGCATTACGCATCGTACGCATTACGCATTACGCATCGTACGCATTACGCATCGTACGCATTACGCATTACGCATCGTACGCATTACGCATCGTACGCATTACGCATTACGCATCGTACGCATTACGCATCGTACGCATTACGCATTACGTACAAGAGAGAAGAATTGTTCAAATGGAACAGTTGACGGAAAGCAAAAGTTTTTTAAGTCTCGGGGTGTCGGTCACGGCAGGGCGCTTCGGAAAGGGGTGTTTCTTTGCTGAGGACGTGAGTGAAGTCATCAGAAGAGGTGTGGGGGAGCGGTGGGGGTGTGTGTGTGTGTGTGTGGGGGGGGGGGGGGGGGGGGCTTCCTTTGTTGGAGGCTCATTTATATTACAAAGACGATTAAGTTTGAGTGCCGGATTGGGCAGATAGACATTCAGCTGAGTGGTTCGGTGCAGATAACAATGAATGCAAATACACAGCGAGAGTGACAGATTAACCTTGGGCAAGGTTGAGCATAGCGGTGCTGGAAACACAGTGTATCCTGTTGGATGCCTGCAGTGAGAATACACACACACACACACACACACACACAGAGAGAGAGAGAGAGAGAGAGAGAGAGAGAGAGAGGGAATCATATGCTCTATTTTTAAAAATTCATTTGAAACCACAAATTGTGTTTCAGTCGAAAAGATGGACACTCAGACATTTGCATTAGGCTTGCCATGACCTCTGACCCAGAGCAACACTTTACAAGTTGCTTTGCTTTGGTTTTTAGACGGGCATGCGATCTGAACTCCACGCACTGTCTGCCAGAAAATGTCTGAGAATCCCCAATCTCCCAGATAAACTTGATCACCTAGAAGAACTTTGGAAAGAGATACACAATATAGAAATAATATGTGCTGGCTATTATTATAATAGAATGTGAGCCAGTGTCCCTCGGGTGATAGATCCTCGGGTGATAGATCCTCGGGTGGTAGATCCTCGGGTGGTAGATCCTCGGGTGGTAGATCCTCGGGTGGTAGATCCTGGGGTGGTAGATCCTTGGGTGGTAGATCCTCGGGTGGTAGATCCTCGGGTGGTAGATCCTCGGGTGATAGATCCTCGGGTGGTAGATCCTCGGGTGGTAGATCCTCGGGTGATAGATCCTCGGGTGGTAGATCCTCGGGAGGTAGATCCTCGGGTGGTAGATCCTCAGGAGGTAGACCCTCGGGTGGTAGACCCTCGGGTGGTAGATCCTCGGGTGGTAGATCCTCAGGAGGTAGATCCTCGGGTGGTAGATCCTCGGGTGATAGATCCTCGGGTGATAGATCCTCGGGTGGTAGATCCTCGGGTGGTAGATCCGTGGGTGGTAGATCCTCAGGAGGTAGATCCTTGGGTGGTTGATCCTCGGGTGATAGATACCGGCCAGGACGGCAGTTTCGATTTCCCCGGTGGTCCTGTACAAAACAATGCAATAAACAGGTGGGCAGGTTCTGGATGAGAGCGTCTGCAGAGGGGTGTGTCTCTTATGCCTCCATCCAATCACTAACGCCTCTGCCTCGTGACCCACTGCCCCCACATACTTAGCAATGCACATTAGTATGTTTAGATGTGAAACGTACTGCTAGAAGTAACATTTGTTCCAACGCTGGGCTGTTTTTCTATAAGGCACTAATGGCCTTCTGGTGAGCGTGGACAAAAAATAAATAAATAGGAGGGCTTGAGATCTACTACCTCCGCACTTCCCAAAGCAATGTCACTCACTGCAAAGTAGCATCCAGGAACAGGTGAAAATAGTTCCTGAGACATTGGGGACTGAAAGCCCAACACTGTTGAAACAGGTTCAGGCCGTGCATGCTTACGGTGAGAAAAGGGTCTGTTTCGGATCTCGTCGTTCACCTTGTTTTTAGGTTTTCTCTCTCGAAAACCCAGAGAATCTATTCCCTCGGTGCCAACCGAGGTGTCTTGTGAAACTAAAGAACGGCAGTCACATTTCTAACGTCCATCTTAAAACACATCACGCTAAACCAAATTGTTGGATTCTTACGCTTGATGTATTGACGGGACCATTTGTCCGCCAATGCTTCCGAACCAATACATGTCCTCTTCAAACTGTCATCCCAATCAGCTCCGCTCTTCCTCAAACCCCTCTTCCTGCTACTCCTTTCTTGTCTGTGACTCATATGGTTAGAGCTGATCCCCACTTTCCTCTGTGTGCAGAGGCAGCCTGGCAGTGCTATAAAGCCCACTGTCAATCAATCAGCAAGCCATTACATCTAATACATCTGGAAGTGTTCGGCAGACCTAGCAGGGAGTTTGCAAAGAGCCCAGCGCATTGAGGACTTTACAGAGAAACCGCGACGGCGTGTGCAAACGTTTCGCCGACCGTCCGCTCGTCTCTCTATTCACGGCGGTCAGTGGTTTCCTACACAAGATGGAAAGCCGTCAGTGACCCTGAAAAACGAAACATATAATGTATGCTATACCCTAAACATAAACCTTTTTGACTAATTGGTTTTTCTTGTCATAGCGGACTGAATGGGTCCGACTCTCATTTAATGGTATACCTACTAAGGTGAAACCCGAAGGGCTCTTTAGATGTACAGACCGATGCCCCACATGTATGCTGATTTTCCTTAACCCGTTGCTAATGTTTTAGTTTGTCACGGTTTGATATGTCAATGTTGAGGTATCAAAAGTCCAAAAAAAGTTCGACAAGTTTGATCCTCACGTGCACCTTAAGCCCTTGGGGGGGAGGGGGGACACCAGGAGGAGTTTTAACGGTTTGCAACTACTTCGATCCCCCATATTCCACACGGGCTGAGAGCCAAACAATGCTGTTCCATGAGTGCATTTTTCACCGGCTGTCTGCTGGTGGCCTAAAAACAATGATTGATGGCGGTCCGGGCTGCACTTCTTTAAAAGCACCATTATAGGCTACATGCGTATGCTACACGGAGACATTGTTAACAACCATTCACAGCTACAATCAATAAGACACGGACAACAGAGAGAAGCGGTGGGGCTCGCAGCGTCTCACCAAGAACCAAAAGGCCAGGTTCTATCGGTGGCCGTACACAACATCAGCGGTTGTGAAGTGTTTGACCCCGAAGACATCCCCGAAAGCCACCACTTTGGGCGTGCCGAATGTTATCGATGGATTTTCAAAGAAGACTATAATTTGTACCGAACGAGAGAATGTACATTAAAGTTACTTCATTATTAGATAACGAATGACCCGTCTAATAGAGTTAGCAATGTAGTGCAATAACAGTGTAAAGATGCAGTGTTATAGCACAGTGTCGAGAAGTATTGTAACAACACAGTGTAAAGATGCAGTTTAATAGCAGTTTCGAGATGTATTGTAACAATACAGTGTACAGATGCAGTTTAATAGCACAGTGTCGAGATGTATTGTAACAACAAAGTGTAAAGATGCAGTGTAATACCACAGTGTCGAGATGTATTGTAAAAACACAGTGTAAAGATCCTATGTAATAGCACAGTGTTGAAATGCATTGTAATAACACATTGCAGAAACATGGCGTGAAAACAGTGTGGAAACAATGTCTTAACAAAGTGTTAAGATGCAGTGTAACAACAGTGAAAAATATGCAGTGCAGGTACAATAACGCTGTATAGATCAGGATGGACGATCAAAGAACGTAACGAGGACTCATGAGGGCCATCAATTATGTTCACCAGACGGAAAGACTGCTCCACGTTCTGCACCCTAAATGTGTACATTGAAAAACTCTTCACAAATTTTACTTTTTGAGAATAAATTATTTGCTGAAAAGGCAATGGAAGAGGCCCGGAACTCTTTAAGTGGTGTTCTCCCCCCTGCACGGCTGGCTTGTATACCCTTGGAAGCAATTTGGAAGAAACGGGAGCACTGAACATTCCTCACAGTGGTCTTCTCCAATCGGGCCCTGAAAGACATAACTCAGGGGTTTCCAACACCTCCCTCGACCGGCAGGCGTGATTTCCTCCACTAGGTAATGATGGAAATGTATGTATCGTAGCTGTCGGGATGAGGAGTCCGGGACAGGAGGAGGTTACTTGGGGAGCATGCAGAACCTCCCTCTTTGGGACTCTTAAGACCGGGCGTTAAAGGGATATTTCATGCATACAAATATTACTATTTTCACATTAAAGGGATTTTTCTGGTTTTCGCATGTTCTACCTCGTTTCCCACTGACCTTTGGTGTTGATGCATCACTGGGGCAGTTGTTTTTTTGTCAGTTGGTGAGATTTATTTGGCCATCTAGCTGCATGCTTGAGCCATCGATCGGACACGCACACAGACACACACACAGACACACACACCAACACTCGCACAGACACACAGACACGCACACAGACACACACACACACATAAACATACCAACATCTCCATCACTCCCATGAACAACAGTTGTGACAGATACCGTGAGACTGCTGCAGTTTGGTGTCTGACATCAGATAGGAAGCCGTCTGATGAAGGAATCGGAATTGATTAAGATAAGAGGAAGCATCTGGAAATGACACGCTGATGAGTCGACAGATACTGCTGTTTGTTACGGTTAAGGTTCGTTAACAAATTGCGGGGAGCCCGAGTGTGCGTTTTATTAAGGTGTTATTTCCCAAATGCCAGAGCGTTCTGAGGTAAATCTGTCTGTTTCATCAACTGCACCGAATCGGTCAGGATGTTGTTGTGGACCGAGCGAGGCCAGGGTATCTGACTGTTCACCGTTATGAGTCATTACCCACAACGCCTAAGAATATCACAAGGCATTCGAAGGCTTTGGGTGAGAAGAGTGGTGCACATTATGACCTGAAACTGCTTCACTGGTGGTGGCTAAGGGAAAATCAGACATTTCACTATAACTGATAAATCCAGTGTAAGGTTGATGTACACATCCCCTAACTGATAGATCCAGTGTAAGGTTGATGTACACATCCCCTAACTGATAGATCCATCATGTAAGGTTGATGTACACATCCCCTAACTGATAAATCCAGTGTAAGGTTGATGTACACATCCCCTAACTGATAGATCCACCATGTAAGGTTGATGTACACATCCCCTAACTGATAGATCCATCATGTAAGGTTGATGTACACATCCCCTAACTGATAGATCCATCATGTAAGGTTGATGTACACATCCCCTAACTGATAGATCTGCCGTGCAAGGTTGATGGACACATCCCCTAACTGATAGATCTGCCGTGCAAGGTTGATGGACACATCCCCAAAGGACACATCCCCTTAGCCAGTCCAAATAGCTTCCAGACTAAGGGATTTGGGTAATCCGATATAAACTTTCACTGGACACTGTAGGACATTCCTGTAGATGGATTTTCTCGCCCCTAATGATCTCTAAATCACACACACGTACTCTAAAGATGGATGTTGTTTTCCTGCAACAAAGTCAACTGAAGAACAGTGAAATGAAAAATGGTGAAATGAACAGGCAAAAAAGCGGGAAATATAGCAGAACATTCTGAAAAGGCACTCTCACCAGAATAGAACCAACAGGTTCAACAGAAAATGCTTCAAAGTGAGGAAGGTCCAGCACCAGAAATCAATCTGATTACTTGGAGATGACAGCACACGATATGGAAATCCACTCAGTGGTCTTCAGAAGGAAATGGACCTGCCGTTGTGCATTCGTAAGCGACCTGCTTTGACTAGCAACTCCAGTTTAAAGTCCTCCTCCGTCCCTCTGAACCTCCCCAGAGGACCGTTTAATGAGTTGCACCACAGCCATGACAGAACATTGGATCCCGTTTTGGATTGAAAATCAGACCCTTTGGGTTTTTTAGGAGAATGGGGTGACTTTTGTTCTCTCGGGTAACAAGGTCCTTTTTTTTCCACTGTTCTATTTAAGGAGGCTGCAAAATGCAATGAGATCTCACAATACTTTTGATTCTGTGCTAGGCCACTTGGGGGGGGGGGGGGGTTGAAGAATTATGCTTTTATTGTCTAGTTTCCAGTTTTGGAGGTTACTTCCCACATAAGGACCACTTCAGAATGTTACAGGGAAATTGTGTATTTGGGGTGACATTGTTTTAAAATAATAGTGGGTCGATTTTTTATTCCTTGAGCGTTCTAAAAATATCCATCCTTAACGTATTTCCAGGGTACATCAGCACTTTTGGGGCCCAGAGAGCAGCACTGGGGACTGTACTTTATCCTACTGCAGTCAGTTTTGCCTTAATTTTCTTTTCTTCTATTCACAGTACATTGAGTGCTTTACATCCGCTTGCTCCACTTGCGATACAGTGCACGCGCATGCGCGCGTTTGTGCGCGTGTGTGTGTGTGACTCCAACATGGCCACGTTGTGCGCGTGTGCGTACACTCGCATAATTATGCGTAGGTGTGTGTGTAACCGCCTGGCTCAAAGTGAGCTAGAGAGAGCCTGATAATATTCCTGTCTACCTCTCGAGTGCTCCACAGTTCCCCTCGGCTGAAACAGAAAGGTTATGGCCGGCAATGGGTGTGTATTGAAATTCAGGACCACTTCACCTAGCCCAGGAGTGGCTGTCTGGAGATTAATGAGCTATTTGGGTAGAGTTCAGCTATTTCCCATGCACCAGGCCCACATTAGTGATATAATTAATTTTACAACACTGGGGTGTTGTCACCCTGCCGTGCTACAATACACCAGGCATGTGGCTACGATAAGCATTCTCTAATTAAACAGAAAAAAAAAAATAACGATTTTAAAGTCCCACCTTTTGACATTCAAAAAGCTTTGGGAGAAAAACATACTTTAGCTACGTCGGCCAACACGGCCGTCGGATTCCCGTGGAGGGTGGGGGGTGGGGGGGCTTTGTTCGGGGCGATGGTGTTTGATTGGTTGACAGGGGGGGCGGACTTTGAGCGAAGCGGCAAGTTTTGCAATCCCGCTCGCAGGGGGATATTTTTGACAGGTTGGGGGCTGATGGATGCCGTGACCTCCGCCCACCATCAAATGCACCCACCCGCCAACCTACGCTGCTGTCTCATCCTGCCCCCCATCTCCCCATCTCCACCCCCTCAGGTAGACCTTTCAGGTAGCTACATCAAAAACTCAGTTCACAACTTTATAGATTACACTATGTTAGAGCTGTGTGGGCGTATGCAAATACTGCCCATGCATAAAACATTGGCCTCGGAGAGAGTGCTTTTTTTTTTTGTTGCTTTCCACAGGTAACTAACAGGTAAAAAAAAAAAATGTATATAAAAAAACGAAGGATTATAATGTGGTTTTGAAGCTAATGCATTATTAATATGGAATGCCAGATTTTTTTGAAGAGAGGAGACACATAAGAGTCGTTTGTAACCACTGAATTCATCTGGTGAGCGAAGCAAAGGTGAACATGGCTGTCCATGTTAATTGATAAACAACATGAGACTGTCATGACTGTCCACCGGCTAGCTAAAGCAGCTTTCCATTTGGAGCGGTATACCATGTAACCTTATGGATGTCATTCATGTGCTGTGAACTTTGACCCTACTACTGGAAATGCTTATACAAAACACTCATGCAGTACTCCACACGCACACACCTGTTTTTTCTCCTTCTACCCTCGTGGGTACCGGAGACCTAACCTCAAACCAGTAGTCCATGTTCCATATGCGCAAGCCCCTAAAACTAAACCGACTCTTAACCCTGACTCAGTGTTTCCCCGTCCTGGTCATGGGGACCCCAGCACTCACACAGCACTCACACACCAGATTCAAATTGAGTCACATTTGTCACATTCGACTGAGTCACATTCGTCACATTCGACTGAGTCACATTTTTCACATTCGATTGACTCACTACCGTCACATTCCATTAAGTCACATTCGTCACATTCAATTGAGTCACATTCAGTCGAGTCACATTTGTCACATTCAACTGAGTCACATTCAATTGAGTCACATGCAACGCTTACAGAACCAATGAGTCACCCGGTGAAGTTGTTTCTGGCTCAAAAACCATGGCACAGGGCTGTCCTTAGGCACAAGACAATGCAGAGTGCCTGGATACCACCCTGAATTGTGGTACACATGCCATTTACTATACAGCCCTGGGCAATCTTGTTGCTATTATAAACTGGTTACCAATGGAATTTGAAAAAGAAAGTCAGTTAGACCATGATTATAATAGCACTGGGGTTAACGTGATATTTGGTGCAATGTCTTTCCAGCAATAGTCTTTGGCTTGCTGCCCATGTTATAACATGTTATTACAGAGCTATAAAATGTCATGCCATTATTGTCTGCTGGCAACACATTATCACTCCACAATAAAAGACCCAGATGAAGGCATAATGGATAGGAGCTCTGGGACAGAGAAGGGATACATCTAACAGGCAGTCTTTACGTGAGATGCTGAAAAATGTATTAACATACATGTGTTAGTTTTCATTAAATGCAATTGTTTTTACAAATGTTTTGCACCAAGGTGTAATGGATTAATTAGATATTTTTTCAGCACTCGATACAACATACACATTTTGGTTATCGAAATCAACTCGTTTCACGTGAAAAAGCTACTGATAGTAAGACGGTTTAGGTAGGTACAGCATTTATCTGCAGTTTAAAGATATTTTTTTAGGCTTAACTCAAACAAGAGATAATAGAGGGGAAAAATGTAACTGTCTGTGTTGTGTCACCCTCGAAAATAAACAACATGCTTTTTTTTGTGCTACTCTTCTCCCAGAGCAGTGCCCCCAAGTGGTGACGGCGATGTATTGCATCAAGAAAGCCCCAGTCCCTCAGGCCTGACTATCTCTCACGTCTCCCCAGCCCAGCATCTCTTTCTGGGTGACAACGCTGATGGAATGGGACACCGTAGGCATCGCAGGGCGTGCCAACACCTCGCAGCACCTTGTCGTGGATGACTCTTGCCTGCGCAGCAGATGGATCTTGTGTTTGGACTGATTAATGAGCCGGGACGCTGTGCATCATCCATTATTAACCCCAAAAGTGCCAACAGGGGATTCTTTTTTTCTCCCCTCCCAATTTTGTGATTGTGGCCCTGTCTCGTCGCAGCAATTTGCCAGCAGCTAACAATTAAAACAATGTAGACACTTTCTGTCTGACTCTAACCCTTTGAATTTACCTTCAGGAAATGTTTGGAAGTCATTCGAATAGGCATATTATCATGTATAGCAATTTTGGCATAAAGAAAATGTTTCTGTATGTTTTTCTTTGTTTAATTTTTCAAAAGAAATTAGGATCAACATATTTCACTGGCACTTTTTAAAACATTCATTCAAAGTGCATTTGATTTTGAACTTACTGAATGTTAAATAAATATGAATTCATATACATTCATTTCAAGTTGGCAACTGCCAGGAGGACTAAATCCCTTTTTTTTTTTCATCTTCTCAGTTTAGCTATGCGTCATTTGCATACAACAGAACAACACTTTTAATTTCTCCATGGCAACACCGAAATTACTGTATGTCAAGCTCACCTGATCCAGGACCTACACTGGCTGTCAGCCTCTGTTAGACACACACAAATATATGCATATATATATATATATATATATATATATATATATACACATACAGTATCTCACAAAATTGAGTACACCCCTCACATTTTTGCAAATAATTGATTATATCTTTCCATGTGACAACACTGAAGAACAGTGTAAAGTAGTGAGTGTACAGCTTGTATAACAGTGTCAATTTGCTGTCCCCTCAAAATAATTCAACACACAGCCATTAATGTCTAAACCGCTGGCAACAAAAGTGAGTACACCCCTAAGTGAAAATGTCCAAATTGGGCCCAATTAGCCATTTTCCCTCCCCGGTGTCATGTGACTCGTTTGTGTTACAGGTGTGTTATTTGGTGTAATTTGGCAAATTTTGTGTTATCACTCTCACACTCCCTCATACTGGTCACTGGAAGTTCAACATGGCACCTCATGGCAGAGAACTCTCTGAGGATCTGAAAACAAGAATTGTTGCTCTACATAAAGATGGCCTAGGCTATAAGAAGATTGCCAAGACCCTAAAACTGAGCTGCAGCACGGTGGCCAAGACCATACAGCGGTTTAACAGGACAGGTTCCACTCAGAACAGGCCTCGCAATGGTCGACCAAAGAAGTTGAGTGCACATGCTCAGCATCTTATCCAGAGGTTGTCTTTGGGAAATAGACGTATGAGTGCTGCCAGCATTGCTGCAGAGGTTGAAGGGGTGGGGGTTCAGCCTGTCAGTGATCAGACCATACACCGCACACTGCATCAAATTGGTCTGCATGGCCTCTTCTAAAGATGATGAACAAGAAAGCCTGCAAACAGTTTGCTGAAGACAAACAGACTAAGGACATGGATTATTAGAACCATGTCCTGTGGTCTGATGAGACCAAGATAAACCTATTTGGTTCAGATGGTGTCAAGTGTGTGTGGGGCAACCAGGGGAGGAAGACAAAGACAAATGTGTCTTGCCTACAGTTAAGCATGGTGGTGGGAGTGTCATAGTCTGGGGCTGCATGAGTGCTCCGCAGGGCAGTATTCCAACATGACAACAACCCCAAACACACCTCCAAGACGACCACTGCCTTGCTAAAGAAGCTGAAGGGAAAAGGTGATGGACTGGCCAAGCATGTCTTCAGACCTAAACCCTATTGAGCATATGTCGGGGAACCTCAAATGGAAGGTTGAGTGCAAGGTCTTTAACATCCACCAGCTCTGTGATGTCGTCATGGAGGCGTGGAAGAGGACTCCAGCAGCAACCTGTGAAGTTCTGGTGAACTCCATGCTCAAAAGGATTAAGGAAGTGCTGGAAAATAATGGTGGCCACACAAAATATTGACACATTGGGCCCAATTTGGACATTTTCACATTGGGGTGTACTCACTATTGTTACCAGCGCTTTAGAAATTGATGGCTGTGTATTGTGTTATTTTGAGGGGACAGCAAATTGACACTGTAATACAAGCTGTACACTCACTACTTTACATTGTAGCAAAGTGTAATTTCTTCAGTGTTGTCACATGAAAAGATCTAATCAAATATTGACAAAAATGTGAGGGGTGTACGTTTGTGAGATACTATATATATATATTATTACGAAACATGAAGTCTATTTGCATTCTTTGTATTGGATGGGACATGCCGTCCTCCACATCATCACATCCACAATGACCTTGGGGGGCCAGCTACCTTGTGGTGGCTGTCAAACTGGCCCACCGACAGTGAGTCTTTTACTGGGGTCGGCTAAATGTCTTCCATCCTACCCCCGCAGGCCCGTGAGTATCAGCCCCTTCCGATAACCCTCCCGCGCGCCTGTGTCATGTGTCATCCGTGTGCTGTACGCCAGCCGCCGTGACCCAGCCACCGCAGCATCCCCTCCGGCCTGGGGGGGGACAGCCTCCACGGGTCGCCTGTGGGGAATACGCTGGCGTTCCGTTCCGGAGCAAACAGACTCCTCCCGCTCCGCTGTCGAGTCCTGCTCCCCCCTCTCCGCCATGTCTCTCCACTCAACCCCCCCCCCCCACCCCCCACCCCTCAGATATTGTTTCCACCTTTGAGATTGTCGGTGGGTAAAGATGAAAAATTGCGTCCTCAGCGCAGTGACATCTAATCAGTTTGGCAAGGTTTAATTTCCCTGGACGACGCTGGCTACGTCGGTGGACCACAGGCTTTTCGACGGCAGACGTGCCCACACACAAAGAGACTGTTGTCCATGGCAAAGTCACGACTGAACTTCAGGACGTTCTCGTTTCAATACCCTCACCCAGTGACAGCAGCTTAGGTATCTGTCTCCTTCTGACAGGTCTCATATGTCCTTATTATTTTATAACGTACTAATAAAATGAGGGTCATGACAGTCTCCGGAGTCAACAGGTAGCCAGCGTCATATTGGATTTGTGCACTCGACACTTTGACTCCTCACTCTTGCCTGTCCTCATTAACATTCATCTTTCACTTCAGAGGCAACCCAAACCAGAATCAGGTTGTCAAAGCTCAGCCTTGTCTCCCGGGTCCATCGGTCTCCTACTGGAGATGGGGCCCACAACACCACACGCTGCCGGGACCAAAGACAAGATGCTCTTCAAGGGAAGGGATGGAGGGGTGGATGGAGGGATGGAGGGATGGATGGATGCAGGGAGGGAGGGAAGAATGTAAGGAGAGGGATAAGATGGGAGGGAACGGAGGGATTGATGGACGGAGGAGGGATGGGGTACACAAGAGAGGCAGTTCAGTGAATCAGATCTTCGTTTTCAGCCCCCCCAACATGTGTTGCCATGGTTCCAGCTGTGGTTGCATAACGACAGGGCCCTCGAAAGGGCCCAAAGACCTGTGGAGTTCACTGTCGGCCGTCCAGGTATGTGCCTGATGAATTGAGGCCAGTCGGTGGGAGCCGACATGCGGAGAGCCCAGGGAAAGGGCATGACACATTGAGCGGTCACAAAGCGTTATCTATCTCTGTGTGTCAGGGGTAATGACAGGGGAAGAGGATAGTTTAGAATACATTATCCCCCTCAAGATGAATACGTCCCATATCTATAGGCCACTGGGCTCACTTAAAGGAAGAAGTTACAGCGTCCTGCTGGGGAATAGACAGCATGTTGTGTGCGTTAAATGTCAATCCTATTCCTGGGAATACGTCATCAGTTTGCACTAAACTTTGTGAGCGGAATAAAATATTTGCCAATACAAACTTACATACGTTTAAAGAAAACGTTATATTTTCAGTGTCATATTCAAACTTTTCAGTCTGCATTACAGCCTAATAATATGTAAGGGATGAAAACCAAAGGAATGATGCATCCTCCTTAGTCTTCATGAGGGTCTATAACTATGTTATTACTGCATTGTAACTACTGTATGTTTTATTGCATTACGGTTACATGTACAATGCTGTATAATGCTGGAGAAGCTAACACTATTCCCATCTTTGTAAAAGAAAAAGAGGAGCAGAAAAGTTATTGTTGAATTTAATCTGAAAAGGCAGGATTTAACAAACTGTGATAGATATCTTTAGATAAAGTATTACTCCAAAATCACAAACAAAACATGTAAATATACCCCAAAACACATCTATTCTACTACTATGTTGACGTTTCTGCCTCTAAATCCTACAAATCAATCAACTTGTGCCAGAGAAAATGTAGGGACAGGACCGACAAGAGGACGAGCCTGTGTAGTGATTGGCTGGGTAGCATCTGTAGATTTAGATAATTTACTAATCTGACAAATAACTAGGTCTGCAGCAGCAAAAAGATGAAAAGCATCAAATCATAAATAAAAAATGCATAAAACTAAACAATAAATCAATCAGTGTTAATAAAAACTGACACATCCTGCTAGAGTATGTTTATATGGTTTGTTTGGAAGCTGTGGTGTGAATGGAATACACTTCACCATAGAGTATACTACTCTAAATGTAATGGTCTTTTTACATTATGATCAGAGGACCCGAAGACATTTACCTGGCTTGTATATCAGGAATTAAGCTGCATCCTAGAACTCACTCTAGCCAATCGTTCAACAGTACTGTGGTATGAAATTGTTTAATGAACTACCATTTCCTTTATGAATAACAATGACTGCAAATTGGTATGTGAATTTTATCATTAGAAAGTATTTCCATTTATATTAATTTGTGTTAGAAATGTTATATTACATTTTTCCTCGTTAAATTATTTTACTGACTTTGCGTCTTTCGGCTTTCATGGAACAGGGCTGAATAAAAGGACAACATTCAATAAACGGCATGAGATTATAAGGAGAAGATGATAGTAATTCAAAATGGCCAGAATCCAGCTTGGCAGAATATTTAAATAATATGCAATATTAAGAGGGTCCAGGCAGGGTCTTGTTCAGGAAATGGTGTGAAATATGGTTCTACTCATACATATCCCCCCCTCTGAATGCTAATGCAAAGACTCATATTATCTAATCATGACATCAAACAGGTTATCATTTTTAAATTCTTTATCAGATCCCTCTCTCTGTGTCTTTTTTTCTCTTCCTCTGACTCTCTCGGTCTATCTCTCCCCCTCTCTCCCCCTCACTCCATCTTTCTTGGTTTCTATCCCTCCTTCCACATCCTAGATATCGGTTCCTGTTTGTGTTCAACGTTCATCGGTTTGCGCCTCATCTAGACATCCCAGAAGGAGTGAACTCCGTAGCCCTCAGACCCTCCGGACTCGCTTTCTGGAACTCATCCAGGAGGCTTCCTGTAAAGCTGGTAACGGAGTTGGCTGGCGTGCCGGCGAGGAGCAGTGGTTTGATGAGGCATCTCTGCCATCTTTGACCGTCTGTCACTGGGCCTGTGACTGATGGGCGAGGCTCTGACGTGGTGGGAGCATTAAACATGTCATGCATTTGCACACGCCGGCCCTCCATCAACCTCTAGGAGCACTTAGCCCGGGCATGGGGAGACCGGGCTCATCCTGCCCCATGACGGGTAAGACCATTAGGGTGATGCACGGCTGCCCGTCCCTCCTCTTCCTGGCCTGGGTGATGGATCCGCTCCAACCCAAGGCTCAGAACACGACTGGCACCATCTTCTACAGCCACCAAATGATATTCAAGCCAGATTCCAAAAACACAAAACATGATAACAATATTAACTAACTCCTTCTTGAATAAATGCATCAGTGAATAAATACATGTATCGTTTGTCTTAATGTCGACATTTTAGATATAAATTATAACAGTAGAGCTGAATTATTTTGTTGTAAAAGTTGAAGTAGAATTACAGTATGAACAGAGGTTGTCTGAGCAGATTCCAAGTTATTCCACAGGTCATGGGTTCAGATTCTCCTTCAAGATCACCCGAAGAATTCAAAAAGAGTTTATAACATAAAAAAATATATATATACAGTGGGGAGAACAAGTATTTGATAGAAAACCTGCAAAATCGGCAATGTTTCTTAAAAAGCATGTAGAGGTCTGTAATATTTATCATAGGTACACTTCAACTGTGAGAGACAGAATCTAAAACACAAATCCAGAAAATCACATGATTTTTAAATAATTAATTTGCATTTTATTGCATGACATAAGTATTTGATCACCTACAAACCAGTAAGAATTCCAGCTCTCACAGACCTGTTAGTTTTTCTTTAAGAAGCCCTCCTGTTCTCCACTCTTTACCTGTATTAATTGCACCTGTTTGAACTCGTTACCTGTATAAAAGACACCTGTCCACACAATCAAACAGACTCCAACCTCTCCACAATGGCCAAGACCAGAGAGCTGTGTAAGGACATCAGGGATAAAATTGTAGACCTGCACAAGGCTGGGATGGGCTACAGGACAATAGGCAAGCAGCTTGGTAAGAAGGCAACAACTGTTGGTGCAATTATTAGAAAATGGAAGAAGTTCAAGATGACGGTCAATCCCCCTCGGTCTGGGGCTCCATGCAAGATCTCACCTCGAGGGGCATCAGTGATCATGAGGAAGGTGAGGGATCAGCCCAGAACTACACGGCAGGACCTGGTCAATGACCTGAAGAGAGCTGGGACCACAGTCTCAAAGAAAACCATTTGTAACACACTACGCCGTCATGGATAAAAAACCTGCACCGCACGCAAGGTCCCCCTACTCAAGCCAGAGCATGTCCAGGCCCGTCTGAAGTTTGCCAATGACAATCTGGATGGTCCAGAGGAGGAATGGGAGAAGGTCATGTGGTCTGATGAGACAAAAATAGAGCTTTTTGGTCTAAACTCCACTCGCTGTGTTTGGAGGAAGAAGAAAAATGAGTACAACCCCAAGAACACCATCCTAACCGTGAAGCATGGAGGTGGAAACATTCTTTGGGGATGCTTTTCTGCAAAGGGGACAGGACGACTGCACCGTATTGAGGGGAGGATGGATGGGGTCATGTATCGTGAGATCTTGGCCAACAACCTCCTTCCCTCAGTAAGAGTATTGAAGATGGGTCGTGGCTGGGTCTTCCAGCATGAAAACGACCCGAAACACACAGCCAGGGCAAATAAGGAGTGGCTCTGTAAGAAGCATCTCAAGGTCCTGGAGTGGCCTAGCCAGTCTCCAGACCTGAACCCAATAGAAAATCTTTGGAGGGAGCTGAAAGTCCATATTGCCTAGTGACAGCCCCGAAAACTGAAGGATCTGGAGGTCTGTATGGAGGAGTGGGCCAAAATCCCTGCTGCAGTGTGTGCAAACCTGGTCAAGAACTACAGGAAACGTATGATCTCTGTAATTGCAAACAAATGTTTCTGTACCAAATATTAAGTTCTGCTTTTCTGATGTATCAAATACTTACTTGATTAATTACTTAAAAATCACACTATGTGATTTTCTGGATTTTTGTTTTAGATTCCGTCACTCACAGTTGAAGAGTACCTATGATAAAATACTTCTACATTCTTTGTAAGTGGGAAAACCTGCAAAATCGGCAGTGTATCAAATACTTGTTCTCCCCACTGTACTTCTTTATGTGGATATACTTCATAAAAAATCCAAAGCTGCGTAATGGTAAGGACGCAGTCAACATCCGATCTTTCTGATATCCTAATGATATCCTTGGAGTGCCAAACACTTCTAATGAATAGAATGTAAATGCATGTTACCATACTAGCAGCCAAAGAAATATCTAAAGGGCCCACAGCTGGGTCTGTAGGGTGGGGTAGCCATGCCTTTCATTTCAAGATATCCCGTTCTTCTTGTTGAACTGATGCCTCCTATCTCTGAGAATTATATTATGAAAGCTCCGTTTTATCCCACTGCTGCTAATATAATTGCTGACTATCAGTTTCAACTTAAGTGTCTCCAACTAACTTTCTCATTCTGCCAGCGTAGAGTGGCGTCCATGGCCCTCAGACCTAACGTTTATCTCGTCACCAGCAGAGAAAGGGTTCCCTTCAATTCAATAGAAATACATTTGTGATATTAAACTGTCTATATTGTGTTGTCAGTTGCCCATGCAGGTATGGAGAGAGCGGAGGATTTTAGGGAGACCGAGAGAGACAGAGAGGGAGGCTGAGAGAGAGGGGGAAACAGAGAGCAAGAGAGAGAGAGAAACAGAGAGAGAGAGAAACAGATAGAAATAACCTATATTGCCTCTGTGAAGAAAACTAGGAACCTTGTTATCTTGTGCAAAAAAATGCAGCTTTCAGCACAATTTTTCCACACACAGCACACAAACTGGTATTGCTTATATATTAGATGACATGTAAACACACACCAGAAAACAGACACACAGACACGCGCAAACACGCGCACACGCACACCCACAGTGCTGCGTGTTGAATCACCACACTCTAATTATTAGCTTTTAACAACCCTTTCTGTCCACAGAGCATCTGGTGATGGAATTCCACCCACATTCGAGTTAATTGCGTGTATACCCCTAATGCCAGAAATAAGGGATTAAAAGGCAAACATCACACTCAGCACCGAAACTTCACATAGCTACGCACAGCGTTGGCTGGACTCAAGTACCTTACGGGAGAGCTTGTTCAACAAATCACCCTGAAGAACGGCTTGTTAAGACGAACCTCCACCTACCCCCCAGCCCCCTTGGAGCGCCTAGATATCTTTGTTTAAATCGGTCATTTTGTTTCTCTGCACTGTGGTCGAGCGGAAGACGGGAAGTAGCCACTTCACCTTCTCTCACCGGCCTGGTTCACTTGGCTTTGTTTTGTTGGAGCGAAAGTGCCGTCGGCGGAACGGAACTCACCACGTGTGCTAATGAAAAGAGAAAGGTGTATTGATTAAGGGGAGAGAGAGACAGAGTCAGAGAGAGAAGGGGGGGGGGGGTCAGAGGACGGAGGGAAGGGAACAGAGAGTGAAAGACAGAGAGAGAGAGAGAGAGAGAGAAAGAGGGAGTAGTGGCGGTTTTAATAATGTAGTTTGTTGAAGCAGGTTAGGTGGTCCTTATCCGTTTGCTTGGGTAGGTTGGGTGGAAGGAAATGCTGATTAGACACTGTGTTGACCCATATACACCAGCAGCTCCCAGAAGTCAGTGCAGTTGCTGGATGTCTCCCCCTCCGCCGCCCATCTCTCCCCCTCCGCCGCCCATCTCTCCACCCATCTGCTTTTCTCTCCCTTTTACTCCCTGTCTCTCCCTCTATCCACATAACATAATGTCACTCTCCTTCACTCTCTCCTCCTCTGCTAGCTCCTCCGATGACTCTCCTGTGTTCTCTCAGATAATTATTTAATAAGAAACTTTCCCTCCATTCTCTTTCTGTGTTTGCCTGTTTTTGTCATTTTTATTTTATTCCCTTTTGCCTACTCAAGTTCATTCCATTGCTAGTGTCGTCAGGTGTGTTAGTTAGATAGGTTTCCACTCCAGCTGAAAAATTATCAACCACTTGCCAAGAGGTTAATTAAGAGGTAGAATTATAAATAATAATATAAGGGCAAAATCTGGTCTTGTTAAAATAAAGCTGCCTGTAAAGCTGCTTATAAAGCTGCCTCAATTTTGATGGCTGGTTGAAAAGAGCCTGTTCACCTGATAAAAAAATATGCTGAAACCAGACAACAGACACCAGACAACAGACACCTGACAACAGACAACAGTCACCAGACAGCAGACAACAGTCACCAGACAGCAGACAACAGTCACCAGACAGCAGACAGCCGTCACCAGACAGCAGACAACAGTCACCAGACAGCAGACAACAGTCACCAGACACCAGTCACCAGACAGCAGACACCAGACAACTGACACCTAACAACAGAGAAAAGACACCTGAGAAAAGACACCATACACCAGACAACAGACACCTGACAACAGACACCAGACGCCTGGCAACAGATGTCTGACAACAGACACCATACACCAGACAACAAACACCTGACAACAGACATCAGACACCAAACAACAGACAGTGCCGTGAACATCCCTGACCAGCAGCATAACTACAAACAAAACTGATGATCCAAATGTCTCTTCTGCTGCATTATGAGTCAGCTTGATCAGCAGAGACCACAAACAACTAGTACTGTAATTACATTTATATCCTGTAATTACAGTACAACCTGCCTCTATGTGTAATATAGAGATATCCTGTAACTACAGTACAACCTGCCTCTATGTGTAATATAGAGATGTCCTGAAATTACAGTACAACCTGCTTCAATGTGCAATATTGACATATCCTGTAACGTACAAAATCCACGGTGGTCTGGTTTGTGCCAGATTAAAACCCTGAAGGACCCGCACTTGGTGCTACCATTGATAGAGAAGGGTCGGTGACCAGTGATAGAGGTGTGTCGGTGACCAGTGATAGAGGCGTGTCGGTGACCAGTGATAGAGGTGTGTCGGTGACCAGTAATAGAGGTGGGTCGGTGACCAGTGATAGAGGTGGGTCGGTGACCAGTGATAGAGGTGGGTCGGTGACCAGTGATAGACGTGGGACGGTGACCAGTGATAGAGGTGGGTCGATGACCAGTGATAGAGGTGGGTCGGTGACCAGTGATAGAGGTGGGTCGGTGACCAGTGATAGAGGTGGGTCGGTGACCAGTGATAGAGGTGGGTCGGTGACCAGTGATAGAGGTGGGTCGGTGACCAGTGATAGAGGTGTGTCGGTGACCAGTGATAGACGTGGGACGGTGACCAGTGATAGAGGTGGGACGGTGACCAGTGATAGACGTGGGTCGGTGACCAGTGATAGAGGTGGGTCGGTGACCAGTGATAGAGGTGGGTCGGTGACCAGTGATAGAGGCGGGTCGGTGACCAGTGATAGAGGCGGGTCGGTGACCAGTGATAGAGGCGTGTCGGTGACCAGTGATAGAGGCGTGTCGGTGACCAGTGATAGACGTGGGACGGTGACCAGTGATAGAGGTGGGTCGGTGACCAGTGATAGAGGTGGGTCGGTGACCAGTGATAGACGTGGGACGGTGACCAGTGATAGAGGTGGGTCGGTGACCAGTGATAGAGGCGTGTCGGTGACCAGTGATAGAGGCGTGTCGGTGACCAGTGATAGAGGCGTGTCGGTGACCAGTGATAGACGTGGGACGGTGACCAGTGATAGAGGTGGGTCGGTGACCAGTGATAGAGGCGGGTCGGTGACCAGTGATAGAGGTGGGTCGGTGACCAGTGATAGAGGTGGGTCGGTGACCAGTGATAGAGGTGGGTCGGTGACCAGTGATAGAGGTGTGTCGGTGACCAGTGATAGACGTGGGACGGTGACCAGTGATAGAGGTGGGTCGGTGACCAGTGATAGAGGTGGGTCGGTGACCAGTGATAGAGGTGGGTCGGTGACCAGTGATAGAGGTGGGTCGGTGACCAGTGATAGAGGCGGGTCGGTGACCAGTGATAGAGGCGGGTCGGTGACCAGTGATAGAGGCGTGTCGGTGACCAGTGATAGAGGCGTGTCGGTGACCAGTGATAGAGGCGTGTCGGTGACCAGTGATAGAGGCGTGTCGGTGACCAGTGATAGAGGTGGGTCGGTGACCAGTGATAGAGGCGTGTCGGTGACCAGTGATAGAAGTGGATCGGTGACCAGTGATAGAGGTGGGACGGTGACCAGTGATAGAGGTGGGTCGGTGACCAGTGATAGAGGTGGGTCGGTGACCAGTGATAGAGGTGGGTCGGTGACCAGTGATAGAGGTGGGTCGGTGACCAGTGATAGAGGTGGGTCGGTGACCAGTGATAGAGGTGGGACGGTGACCAGTGATAGAGGTGGGTCGGTGACCAGTGATAGAGGTGGGTCGGTGACCAGTGATAGAGGTGGGTCGGTGACCAGTGATAGAGGCGGGTCGGTGACCAGCCCGGCTGCTCCCTAGGTGTCATTAGCCGAGATCAAAAGACTACATCCGTTAGTACTGCTCCAATGCACTTATTGCAGCGATCTAGAGACAATCTGAGCGATAATGTGCCCTGGCAGTAAATGGAATATACAAACAATATGAATATTCTGCATTAGAACGCTCTTAATATTACTCAGAGTATGAGGAAATTAAACCAAATATTTAGAATTAAAAAACAAACATGGCTGTGGGTTACCAGTTCTGTTGATAGTTGTGTCTGTATCTTAACCACGTATCAACAATACTTAGAAATGCAACTGGTCCTCTGGCGTACCTCTGCCCTCATAGCCCAGCTGACTTCCTGCTTTTGGTGTGGGTGGGTTTAAGGGGATTATTGCAAAAAAAACACACACGTATTTCTGCCGGACAGGATTCTCAAACTAATAGCTTTGTTTAGAAGAGAAGGCAGAGAAGGCAGAGAGGTCAGGAAAATAGAAAATCCTCTCATCGCCTCCCCGCCTTCCCCGAGTCCAGAGGGTTTGTGGTATAGTTTGTCTCCCGTAAGAGACCTATACCTCTAAAGGACTGTAAAGGAAGGGCGATAAGTGGACAGCGGGGAGATTTGCTTAGATATTGTAATCTAAATTGCTCCACTTTCACATTTGATTTATCATGTCTCATAGCCTAATCACAAGGGGATTATACTGCCCACAATCTCTGAGAACAGATTCATTCTAATAAGATTCTGGGATTTAGAGAATGTAACAATGGCCACACTAATATATATATATATATATATATATACAGTGAAAAAACATTCATATATATATTGTGCTTCTTCAGAACGTGTAAATAAATGCTAGGTGTTGTGATTGAGCCCCCATGTTTCAACCATGCATTCATGACTTGAGGTCTTAAGCAATGCGAAGAAATTAATTAAGTGATCCTGGTGTACACTTATTATTCTGATATTGATCTGCACAATCGGAAATTTGCATTCTCACTTTTTCCCCCTCACACGGCCAATCAATAGGTGCTACTCTGTTGAGTTTAAAAGCAGCGATTGACAGTGATGTATGGAGGTGCCAGTAGGGAGACCAATATAAAGACCAACTAGAGGAGAATGTAAAGACGAAGTAGGACACAGGTCAAAAATTAAATAAGGAATAACAAGGGGACAAACCGAAAAAACGGACTTAAAGACGAAAACAATCAAACAAAAACTGGTTTACCAAAAAAAGACAGGGAAAACAGATGGAAATTCACTGGAAGAGAGGACAGAAACACAGGCTGATCTGACGCTATGAGAAGAAGATGATGAAAGATAAAGGCCAGCCTTCAGGTTTGAAGTTCAGACGCTCAGACAGGCAGCCCTTCATCCCTTAAACCGCTACCCAGAAGTAGAGCAGCGAGATGAGGGGAGAGGCGGGAGGGAGGAGTTGAGGGATGAAGGCAAAGGAGTGGGGTGGGATAAGCCCGGGAAGTGCTGAAGTATGGAGTTCTGGCTCTGGGAGGCTTGGGGGTGGGGACCGAGAGAGAACCAGACAAAGAGAGGAAGAGTGAGAGAATGACACAGAGAGAAAAAGAAAGAGGACTGAGAGAGATAGATCAGGGTGAGCGAGAGCGAAAGACAAAGATATAGGGGGGTGATACCACAGATAGAGAAAGAGAGGGTGAGAAAAAAGTCAGGGGGGGGGAGTTGTGTTTATTCGGGGAGAGAACAGGCACGAGCGCTAATCTCCTATAACAGGGAGAGGCATGAGTCAGACAGATTAGGCAAGTGGAAATGTAAACCTGAAACAATGTGCTTCTGTCTCTACACTCCAGCCGCCCTCTGAGTGCTCACAAAACACAACTCAGAGACACAAAGCCAAAGGCCTGGACATAAATACAGCCATTGTCCGAGGGACGACCGGACCCGGGCTGCTAAGCCTGCACACACTGCTCCAACTTAGATTAAACCAACCCTTTAATGCAGAGGTCAGGTGTCGGAAGGTGACTTCGAAACGTTCCCCCCTCATCCGTGGTGCTTTACAGAAGCTAATGACACTGACTGACAATTAACACGGGCACCTTCCAGCGTGTCCCGCTGGAACCCAAAGCGTGTGAGGCGGAGACGTGAAGCTGGGTATTGTGACTGGCGTGCGACGTCTCGTAGAGACGGCGATGTAATGACGCATGATGCGTTTGGCCACTGCTGTTTACACAGACCGGTGGAGCGAGTCGCGCTCTCTCCCCCCGTCAGGATATTACCGGGAAACCTGTCACTCGGTGGGTGGTTCCGATTTATCTGGTACCATCACGGTTAATGTTTTCCAACGAGTTCCACGGTCGTGTTCGGACTTACTTGTTTCATATGAATTTTGTGGGTTAATACATTTTCCACGTGTATTGAGATGTCTGTTTCGGTTCAACCAGAGATGTCTATAACTACCTGTTTTCACTCTGACTTTCAGTCAGAACAAGTAAAAGGGGTCATCCTGCTGGGTTGAGATCTAGTCAAACCAATTCTGACTCATAGACGAGTACATCTGATCACTTTTCAAAATGAGGACCTTAGGAATTCGTCGTAACGTGTAGCAAAACAAATGTAGCTAGCTTCTGTACATGACAGAGTAGGTGAGGAGTACTGTACAGTGTTCAACCGGAGGAGAAACGGGGAATCGTTTTAAGCCTCAGACGCTCGGAGCGGCAGGCCTGAGGTCTGGTTGCAAACCCTACTGAATGACGGGCAACCTTTTCGGCGCGATGAATATTGATTCCATTTCACACCAGCCCCCCTGGGTTCACCGCTCGGCCGTTTAAGGGAGGTCAAGGCTACAGGATCCGACCGCTCTCTCCTGCCGTCACAATGTTTTTCCTGCGCTGTCACTGTCCGACGTCTTTTCTTCCGCCCCGTTGCTCTCGCCGACTTCCTGTTTTGAAAAACACGAGCCGCCGCCTCCTCATGCATATGTTAGTTCACCGCAGAAAGGTAAGTTATTAATGTTAAATTGCATTCTCAACGAGCTCATGAATTGGTAATAAGCACCTGGTCCGGGGCGAGGCGCAGAGTGTCAGATTCACTACGAACGCAGCCCAGGAGAAGGGGACGCACAGCCGGTCGCGGCACCCGTAGCTCCAGACGATGCGCGGAACAGGCCGGTCTGTTCCCCTTAAGGGGGCGTTCTGTCCTGGCTGGGTACCTGCTGCACGGCTCCCAGGGGAAACCATTGTCTCAAACATACACACGCAGCAGAAATATCCAGCCTACAGGAATAGCCCGAGGAGAAACTTACCAGCACGCAAGAAAACTTTTCAAGGACTCCAAATGAAACTGCTTAACAATACATGCAGGGCTGGGGACTGTGTCGTGTCTCTCCAATATGTCGCCCCCCAGGTAATACGCCTTTCTTATTTCATTATATAAGTCCTTCCCTCATCCCAGCCCTTTAACTACCTACTCCTCTTACACTTAATTAGTGGGTGTCTGTGGAGTGACAGCGTCGTTTCTGTTTCTCTCGCGTTCTCTTGGTCTGCAACAGTGGCTGCGTTGAACGGATTACATCGGCCACCCAACCCCCCCCCCCCCCCCCCGCCCGCCCAGTCCCACAACCACCACCCGGCCCGTCTGCGCGCCCCCACTCCCCCCCCGCCCACTCCCACAACCACCACCCGGCCCGTCTGCGCGCCCCCACCCCCCCCCGCCCAGTCCCACAACCACCACCCGGCCCGTCTGCGCGCCCCCACCCCCCCCCGCCCACAACCACCACCCGGCCCGTCTGCGCGCCCCCACCCCCCCCCCCCCCGCCCACAACCACCACCCGGCCCGTCTGCGCACCCATGTTCTCATCCACTCTACCCGGAGTCGGAGCACAGTGGTGCAGCACGGGGAGGGTTCAAAGGTTGATACGAGCCAACCATCCAATTTCACAGCTCCTGCCTCCGACAGACACGCGGTGCAGACTGAGAGGGACCCCCTTCTACCCCCTTCTCTGCATATCCTCGGGAAACCGCTCTGGACTTAATCACGCCTTAATTAGCCAAGTACCTCAGGGATAATTGGCAGCCCAGGCAAGGCCCTGAACCTCTTCGGCTGGACACAGTCAATCACACGAGGGAACGGAGACAGGCTAGAGGAGGCACCTACTGAACCCTCCAGATGAGACACCTGTGTGTGTGTGTGTGTGTGTGTGTGTGTGTGTGTGTGTGTGTGCATTAGAGGTGCAATGGTCTAGTTATGGGCAACCAAGGAGAAAGTAATCCACAGTTCTCCACGGCATCCACTCCAACCTTCAGCTGACTTTGATGCCCCCACCCCCCACCCACCCGTTTCCCTTCACCCCCACCCCCCATTCTGGCCCAGTCCGAGGTGCGCCAAGGTCCACTCCGCAGCATTCAGGGGCTCGCTGGCCCAAGCACCTGACCCCTTTGCCCTTCCTACACACTTTTGGGTGGCATGTTTGCATTTTTACTAAAACTGCATGTGTGAAAAATTGCCCTCACTCTGAACCCGGTCAGCGGCCATGCGTCCATTAGGTCGCAAACACCCCCCCCCCCGCGAGTCAGGAGGCACAGTATCACATAGCAGGAGCAACACAGAGGTTCTAACCATCCCCCGGGGAGACATCCACACAGTGCACTTGCCAGCAGAACATGAATCATGAGTGAGAAGGTCATGAATATCAGTCTATATCATGAAGTTGGAGTAAGATGTGCATTGGAAATCACAATCAGTAGAGAAAGAAATTTACCGGCTGTCGTCAAGCTCAAAGATCACGTGATCGAGTTGAGAGGCACTCAAACTAGTTCACCCCAGTCTGGCATGACGTGCGAATGTGTTGTCGGGCACAAAGAAATGATTAGAAGCATTTTTTTTTGTTTTTTTTCATCCACTAAAGAGCCATTCGGGGGGATGTTACACATTGGGCGATGTGAATTAGAAAAGTAAAACGAGTAAAAATGTCAAGGGGGAAGAAGTGGTGGCCTTTTTCATTCGGAGCACCTGGCCTCTGAAAGGTCTGTGCCAGGCCGTGGGGGCTTGGCAGGAATGGGGTGGTATTTGTCTTGAATACCGTATGTTACAGGGTCACTCTCCCCGAAATGCCAAGCTGTCTATGCCAACTTAATGCCACTTTCACAGAGGGCAAACACTTACCAGCATTTTATCAAAGTCAACACAAAGTCATCTTTCTTAATGTGCGAGTGATCAAAGAGCCGACGTTCGCCAGGGCATTCGTATAGCTGATTCTACCTGTCGTAACGTGGTTCTGCTGGGCGTGGGCACGATGTCTTTACAGTCACAGATGAGTCCGACAGAGAGAGAGAGAGAAGTGTGTGTGTGTGTGGAGGGGGGGGGGGATCGTTCCCTGTGGGAAGACTTGTCAGTTTCCCCACTGCTCGATTTGGGTCTGCTTAACAGACACGAGGTCTTTCTCCCCTCCGAGGCCATGTCAGTCTTCACGCCGCACAAAGGAGCAAAAATGAAATGTCAACAGAGACAGTGCCAAAGGAACCAAATAGAAAAACATAATAAGAATTTAAATATGCTTTAACTGAGTATTGAGAACTAATCGAATAGACCGCTCCATCTCAGCACTGGACAGAGCTGCGTCTAAGAGGCTGGACTGAATAACAAACACGGAAATAGAAGATAAAGGATCTAATATGCAACGCTGACCAGTTGACATAAGTGTGAGGCATGGATATGCGTTTTGAAGGGCCAGAAAGTAATAAAAAAACTATTATGATCTGGGCCAACTCAATCTCGTTGTCAGTGTTACGATCCAGAGCGCATCGAATGGTCTGCGGAAATAAAATCAATGGAGTTACTCAACTCTGAGCTGTGTCAATCCGGAGAGATTGGAGCACCAGTAGATTTGGGCAGTTCACTGCCACCTAAGAACATTCAGGTCAATAGCACTAATGGGAAAAGTTTGGTGGAGCAAGCTAAGGGAGGCCCAGTCAAGCCGGTCTCTTCTGAAAGCACATTAAGAGATTGTGTTTATCACTGACTGTGATCAGGGGAGGCAGAGTAACGCTCAACCTCTGACGAAAAGGAAAGCTAACAGAAATGGGGGGGGGGGGGGGGGGTTTGTCAGCCATTTTTCTGACAGCTTTTTTTGCCTTTCTCCATTCTCTTTTTTTAATTTCCGTATGAACCCGAAGGAATATCATAGTTTCTCTGGGAACTTGTGCAACAGCTGAAACCAATAAATGCCCCACTTATGTAATGCTATCTTACATAAACCTATCTATGTCCGATCACCTCTCCCTCCATCTCCCGATGGATCGCTTGGGCTTGTGTTTTTCAGCAAAGTGCAGCAGTCGCGAGGCAGCAACTTCAGTGACATTTACCGGGTCACAGAATATTGACTAAGGAATGAAACACACTCCAACCGGGTGGACGGCCTGGGCGGATTGTATCGTTTGATCGCATGGTGCCATCACGGGCAAACAAAGCCCCGAGCCCTTCAACAACAGAGCTCATATTGTGCTGCAAACAGCACTGAGATCAGTCTGCATTGCTCCTATTGATTTGGAGTTCAGGGTCTTGATCTTGACAAGCTCCCTCTGGAATACCATGCACTGTTATGTGTGTGTGTGTGTGTGTGTTGTTGACTGTCTAGATGTGGTTGTCATTCTGCCTGCTGTAGAGCCACAGTGTACTCAATGATGACATAAGTAGTGGCAGATTGGGGGGGTGGGGTGGGGTGTAGAAAGGCCTTGCGTCGCTGAAGGTGGTTGGGTCACTGTCTTTTTCGCAGACAGGTCAGCAAACCGTTTCCCATCCCATCGGGGCATCGAGAGGTGAATGGTAAATTGTTACACCCACTTCACAGCGAAAGGGAGAGATATGAGTGGAAGGTGGTGCCCAACCGGCAGGTGTGTGGATTTAGTGGTGTATGGGGGGAGGTTCCAAACCCCGCCCGAAATATGCAACACAATGCCTGCATCACTGCAACCATTGCAGAGGCAACCTCACTTGAGTGCCGTCAAAACAGTCCGTACCTCACACTGCGGAGCCAGTGATGTGGGGCGAGTTATTTCAGCATGACTGAACCCACAACGTCTTTGCTACATTTTGTTAATCCTATCATGTCCAACCGGTCACCTCACACAGCGAGGACCCCGCCTGTTCTCCAAATCGACAGATGATTCCGTAACTAATCAAATCATCGGGTGGATGATTCCATTTATGTGTAGCCAGAACTGCCTTTGGTGGCTCAGAATCTTCTCGGGGTAATTTCACATCATGGAGGATCCCGGCAGGTCTAATCTATGCTTACGCCTAAAGCCGGAATATTCCTGTAAAAACACACATCCAGAGAGCCATTTTCCAAATTTGATTTACCTGCGTGATTCTTTTCATGCGTTTTTGTTTGCTTCCTGTAATGCTGCTGCCCCAGAGGTTTTTCCAGGAAGTCTTATTCTCACCATTGCCAGGATTCCCAGTCATCGGCAGAAATCCCATTTCTCCTTGGTAGTGTGACTGGTCTATCTTTCTGATAGTGTGCACAGATGTGATCCTGGCCCAGTCAGACCCCGGGTTTGTGTCGTCAGATTGTGAGCTTTTATATTGACACTATCTCTGTACAAACAACCGTGAGAGAATGTGCAAGTGTTTCTCAAAAGAACATTTGTCAGATTCAGCTTCTCCAGTGCGTGCGCGCACACACACACACACACACACACACACACACACACACACACACACACACATTAGCATTTTAGCTAATCCCAGCGGCATAATCAATGCGGAAATAGCCCGGCATCAGCAGTATGACAGAATGCAGCAACCTGGTAGCATACAAAATGAGAGTAGCGGAGCGAAGCAAAACCCAAGGATTGGGAACCTTAGCAAATAAAGGTGGGAAGGGTCAATACGCTTTATCGATGATTCTGTGAACACACCCGCTTCAAAGACTCATTCTTCTCATCCCCTCTCCCTTCCCTTGGCTTTCATTCTCTCTTTTCCCAGCCTAGCAGAGTGAAGGGAGGCAGTTGCCTAGGTTATGTCAAAGGTACTCCTATTCGTGAATGCTAATGCTATATCCTTGGGAGCTAACTTTGTTGTGCTGCATTTGAAGTTCAATACAGACCCCCCCCACACACACACACACACACACACACACACACACACACACACCCCTCCCTCCAGTGTCAGAGCCCCCGTGATCACAGAGGGACTGGAGGCATGTAGATGTAGATGGCACACACGCTAGCGCGCATTCACACACGCGGCACGGAAGAAGGCAACAAGAAAGACACACACACTTATACACTGTTTACCTCACAACTTTCCACTGTGTTGTTTTCCAAAACCGATCGTCTCCCAGGGGGGTAATCATCGTGTTGTTTACAGAGACAAAGGAACATACGCTGCCAATTGATGTTTGTCAAGCTAGCCGTCCAATTACTTAGCCACTTATCCATAGAATAACAGACATGGGTTCAGATAACATTGGGTTTTCTTCCAAGCACTTTGAGCGTTTGGTGAAGCCTCTCCGGTGAGTGACATATGGTGAGGGTTAGTACGTTTGTACTGGATCTTGTGCACTAGGCAAGCTCAGACACAATCCAGCGAAAGTTTCGGAGAAAAAACTGCTTTGAACCTTTGTCTGCAACCAGATAAAAAAAAGGCTAGCGCTTCACTAACATGGAACCAGTAAGTGTTCGCAACCCAGGTGGAACTTTGTCTAGCAAAGGTATCGCGCGGAGGTGGAAGTATGGAGGGAGCTAGAAAAGAACAACACATAACTCTGTACAGTAAAGAAGCAACAAGGGCACCATTACGCGTCACCCTCCCCTGGGATGGAGCATGATGGGAATTGCGGTTCAGCGGCACTACTTGAAGACACTTTCCGTCACAAGACTGTCACGGCTGCTGCATTCGTGTGACAGGTGGGCACTGAGTCACGTCTCAGATGTGACATAAAGGGCGGGATGGAGAGACGGGGAGGGCTGCTCTACTGTACCTCCACTATGTGTCCTTGTGTTGCACTTTAATTCGATCGCGCCATCGTCGCGGCGACTATCTTGGTGCGGTCCGTGTAAAAAAAAAAAAAAGGCTTCAGAAGTTAATCATATCCGCTTCGACATTCCACCGACCGGTATGAAGAAAATTTAATTACAGTTCACACGACGAGTCACGTTCCTGCAGTGGCAGGATCATGTTTCCGCTGTGCGGAACCGTCTCGAATTAGAACACAGCATCTGTACATCAAAAGTGTCTGTGAACAGATGGCAGAGTGCGTGATATTGCCATAGGTGCTTATCAGCTTCAGCTTTGGCATTCGAGTTGTATTTGTTTGTGTGGGCCTGATGGCTAGGGAAACATACAGTTCTATACAGTATATTAGAAGGGGGGGGGGGGGGTCTATGCCCAACATACCCTTGTTAAGGTCTGTTCTCATGCGCAATACAGTGTGTGGTGTCTTTATATGGCCCCCTGCCATACACCACAACCCTTAGGTACCTTGCTGCTGTTAGGAACCAGGGCAAAATATACATGCTTTTATAAGCTGGCTCGTTTGAATCCTGAATACTGATTGGCTGATAGCCGTGTGGTATATATGATACATTTGGCACAGGTGTGACCTCAGCACTTATTCCTGCCCTGATTGCGTTAGTAACCAGTTTTTTATCACAGTAAGGCATGTTGGGGATTTTTGGTGCCTGAGAACAGTGATGCATTGTCCCTAAGAACAGCTCTTAACCACGGCACATATGTTATATACCACACCCCCTTGTGCCTAATTGCTTCAGTATTGCGCTGTACCAAACAGTTTATAAATAGAACAATGTCATGAATCTACACTATATACCGATCTCGTCCATCATGGTGGAGGGATAAAAAAAGTATCTGTTCCTGTGTTTAGAGAATAGGTGTACTCCCATTATGTCATTTTGAACTGTTTGAGAGACAAAATGGGAAGTGGCCATATGGTGATGTGAGGAATGTAAAAACAATCTTCCGTTTCCTTTTAAAGGATATGTTTCCCATTCCTTAACAAACTTTTGAAATGCTTTTAGTGAATATGACTTGGAAATCTAATCTTTCATGATGTAGTGTTGAGAAAAGTGTGTGTGTGTGTGTGTGTGTGTGTGTGTGTGCATATGCATGCATGCGTGGGTGTTTGTAGATTTTATAATCTGATGTAATTTAACCTTTATTAAGTAGAGGTTAAATGAAGGATACATTTCATTGCTATATAAAGGTTACATGGTATTAGATTTCAAAAACTCACAGAAAAGGCTATTTCGATACTCATGCATGTGTGTGCGCGTGTGTGTGTTTGTGTGAGTATGTGTGAGCCTGCATGTTTCTTCTGTGTTCTGAGCAGGCCTGATAACTAGAGCAGAATATACGGTCACCTTACTTCTAGATTAAAGGTTGCTGCCTCTTAAAGTGCTTTAAAGACGACGGTTTTGTCCTCAAGCGGGAGAAAAGAACACAGGCCAAAAAAGCGTGTTTTTTTTATCAGTCACCGCCAGAACTCCATATTTTTCTATTTTTCTTCTGATTAGGCTTATTCCTAAGGTTCTGTAGGTGAAGTGCCTTGAAAGATAATAAAGATATTAAGATCATATTCAGAAATCTCTGCCAAGAAAGGAAAGCTTTACAAAACAAACAAAACAGTCCAACTTTGTAGAAATTCATTTTCTCTCTTTTCATAGTACTTTGGCTTTGGCTTAAAGTCTTGCATGCCTATTCTGATTATTTGATTTGCTCAGGTTATGCTTCCTCTGATCAGGTATATAACATTTTGTATAAAACATGTTAGAGCTCGTGATGAATGTTTTCATTTTAACAAAGCAATAATGGCCACTTTCAAACTCAAGCATTTTTCTGGCAGTGGTTTTACAGACCCACAACACCGACAGAGAGCAAAAGAAAACATAATAAAATCAAATGAATGGTGGTATATGCCTGTAAGGGTGGCTGTTTTAGTTTATTTTTCCGCAGGCTGTTGAGATCAGTTCTGTACTCCACGTCCAAGCTGTCACCCTCTGTCAGCCATTGTCCCCAGATCATAACACTTAGAGGACCATTGTGGCCCCAGGTGTCACTTAAAGTCCAGAAAATTACACTGCTACACTGCCAATGTCACACTGCCAAAGCACAATGGCAGTGATAAAAAAAAAAAAAAAGAACAGCATTCAGCCATTATAATTACAATACCAATAACTGGGCCTTAATCAAATGGCCTCCTTCTTAGATCCAATTATGAATCAAATTCCAAAACAACCAACAAAGATGTTTGTAAAAGGTTACAATTTACAGTACAGTGTTTATTGAAGCCAGGGACCTATATCACACAGATCTTTAAATGATTGAGAGAACTGAACTAGGAGTGTGGTGTTGGTCAGTAGTAGGTAATGTTGGTCAGTTATTGTTAATGTTGGTCAGCAGTGTTGGTTGTATTGGTAATTAACAGGTAGTTTTGGTCAGTTTATAAATAGGTAGTGTTAGTTAGTCATAGGTAGTGTTGGTCAGTAGTTTTGGTCAGCAATAGGTAGTACTGGTCAGTAGTTTTCATCAGTAATAGGTAGTGTTGGTCAGTATTAAGTAGTATTGGTCAGTAGTATTGGTCAGTAATATGTAGTGTTGGTCAGTTTTAGGTAGTATTTGGCCAGCAATAGGTAGTGTTGGTCAGTAATAGGTAGTGTTGGTCAGAAATAGGTAGTGTTGGTCTGTAATAAGTAATGTTGGTCAGTAATAGGTACTGTTGGTCTGTAATAAACAGTGTTGGTCAGTAGTTTTGTTCAGACAAAAAACTAAAGCAGAATGGTCCATTTTCCAATGTTGCCATTAGCTGCATTTCCTGTTGTGGCCGTGACCTTCCAGTATATCCCATCAGCCATCCGTGAGGTAAAACATTCATTAAGGTTGTAAAGGTTTACTTAAGAATAAAAGAAGGTAGTTGTTGTGAATGAGTGTGCATTTGCCTGTGTGTGTTTCATACTAAAGAACAAGGAGAAATTAGAACGATTACCTCTAAAGCTTACTGTGAAAACGTGTGCAGTGTTGTCCCTCCCACAGAGATAACAGACCCATACTGAGAGAAGGCTTCGGGGGGGAACAGAGCAGTAGATTGTCTCACATCTGCCTGACAGGGCCACAACAGGGGATGTTTGTGGGCTGGTCGAGTAGTTTTGGTATGAAAAACTGCTTTTCAATTTTCTGAAAGAGTGAGAAAGTACAGTGATACAGAAGCTTGCTCTTGCTGACCCCGTTGCCTGTCTGTTGGGATTTCAGACATTATCTGCATTGGCAAGACGACGGGTCTCATTCACAGTGGTGCAAATGTGCAGCTATTTACATAGCAAATGAGTTCCACTACGCGCATTGGACATATATTGCAGAAGGAACGTAGAGAACAGCTGAAATTCTACATGTAGTTTTATATCGTGCCTTTCAACCTCACACTTATACATCTTAAATAACCCATGAATGTCTAGCCATATCTAAGAAATCATCCATTTCCACCTATCTCTAAGAAATCATCCATTTTCACCTAACACTAAAGAATCATAAATTGCCACTTCACACCAACACCTAACTCCATACCAACACACACTAGGCAATCATCCATTTCAAACTCACAATCATAAATCCTCCATTTCCACCTCACACTAAGACATAATCCCATTCCATTACTTACAGAATCAATAGTGTAATTTCACTGATTTTGTGACTACATTTCTGTTTAATTACAAGCGTCTAGACACTTTCACTCTACTTCTCTCGCCATTTGTCTTTCCATCTTTCTTTCTCTTTCTGTCTATGTCTCAGACATACACAGCCACTCACTTGCACACAAAAACAATCACACACATTTCCCACCCCCGTCACACATAAATAAAGATTAACCCCCCCCACCAAAACTTGGCCCAATCGCATATTTCCACTGGCATGCTGATATACTACCACATGAAGCTATTTCTTGGAAAATACACTCAGTGCAGATCTCATGTGATTCCGATATTTGTTGAAACTACATACAATAAAGATGTCACTTCACAGATGGAAAGCAATATTTTTAAGGAAATGAAAGGAGGTTATATGTCCAGTGATAGCTCTGCAAGTCAGTAACAAAGGCTTTGGCGATTGGGTTTGGGGACAATGAGGAAGGATAAATAGACAAGGGTTTTTTAGCATTGGCAATGTCACCTTCAGCCGGACACCTCGACAATGATGTGCAAACCTCCTGTTCATGTGAGGACGAAATCACCTCAAATTGTGTGATTTTGAATGTATTTTGAGAGGCTGACATGATCAAACTTCTGGCTGGATTACAGCTGCTGACGCGGCGTGATTTGTCTGGAGTCGCTACCAAGGACGTGACCCAGCAACTGGCGTCACCATCTCAGTTTCACTTCAAGCTGGTAACTCGGTTTTACATGGTTAAGAGCCGGAGTTAAAAGTACAGCTGGGATCCATCCAATTTTGGACATCTTTGTTTATTTTACAATGAATTTTATGCTGCATGTAATGGCGAACACACTGGGTGACTAGTGTTCCTCAGTGCAGAGCAGAAAGCACTGCGTTGACACACCCAAAGATCACTAATGAGGCCTCACGCAGAGAGGTGAATCATGGCAACAATAATTCCATTAAAGACATTTGCATTTGCCCGATTAAGATCACAGTACAACGTAATTACTATAATTTGATCGGAGCGACGTATCCTTATTAGCCATCCAAAACAAAAAACCATGGAGAAGGGCACCAAACAGCGGGAGTGACATACAGATGACTTTAAAAGTTCATGATGGGAGTTTGCTCCGGCTGTATTCGCCTCCTCGAGTGAACCCTTTCTGTCTGCTAGAGTCTGTGCTTCGGACTGGGTCTGACATTGTTCAGTTTGTTCATACGTGATTTCGAAAACATAAATTCGGACATTAATTTGGCTAATTTGTGGGGTTCAATAGCTTTGGGTGCATTGTTGGACCAATGTACCATGGGCATAACACACAGAGAAACACATATAGAGTCTTTGGGACATTCTGAACCAGAAAATGAACAAGGCAAGCCTAGTTCAGCCGGCCCGTAGTTAAAGAGGATAAATGCTGTTGCTGTCCCTGGATTCAAACCCAGGCGTGTGGCTGTCTTTAACCACTACACCACGGTGCTACAGTATATGTTGGCCCAGTGTTGGTATAGCATCTCGACATTAGATCATTTTGTCACACTTTAACATCACGCCATGTTTGAATATTTCGCTAGACACCATTAAGTATTGTGTTAAACAGGCTAACGTTTCTTATTAAGTTTACCACCACCACAAATAGCATCTATGAAATGAATGGCTTTTGCCACTGGCCGTTTTAACAGCTTATTAGCCAGTAATAGGCTTACTAGTATCTAACTTACTACTTGAACTTAACACAGCCAAAGCTATTTCATGGCACAAAAAATATTCGTTTTTCTTTCATTCGTGAATGACATTGATGCAATAACTATTAATATAGGTGACGATAATTGACTTTTTAGTCAAGTGAAAAGATGAGAGAATCGTGGAAACCCCTACTCTTTTACTGCCCAAGGGGTTTTTATTTAGCCCATATCACCCCAAAAATAATACATGGATGGGTACTTCGAAAATCCACCAGAAATAGTCACAACATAACCATGAACAGTTTTATTTTTGGCTGACTGTAAAGCAGCTACTGCAGGTTGTAGCCAGCAAAGTTTTTATCTAACCAGAACAAATCCTAATTTGCTTTGACGAGATTCAAACACGGAACCTATTGGTTGAAGGTCCGTGTCTCTAACCACAACACTATTTAACAAGGCTTAGATTAGTCAGTCTCTCACTCACTCAGTAAGAGACATTCACTCTTCTTGGCTGGCTCCACTTACACGGTCCGGCAAAAATGACAGATGTGCTGGTCAGTCTTGACCCCAATGTGTCCTGGATGATTTCTGGTTCCAGTCCACCCCTGGGGAAAGGAATATATATACACACACACACACACACACACACGTACACACACAAACACACACACTCAAAGACACAAAGACACAGAAAGCCTATTGGACATATACGAGTGGTCTGGTGTGATGTCTTATAACGCAGATTAATTATGTATGTGAAAGTCGTTTTCCACATGATGCTGTATGGGGACCACTCCACACAAGTGGCATTCCACTTTTCATAATCCACTTCAATCCTGATTTAAGTGACTATCCAATCGGAATCAAATGTGTTATTCAAAATCCGTAGGGAATGAAAACGTCATTCCCGTTGCTCAAAACAACATCAGGTTGGTAGTAAATGATCTGCGCGTGGAAGACGAGTGCCTCTCAAGCAGCTCATTTCATAATTCAAAATATATTATAAGTGGCACCACCATGAAAATATATGTTTCCCAGTAAATACTGACCGGCACTCGGTAATTCAATTCACTCCATAGATGGAATTTTTACTGCGGAGCATCAGTAGCTAATTTCCTCAGGGAAATTAATGGACCCCGCTCTTAGCGTGAGGAGGTGTTGGATGAATGCTGACCACTGTCTCAGGCGAAAATATTGACAGTCGGTAGAACGAGCTCGCCGTGCTTTTTGGATCTTTCCACGTGACGGCTGAATTACGCCCCTTTGCCGGGGCACACCGCGTGTCTGGCATTCAAAAGTCCCCTCAAGTTATGCATTTACATTAGCAGAATGTCTGGGATGATATGCTACAGAAGAGGAGCGGGCTGGGGGGTGGGGGGGCGGGGTGGGTGGATCATGCTGGCCCTTGGAGATCGGCTCTTATTGTGGAGCACAGCCTGGAGTGTATTCTGTATTCATGCATTCTGACAACAGCGGCCTTATGTGACACGCGCTGTAACGGGTATAAAGGGTGGCATTTTCAAAGGTGCGTAGGGAATCGCGGTTGGCATTCTGGACCAACACTGGTTAATTCATGTGCTCCCCCCTTCTCGTTGCTCTTTCTCCTGTCCCCACTCTTACTCCCAGCCCGTCCCCGATTCCCTCTCGCCTCCCTCTCTCTCTCTTCACCCCGCCCCCCCCCCCCCGAATACATCAGGGCGCGAAGTCGGTACAGTTCGACGGACTGCCCGGCTGGCAGCTCACAGGGCCGTTGCGCTGGATTATTGGAGACCCTGGGGTCAGCGAACGTACTCCCGCAGCTCTGAACACCCAGTGCCTCACTTGCCCTAATGGGGGCCCATTCCCAGGAACACCCAGCTCCTCACCTGCCCTAATGGGGGCCCATTCCCAGGAATACCCTGTGCCTCACCTGCCCTAATGGGGGCCCATCCCCAGGAACACCCAGTGCCACACCTGCCCTAATGGGGGCCCATTCCCAGGAACACCCAGTTCCTCACCTGCCCTAATGGGGGCCCATTCCCAGGAATATCCTGTGCCTCACCTGCCCTAATGGGGGCCCATTCCCAGGAATACCCTATGCCTCACCTGCCCTAATGGGGGCCCATTCCCAGGAACACCCATTGCCACACCTGCCCTAATGGGGGCCCATTCCCAGGAACACCCAGTTCCTCACCTGCCTTAATGGGGGCCCATTCCCAGGAATACCCTGTGCCTCACCTGCCCTAATGGGGGCCCATCCCCAGGAACACCCAGTGCCACACCTGCCCTAATGGGGGCCCATTCCCAGGAACACCCAGTCCCTCACCTGCCCTAATGAGGGCCCATTCCCAGGAATACCCTGTGCCTCACCTGCCCTAATGGGGGCCCATCCCCAGGAATACCCTGTGCCTCACCTGCCCTAATGGGGGCCCATCCCCAGGAACACCCAGTGCCACACCTGCCCTAATGGGGACCCATCCCCAGGAACACCCAGTGCCACACCTGCCCTAATGGGGGCCCATCCCCAGGAACACCCAGTGCCACACCTGCCGCCGAGGCTTTTCTGCCACGACACGGAAACCACAAACTCATGGCTCTCTGTGTCGATATGGTCTGTTGATACTACGGGACGTTGTGTGCTCTGGGTTATACTGTTCATGGACACAGATGTTGTGTGCTCTATATGGATTAATAAGCTTAGATAAAGACCTGTGATACACAGTGAGGCTGGACTCCGGTCCTGGAAGGCAAAAACACACTTCTGGATTTCACCCTCTGGGGACGGGTGTGATGGGTTAACCTGTTTCTGTGGCGCTACGCACCTGTTTCAGGGACGCTGCGCACCTGTTCCAGTGACGCTACGCACCTGTTTCCTTGGTGCATTGCACTTGTTTCAGAGGTGCTACGCGCCTCTTTCTGGGGCTCAGGGTTGTTTCATGAACACCACAGGGAAGCCGCCTGCTCTTGGGGGAGTTTGACCCTCAGATGGGCGGTTAACCCGTCTTTGAAGCCCTTTGATATCATCCAGCTCTCCTCCATCACCGCTACTGGACACAATCGTAACGGACAGAACAGTGCGTCCACTCTGGCCGTCCCTTATTCCAACACATATCGAGTGTTGGGAGTTCAAAGAATCACTGTGCAGCTTCAAAGAAACCCCTTCTATGGTGTTCCCTTTTTTTAACTTCACTTAAGGAGGCACACCGAGGCTCATATATGGCAAACAGGCGCTCTTCTCGGGGGAAATCAAAACATAAGCGTCCGTACTTACCCCTCCCCACCCACTCGCCACGTCGATAATGTCAACGGTCGGCGCTCTCTGTCCTCCTTTCATTTCGACAAACACTTGGACGGGCATGCTGGATCAAAGCACCCCGGACCTTTTCCTCTGGCTTTGAGGACGGACGCTGCGTTTGTCTGGGCCATTTCCCTTTGAAACAATATGAAAAGGCCAAGCGAGAGCTTGGTTGAGAGCAGCGAACGGGAAAGATTTGACGTTTTCTTTAACGTGTGGACATTAGACGCTAATCTCAAACACAGAGGGGGACTTGGATCCTTTGGATATAGAATATTGGGGACCTCGAAATGGTTGGTCCACTGAGAGTTGCCAGGATCCAAGAGACCGTGCTTCAATATACATTTGCTGTTGGGACACAGCTTCTCACCTGCCAACACGGTATTTCGTCGGCTCGTTTGCACCATAGTGGATGTCACATCCTACATTCCTGGTAACTGCGTTGGTGATGATACACATTCACCATTATTGGGTAAATCTTTACCCTCCCCACGCCCTTATCAGACTACAGCTACTGAAACAATTTTTATGGATAGAATCCTACTGCAATGGGCCAATGTGTACGATAGGCCTCTGACCAGCGGTGGTCAACCCTGTTCAGAGAGGGGCTGAGGCAGCCCAGTTATCATTCAATGTAGTCGATGATTGAATTGATCTGTTATCTCGTTTTTGGTGTTGTGTCTAGTTGGGATAAAATCCCGGTACCTGGTGACATCCAGGCCCGGGTTCTCTTCCCTTCATATAAGAGGTGCAGAGCCAGTGACAGATATGTTTTTTTTTGCTGTCTTATTTTAATGTCTGAATTATCTGAGTGACCTCCTGCGAGTTGGTGTGTCGGCAGAATTGAAGTTCATTAGATCAACACGCTAGCGTTGGAGCAAAAAAGATGATTGCTGATTTTCAATAGATAAAAAAAACTATGCATTTAAAGTGTTTATGTAGACTCTGCCTGGCCTGTGAAAGATGTTTGCTGTTTGTACTTTTACTACAGAAAAAAATAAAAACATTTACAGCACGTCAACAAGAAACTCAGCTGAAACATGCAACCAAGTATAAAAATAGGCATTCAAACCTGAAGCTTTATCAATGTATTGCACCATCAAGGACATACATTACCATATGCTATTTTTAATCTCTTAAGACGCTGTTAAAAATGCTGTTTTGCTGTTATTTTCATAGGCCGGTATTCTTTATGAAAAACAAATTTTTCGAAAGCCAACAAATAAAGAGATCAAGGTTTCACCAATTAAGACGGATTCAGTTAGGCTCTCGAGGGACCCCGTGTTTCGCGCTTCAGATGAGATGCTATGGGTCCCAACAACGGGCGACAGCTCCGGCGCATTAATTGCATTTAAATGCGCTAATAACCCTCTCCTGCAGCTAGCCTGTCAGCTGTGATCCATCCTCACCTCGCTGCCCCTCCTCCCCCTTTTGATAGCACTCTCCGCTTGAGACGGAACAAGTGGTACGAGTGGAGGGTGTGTGTGGGGGGGGGGGCGTGTGTCTTCGTTCTCTGTGTTTTTGTATAAAACGGGTCCCGGAGGCGGTTTTCCAGGTAGGATGTGAAGGCTGTGCGGTGATGTAGTGCATCTAGGCGTTGTGACCGGGGTTCCTGCCTGGCTAGGTGGGCGGTGTAGAGCATACTGATGCTCCTGGCACAGAACAGCCGGGGCGGTGAGGTGGATACAGATACGAGTCTGCTGTCTCTTTTTCCTTTCTGCCTTTCATTTAGTCTATTACGCATCTATCTCTTCGCCTGCCTCACCTCATCTCGCCCGCTATCTCTTTGTTTCTCGCTCCCCCGCTCTCTCTCATTGCCTCTCTGTATCTCTCCCTCTCTCCGTCCATCTCTCTGTGGCTCGCTAACCTTCTCTCTCTTCATCTCTCCCTCTGAATGTATCTTCGTCTATCCCTGTCTCTCTTTCTCTTCTGTATCTCCCATCTCTCTCTCTCCCTCTCAAACTCCTACATACCACCTTCGTAATATTAATACAGCCACACAAACTCTCTGTGGGGAACAGTGATTCAATAATATATCATCCAAAAACAACATGAGGCCCATAATACCAGTACCTTATTCATAGCAGTAGATGTAACCAAATATTACCAGTACCATATTCATAGCAGTAGATGTAACCAAATATTACCAGTACCATATTCATAGCAGTAGATGTAACCAAATATTACCAGTACCATATTCATAGCAGTAGATGTAACCAAATATTACCAGTACCATATTCATAGCAGTAGATGTAACCAAATATTATCAGTACCATATTCATAGCAGTAGATGCAACCAAATATTACCAGTACCATATTCATGGTAATAGAAAAAAAGCAGGCAAAAAGGGAATATTTTACCAAAACAGGAACTTTCTTTGATAAGAAACTCAGGTCAGGGAGAGCATCGAAGTCAGCAGTGGAGATGATCCCGTTAAGGAAAGGGATTTTATCTAGAATTGCAGGTTGTTGGATTGTACACAAGCTCATTTAAAATACATCTGTCATCCTCATTTGTTTTCCAGCTCGTTTGTGTTTGTGTGTGTGTGTGTGTGTTTGATATCAGGTGATAATGGGCACTTTCTCAAGCGGCTGACTAAATTCTCTAAACATGAAAAGGTTTTGCCATGTATCATTCAGCCCGCCATGACATTTTCGGAAAAAAATTACTTCTGATTGACAGGCCACACAAAATACGGCGGGCAGTGGCTGCCATATTTCGTGCCCCGTACTCCATATAATCGCCTTATATTGCCATGACGTCTGCCTGTCCCTGGGTAGTTCCGTGTGAAAATTGGTTGTCTTTTACTGCCAGATGTTGTTGGTTCAAATCCTGCCAGAGACAGTATATTTTCACTTATTTTTGGAAAAATCATTTTCCCATAATAGGTGGGTAATTCCCTGTATTTAAAAGAAAAGAAAATGTTTCCTTTTTTATTACATGAATTATCTACTCTAAAATGATGCTAACCTGTTCAGCGTATTCCTGAGGAAGAGAAACAAAACAGAAAGACATTTTCTGAAAAAAATGCTGTTGAGTGACAGGGACACAAAAAAAGGTAGGCTGTGGCTGCCGTATTCCCTACTCCATAAAGATACCCAATATTTCCTGCATTGTGAGCCTTTTCCTGGGTAGCTCAGTCTATAAAGTCATGTACATTCACTGCCAGAAGCTGTTGGTTCGAATCCTGCAGGAGCCACTAAAAATGAAATGATTGTGGAAAACACCCTCTCAATTAGTAGGTGGGCAAAGTCATTTGATTAGTCATTTTTTTATTAATTTCTTTCTCATAGCTTGATTATGGCTGAAAGAGACATACACTCACCTAAAGGATTATTAGGAACACCATACTAATACTGTGTTTGACCCCCTTTCGCCTTCAGAACTGCCTTAATTCTACGTGGCATTGATTCAACAAGGTGCTGAAAGCATTCTTTAGAAATGTTGGTCCATATTGATAGGATAGCATCTTGCAGTTGATGGAGATTTGTGGGATGCACATCCAGGGCACGAAGCACCCGTTCCACCACATCCCAAAGATGCTCTATTGGGTTGAGATCTGGTGACTTTGGGGGCCATTTCAGTACAGTGAACTCATTGTCATGTTCAAGAAACCAATTTGAAATGATTCGAGCTTTGTGACATGGTGCATTATCCTGCTGGAAGTAGCCATCAGAGGATGGGTACATGGTGGTCATAAAGGGATGGACATGGTCAGAAACAATGCTCAGGTAGGCTGTGGCATTTAAACGATGCCCAGTTGGCACTAAGGGGCCTAAAGTGTGCCAAGAAAACATCCCCCACACCATTACACCACCACCACCAGCCTACACAGTGGTAACAAGGCATGATGGATCCATGTTCTCATTCTGTTTACGTCAAATTCTGACTCTACCATCTGAATGTCTCAACAGAAATCGAGACTCATCAGACCAGGCAACATTCTTCCAGTCTTCAACTGTCCAATTTTGGTGAGCTCGTGCAAATTTTAGCCTCTTTTTCCTATTTGTAGTGGAGATGAGTGGTACCCAGTGGGGTCTTCTACTGTTGTAGCCCATCCGCCTCAAGGTTGTGCGTGTTGTGGCTTCACAAATGCTTTGCTGCATACCTTGGTTGTAACAAGTGGTTATTTCAGTCAAAGTTGCTCTTCTATCAGATTGAATCAGTCGGCCCATTCTCCTCTGACCTGTAGCATCAACAAGGCATTTTCGCCCACAGGACTGCCGCATACTGGGTGTTTTTCCCTTTTCACACCATTCTTTGTAAACCCTAGAAATGGTTGTGCGTGAAAATCCCAGTAACTGAGCAAATTGTGAAATACTCAGACCGGCCCGTCTGGCACCAACCACTATGCCACGCTCAAAATCGCTTAAATCACCTTTCTTTCCCATTCTGACATTCAGTTTGGAGTTCAGGAGATTGTCTTGACCAGGACCACGCCCCTAAATGCATTGAAGCAACTGCCTTGTGATTGGTTGATTAGATAATTGCATTAATGAGTAATTGAACAGGTGTTCCTAATAATCCTTTAGGTGAGTGTATCTTTAAGTGGATTACAATACAAACCTCCAAAGTTGATCTTATACCAAAAATGAAATTAATAATATCATACAGTAGAATATAACGGCCCTATTTGAATTTAGTCTGTGTTCAAAACGCACACCAAATGCATGTTGTTTGTTCGTCTTCTTTCAAACTGTAAATAGTCCTCCCTGGAGTTTTGCCGTCGCTCTGCCATTTTGTGCTTTTGTGTGACTTTTCGGGAGGTCACCGATACCCCAGGTCCCCATGGTACCACAACACCGGGAATTATGCCGGCAAGCACAAGACACAAACAGAAGCACAACACAAACCAACATGCACACACACACGCGCACGCACGCGGACACAAACACACACACAAAACACGCACACCTGCGCACGCACTAATAGAGCACTGCCGGCCACCGTAACGGGACAGGTTTCGGCAAAGCCAGCCGGTGAAAACCCTAATACGGGTGAGCCTGTGCACGTACGTGGTGGGCAGGCGACCACGGCGGTTGTAATTCTGTTTCCTGCCTGGGCGACCTGGGACCACATGCCAGTCCATTCGTTCCCAGTGAACCTGTGACTTTCCTGACGTCTACCGCATCAGCGGCCCGACGGCACAAACCACGTCTGGGCCAAAACGGGAGACGGATCACATGGCGCTGCGTGTTGTTTACAGTGGACACGAGCAAGTCGGTAAATCCTCGCACCTATTTGGCCAGTTGTCTACCGCGCATTTGAATTTGAGGGAGGTTAATGTAATTGGTGTGAGGCTGACGTCCCGACCTTGGTCATAAATCCACTTGTATATAATACGTGCACTTTGACCTTTTTCAGATACTTAAGCATAAATAGCTCTTTCGGGCTGAATTCACCCCTGTGTAGAGATCAACAATTATCCAGAGACCATTTCTAAATTGTGTCCCGGTGGTCATCTATTTCCTGGCAAACCTAACCCAGTCAGTATTCCTTTAAAATCTGGGCCACAACACCATCCAGTCAATGATCTGACCCACACATCACCGCTGGGTGGTTTACAGGAGCCCTGTCATTTCAGTACTGTGTTGTTAGTGGTAACATTTAACCGGCCCCATCTCCTAGTTTAGAGAACGAAATGAACCGGGTCAGGCCGCTCAAATGTGAAAGGGCAGAATGTGGCTTTAACAGTCCATATTTTCTCGCTCCCCCCCATCCGCTCCTAATGGAGAAACCTCTACAAACAAATAGCCCAATGAAAGAGCAACCTCTGTGACTCCGCCCCTTCCCCGGCCTTAACGTCCCATGCGTTAGCCACTGCCGAATCCAAATATCTATTCCAATACAGGCCCAAAACATGATCTGGTCAACCGAAGCCACATGATGGCCACTCAAATGACCGATCGTTTTGCGCTGTGCGTTAGGTCATATTGACCCTATTTTTCTTTTTTCTGAAGCCACATGTCAAAGGGTCGGCACTGTACAGTCTGCTGGTGGGGTAATTCCGGCGGGTGGTGTTCCAGTGTCTCTTCATGGAGTAGCCTGACCCCCCTGCTACATCGAGTACGGAGTGCGTCTGACCAGGGACTGGCATGATGGGAAATCATTACTCCACTATCCTCATTACAAGGTCCTCATCAGCACCGGCTTGAGTGAAATATTAATTAGTGTGGAGAGGAGAAAAAAGAAATGAGGGCAACTCAAATGCCTTTTAGATGTCCGTTTTCTTTCCATGTAGCCCAGGATCGGCTGTCACCTCGGTTTAAGTCGGTAATGCTGCGCTGGGGCACTCTGGATATTTACTTTCGATTCATTTGCTGTCCAGTGTCAAGAAACTACAAACGAAGCAAAAATGCAGAGCATGACAAACCGTGTATTTGATTCAAATACCTGCAACCCCTCCCAGTTCACCTCTGCTGTGGGATGGGTGTCATTGCGTGTGGGTGTTATTGTGTATGTGTCAGTACATGCATATGTGTGTATGTGTGTGTGTGTGTGTGTGTGTGTGTATACACAGTGCTCCTGTCAAAGGGTGACTCTGGCATGCCTACAAGGACACCTCCCTGACAGGCGTGGCCAAATCAGTGGCACCACGATAAAGCAGTTACCAGAAGACACACAGTTGTTAGAATGGAAAGAAAAGGTTCCAGGACTGTGAAGGGGACCTTCACAGACTCACAAACACACTAACACCCAACTACAAACACGCACAGAAACATACACACACACACATCACAACAAACACCAAAACACACAAGACACATCACAACACACACCAAAACAAGACACAACAAAAACAAATGGTCCTCCCTGATACAGTTACATGTCCCTCTTTGATACAGTTACATGTCCCTCCCTGATAAAGTTACATGTCCCTCCCTGATACAATTACATGACCATCCCTGATACAGTTACATGTCCCTCCCTGATAGTTACATGTCCCTCTTTGATACAGTTACATGATCCTCCCTGATACAGTTACATGACCCCTACCTGATACAGTTACATGTTCCTTCCTTTTACAGTTACATGTTCCTTCCTGTTACCGTTAAATGTTCCTTCCTGTTACAGTTACATGGTTATTCCTGTTACAGTTACCTTTTCCCTCCTACTACAGTTACATATTCCTTCCTACTACAGTTACATGTTCCTTCCTAGTACAGGTACAGGTTCCTTCATGTTACTGTTGCATATTCCTTACATGTTACATTTTCCTTACTAATACAGATACAGTGGGGAGAACAAGTATTTGATACACTGCCGATTTTGCAGGTTTTCCTACTTACAAAGCATGTAGAGGTCTGTAATTTTTATCATTGATTTTTTTAAGTAATTAATTCGCATTTTATTGCATGACATAAGTATTTGATACATCAGAAAAGCAGAACTTAATATTTGGTACAGAAACCTCTGTATGCAATTACAGAGATCATACGTTTCCTGTAGTTCTTGACCAGGTTTGCACACACTGCAACAGGGATTTTGGCCCACTCCTTTTGGTACACTTCAACTCTGAGAGCCAGAATCTAAAACAAAAATCCAGAAAATCTCATTGTATGATTTTTAAATGATTAATTTGCATTTTATTGCATGACAGAAGTATGTGATCACCTACCAACCAGTAAGAATTCCGTCTTTCACAGACCTGTTAGTTTTTCTTCAAGAAGCCCTCCTGTTCTCCACTCATTACCTGTATTAACTGCACCTGTTTGAACTCATTACCTGTCCAAAAGACACCTGTCCACACACTCAATCAAACAGACTGCAACCTCTCCACAATGGCCAAGACCAGAGAGCTGTGTAAGGACATCAGGGATAAAATTGTAGACCTGGACAAGACTGGGATGGGCTACAGAACAATATGCAAGCAGCTTGGAGAGAAGGCAACAACTGTTGGCGCAATTATTAGAAAATGGAAGAAGTTCAAGATGACGGTCAATCCCCCTCGGTCTGGGGCTCCATGCAAGATCTCACCTCGAGGGGCATCAATGATCATGAGGAAGGTGAGGGATCAGCCCAGAACTACACGGCAGGACCTGGTCAATGACCTGAAGAGAGCTGGGACCACAGTCTCAAAGAAAATCATTAGTTACACACTACGCCGTCATGGATTAAAATCCTGCAGCGCTCGCAAGGTCCCCCTGCTCAAGCCAGCGCATGTCCAGGCCAGTCTGAAGTTTGCCAATGACCATCTGGATGATCCAGAGGAGGAATGGGAGAAGGTCATGTGGTCTGATGAGACAAAAATAGTGTTTGGAGGAAGAAGAAGGATGAGTACAACCCCAAGAACACCATCCCAACCGTGAAGCATGGAGGTGGAAACATCATTCTTTGGGGATGCTTTTCTGCAAAGGAGACAGAAGCACTGCACCGTATTGAGGGGAGGATGGATGGGGCCATGTATCGCGAGATCTTGGCCAACAACCTTCCCTCAGTAAGAGCATTGAAGATGGGTCGTGGCTGGGTCTTCCAGTGTTTCGGTCTTCCAGTGTTTCGGTCTTCCCGAAACACACAGCCAGGGCAAATAAGGAGTGGCTCTGTAAGAAGCATCTCAAGGACCTGGAGTGGCCTAGCCAGTCTCCACACCTGAACCCAATAGAAAATCTTTGGAGGGAGTTGAAAGTCTGTATTGCCCAGCGACAGCCCTGAAACCTGAAGGACCTGAAGAAGGTCTGTATGGAGGAGTGGGCCAAAATCCCTGTTGCAGTGTGTGCAAACCTGGTCAAGAACTACAGGAAACGTATGATCTCTGTAATTGCAAACAAAGGTTTCTCTACCAAATATTAAGTTATTTTCTGATGTATCAAATACTTATGTCATGCAATAAAATGCAAATGAATTACTTAAAAAACCTATGATAAAAATTAGAGACTTCTACATGCTTTGTAAGTGGGAAAACCTGCAAAATCGGCAGTGTATCAAATACTTGTTCCCCCCAATGTACATGTCCTTCCTGCCTTGTCTCTAGCATCTCCATGTGTTATGTTTGGGTGTCTGGTAATTAGATTGGTCATGCTTCCGACCTGGACTAAGTTTAAATAGACTCTGGACTCAGCCTTTATTAATTATTACAATTTGTACTCTTAATATGTTCACCTGGCACAGCCAGAAGAGGACTGGTCACCCCTCCAAGCCTGGGTCCTCTCTAGGTTTCTTCCTATATTTCGGCCTCCTTAGGGACTTTTTCCTAGCCACTGAAATTCAACACTATGGTTGTTTGTTCCTTTTAAGGCCGGGTGTTTCTGTAAAAGCACTTTGTCACAACCGCTGATGTAAAAAGGGCTTTATAAATACATCTGATAGATGGTGGATGTATAGGTGGGGAGTGCTTTACTTCAGCACCCGGGAGTTGGACCGACTTAGCGACAGAAGTAAATCTCGATCCTCGACCATCCAACACTTGCTGTGGCGTTGGCAGTACAAGGCAAGGCCATAAATGGGAGTTGGACATCCCAAAATTGGAAGGGGAGAAACATTGGTTGTCCATCTATCTCTCCCCCAGTAACAGATTACACTTTGACCAAACCACACGTGCTCCACAAGCAGAACCTCAGGCGCTGTGCAAACAAAACAAAAAGAAGAAAGTCTGTGACTGTGTGACTTGCGTGAATGCAATGCTGTCGTCAGAGTAGGGCACAGGGGATCAGGTGGAGAGCTTGGTGCGCGGGGGGAGAGCCTTTTTAATGCCCCCATATCCCATCAGCCTCCACTGTCTCCCATCAGCAGTCTCATCCCTTTCCTGTGGCTCTGAGGTGGATATAGACAGTAGGCCAGCCTGGCTGGCTGTCAGCTTCCTTTCCGCGAGGAGAGCTCAGCAACGTCAATCGGCTCGGCTTAACTCAGCCCGACACATGTAGCCTCGTTGAGTGGCAGAGACTATGAAGAGAGGAGAGACAGAGGCATCGCACAGTGGGGACTAACCCTAAATCTGAGAGTAAACAGAAAAAAAGTCACGTGGCGCTCAAGCTGCTGACCGTGAGAAGTCGTAGCTCGATCGATAGGGCCCGCACCCCTCGGAGTGGTGGTTCAGAGGCGGCATGGAGGTTCAAACTGAGTCAAAGGGCTTCGGGAGGTTCAAACTGAGTCAAAGGGCTTTACCCCAACCACAAGAAAAGCAAAGAAGTAGTAAGGGGACATAATCTGAGAGGTCAAATGTTAGAAGATGAGAGACACAGGAATAAAAAAGTGAATTGTAGAAAGAGAAACAGAGTTGTTTGTGTGTGTGGGGGGGACGGGCTGTGCGACATATTCTGCAGTGGGGCAAATTGATGGTGTGCGGAGAGAAGAGTTGGGGTACTGGAGGGAGTAGTTCAACTACAGACAGGTACAGTGAACAACAGACAGGTAAAGGGAACTACAGACAGGTACTGCAAACAGGTACAGTGAATAACAAACTGGTAGAGTGACCTACAGGCAGGTACAGTGAACAACAGACAGGCACAGTGAACAACAGACAGGTACTGTCAACAAGAGACTGGTACAGTGAACTAGCTGCACATGCACAGTGGTGAACAACAGACCTGTACAGTGAACTAGCTGCACACACACAGTGGTGAACAACAAACCGGTACAGTGAACTAGCTGCACACACACAGTGGTGAACAACAAACTGGTACAGTGAACTAGCTGCACACACACAGTGGTGAACTAAAGGCAGGTATTGTCAACAAGAGACTGGTACAGTGAACTAGCTGCACATGCACAATGGTGAATAACAGACCAGTAGAGTGAACTAACTGCACACACAGTGGTGAACAACAGACCGGTACAGTGAACTAGCTGCACACCCACAGTGGTGAACAACAGACCAGTACAGTGAACTAGCTGCACATGCACAGTGGTGAACAACATACCGGTACAGTGAACTAGCTGCACACCCACAGTGGTGAACAACAGACCGGTACAGTGAACTAGCTGCACACCCACAGTGGTGAACAACATACCGGTACAGTGAACTAGCTGCACACCCACAGTGGTGAACAACAGACCGGTACAGTGAACTTGCTGCACACCCACAGTGGTGAACAACAGACCGGTACAGTGAACTAGCTGCACACCCACAGTGGTGAACAACAGACCGGTACAGTGAACTAGCTGCACACCCACAGTGGTGAACAACAGACCGGTACAGTGAACTAGCTGCACACCCACAGTGGTGAACAACAGACCGGTACAGTGAACTAGCTGCACACCCACAGTGGTGAACAACATACCGGTACAGTGAACTAGCTGCACACCCACAGTGGTGAACAACAGACCGGTACAGTGAACTAGCTGCACACCCACAGTGGTGAACAACAGACCGGTACAGTGAACTAGCTGTATTAACACACTATCAACTCAAGACAGTACATGAACAACAGGGTCTTGTTGATTCATACAGCAGACAGTCACTTTGTACCTTGTGCTCATTTCAACATCAGTTCTCCCTTGTCCTCTCAAAAGATACATCATCATCCTGTCCTTCTGGACGAATTCAACAATCTGAAGCTTGCAGTACATAAAATAATTGTCCTGAACTGATCCCTGACACAAGGTCGTCTTTCGTGGTCGCCATGGCGAATCATCCCCATTAGAGCAGGGGAACGCAGCTCCTTCTGACGGAGAGTTACACCCCTCCTCCCTGGACAGCCCAGGGTCCAGGGGAAACGTGGCTGACAACGCAGTGTGAACGGAGGGGGAAACGGAAGACGTGGAGGAGGTGCAGGCTTTAGTTTGCCTTATGTTATACATACAGGACATTCATTAGCATTGTGTGTACAACATGTAGCCCAAACGCAGCATCACCACCCAACGCCGTGACAACCCAGCAGGGCCCCGGCACCAACACGCCCATACACCCCTCCTGAACACTGACCTTCAAACTGCATTACTTCCTGATGCTACCCCGCTGACATTTGCTACCACGGCGACGGAGGGTTGACATGAGCAGGTTGAATTAATTAGCCAATCAGCTAACTTCCCGCATATTAATGTGGCTCATTTTGGGCAACCAGACGAAGACCCCGGGACGCATCTCAATGAGCTCCTCCTCACCAATCACAGGCAGGCAGACAGAGAGCCCCCCCCCGCATCCAGGCCACGTGTCCGCAGGCCGGTGCAAAGTGTCAAGAACCGCCCCCGAAAGAGACAAATGGCCCGAGTTCGACATGTGCGCTGTATCTTCATTAGCTGCCAGATAGGCCCAGTGATTACTGCAGTCTTCTCCGGACACGCTGTCGCTTTGAGGACGCGGCCCTAGCTCGAGCTCTCACAACGTTCTTTCCCCGTTTCCCGCTTCCGTTCCGTCTGGCGGGCCCAATAACTGAAAGCGTCCGTCCACCAAAGCCGTTTCTCGATCCCGGGGTTGTCCGTCTCCTCTGGGCCGTGGGCTGGATCTGTGGATGCTGATAGTATTGACAGCTCTCTCCGTATGCGGTCCACTGCACATGGTTTTATTGAATGCTGGCGGGGTGCGGAGGGAGGGAAACAGAGAGAAAGAGGGAGAGAAAGCGAGAGAAGGAGCGTCCGCGGGAGAGAGAGAGTGAAAGCGCGAGCAAGATAAAGGGACTAAGCTTGTGGTCTGGAACGGGCCTAGACACCCACATATCCGCCGAAGCCACACAACTCCCGTCACCGCGCCCCCCCGGGAACGTAGACTTGCCGCCTGATGTTCCCTGCTCTTGCCTTTTGTTTTCGGTGGTGGGGAAGAGATAAGCCTCTTTAACTGGTGGTCTGGGCGCAAACACATGGGCTGTTTTTCTCTGTCAGCTCGGAGAGACTACAGGCAGCGGACAGTACAAGGAGGAATGTCAGGCAGTTGGAATTGACCACGCCAGCCACCGTACAATCCGTTTTCCCTCAGAAGTGTTATGGAGGTGAAGAGGGAATCAGTGTGTGTGTGTGAGTGTGTGTGTGTGTGTGTAAGATAGAGCGTTTGTCTGCTCTCCAAAGCTATCTCTTCTCTGACCAATCTCCCTCTCTTGGCTCAAGTCCCCCCCACCCATCTCCCTCAACCCATCTTCCACTCTCCCATCTCCTAAATTCTACACCCCCCCCACCCCAATCTCTATCTATCTCTCAATTTTCCCCCATTTCTGGCACTGCTGCACCACCACAGATTGCAGCCTTCTGCAGGCCAAAAGTATTGCTTGCAACAGCGACATAAAGAGGGTGAAAATCTGAGAGTTACTGGGAGCGGGAGAAGTTGGCTTTCCATTTAATTTCACCTGGGCAGGGTCCAATGCAGTCAGACAGTGGTGGTCTGGAGGTCAGTCACTCGGTCGATGAGGCATATGGTCAGTCAGTCAGTGAGGCAGGTGGTCAGTCAGTCAGTGAGGCAGGTGGTCAGTCAGTCAGTGAGGCAGGTGGTCAGTCAGTCGGTGAGGTAGTCGGTCAGTGAGGCAGGTGGTCAGTCAGTCGGTGAGGCATTCAGTCAGTCAGTGAGGCAGGTGGTCAGTCAGTCGGTAAGGCAGTCGGTCGGTGATGCAGCTGGTCAGTCAGTCGGTAAGGCAGTCAGTCGGTGATGCAGGTGGTCAGTCAGTCGGTGAGGCAGTCGGTCGGTGAGGCAGTCAGTCAGTCAGCGATGCAGGTTGTCAGTCAGTTGGTGAGGCAGGTGGTCAGTCAGTCAGTGAGGCAGTCAGTCAGTGAGGCAGTCAGTCGGTGAGGCGGTCAGTCAGTCGGTGAGGCAGTCGGTCAGTGAGGCAGTCAGTCAGTCAGTGATGCAGGTGGTCAGTCAGTTGGTGAGGCAGGTGGTCAGTCAGTCTGTCGGTGAGGCAGTCAGTCAGTCTGTGAGGCAGTCAGTCGGTGAGGCAGTCCGCCAGGCACCGAGCTGTTACTCTGCCACGAGTGGCACCCTGGATACGACTGTGAACATTCCCATTTACTGCAGGTCTCTAATGGCTGCGATGGCTCCACACAGACACTGGAGATCTCCGTAATTCTCTTTATCTGTCTCTCTCTTCTCTGTGTGTGTCTGTTCCTCTCCATGCTCTCACTTTCATCCTCTCACTGTCTCTGTCCCTCTTATTCTCTCTTCTCTTTCTGTCGGTTTGTCATCCCTATTTCCCTCTCTCTCCGTTCTGCCCTCTGTGTGTCACCATCTTATTCTCTATTCCTGTCTTTATCTCACATTATCTGTCGGTTTCTCTCCCTCTCATTCTCCCTTAGCCCTCCTCTATCGTCATTGAAAACATTAAGCAACTGAACATTAAAAAGCGGTGCAATCTACATATGAAATGTAATTTGCAAGAATTAATTTGGGCCTTCCATCTGTATGTTGGGCTTTCAGAGATAATTTGTTTAGACAAATGATTACACTGGTCCCCATCTGGGTCACTTGAAAAGCAGCTAATGTCTTAATTTAGCATTTACAGTCTGCGTCTCTCTTTGTGACTGTGTGTGTTTGTGCGTGGGTGTGTGTGTGTGCATAGAAACCACTGCTGTTGTATGAACAAAACAAACCAAAAAAAGCCCCACTTCAGAATAACAGATAAATCACAACTGGATTGGCAGGAATTGAACCCTTTACTGACCCATACCGGGCTAGGAGACAAATCGTGTGGTCCAGAACAACATGTAAACATCAGTGTGGAGGTTGAACATGGCCACAGTGCTGAATAATGGCCCGTGTGTCGAGTGGTGTTTACAGTTGCCTCTGCCAGGCTTGCAGGAGTGGAAACCGGTCTCCGTAGCCCCTCCATTGTGGCTCAAGGCGACCGGCACTCAGAGCCGAGAGGAGGAGAGGAGGGAGGTACCGCGGAGCAGAGGCACATGTACTTGGCTCTGCTCGCCCGTCCCTCAATTAAACCGTTTCAATCAGCCTCCGAGCAGCACTGAGACTGGGCCGCCGCCAGCTCCGTCCCAGGCATAGAGGGATGGAGGCAGGGTGGAGGGGGGGAGGCAGGGTGGAGGGAGGATGGCTGGAGGGACGTAGGCAGGGTGGAGAGACAGAGGCAGGCGCAAGGAGGCAGGGTGGAGGGATGGAGGCAGGGTGGAGGGAGGGAGGCAGGGTGGAGGGAGGGAGGCAGGGTGGAGAGACAGAGGCAGGCGCAAGGAGGCAGGGTGGAGGGATGGAGGCAGGGTGGAGGGAGGGAGGCAGGGTGGAGGGATGGAGGCAGGGTGGAGGGATGGAGGCAGGGTGGAGGGAGGGTGGGTGGCTGGAGGGACGTAGGCAGGGTGGAGAGACAGAGGCAGGGTGGAGAGACAGAGGCAGGGTGGAGGGACGGAGGCAGGCACAGGGAGGGAGTCATGGAGGCACGTGGGTGCGAGTGAAGGCATAACGGAAAAAAGAGCATCCAGCGGCCATCAACATTCCCAAATAATATTCAGGCGGGAAAACACTCTGCTTGGCATAGGACGACTTTAAAAAGGTATCTCTGATACATAAAGCGATCCAGGCTTGTCTCATAGTCTATACACAGTGGGTTAGTTCAGATCTGGGACTCGACTGGTATGATATGTTATGTTCGGTGTGGCCGCTAGGGGTGCTGTGAAGCTCGTTTCCCTGTAAACAGAGTTGCAGTTTGCCTAGGCTCGTTACTGCAGTGATGTCACTTAGTGAAGGTTACCCCTAAACTTAGCATTAATGTTATCATACGCTGTTGTGAACTTGTAACATATGATACGTTTTTGTAGGGTAATGCAATTAAAAGTATGATATACTGGATGAGTGATCCCAGAATTGACGATATGGCTTTGACCAGTGTTTGACCAGTGTTTGACTATATGGCTTTGACCAGTGTTTGACCAGTGTTTGACTCTATGGCTTTGACCAGTGTTTGACCAGTGTTTGACTATATGGCTTTGACCAGTGTTTGACCAGTGTTTGACTCTATGGCTTTGACCAGTGTTTGACCAGTGTTTGACCCGTGTTTGACCCGTGTTTGACTATATGGCCAGTGTTTGCGTTAACATACTCCAAAGGAACATTCTGCGTAATTAGATCCTCTCTGTGAGTAATTAAGTGAAGGATGACCTTATTATTAGTTACTCATTATTTACTTATTAGTTACTCTTTTCAGGCAATATGTCGTCTTTACCGTTAGTGGTAAGTGTTATTCTGTTTCCATCAACCTCTATGGTTAGACTAATGGCTAGACAGATTTCCAAAGAGAATTATGGAAATCTGCCATTGGTTTGAATTTAAATGAGTCTAACCCCCTGCCAGAGGACATCAGTTGCAGATGTGATATATCATGTGATTTTTGAAAATACGACATTGGGTACATTTTCTACAGGCATAATCTAAAAGGTACTAGCTAGGGACTAGCAGGCTAGTTGGGGTTCCATCTTTTAGTGTGCTTCTGACCTGTAGTGACCTGTAGTAATCAGTAGTGACAATCAGTAACCTGTAGTGTCCTGTAATCTGTAGTGATATGCAATAACCTGTAGTGACCTGTAATAATCTGTAGTTATCTGTAGTAACCTGTAGTAATCTGTAGGAATCTGTAGTGACCTGTAGTGATCTATAGTAAGCCGTAGTTATCTGTAGTGACATACAGTTATCTGTAGTGACATACAGTTATCTTTAGTGACATACAGTTATCTGTAGTGACATACAGTTACCTGTAGTGATCTATAGTAAGCCGTAGTTATCTGTAGTGACATACAGTTATCTGTAGTGAAGACGGTAAAATTAAAACTAGTCTGAACCAATCACTAAATACTGCAAAAATATGAATCTATTTGAATCTACCTGCAGTGACCTGTAGTAATCTCTAGTAATATCTAGTAATCTGTAGTGACAATCAGTAATGACCTGTAGTAATCTATATTAAACCATAGTTAATCTGTAGGGACCTTTAGTTATCTGTTGTAAACTTTTGTGACCTGTAATAATCTGTAGTAATCTGTAATGACCTGTAATAATCTGTAGGAATCTGTAGTGATCTATAGTAAGCCGTAGTTACCTGTTGTGACATACAGTTATCTGTAGTGAAGACGGTAAAATTAATTCTAGTTAGTCTGAAACCATCACTAAATACTGCAAAAACACTCTGAAATATGAATCTATTCCAACCCCCCCCCCCCCCCACCCCTTTTTCCCCACGGGGTACAGAGAAGCCCTACTCCAGCAGGATGTGGACACTTGCATCACCCCAGGCCCCTGGAGAGGAGCGTTTGGACAGGGCCCACAGGCAGCCAACCACAGAACAGCAGAAAAGGAGGTGAGGCGCTGGGGAAGCGTGCACGTTTCACATGCACCTGCAGAGTTTGATGGATGACGAGGATAATGACTGATGATATCTGGGAGGCCCAGGGGAGAACACCTGAGTGGCTGTGTCTCACACACACGCGCACACACATATCTAACAACAGATAGCTCTTCTGACTCAGACATGGTTGGTCATGGAATAGATTCAACACCCAGTGATAGAGAACAGTGTGGACGAGTAGATGTACTGATCAACCCCACCAAGACCTTAGGGACCAAACACACACAAAAACACACACACATGCACACAGTACATACATTATGGCCAAACATGGGGGGGGGGGGGGGTGGATTCTGTGATCGTTTTATGGGACGACATTTTCTCCAAAGCTGAGAACACTGTTGTGTTGTCTAGCTGACTGCGTGAACAGTTAACATCATGTGGAGTGTCTCTCTCTCTCTCTTGGCTTAAAGTGGGTACAAACTGTCAGCGGCCACTCACTCACACTGCAATTTGCTGTCATTTGTGAGATCTGAATAAGCAAATCTGAACAGCTGCCAGTCATGCTTCCAGCACACACACAGCACGGAACCGCTGGGGCTAACGAACACAAACACACAGACCAAATGACCACGACGTGCGCGTGGGTGTTTTTCTCTGTCACACTGGCCCAAGGATAACTAATGATAGAAGGTTGTTAATGCAATGGGGTAATCTAGGTCCCTTTGCAATTTTATGGTTTCATGCATTTAAAGCACATGTTTAATATAACCTTCCCGACCTTATCTACATAGCCTAGTTACCTGCCATTATCGCAATCAATATCAGTTACTGTCTAGATTTTTACGACCAGCCTTGAAACATCACCCCTTTAAATCCATTTAGACAAGTCTGCATGGCAATGTTAAGGGCCTAGGATCCAAAGTTGGGTTCGTAAACAAGAGGGAAAAGGGAATTCACCGCGATTTGGAAGAAAATACGATCTGCAACTCGGGGAAAAACACCCTGAAACAAACCTCTAACTGGTGCACTAGGGACTAGCCACGAGTTCTTCCACATGCTTATGTCGGACTCCACCTTCTAGAGAAATTATCTTGATTAGAGGATTTGCTATGTTTATACATATGTAACATCAAAGCATTAATTATAACAAACTATCTATTGTTTTGTCAACTCTATCATTTGATCGCAAGCAAGATAAATGTGCTTATAAGCTACAGTTGAGCTTGTTAGAAATTATCCAATGGCCAATTCCCCAACCAGTTCAAATCACACAAATGCATCTATCTGGCACTGATGCCATCACAACTGGTATGTTCCCAATTCCCAATTATTTATGAACACAGCATAAGCCCTGTCTCAGTGGCTGAGTAATAAGATGCAGGAGGTTATTTTGCTAAGGCAGTATTTTGCTTGTTATAGTCTATTCTCTTAGGTACCGCTAAATTATAACAACACTGTGTAGACAGATAAATGAGGATATAGCACTTTGCAATTTGCATTTTTTTAGGTTAATGTTTTTTTTTTTGTTTGTTTATTTATTTTTTTTGTTTCTGTTTTACTCCAGGGAAACCTTTTCATGAAAGAGGCCAAGAACACATAGCTCAGCAGAGACGAGATTTATGGTTCCGGCCAATTCTTAGTTTTTTACGTGTTCTCTTATTTAAATTACTATTTACTCTATTTATTTAATCAAACCTTACAGGCTACTTTATTCACTGCCAAGCCGCTTGTTTTTACAATATTCTTCAGACAGCCCCCCCCAACCCCATTTCTTACATCGTTCTTTTCTTCTCTCCCTGTTATTTTACCCATTTACTGAATGAGCAGCACAATGACTCACAACATCAAATTACAAGCTCTCCACACTTCATTCAATTAATAAACAACTGAGTAAATTGTGGTCCGGAGCACTGTAAGGCTGCCTCAAGTCATGTAGAAGCACGCGACTCCAATAAACCAAAGACACGTGAACACAAAAAGCAGGGAAATAAACAGGACAGCGGTGGGTTGCGTTCACATGGGGACAGCGAGTTAGCAACGTGCCTCGCGCGTGCCCCCGGCCCAACCCCCCACCGCGCCCGAACGTTGACCACGATGAGCAGCTCAGGCCGTACATCACCTAAGGCCACGCCGGCCCGGGCTCGTTTGTCACTCGAGACGAGGCAGGTGTCCGCGTGACGGCCCAGCGTGTGTGGGGGTGGGGGGTTTGGGGGTTGGCTGGTCTTCCGTTTACCGTTGCCGCGGCAACACGGTGTCACTCAGCATCAGCGGCCGTCAGCGATGACAGGAATTCACCGCTGAGACTTGGACGCCGCATACAGCAGAGGATTGTTCACTGGGGCGTGCCATTGTACTACTATGGGAACCAAGAGGCCACCGCCAAATTGATTTTGGCACAGCCACATCCTGTACAGAGTACATAAAAATGCCTAGATACAAACATGGCACCATGCAGAATACTAACAACTTTAATAATATCAACTTTTGTAAGTACACCTCCAAATGCCTTCCGTTCTACTGTACATGTTTTACATGCCTTGCTCAAGGGCAATGTTGATTTATGTAATAAATGCATTTTAATGTTAGAGTTAGGTCAACATTAGGTATCACAGCACTGGGGTTAAAGTTAGGGCTGGGGTTAAGGTTTGGGTTAAGGTTAGATTTCACAGCAGTGGGGTTAAGATTAGGTATCACTGCACTGGGGTTAGGGTTAGATTTCACAGCACTGGGGTTAAGGTTTGGGTTAAGGATTGATTTCACAGTAGTGAGGTTAGGGTTAAGGTTAGGGTTAACCGTTTGACGCGTACAATCACACCAGTGTGATCAAGCTAGAGTGGTCCCTGAAGCGTATGATCACACCAGTGTGATCAAGCTAGAGTGGTCTCTGAAGCGTACGATCACACCAGTGTGATTAGAATGTCTTGTTTAGAACGCACCATTAGCATGCCAAGCTACAAGTAACGTAACAATGGCTGGTCAGACCGCGCTGTTATTTTCTCACATTTAGCTCAGTGTTTATAACTTTATTTCCTGATTGTAATTGTTTCAAGACCACACTATGATATTAACCAGGTAGAAAGCATTCAAATCGGGACAAGAAGTGTTACTTACGTACCAACAGGCAGCCAACACTAATACACAAAAACGAATTATATTAGCGAGTACAATAGAGCATCAAAACCATTGTAAAAACCTTCTAGAAGTTACGTTACCCGTTGTATGCTTTTTATATAGTATATTCATTTTCACTGCACTGAATTACTGGTCACGCTTTGTTAGCTAGCGGTTAGCTGACGTTTGCTAGCGGTTAGCTCACGTTTTCTAGCTAGCTACAGTTATACATCAACCAACTTTTCCAGCTCTTAGAATTTGAGTCAACGAGAGAAGCTTGCAATGCAATGCATGTAGTGTTCCTTACCTAGCAAGGTGACTGTTCAAAGGCTGGCGTGAGTTCAAATGCTGCAGAGTACTGAAGTCACGTGCAAAAACACTCACGCTGGGGGGTCGGTAAGGAATATTTGAAACTCACGCGTGAAAAGGTTAAGGTTAGATTTCACTGCAGTGGGGTTAAGGTTTGGATTAAGGTTAGAAAGAAAATCACTTGTATCATATTGACAGTGTAACTTCACTACTCGCATCCTTTATCAGGAAGTCCCTCGTTGGAGAAGTGGGTGGAGCACCCATCTGCGGAGTGGAAAGACCTGAGTTTGAAACATGGCCTTTCCCTTTTATTTTCCGGATTATTATTTTAACGTTACTTTACCTAACGTAATATATCTTAAGAATTCGGCTGTCAAAGATTAACGTAAAATAGTCTACGTTGTCCCCTGAGACGAGGTTGAACCATTAGGCCATCTGCCACCACTATGCTACAAACCATTGTATTTGACATAACTGATATGTTTGCAGAAATGTTTTACTGATGATAGCTTGATGCCAACATTTGTGGGTTCGTTTTTAACTGTTATTTATGCACTTCGATTTCTTACTATGACGTTGAAATGAACATGTATATTTTTGCATATACGGATCCATTTGGATGAATTCCTTTTTTCAACACTGCACGGTTCTCCAGCACTTCCATTTTTGTATTTTGACTCCCTTGTTCCAGTTAGAGTAGTTTAGCAAATTTCGATCCCTAAGCTTTTCACCCCAGGAGTCATACTGAATGCAGATTGTTTATTACAATTGTTGGATATCCTCTCAGCTGGATTCCAAGTGGTAATATTTAACACAAAAATGCATAATTTAACTTGTGGTGTATTCCATGGATTTATGAACACAATGTTAAAGACTAATTTGCACCAACTTAAAACTATGAAATGTATTCTCATTATTTTACATGTACTGTTTGAAGTTATGTATAATTCAGTAGTTGAAAGCTTCAAGTCTGTGAGTTATTGTCATAGATGTCCCTGTCGCCAACATACAGTCTGGATGGGTATCTCTCTCATCTCCAAAGTCTTTCTAGGATATTTGAAAATAAGTAGTATCATTACCTTAGTGTAGTCATTTAAGTTGATAATAACCCAACCCAAAAAATGCAACAATTTCAAAAACAGGTTTCTATTGAGAATTCACCAACTTGTAACCAGTGGAAGTAATTTTGTTCAAGTAGGTCCAAATAATCATTTGTTTTCACCTGCATGCACACATGCATACTTGAATCCGACATTCACATACTAAAATAATATATTTGTCCTTGAATGGAGATATTTTAAAGGATTGGATTAACTTTGCTGTCAGGGTGAGGAGCTGACAGTGAGGGAATTGCACTCACATGTTTTAGGGGAACAAGGCTTTGGGGCTTTGCCCGTGATTTGTGCTTTCCTACAGCTCTACTTCCCAAAAGTAATTAAAGCTTGATTATGAGTAAATGGAAATCCTCAGCCAATCAGTCGTCCTCTGTGATGTGATTGTTGGCTTATGCTTACACTTGTAATTACACTCTAACTGGAGCTCATTTGGAATATAATATCGAGTAACACATTGGATTCCATTCGCCCAGAGTGAGGCACAGTAGATAGCTAGCCTACAAGAGTGGCGAAACAAACGGAAAAACGACGCCCGCTGATGGACAAGTGTAATTACTTAAGTCTTGACAGTCGGGGGGAGTACTCAGCTGTTTCCTCCATTCTGAACTGCTTTGAACGGGTCAACTCAATTTCAGCTGCGGAGCCCTAAATCAGCTCAGCGGCTGTTTGAAGCCAGTGGCTTAACGTAATGCAAATGACAAGTCTTCAATAGCATAAAGGGGGAATGTGGAAAGAGTTCATATTGCGCCGGAATTGGACTTTTCCCCCACCTGTCTCAAGCCAAAGTGTCATCCCTGATCGCATTCGCTAGAAGGGGTCCGTGTCAGCAATCCGCCGGCATCGTTGGGTCCTGGAAGCGTTTTTTTTTTTTTTTTTTGATGGATGCCAGCATCTCTGAAACGTTCAACTACCCCGCAACAATGAGATGTTAAAAAATAAAACACCCGTCTCAAATTCTGCCTGCCCAAAAACCACAGCTGACCATTCTTTGCTTTCCCACCGATGGCCAAACATTGACATCTCATTAGAATTAAGGATTTAGAACCATTTCGCAGTAATAGCTCTCTGAAACCTACTACTTTGCTTCCTCTAACCCAGTACGACTGAGAATTCGGCATGGGTGATGTGAGGTAAGTGGGAAGTAGCAGGAAGGAGAGGAAATCATATTAAACAAATTCTCCAAAGCATTGAGACCAACTGGAGTGTACAGAGCAGATAACAGCTGTGGACGCTGGGTAGGTTCACCTCCATTGGCAGCACCATGAGAGGAGAGGAGCCTTTTTAAACGGTTCTGGGCAAGCAGGACTTGCACATTGTTGTTTGGTCTACTTTTTAATTGCATCCTAATGAATGGGTTTCTACGCTGCGCGGTAACGACTTGGATGTGAACAGGAGGATAGACTGTCGGTGTCCATTTCTTTCACCGTGGTTCTGAGAAACAACAAACTGGAATGGTAAATCCAAAATGGAACCGGAAACAGTCTGTTGCCAGGATGATTGTTCTGTTCCTAATTTAAGGAAAAGTTTTTACAAGGAACTCCTCAACACGTAAAAATGAAAAGAAAACTGATTGAAAACACTGAAATATTGAATGTCTATTTACAAAAGCACTGTACATTGAAAGGCACCTCCAACAACGGGCCTGCAGGGTTGGACACTCCTCCAAACACACTGCGATCTGCGGTGTGTGGGTGCAGCCACACGCGCAACTTGATATTGTCTCCATCTGTGATTTCAATATGAATTTTTTCTTTTTCTTTTCACCTCTATTTAATCAGGAAAAGACCTTGAGGCTAGAAACGTCTTTTGTGAGTTGGAACTAGCATGACGTTGTTCCTTTCTCCAAGCGATTTGCGCGTTGGCGGACAATGGAGACAACGTTTCACCATCCAAAAATCCATTCTCAACAACCAAATGTCCAGTTGGTTAACATACTGTTATCAATCAATTTTTGCTTCCTTTTTTCTCTGAATGTTATAATAGAACCTCGCAAGGCAAAAGCCATTCTTATAGGGTCAATGCATGTCCAATATGCTCCAGAGCTTCCTGGTGTTTTGTAAAATGTCATTAAGGAAGAGCACACGTAGATAAAGGTGACATGCTGACATGAATGTCTCAGTTGTAGGGGACAAATGAAGGGCCACTGTCCTAATAGTCTATTACTACCATTGGCTGTGTTAATGATTTTCACTGCTTTTTTTATTTATTTCACCGGACATTTTTTATTTGATAACTTTCATGGTATGTCTCCGCCACTGGATTTGTGGGAAGTGTTTTCTGTCACTTGGTGAAGTTTCCTGGCATCAATGCAGACATATCATTTCCAATTGAATTCCATCTGAGGGAGAAATGTTGATTAAACATATCTAATACATAGAACATAATATCATGGAACGCCTAGCAATACAACTTCTGCACACAAAACAGGGGCTGTGAATTGAACCGGATGTCAACAAAACTGACTGGCAGTGACTGGGATGAAAATGACACACACACACACGCACACACACACACGCATACGCATACACACATACACACAGAGACACAGAAAGCCTGTCAGGTGGATCCATCTGCTTCTTCCTGATGATCTGGGTTCCTTGTGCGATCATCAGCGCTGGAACGCTGCATCGGGCACAGGGCTGTGCCGCCCCACATTGCCAGGCCTTTAGAGCAACAGAATGGGGCACTACCGGCGCCCGCAACTTCTGTGCCAGTCGGTTGGTTGAGACAGCACACCCCCAAAACCCCCGTCACCCCCCGACCCCCGCCCCCCCACCCAGCATCCACAGTGTCCTGCGACCGTTCTGAAGTGTGTTTTTCTTTTTCTTGTTCCATGGTCTGTTTTCCTGATTTGTCTTTTCCCAAACCGGAGCTGGGTTGGGGAGGGTGGTGTTTTCAAGGCTGACGCGCGTGTGTGTGTGTGTGTGTGTGTGTTTGGAAGGCCTGTCCATGTTTCCTGTGTCCTCCTGGCGTAGCTAAGAAGCCAGAGACGGAGGTCAGTTTTGAAGCATTTTCAGACAAGCTAATTAGAATGGACACTTTCAGGCTAAAGTAGCTGGTGCTTCTAACGAGGGCCACAGGGTATGTGTGAGCGGGGAAAGGAGAGCGAAGAGGTTAGGCGGTCGCGTTAATGTGGACCCCTATTATTCATGATATTTATTTCATCCAATGGAAGGCTGACCTGGGTTTATGCACTGAGGAAGATGTTCTCTCGTTGGAAACTGTTAACGAGACTCAGACGTACACAAGGATTAGTGCGGAAATGTGGAGCATTAAGACCCGCTTTAGGGAGAAAGTGTTGGGTCGTGTCTGACAATGTCAGGGATTTAATTGGGTGTTAATAATTAAGTTACTGGTTTTAATGGCTTAACATCTTGGCATCATTTTACCAGGTTTGCCTTACGAGAACTTCTAGCAGTTTGGACCAATAATCTTTAAACCAGTGATTTGACCAAGAGTTCATTAATGTGGCACAGTTGTTGTTGTTTTTTGGGCGGCAGGGTATAGTTTTGAAATGCTCACATTAAAATATGAAAGAACATTTAACAAATGCATGAAGTACTGTAAATGGATGGTTAGTTTCAGTATCTGAATTTTACACTTTAAATGGATGGTTAATTTCAGTATCTGTATATTACACTAAACGGATAATTAGTTTCAGTATCTGTATTTTAAACTGTAAATGGATGATTCGTTTTAGTATCTCTATTTTACACTGTAAATGGATGATTAGTTTCAGTATCTGTTTTACACTGTAAATGGGTGGGTCATTTTCATATCTGTATCTTACACTGCAAATGAATGACTAGTTTCAGTATCTGTATTTTACACTCTAAATGGACGGTTAGTTTCAATATCTGTATCTTACACTGTAAATGTATGATTATTTCAGCATCTGTATCTTACACTGTATATGGATGGGTAGTTTCAGTATCTGTATTTTACAATGTAAAAGGATGATTCGTTTCAGTATTAAAATCTTACACTGTATCTGGATGGGTAGTTCCAGTATCTGTATCTTACGCGGTAAATGAGTGGTTGGTGCCTTTTTGACACAACTGGTGGCGTGTGAGGGGAGGGGGGTACACTGTGGTACAGCCTGAAGTTGAAGCGACTGCAACATCTTGTAGAAAACATCTTACTACAACTTCCTCTCTCTCTCTCTCTCCAAATGGGCCCTTCGCCTGTTATTTGTTGGCCCCTTTTATGCTCTTCACCACTGTCACTTCACCCACAGGCTTGCATCTTTGCTTTAACCACGTCTCCCACAGCACACTCTCGATTCCTCCCACCTTTTAAGGCCCGGGAGATGACTTGAGCACCCCGTGTCCAAGCTACAAAGGCTTTCTCTCGACTACAAAGCGATGAGGATGAAAGAGGTGGGAAGGTCTTGAGCATCTCCTCGCGCATAAAGTGATTAACCCTTCCAGTACTGTGCGTGCATACATGCGCAAGAACACACACGCGCGCACACACAAACACACACACACACACAAATACACACTATACCACTGTGTCTTCCATCCAGCTCTTTAGATGCAAACAAGGACTTATCATTCCACCAAAAACATTCACATGTTTTTCAGTAAAACTAAAAAGCTTTGAACCCCCCAACTGATCAGTAGTTAAACTGTTCGTTGTTCTATCGTTTCATGTGATTAACTCTGTAATGCAATAGAGATGTCACAGGAATTGAAATGCTTGTATCCTGAAAGCCCTTTGATACGTGCGGGATAGATCTAACAACCTGCCTGCCCCAGACTTTGGGATCTCCAAGACACGTCTATCGTCAGAGCTGATGTGCCCGAACTCACTCAGTCACTTGGAAGACATTGATGTGTTTCAAAGTTTCTACATTTTATTGGCTGCGTACACATAAAAGATGATGATGATGTTATTGCAGCGTTGGGAGATGCTTCTGTACACCCACTGAGCAAAGGGCGTTGAAAAGACGACTTTCTTGTTAAAGACACTGAAAAGCAGTAAAGTATTTCGCTCAGTGGGTAGGCTCCTAAACAACGTGGTTGTAAACATTTTTAAAATGTACTTTCAATATGAGGAAAACAAAGAAATTACAATATACAAATGCAATCAAAAAGGCAAATGAAGTGAGCCGGATACCGAAAAAAGGAATGTGTCAAGACTATTTGTTTCGTACACGGGGAGTGTACACACATGCGTATGAGTGCAAAAGGTCTTCAACTGAGACTGAGAACTGAGGTTGCCAGGTACAGTTCTTGCACTGTTCACGCAGCTGAACAAGGAGCTTTGATTAATGTATTGATTCATCAACCTTCATCTGCTCAACAATAGAAACCTTCTAATTTAATGAACTATTCTCAACTATTTTTGAATTTTATAAATGTTTTTCTTGGAAATATTGCACCCGTTGTGGAAATGTTAATGTTTAAGGTAACCTTTTGTTGATCTTCCTGATTCTGGCACTGTCTCATCCAGGGGTTGGATATCCCTGTTATTGCAGATGTGGACCAGGACCTCATCTCGTCCTAAAATTTAAAACTGGAGGAGACATATCCCCCAGCACAATAATATAGCAGCGTAACACCTTGGAACTGAGACGGGGGGGTCCAGTGACACTGTGGCCCTACCCAGGGGAGGCCCCGGACAGGGCCCAACAGGCAGGAAATCAATCCACCCACATTGCCAGGCATCAACCAAAGGGACACCCACCAACCGCAACCACCCTGAATGAGGGCCGAGTATTGCTAGCAGCGTACAGCCCAATTGCACAAGTGTGCAACAGAGAGTCAACAACAAGCCAGTGACTCTTCCCTCGAAAGGCATTGGAGGGAGGGCATCCCAGTGGCGACGAGAGCCCATCTGGCAAGACAGCAAGGGTGGACAGCATCAAGCCTACTGGTCACCTTCACGCCCCCGGGCCAGGCTACACCTAATTATAAACTACACATCACTACACTTCACTTAGCACTACACATCACTACACATCACTTAACACTACACGTCACTACACATCACTTAGCACTACACATCACTACACATCACTTAACACTACACATCACTACACATCACTTAACACTACACGTCACTACACATCACTTAGCACTACACATCACTACACATCACTTAGCACTACACATCTCTACACATCACTTAGCACTACACATCACTACATGTCACTTTGCACTACACATCACTACACATCACTAAACATCACTACACATCACTTAGCAAGCCAACATAATGTGAGTGGCAGGCTTGACGTGGCCTGTAATCCAAGAGTTTCAGTCCGGGATATCATGTATTGCATTGACTTAAATCATTTCAATGACAGTATTACTTCAGAATCTCATATGAGGAAAGCCACTTGATGGAATAGTAAAAAAAAAAAATGCAACCAGTATCTGTCAATAGAAAACCGAGTCTTGGGTGGTTCCGGTAACTTTAAAATTCACTTGAGAGGCACCCTGGGAAATGTGGAAATTATGTCTAAAATTCAATTCCAATCCCTGATGGTTGAATCATGCTGAAATTGTGTGTGGTCCGTCCAATAACTCTTCTATTTATGGATCTTCACAGATGGTACCCTTTATGACATCACCGTCAAGAACCGTATTTGGTTCCGTCTTCCACCTTTCTTCTTCTTGGTGCATGATCACAGCTGCACCCTGAGCTGGGTTGCAGTTTGCCCCTGACAAAGCCTCCCAAGCAGAGTTCTAATGGGTTTGAACGCTTCTAAACATCGTGCCTCGGCATGCCAGGTATTAACCTGGGCAGTTTTTTTTTTTAATTGTGCTCCAACGATCATTTAAAGAGCCTTCTTCCATCTGACCTGAAAAAGAACAGAAAAAATGCTAGGTCTGTCAGTGGCAGTTGAATAACCGATGCACTTCAGACAGTTCATATTTAACTCCCCCTGTTCTGTATTGTAATGCTAATGCAACCCCCCCCCACCCCTCCACAGCCCCTTCTACACCACCCCCGCGCCCCCAGATTGTTTGTACTACCCATCCCTTCACAAGCTTCTTCCAAATTGCATTGCAGCAGGTTACCCGTCACAAGCTATTTACCTCAGTGAACTGGTGTCATGCACATTAGCTATTTTGCAATTGAACTGTGAGGCTAAAGGATTGTCAAGGCATGTTATTTCTTGCAGTAAGTACAGCCCCACAAAGAGCTCCTGGGAACGAAAGCACCAAACCATGTAAAGAAGAAATGTAGTCTTTGGTCTGACACGATTTAAGACCCTAATAAGGTGAAAATGCTCACACGTAATAACACCGGAAAGGCCAAGTAAGACATTCTGACTCAAACTTAATTTCAAATTGAAAAAAATGACTATTCATAAGGCGTATTTGCTGCCCTGTCACACTCCCCTCTGTCTTCAGTTGTATTAAGTGCATTTAATATTGTGCGTTTTGTTCGAATGTTGACTTGTGTTTCTTAAATCACAGGACATTTCTTTTATCACATACAGGTAATATGCAAGGATGTCAATCTAGACTCAAGATCCTGAGGTCACCAACACCAATATTATGGCGAAAAATCTTTGAAAACTGAAGACATTAGCTTCATTTTAACATATCACTGTTTCCATGGCTATCATTGTTTCACATGAGCTAAAAGCACCTGATAAACCTCAGTAACAAATTAATTGAAACGAGAACATCTTATATCTCTTAATTCCTTGTTTATATGTAAATGATACCCTTCATAAAAACAACCAATCAATATACACACAATACCCCTAATGACAAAGCAAAAACACGTTTTTTTTTTTTAAATGTTTTTGCAAACGTATAAAAGATATCCCACTAACGTAAGCCTTCAGTTCCTTCGCCCCAGTATGGCACTCAGGTGCATCCGTTGATCATCCTTGAGACGTTCACACAACGTGATTGGAGTCCGCATGTGGTGAATGCAATTGATTGGGCATGATTAGGAATTGTACACACCTGTCTACATAAGGTCCCACAGATGAGAACGAATGTCAGAGCAAAAAACAAGCTGTGAGGTTGAAGGAGTTATCCTTAGTGCGCCGAGACAAGGTTGTGTCAAGGCACGGCTCTGGGGAAGTGTACCAGAAAATGTCAAAATGTCTGCAGCACTGAAAGTCCCCAAGAACGCAGTGGCCTCCATCCTTCGTAAAAGGGAAGACATTTGGAACCATCAACACTTCCTAGAGCTTGCCTCCCATCGGGGAAGTGGGGGGTGGGGGGGTCTCCAGAGTTCCTGTGTGAAGTCAGAAGAACTTTCCAGAAGGACAACCATCTCTGCAGCACTCCATTAGGCCTTCATTGCAGACTGGCCAGACGGAAGACACTCCTCAGTTAACGGTACCTGACAGCCCACTTTGAGTTTGCCAAAAAGATTATATGGTCTGACGAACCCAAGATTAAACTCTTTGGCCTGAGTGCCAAGTGTTATGTCTGGAGAAGACCCAGCACCACTCATCCCGTGGCCAATACCATCCCTATACGGTAAAGCATGGGGGTGGCAGAAGAATGCTACGTTTTTTGCGAAAACATCTAAAAACCTGTTTCTGCTTGGACTTTGTTGGGTATTTTGATTAGATAGATGAGGAAAAATATGATCAGTCCATTTCAGTATAAGACTTTGACGTGATAAAGTTCTGTCTTAATATGTTGCACTGATGCACTGTATTTGAAATACATTTCTTAGACTTATAGAATATTTGATGCATTGGCTAAAAGAGGCAGTGGTCCACAAAGGCCTTTCTAGTGTTATGGAATACATGGCCTTGGTTGGGGCGAATTAACTGTAAATGGACTTTGTTGTGTTTTTGCATTGTCACATGTTGAGAAGGTCATAGGCTAAACAATTCCTAACTGAGTGCTACTATCTATTTTCAGTCACCAGATTGGACTCGTTGACTAACAGTGAATGAGTACATGAGTACAGGACGTTACACTTCACGAGAACAATGGGACAATTGGGTTTTCAAAAGAGAATAGCAATGCAGTCGTAGGCAGCATTCGCTAAGAATATTCCACCTGCATGACTCTGTGTCTTCGGTTTCCCTTGTGGCTCAATTGGTGGAGCACGGTGCTAGCAATGTCAAGGTTGTGGGTTTGATTCCCAGGAGGGACCTGTACCAAAATGTTTGCACTACTGTCACGCTGAGCAGGCATGTCTGCTGGATGAATCAAATGTAAATGCAATGTCTTTCCTCTCCCGCTCTTTCCAACTCCCCTCCTGATCTATCAGAAACGTGCCTTGTGGAGAAGAAAGCCGAAACTGGGGAGGAATGTGGAGACGAGGGAACGTGTGTGTAAAAGTTTCACGATGGTGCTCCAAGAGGAGCTTACTGCAGTGGATCTTTTTCTATTTCATAAACCCAAGGGTAAATAATACACGGTGTGTCATTTTGTTCTTTGGAGACTAAGGAGAATGAGCAATAAGCAATAATGTGATGGCGGAATACAAATCATGAACTGGTATGACATGACAGATTTGTGTGTGTGTGTGGGTGTGTGTGTGTTTGTGTGTGGGTGTGTGTGTGTTTGTGTGTGTGTGTGTGTGTTTGTGTGTGTTTGTGTGTGTGTGTGTTTGTGTGTGTGTGTGTGTGGGGGGGTGTGTGTGTGTGTGTGTGTGTGTGTGTGTGTTTGGGCAGCCTGGGTCTCATATCGTGGATAGGACCATGTCACAGTAAGTGCATTGTGTGGCGTACATTGTATGTTTATGTGTGTTTTTGTCTGTTTGTGTGTGTTTGTTTGTTTGTTTCTGTGTGTTGTTTGAGTGTGTGCTTACCCAGTTTGCAATTGGGAGCTCACAAGGCAAAAGTCTGCAACATACAGTGTTTCTAATTCCAAATACTTATTCAAGAAAAAAATATATATTTACATTTTTTAAATGTGTGCTAACATTCACTGTACCTTTATTACATGTTAGTGTACTGCAGTCTCTAAAATTCCATCCAAGATGGTCCATATAGGAACCATTTATTTGTGTTTATCATCTACTGATGCATCCCTGTGTTCATTCTTTACCGTCCAAGAAAGTGCATTTAGCAAAAACACATAAAACTGCACATACATTTTATTGAAGATGGCAACTTTGCGTGAAAGCAGACTTCTGTGTTCCTTCTTGGTTTCATGACAGCACTGGGTTTTGCTTTTTTTTAAAACCTGTTTTTATCATTTTCATTATTATTATTTATTTTCTGGAAAGCCCCGGCACAGAGATAAGCAGTACTGGGGCTTCATCAAAGGATGTCCTCAACCCCCCCCCGCCCCAGAAGTAATTACTTCAGCTCCTTGATAAGGTTGTGTTATTCTCCTACAGGACCTCAGACTCAGGTCCATCCAATAAGCAGACAAAAGGAGGATTAGGTGACCTGTGAAACATGAAGAGTTGAAGGGTCAATCTCTGACCAATCTTCAATGTCGTGAATCAGCATAGATATAGTATTTTGCTTTTAGTACATGTCATGGATTCTATTTTTCTTCAGGGGGAGTTGGAGATCACAGCGATAAATAGGGGGTGTGTGTGTGTCAACAGAGTTGGACTGAAGATGGATTTTGCTTAGATGTGGGCAATTAGTGTTTCCATTTTTTTCCATCATCATAGGGGACTTCACTTATTTTGGTCGTTTTGCTTAGTTGCAATTTTCTAAAAGTAGTGCAGTTTCCATGAAAGTTAGTGAATAAACAAAAAATGTAATTAGTTTCCGCAATGATTATACTCAGCCATTATTATCCACAACAGATTTTGTAATAATAAAATGTGATGTTCTCTTACGATTGTGTGTGTACGTGCCTGTGTGCGATTGCATGTGCCTCTCCTAGTGTATTTATTAAAGCATTTTGTGAGTTTTCTTTAAATCCTACATAGAAGAACAACATAGGCCTGTGGGTAATGTACAAATAGTCTCTAGCTGCTTTCCTGACAAAGCAAACAAACAAAAGAAAAGACATCTTCACTCGCACGGCATGTCAGAGGTTGATTTGAGGTAGACAAACCATTTAAAAATGACATTTCTTTGGAGGGAAAATGAAAAAAATCAAAGATAAATATTAAAGTTAGCATTTCTAGCCTAAAGTTTGCAGAAGGGGGTTGTTGTTTTGTGTCTGCAGGTAAATTCACCCAAGGGGGATGAGATGCCAACATCAGTCAGAAAGCCCAGAGTTCATACAACTTCACACATCACTCCGCGAAAAGAGACAACGAGGTGTCAATAAAACGCTGCGGAAAATATCACTTCACATACTGTTACAGAGAGCCTCCTCTGGCTCGGTGTAGGCGACACGTCTGAGGGGCTCCACATAAGGGGACTAGACACGCAATTTACAACCCAAACACGTCAAGATAATGTCACAAAGTAAAATAGCCTGGCACAGGCATGAAAGTACACGGGAGGAAAAACTTGGAAACACACCACCACAGTAATGAAGTCCTAGACATATGATAGAAGCAGAGGGGAAGAGACAGAGAAGAGACGGAGAAGAGACAGAGAAGAGACGGAGAAGATAGAGAAACTGACAGAGAAGAGCAGAGACGGGGAAAGATTCAGAGCGTGTCAATAATATTTTGACAGAATAAAAATAAGGTTGCTAGTTATTGTCATATTGGACAGCGGATTTCTCTTTCGTTCCCCAACACAATCTTAAATCTTCTTTGTCAGTTCTCTCCGTTGACGCTTTTCAATTCAGAGCATATTGAAATTCAATTGTTAGTCATCTTCCACACAACTGAACTTCATAATTTCACCGGTATCAAATGACATATGCTTGTTGGAAATTATCTATCTGTCCGTTTGACAATAGCTCTGCCTTCTGCACAGTCGACAATTACAAGAATTTTTGATTTCCACGGAGACAATTACCAAGGACAACTATTGGATTCTGTTGATAGCGCCGTGCCTGCTCCTGAATCACGAGCTCAAAACGTTGTTACATTTGACAATCGGCAGTGGAAAACACATTGTCGCCACACAAAAAGGTCACAGCAGCAATGTCTTTCTGGCTCAGCAGACAAAAAGGAACAAAGCGCTCTGAGGTCGGCGGCGTGTCTCTCAAATCTTTGGCGAATGCGGAGGTCGAAGTCTCCAGGCTGTCCTGCAGCCCCGGCTTCAGACTGGCCTCGGCGTCTTCGTAACCCCCCCCCCCCCGCCCCCGCCTTTCACCAGACGCCCACCCAGATGTTCAGACATCTGTACCCGTTGACGTGGAAACGGTGGCCCGGATGACGCCTGTCATCCGCTTGGTTGACGCAGTACTTCTCTCCTCATCCACTCCTCACCCGCTCCTCCTCCACTGATGCCCTCCTCTACTCGTTCATTTACCCGCATTCCCTCATCCTCCCCGTATTCCCTCCTCCCCGTCTCTCCTCCCTCCCCCTCCCTTCCTTATCGCCTTTTCTTTGCCCCCCCCCCTCCTCCACTATTCATCCCTTCCCTCATCCCCCCTTCCCTCAGCTGTCTCCGTCGACTCATTTCCCTAAATGTCAGTGTTTGGAGGGTGTTGCGTTCATCAATCAGCAAGCATGCCCTGGGTCTTGGTTGAACTGGCGGTGTAATCTTTGATTGGCTGGTGGGCATGCATATGCGTGCGCGCGTGTGCGTGTGTGTGCGTGCGTGTACACGATCAAAGCGCAGACAATCACAGTGGTTTGTAGAGGGTCGCATGGTTCCAGTGAAAAGCCCATTATCAAGCTTCTCTCTCTCTCTCTCTTTCCAGTCCTACCAGCTGTGACAGAGGATTCAAAGGCCGAGGAGAAGAAAAGGTGGATGGCAGCTGCTCTTCTACACCCCCCCTTTTCCCGCACATGCCAGAATGCCTCCAGCACGCTGGATTGGCAAGGCCTACCTCCATCCACTGTCCCAGTGGTATACTGGGTCATCCTTCTTGTTAGCTTCAGGAGTCTGATACGCCATGTTGGGCAGGCTGGCTCTATGACTGGGCGGATGCTCCGCCACCCTCCCTCCCTCCGTTCCTCAATCCCCCCTGAGCCGAAGGGGCTTATCCAGATTCGGCTCTTTGCCATGACACCAGCAGCAACCCCACTGACCCCCCTGTCTGAGCTCAAATCCTCCACCTTCACTTCCCGCCTCACTCTATTACCCCTCGGCCATGTGTGTGAGCTTTTTCAATTATTGTTACGTTTCTTTCTGCATTGGAGTAATTCGTCGCATGGCGGTGAATAGGTCATGCACGGCTGTCGTTATAACTGTCTCCATAACGCCATTTCATTCTCATCACTCCACCCTGACTACTTTGGACCCCGTTATAACAGGCCTTTATTTCACCGCGTTGTATACTTGTTTGTATTTAATGGAATAGTGTGAGCTTCTGGAAGACACAACAAAGTTATTTTTACCAGCGTATCTTGTTTGGATTGGAATTTATTTGTATTCTTTTTCTTTCGTTTGTCGTCGTTTGTGCGTCCCCCACACCCCCCCTCCGAGAGATTAATCAAGGTTCTGAGTTTCTCCTGATTTTGACTCCTCTGCATCGTTGACTTATTCATTTACCTTCTGAGAGTGCTGTCGTATTTCCGTATGTTCTGAGTGAATCTTAATTTCCTGTAATTTCCAGATGCAGGTGTGGAGGGAAGGAGGAGGAGAACAAGGAGATGGGGACAAAACAAGTTGTTGTCGGTTTCTGAAAAGACATACTTAGCATTAGTGTTGTATCGATCGCGGGGGGAAAATGCATCACCTTTAAGTGCCAACTGTGTCACACACTGCCCTACAGGTATTCCCCGAGAGTCAATGTTATATGCTTCTCCACAGATATGCAATAAATCTCTATTATAAAATGTCAGAAGCAACTGTTGAACTGCAGGTTGGTGGTACCTACCTATCTAACAGAAATGGCAAGAATATAATGTGGCATCCTTCTATTTGTTCTCATGTTTTCCCACACTCCCTTGTTTCCGCTCTCCCACAGTTGCTTCCTTACTCCTTCAACCGCTCTCCTCTATCGCTTGCGCATTTTCTCCTCTAACCCCCCATCCACCCCACCCCCACACCTTTCTCTCCTGTCCTCTGAGAGGTTCTGACAGCTTCATCCTACATCATCCAGGTGAGGGACCAACAGCTCCTGCTGACGACGAACTCTCGTCCCACCATGCCGTCATCCATATGCATCCACCGCTCAAACGTCCAACGCAAAGATGCCCGCAAAGGCACCCTGCTCCTCCCCCCTCCGTCTCCCCCGGTTACACGTCTGTCAAAATCAACACATCCCCCGTTTGTTCATTCCGCCATTCACGGTCCACGCGCCCCATTTTATTTAGCATTCAGATCGAATTATTTCATAGTTGGTATTTTTATTCAAATTAATGTTTGTTTTTCTGCAAATAACGCATTATCGGCAACCGCTGGTTCTATGCCCCCCCCCCGCCGCCCGCCCCCCTCCCCCCTCCCGTTGACTAATATGTTTGCTATCTTGTGTTTCCCCTGGGACACAAGGTCACCCTTCAGTCGGATTTGCATTTTATGAAATTGTTTCTAAGGAGAAGCATCTGATTTGTATTTATTGTATGTACATGTCAGGCTTTGCTTTTGACACGGCCTGCATATTCAGCAGCTCTGCGGCATTAACCTTTAAGGGGGGGGGGGGGGGGGACAATAAATCCATTTAAATTACATGTTACGTGATGTTGAATGGGCCTCGCCAAAGAATTGATTGTCTCTGAATGTTTTCCTCGGCTGGAATGTAAAAGAGGCCATTGACTGTACGGCCGTAAAGCTGACAGTGAGGTTTGGGGCCTTGTTGCTGATGCCGGGGACACATGTATGTCTCTACATCAGCTCTTCCCTTGTCTAATAAAATGACACACGGAAACATGAAAGCATGGGGAGAATGACTGACGTTAGGCCGATTTTAGATTCCCCCGGTTTATCGACTAGGTTCGGCATGTGTGACTCAGCTGGTCACGGCCTCTGACGCGGGTGTCTGCGTATGTGTGTGTGTGTCACCTCGGCCTCACTGGGCATGATTTCCTAATTTTGTGGGTAAAACATGAACACACGCTCCAATCGCCTCTCCCCAGTCCTGCGTCTGATTGTGACGTTTTCCCTTCCTCCAGCTCCCAGAATGCCACGACGCCACTACATTGTCTAGCGAAAGACACAGCGTGAGAACGAGACAATAAGATGTTAATGGGTAATGCGGAAGTATAATGCACTTATTAAAAGACTATTAAACGTGCATTGTTGCTTTGGACCATGTCCTCTGTCAAAATCAGACTTAGACAAGCACCTGGCACTTTGATCATCAGATCAGGTAGCTAGTGACTGTCCTAGCTACCACTGCCGCTCTTTTTACGCTCCTGTGTTACCACGTAGAGAAAGGACGGTTATTAGTGCAGAAATAATCTGGGCTGCAGCAGACAGAGTGTGGGGAAAAAAACACATCGGTAAAAAGCATCCGAGCTCGTTATCACTAAGTGTCAATGGAAATTAGTCAGCGTCTCCGTGAGCCGCGAGTTCAAATAAAAACAAATGCGAGGTCTTTCGCTGATGTGCCACTGATATCCATTTTCTGCGCGTCTCTCTCCATTTCAACCTAAAGATGGTTAATTTTCGAAGATGCATTCCCTCTCTCTATTCCTCACTCTGTCTTTCGCTCCCTTGCTCTCTTGGTTTGTATCTCATATCTCACGCTAATCTGCGACTCCGCATCACTTCCTGGGAATAAGCTTTGAGCTATTACCTCTGAAGTGAAGACTGCTGGGTAAATCGTGTAGCTTTATCACTGCGGATAATAATTGGGGAAGTAAACAGACACATAAACACAGAGCAGACAGACGGCAAGACGTGCCTGGCAGTAAAAAATAATCGACGTTTACTTGTTGCCATTTGGGTGGGAATGCAACGGTGGAGGAATGCTGTAAACTGTTTCAGACTGGTTGTCTCGAAATGGCCACTGTGTTCCTCTGTCACTCATATTATCCCAGGAGAGTGGGCCCTGCGATCCATGTGACACATGAACTATCTCAAATGGCCCGTAACACCTGAAATGCTCAGCGATTATAGTCACATGGCCAAGTAACCCATTGCCCGGTGACCTATTGAGCGCCCGGTCGATCTACACTAAAACCTAATTTACTTTTGTGCCACCTGCCTTGATGACTTCAACGCACATCCATTGACCCTAGCGAGAGTCTTTCGTTTAACATCCAGGGAAACGACAGCCGTGACAGAGCAAAGAAGGTGATTGTGTCCAGGGCTGTGGCATGTGAAGGGTCTCGGACAGGGGTGGGGCAAGCCGTTTCCTCGGAAACGCAAGACCCACGCAGTGATTTCAATCCACTGACGACAACAACCCCCCCCCCACCACCACCACCACCACCACCCCCGCAAAACACATCGCATCATGGGATCAGTGTTTGACGGCCTCTGTTCCTCACCCGTGTCTGGTCTCACTCCTCTAATTAGCATCTCTCTCTTTGCTTTCTCCAGAGCCGCGACCACGGGCACGCAAAAGCCTTACTGACACTTGAAAATTGTTATTTTTTGTATTTTTTATTATATTAACGACATTAGCGCCGTTGGGGGGGACTTTGCACTCAGCCGCATTTTTTTTTTAAATAAAACGATTGTGCGGAAATAGCGGGCGCAGCATATTAATTATTACCTTTTGCTGATTTCTGGGAAATGGAACTGTGGGTTCTCTTTGTCTCATCATTATTGGTTTGATACGGTGAGGTAGAAATCAACAAGGGGACCCTTTGGTTAATGGGTTTATCGTTACAGCAGAAAAGAAGAGATAAAAAAAGGTAAGGTAAAGGGCAAATGATAATACTCAAGTTAATGAAATCACGTTCTTTTTGGTGAGTCCTCTCATAGAATATGTTCTCACCTAAAAATACCTTGGGGTTTGATTATTTAATGATATGCAAAAAATATATATCTCTTACAATTCCATGCTGTACAATCACAAATAAATAGTAATACATGAATAGTAATGAGGATGATAAATAGGGAAAAACCTAACGGCAAAGAGATCAAATCATTCTAATTAAGGGATCAGGAGAACCATCAAACCGTCCCAAAAAAACACAAAACAGTTTAATAGTTTAGGCAGTGTGTAGACATCTACGCCTGGCTCCTTTAGACTTTAGACTTTCCACTGGGACGCACCAATCGGCTCCCTCCTTAGCAGGTGTGAAACCGCAATGTATCATGGGTAAATTGTGACTGACTGATCTAGACATAATGAGTCGTAAGACTGCCTCCAGACTGCCTCTGACCCACCATGCCTCCAGACTGCCTCTTGACACCAGGCTCCACCATGCCTCCAGACTGCCTCTTGACACCAGGCTCCACCATGCCTCCAGACTGCCTCTTGACACCAGGCTCCACCATGCCTCCAGACTGCCTCTGACACCAGGCTCCACCATGCCTCCAGACCGTAACACCTGGAGGCCACCTAGTAAAAAACTAAACGGAGGTTGTGACTAGAAACAGTTGGCAAGTAAGGAATTACCAAGTTTCTTAATTCCAAATAGCATACGACTAGCATAAAAACATACATGTTTAAAGGACACTGTGCAGAATCCGGCCTGTTCAAACAATGACACAACTCCTCATCGTCTCCACTTACCGAACAAGACCAGAATAATATTGTTTAGGCTGGGAACGAAATGTCTAGACTGCGAATGTCTGAAGTGAGTATGAGGAGATTATAAGTAAATGCATACTGATAGACGGACCAGCAAGAAAGTTTCAAAGGGGAATATTTCAGGCACTCTGAACGGTTTTGTATAAATAATATTTGAAACATTAGCTTAAAACGTTAACTTCAAATGTCTTCTGGTCATTTACGCTTGTATTTATGCTACCAGCACAGCAAGTCTTGCATATGGCCCCTTTCAAATCACATCAGATCAATTAGCCATGGAATATTCAGACAAAAAGCACACACGCATTTATTAAATAATATTTTCAGTGGAAGCTCATACAAATGTAATAATGGTAATACTGTTTGAAAAACACAAGAACACTCCAGAACTAGAACACAGACATGAGTGACAATAGCAGAAATGAAAACCACAAAATGGCTTTCAGACCGACACACACACACACACACACACACACACACAGGCCAGGACACGCTATGTAGGTCCGCCCGCCTGGCGTGTCAATTCAGGCGGGGATAAAAGAATGGATGCAGGTAATTATGATGCAAATATATGACAAAGCCAGTCTAATGGATGCCCATAGGTTGACAAGAACAAACGCAATATGGAGATTTTCCTCCCCTGGTCCCACTCACGCTGGAGAACCAAGGGCAAATGGAGATGGTTCAGTGGGGTGAATCGGCCCCTCAACCACCCAGGCAGAAAGCTTTGCTTTCCCATTTCAACTTTGAGCGCTGATGTTTTCGCACATACTCCAGTACATATTGTGGTGAGAGGAATCCACGCCGAGACGTGAAACGAAAAACCGCACGGGCTGCCACTTGCAAAACGGTAGCGTTTTCAACGTAGCAGTCATACTGGGAGGGGGCGCAGTCAAGGCTTAAGCAGTGCCGCGAGGACGACAAGCACGTCCACTGTTTTAGGGTCATTAAGCACCTTCCCATGAAAGATCGTACACCCACTGGTGTGGTCAGGCGCGGTTCTGCGGGGGTTGTCAGGCGCGGTTCTGCGGGGGTTGTCAGGCGCGGTTCTGCGGGGGTTGTCAGGCGCGGTTCTGCTGGTGTTGTCAGGCGCGGTTCTGCGGGGGTTGTCAGGCGCGGTTCTGCAGGGGTTGTCAGGCGCGGTTCTGTGGGGGTTGTCAGGCGCGGTTCTGCAGGGGTTGTCAGGCGCGGTTCTGCTGGTGTTGTCAGGCACGGTTCTGCGGGTGTTGTCAGGCGCGGTTCTGTGGGGGTTGTCAGGCGCGATTCTGCAGGGGTTGTCAGGCGTGGTCCTGTGGGTGTTGTCAGGTGCGGTTCTGTGGGGGTTGTCAGGTGCGGTTCTGCTGGTGTTGTCAGGCGCGGTTCTGCTGGTGTTGTCAGGCGCGGTTCTGTGGGTGTTGTCAAGTGTGGTTGGCGGCACAGCAGTAGCTGCATTTCCACATAGCACCAAACACACCATTCAGGCCTATCACACTGATTCGATCTCCATTCTGTCGAACAAAGATTCGACCGACCTCTCGATTAGAATTGACTGCTCGAAATTTAGAATATTTGTTCTCCTCATAAACAGACCCTGTCTCAGTAAAACCAAGTCATTTGTTGCTTTACACCGGTGCCAGACTGAGTAACAGGACAAGTCCATCGGAGACCAGCTCGGCAACAAAGTGGTCAACTGAGACGGACGGGAGTCAGACAGGTGTTGGCCACGCGACTCCTCAACCGAAAGAATCGGAGTCGAGCAGGAGACTCCTGTCTAACCAATCGACTGGTAGACTGAATTGGGACGGCCCTATTGGTCGGCTGATGTCACCGGCTTCCCTCATGGTATTCTGGCTTAATGCATTAGCAACGTTTTAGGAAAACAATCCTACCAAGCAGCTGATGGAGACAACTTTCCTTATGCGCTGTCAGCGATAATCAGGATCTGAGGCCCGAATTTATGTTGGTTTAATGAGACTGAATTATGGATCATCAGTACCGAGGCTTTTAACTCTGAACGGCCTGAGACAAATTAAAAGTGATATATATATATATATATATATATATATATATTTATTTATTTTCTTAAAGGGACGCTTACTTACTCAACGACTTAAGCACGCATTGTTGGACACGTTGGTGGCCAGGGGGGCTTAAGTGAGGTGTGGGAAGGCTGATGAGAACTGGAGACAGAGGTGCACTCATCAGTGTTCACGGGTGTGCTAAGTTAGAATGCGTGCACTGCTTTTACAAGTGAAGGTGGGGTTAGCAGACTAACTCCAGTGTCTGTGTGTGTGTGTGTGTGTGTGGGAGGGCAGGGGGGGTTATAGTCACAAACCAATGGTCCCACACCAGCAATGTTCCACATAGTTCTGTGACAAATCCCCCCCCTATTATCCAGTGTAAATAAGCAGGGAGCTTGCAGTGACAATATTTGCTGAACGTCTACAAAACCCAGCGTCTAAAATCCCCAAGTGCCTTGTCCTTTTACTACAAAAACGCATTTCATTATGAAACCGACGATCACACTATTGTGGAAACAACAAGACGGCAAACCAATTATCCGCGTAACAACTATCTGCATAACTACACAAACGACTGCAAACGGTCAGACGGGTAAACAGATGAGGTCTCCGGGAGTCAACGGCTCTCTTGGAATTTCCCGGAGCCTGTGAACGGCTGGTGTGTGGAAAAACAATGTCTGAGGGGGGAAAAGGTGTTCCAGGGAGTCAGCAAGTCTCGAGCCCTGTAAGAAAGACTAAGGGCCCTCAGGGGCCACACACACAGAGTCCGCCGGAACTCATTAGCTAGCACAATTCCCACCATGCACCACAACCCGAGCCCCTAAAAAAAAAAAAAAGAGAAATCGCTCGACCAAGCAACTCTTTAATCTCGCTCTCCCGCTCTCTCTCTCTCTCGAGCGCGCTCCCGCCCTCTCAAAGTGTGTCTAAATTTCCCAGCGGCAGACCATTCCAGGCTCCTAAGCTAGAGTTTATAATAAGCACAAGCCTTTTTTGTTGGCGGGGGGGGGGGGGGGGGGGGGGGGGGGGGGACCAACAGCAGAGCAAGAACGGTCAAATGTTTACATACAGAAGCTGTGAGACTTTTTACAGGACGAGGTCTTGTAAGCTGTACGGTAGCGAAGACACTATTTTTGGAATCAGTTCTGGTTTTGGCTTTTCTGCAAGAAGGGGTTATTAGCTGTAACAAGCCCTACAAGGACGTTTCTACACATGCTCCTGGCCCGGGTCAAATACCACACTGCAAAAAATTCTAACATTTAACTATATTTGAGGAGATACTTTCTTGATATAAGTGAAACACATCATAACTATAGGGAACATTGTATTTTGACATTCAACAGGTTGTTGTGTCTCTGATGCCCTGCTGCTTGCAGGAGTCAGTCTGTGATACAGCACAGTCACATTTGATCAATTACTAGTTAATGAATGAATCAGTGAATTTGGGCTTGGGTTGATGACAGGCCCAGGTCAGGGACAGTGGAGGAACAGAGGGCACAGGAAGGGACATCATACTTGCACCAGGATCTTGGAGTTGCAGGGAGATGTGAGCAGCTGAGAAAACCCTTTCTCAAACAAGACACACAGGACAGGTGTATTTCTTTCATTTTCCTGCCTCTCCGTGCTGTTTGTTCTAGTGTAGCGCTTTCAGCTACTCTACTGTGTGGCTCAGCAGTTAGCACGCTCTACCACTTTGACGAAGTTAAGCCGCCCAGTCTTCTCCAGGCAGCCAGACTGTTTCCTATTTCTCACTTAGTATTCCGGCTGTTAGACCGCGTAATTATGGCGTGATGGAAGCGCGGAAGTGTTGTGGATCTGATGTAGGGTGAGGAAATTGGAGTGATGGGGATGCTTTAGGTCAAAGTCCAGGGCCGTTTCTTACTGGGGACCGCGTTTCTGCTGTTAGATGGAAACAAACAGTCAGCAAACATATTAGCAGACCAGCCTTTGAACTGAACACATGGAACTGGATTGTGGCAATACCAATAAATGACTTCTGCCGTGTGCTTCTCTTGCATTTTTATCCACAGTTATGAGGATTGATTTGATTCCAGTCCCTGTTCCAGTTTTGGTTTTGTTGGTTTCCTTGCTTGTTAGCATCATGTCCTTATTTGGATTTCCTGTCCTTGTTAGTTAATTAGTCCACGTAGTTTACTTGTGTGTGCTCTCACCTATTCTCTGTTGTGTCCTTTGTATTTAGTTCAGTTGTTTGTTCAGTTCTTCGTGGGTTATTCTTTATCTTAGGACACTGTAAGTTTGTATGTTGCGTCTTTGTTGTTTCCTGGTTAATTTTTGCCTAGGAAGCCTACGGGTTGTGTCTGCCCGGCCTAGTTTGTTAAAGTATAGGTCATATTTACCTTTGAATGAAAGGTAATGAAAGATCTGTCGTACATGCACCTACTTTACAGACATTTGGGATGGGAAATCAAGGCTTTCTGAAAGAAACGCTTTCTCTAAGCTTTCCAGCACAGTGCACAGCAGGGACATATGCTGGACAGAATGTAATATGACATGTTTGATTTAGAAGTTTTGTGTTTAACCTGGAAGAATACACAAGCCCTTACCGGTCGTTATCGGCGCATTCAAAGTAATGGTGAAGATGAATGAGTAGTGAAGACCAATGATAAGGCTAAGGTCAATAAAACAGGAATTTGTTTGACGGAGAAAGGCTGACATTTTGTGTCCAACAAAATCATATTGCCTGCAATAGGAAGAATCAAACCTGTGACCATTTGAACAGTAGCCTGGAACAGTACGGTTCCGACCAACGTTTTGGACGGGTCCATTTGTTATTGGGTCACTGGTGCACTGTGGGTTGTTGCATTCTGGTTTGAAAATAACCTGGTCAGACGAAGCTTCGGATGTCATCGATCATGTGATTATGTCCCTTTGAAGCTGTAAGGTTGTGTCAACGTCGTCATTCCCTCCCACACCTCCTTCCCTCGTCTTGTTTCCTGTCTAAAACCTGGATTCATTCCCTCCATAGTATGTGTGTGTGTGTGTGTGTGTGTGTGTGTTTATGTGCTGAGTTAATCTTTCCTACCACAGTTTTTTTTTTTTTTTTACTAGTTGTAAAGCATTGTTTGGTCCTTCATAAGCACTGCATTAGAACTATTTACTGTTGTTATTACTAAAAGGTGACAGTTATTTAAACCAAATATGAATAAAAATATGCCTAACCAAGGCTTCAAACCTGTACTGAAGCTTCAAGAACATATAAGAACATTAATGTTTAGATGTTCCTGCGAAAACCTTTTTAGGCATGACAGATTGCAGAGGGCCTGGACACAGACCTTAGCCATTGTCGTTTGGCAATGTGTATAATGACTACATAAATAACATTAAAAAACAATACCATTCCAGCCAATGAGTCCACAACTCCTGTATTGACTGTTCAAACATAGTGTGGCCTACAGTTACAAAAATACACACATTCATATACACAAATACTCCATTGCTTTCTAATACACTACCCTAATTCCCAATCCCGGAACCAAGCTAAGCAACGCTCTTAATGATTATCTTGTGTAATTCTCAAATTACCTAATCTTTTGTATGACTCTCAAATAACTAGCTAACCGACACTGTACATTTTTCTCTTATAGAACTCTCAAATTACTGTTCAATGACAACTATCAAATAACAAGCCCTATTTTATGTCTCTTGATTAGCTTGCTCTTTCAATTACTTCTCTCTAATTTCCATTCGCATGCGTGTCTCAAACTCCTACTGACCGGATTTCATTAACCTTTAATGCACGCAGGTTCAAAACAGACATTCTGAAAACAGCACAGGTTGGAACTCGAAGGTGATTTTGTGACGTCCGAAGCTTAAAACGTCATTGGTCACGTGACGCTGTACTTTGAAACCAGCTTCTGGTACACTGCATCCAAACAGTAGAGCAAAGGAAAACTGAAATGTGCTATGGTGCTTCCATTTCATCCTATCCATACCAGACATTACAAATACTTCTTTATTTGGATATTTTGTTTAATGAAAATAAACAAAACTGTTCAGAGAGATACTCAAGGAACTTTTCTGTTTAAGAACCAAATAATTTTGTGACATGCCAAAGTCAGAAAATGCTCTTGAACCATGAGAACTGTTGGGACATAAACTGAAGAAAGGGCTAAGAAAGTAAGCTGATAATATCTCAGTTTTGAGTGACTGTAGAAATGATTTCTTTTCAGTTTTTTACTGAACTTTTATCGAGAATGAGACTTTCGTGTGGGGTCCGTTCATCTGAAGGTCAGATCGATGAAGCAAAGTAAATTATTATTTCATTTCTCAACCTCAAATCTCAAAACCAGACATTGAAGAACCTTTAAAGGTACTGAATGTGCATATATATATATATATATATATATATATATATATATATATATATATATATAAACAGTTTTCATTTGGACACTATTGTCATTTTCCAGCAACGGCAATACAAAAGAGTGATCAAATTAAGACCCTGCATCTTTACCAGGAGGAATTCAAACTCCAGCATTTGCTTGTGCATCCACACCGTGTCTCATACAATGGACTTAAAGAGGCAGGGAAAATCTCACCTGATTTGCCTCAATTCCTTGATCCTCCAATCTCCCGGCTTTTCAGAGGAGACGGACCTATGACCCCCTCATCCGACGGGTTTTGAGAGGGGATACGAAGACCGGAGGAATGGAGCAATAAACAAAAAATATCCCCGCGTAAAGATTGCCCACGAGACTGAACGATATAAGGGAAAAACTGCATGTTTTCCCCATACGTATCAAGAGGAAGTTTTGGGCACATACATTCATTGAAACTGTATGGGCTCTTATGCTTTCGTGCTTTTGCGACGCATCTAATAATAACAGACCCTAATAATACACAGGCAGGTATTCAAAGCAGTGTAGAACCTTCGTCGCAGCATAGCAACCGCCACTACAACCATGGGGACCAGTCTCAGACGGTCCACAGTGTTAGCGGTAGCACATTGACTAATGACGTCGGGAAGCTTGGAGTAATTAGACACATCAAAGCTGGAATCTGAAAATTAATTAGGCTCTCCTCGATACCCTCTTTCCAAATGAGCATCAACTCTCTCTGGCTAATGCTAATTAGCATAAATCCCCTCAATAAGGACAGAGATGCAGGTAGCACCTCGTGACTTTGCTTTCGCTTTTTGGAACATGTTCACCATTAGTGGTCCGGGCCTAATCCAAAAAATCTACTGTAATGAAGACGCAAAGAGAAAGGAAGTACACGTCCTCTTCAAACTTCAAACTATCCTAATTATAGATCATTATTGAGCACGGGATTGTATTTTTATTGTATTTTTTGTGGTGGGCTCTCAATCAAAATATCCCAGTTGTTTTCTGAGTGGTTTTTACGAAGTGATTTACCTTGCATGCCGAAAGAGTGAGAATATTGTGAGTTAACCCTTTTTTATTCCAAAAGGAGTTAGAGCAAGTAAAGTGAAAGCTCCTCTCATTCTACCATGGTCCTGTGGGTCAAGTGGGCCGTGTCTCCACTCGCTACAGTATGTCACAACGTTGTACCTTTGTGGTGTGAGTTTGTTCAACTGAGTATCAAGAGCTGCCGGTTGGAACCCGCTCTCCGATGAGCCAACCACATCAAAGGGACTTAGGGTCTCCTTGTTAACTTTTAATGTCAAAGGAAGCACTGACATTCACCGAACCCGACGGTCGTTTTCTGAGCTTCATTAGCCGTTCGTTCCCAATCCGGTTTTTGCTGTGTGAAGTGACATCAAAGAGAACAGAAATCACACGCTCATTCGCCCTAATGAAGAAGCTCCTTCAAACACAAGCGCTCATTATTAACGACACCTGATTTTAAATTTGAGGTGTATTATGTTAATTACACATTATCATTTTTCCCTTCCACTTATCATTTAAGTTTGTATTAGTTTTGTACACTTTATTCTTTCTCTGGGGCTACCAGTCTCCTCATATACCCATCACCTGCAAAATGGATGAGACTCTTGTCAGAGAAAAGCTTAAATATGAATGAAATTACTAAAACAGCGTACGTTTTTTTACGCAAAAGTTTGAGAAAACAATATTTTTTTATGCTAATATACGTTACTGTTTGTGTGTTTGTAATACTATACTATACTCAAATTATGTTCTATTGTTTTATTTGTATAAACCCATGAAGAGGCCAAGAAGAATCCAAGAGCCTTGTAAAAGCATTGAGAGCAACCGACAAATGTTAGCACCTGGAGTTTTTAAAACGGCATGGGCAGTTTTGATTGGGAATCAGTTCTATGGGCTGACAAAATGGAAATGCAGCCACTTGGCCACTCACACCAGTGATGGCTTTTGTGAAAATAAGAGGATGCACATGCAGAAAAGAACATCATACCTATGGCAAAATATGATCTTTGATAAGGAAATTATTTTGTGTTAAAAGTTGAGGAAAAGTTCCCAAAAAATAAAAGGACAAATTCATCCAAAATATGACCGTCTGTTCTCAATTTTACTTCTAGGCCACTTCTTCTACTTTATAAGACCATTTACACGCCCTAGTATACATATTCTAACCCTTTTAAATGACGCTGGACCTTGAAGATAGAAGTCAGGCAGTGAGCACTATATATAATAAGTACTTGATATTGTTAGTGGGTTTTAGATATTTCATTTGGGACATGGGCCTATCCACATCGAAAAGAAGAGTTTTCTGCAAGCACTTCCCTTAATAGATTGCTCCAACAGTTTTATGATTTTAGATACATATCAAGCGTCGTCAAGGGGAATAGTTTACACACACCCAAGGCCTGGAGGGAAAATCAATAACAGGACACTCAGCTTTTCTCCAAACCTGTCTGAAAATAAACCCTGAGGAAGTACTAGGTAGTAATCATTTGCATAGTGTGGTATTCCTAAGCGCCCTGACATAAAAAAATGATACAAATGTATTACCTCGACAGGAGAGTAAGTGCTGAGTACGGCAACCTAGCGCTTGCTGAATAAACTCCAGCAACGAAACCCCCCCATCTTGGTTCATGACATGATTCTGCACGGGATTGATCTAATAAATGGCAAAACCGTTTTATGCACAGTGCCATCATAAAATAAACCTTTCTCACAATTATTTGTGATGGCGCTAGCTGGCACTCTCTTGCAAATGTTTTGTTTGCCAAAGCTCTCAAATCCACAACAATGCAGTCTGCATGAACCAATGCTGTCTCACCACACACATGGAGGAAATATGTACCTACAACTATTAACATAACTTTAACTGTGACATTAGAATAAAAAGTTACACTGCACTAAGAATACATTTGAGATAATAGCATGTCCAGACAAAGTAACTCATCACAACTAGGGCAGTTCCTGTTGGCTACCTATCAACACAAAATTAACCAATTATCACCCACAGCCTTGAAGCCAAACTACCTCATTGCAATGAAGGTAAATTAGCCATAACACCCAGACAGAGGCACTAAAGCTCAAAGCTGCAAACCAGGTCATTCCGACAAGACATCAAGAGACATCTTCTCTACATGTTTTAGACATTGTTTTGAATGTTAGCGTTTCAGTGTTATTACAGGTTGCCATATAACATGGTCATTGATAGACAGCTCGTGTTGGTTACAGGTGTGACATAGACCCTTAATTGCAGCGCATGTATTCTGGCCCAGGTGCTTGTAACTGAGTATTAACTATGTGATTAACCACAATGGTTGGATGAGTGGAAGCCCAGGAGGTGCAAGTTAGAAGAACCCTGTGTGGTTGGCTCAGTGTTTGATGCCAGGGGAGATTTTGGAAGCCTCTTTCGCTAAGAGACGAAAAACCTTGATGAGATGGTGATGATGACGATGATGATGATTTAAGCTCAAAGACAACCCTGTCCCACTTCCTCTCCACCTGCGCTAAAACCTGATTGGTTTGATTTAATTAAATTATTACTGACACATCCGAGGACACGACGGTCTCTGAATAATGGGTCCAGGGAAAAGCGTCTGTATATGGCATATTAGATTGTGGACAGGGATTATGGACAGTCATATTATATTGTGGACAAGGATTATGGCGGTCATATTATATTGTGGACAGGGATTATGGACAGTCATGTTATATTGTGGACAAGGATTATGGACAGTCATATTATATTGTGGACAAGGATAATGGACAGTCATATTATATTGTGGACAGGGATTATGGACAGTCATATTATATTGTGGACAAGGATTATGGACAGTCATATTATACTGTGGACAAGGATTATGGACAGTCATGTTATGTTGTGGACAAGGATTATGGACAGTCATGTTATATTGTGGACAGGGATTATGGACAGTCATGTTATGTTGTGGACAAGGATTATGGACAGTCATGTTATATTGTGGACAGGGATTATGGACAGTCATGTTATATTGTGGACAGGGATTATGGACAGTCATGTTATATTGTGGACAGGGATTATGGACAGTCATGTTATATTGTGGACAGGGATTATGGACAGTCATGTTATATTGTGGACAGGGATTATGGACAGTCATGTTATATTGTGGACAGGGATTATGGACAGTCATGTTATGTTGTGGACAAGGATTATGGACAGTCATGTTATATTGTGGACAGGGATTATGGACAGTCATGTTATATTGTGGACAGGGATTATGGACAGTCATGTTATATTGTGGACAGGGATTATGGACAGTCAGTAAACCTGCAAACTTAAATTCTGTGACATCAAATCCAGTGAGTGAGACAAACTAAGCACTTTTGGTTTGTTTCTGCGCTCGTTTTGTCCATATGTGCTCCTACCTCCACAAACCCTAACCCTTCAGTACTCGAATCAAGAACAATGCTAGTTTCAGCATATTACCTGACAGTTCTTCCTTAACCATCAACGTATGTTTTTCATGATCCCCGCCGGACAGATGTTTCAATACTGACGTGAGCCCTGAGATCACACCTGGTCTCGATGGTCTCATGCGAAAGTACAAGCAGCAGTTTAGACAAAGACCCTGGATCAGCTGTGCAAGTGAGAGCCTGGGACACATCGCATCTCCTCAACTCTGCCTAAGTGAAACACCTCTGCTTCCAGCCTCCTAGGGCAAGACAAATGTGGGGACGCCGAATAAATCACAGTTCTGGCTGGGTGTCTATTTAAAAAGGTACCCTGCACTGTACTCTGCTTCTGTCCACCTGAGCCTCTCCTGCTTGGCGAGGTGGGACATTGTTTAAACATCCATCGGTCAGAATGCTGACAACACAGCGGAGCAAGGCAGTGTTCTTCATCACTCTCGGTTGTAGAAATGTCTGCTGAGGAAGAGCGGAGGTGTATTCGACGAAGAGGAGCGACTGCTCACACCAAGTCGCCCAACAGACCCCTTGGTGATGTTAATCAGGTGTCCCGCGTCACATTTGCTTCTCTAAAGATCTGGAACACCAGGTGTGGAACTCTGAGTAAACTGGGATGTAACTAAATGCATGATATTGTGGACATTTATCTGTAGTGTTTGGATTGCCCTCGCTCCCCTTAAAGGGAAGAACATTCTCATATGGTTTATTGTACCTACATTTTGTGGTCAGTTATGATCACATATATTTACAAATAAAATGGAGTCAGATTAAATATATATTCATTTATCACAAATGTTATATTCCTCAGCTCTTATTTTCCCAGCTCTTCCATCGGGAATCTTCTTAGTGGTAAACGTTCTATCACCCCACTACACACGTCCTCCCCAGCCATGAAAGGTTGTGTGTTAGAAGTTGTTTTCATTGTCTGTACATTTAATTTGATATTCACCACTAAAATATTCTATTCCACTCACCTTAATAATGTGGCCAAAATATGGTAAATGTATCAATTGTCTACAGAGTTTTTCCAAATAGAATAATTTGTCTGCAGTATTTATTCCAAGAATGCACATTAAACTCAGAAAAAAAAAAGAAATGTTTACAAATCTTTCAATGAGTATTCAAACATTAAAACCAAAACTGCACATTTCTTAGTGTTTAATTTTAACAGCCTCAGAGTAACCAAATGATTCTCCCATCACATTTAACTTCACCAACAATCTCCTCTGGCGAAACTCGGCTGAAAGAGACTGAAAGTCAACAAACTAATGAAGCCAATCAACTTTACCAAGGTTTTTTGTGGATGGGGGACTTCTGAACCCGACACACGGCGCCGACAAACACACAGACACGCGTGTTTGTTGGTTAATAGGGCAGAATTAAACTCGTCAAGCGACGTGGTGTGTGATAAGCAGTCTCACGGGTCCTGTGAGGGGGCCCAAAGAAGCTCTTGTAATGAATGGTTGGAGTGTTTCCGATGCACAGCAATCATTAACAGCCTAATAATTACCCATGGTATCTCAGTAGAGGGAGCACGCGTTAGGAGAGCAATCGTTGCATTTGTGTGCGTGTGTGTGCGTGTGTGTGAGTCAAGATTGGGTTTTGCATGCTGATACTGTTCTGCGAGTGGGCCTGGCTGGCCGCGTTCAACACAATTTCAGCTATGTGGAACACGCAGCCCTAAAAGGTTCTGTATCACCCCTGTTGTACCCAACATCCCTGTCATTATCCCCCAACATCTCACTCGCATGGCACATACAGTGAAGCTGTCCCCTGTAATGTTACTGATCACCCTAAATGAGGGGGTTGAAATGGGACCAACGGCGTGTGTTCACAGTGCACGTGAAGACCGATGGAGAAAACGTTACAAACGACGGAACCGATGACGGCAAAACAATAACTTCTCCTGCCTTGGGCACAAATAAAAATCCCTTGCAATTCAAATGCAATTTTTCTTTTTACAAACTTCCCAAAGTCCTATTTAGTGTCTTTACTCTTAAATCTAGATAAATGCTGCAAATCCAGAAACACAGCACACTACCAAGTGTGTGTGTATGTGTGTGTGTGTGTGTGTGTGTGTGTGTTCATCTGGGTATTTGAGAGCTTTTCTTCACTCAGCTTGTTATTATTCAAGTGCTGTGTATCGTTCCAGAACCAACCAGAGCGAGAGAGTGATGTCTCTATGGAAACCAATGCTTTCCCAGGCTCCAAAGCCAGCTCCACATAATGTTCTAATAAGAAGAAAGACAATGATGCTCTCAAGTAGCTCTCGAAACTCACTAAATGATTCAATAGCCTGTCTTGTGCTGGTAATACTAAACATTAAGCCCTTTAAGGAATATGCTACCTCTCAATAAATACATATTTAAAGAGCCACCCGTAGTAAATCGGCAACCGCCGCGCGCTGTGTGGACATCAAAGGCAGCCAAGTACTGCCATCACTCTTTGACTGTAAAACATTACCAGCGTTTAGAGCTCAAAACCTAATCACTTATTTATTTATTTTCTACAGACCATAAGAACATTCAGTAGCACATTACGGTCAACGCAGAAATGGAAGAAACAGACCGAACAGATCGCCCAGGTGTCTATGCGTTGGCCCAACAAGTTGCCTGGTCCGGCCATCACTCTGTTATTCCATGACCCCGTAGTCCCTTTTCCCGTTGTCCCCTCTGAAGCCCCCAAGTCGAGGAGGTCGCTCTGCTTTGACCCGGTGGCTCCCAATCCCGACGGGCCCAGCGGCTGGCCCACCTTCACCATGGCTTGGTCTCACGTGGGCTAATTGAACGGCTAGCACTAGAACACGGTGGCGGAATTAGACAGGGGGGAGCGTTGACTGCAGGGGCATATACGGAAGAGTTCCAGCCAGCTGCAATTAAACAGACAAATGACGCGTGAAATGGCAGACGAGAGAGAGCGAGAGCGAAAAAGGAGAGAGAAACGAGAGGGGGAAGAGAGACTCAGAGAGATGGAGGGAGGGAGAAACGAGAGGGGGAAGAGAGACTCAGAGAGATGGAGGGAGAGAGAAACGAGAGGGGGACGAGAGACTCAGAGAGATGGAGGGAGAGAGAAACGAGAGGGGGACGAGAGACTCAGAGAGATGGAGGGAGAGAGAAACGAGAGGGGGACGAGAGACTCAGAGAGATGGAGGGAGAGAGAGGAGGTTTGGGGTGAAAAGAGCTAGCATGAAAGACAGAGCGAGGGAGGAAAATGGAAAGAGACAAAGGACACGAGGGTGGGAAGTGTGCTGCTGATGGGAACTTGGGGAAGAATGAAACGTACGGGATGGTGAACGACACAGAGATGGATGAGAAGGGGGACCGAGAGAGAGGCTTTGCAAACAGGCACACTGTGTCGCAGGCTCCGGAGATGGTAAAATGCAGAATAAGCTTTGTCTGTTCATAACGTGTGACAAGACTTCTGACAGAACTTTTTTTCCTCCCAACAGAGGATTTGAAACAATATCTGAAGTTTGCTATCATCCAAAACCTTATTGAGGAGCACTGAAGTAAGAGCCAGAGAAGCGTAACAGACATTTTCATTCATTTATAATAGAACAAAACTTTTATTCCCTGAATGGTTTCAAGAACGTTTGAAGTGTCTTATAGAAATATGTTTTTGCATAGTTATGGCGCTTCATACCCCCTCGGCCATAACCATACAGTTAATTTAACCCACGTGGCATCAACGCAGTCATCTTCCTGAATGTAAATTTCTCTTTGACTCATCCCTAAAACCTCCCAAACCACCGCCCTGATTCCTGAACGCGGAACCTTCAATAAAAGTCAAACCGCCACAGACATCAAAGCGGGAAAGCCTTGCAATGGTCAGCATCAAAGGCCAGAGACTCCCAACCCTGTCACATGACCCTCAGCAGACATATTTAGGCCAATCAAAGTCCCTTCCTGTAACCGGATCATGGCTGCACCTGCTCTACGTGAACCTGTCACCTGTCCCACATTATAAACCCTCAGCATTGGTGAGACACATCCCGAAGGACGTTGAGGACGCGTGCAAATCAGCCGAGCGCCGTCCCCACGGTCACCTGCAGAGAACACAGTGTTTGCCGCTCGGAATCGTCTTCATGGAGGAGATGTCCCTAGGCTTTAAAAGTTGTTTGATCGGAGCTTTCCTTGTGAAAAGACAGCTGAGGGTTCTTTTGTGGTGGCAGGGAAGGCTTTGAGCAATTTTATAATATATTTTTGGTCCGTCCTGTGCTCTCTGCCTGAACGTTCCAATTGTCCGTGATTAACATAATGATGCTACGTGAAAGGTATTAAAAAGTTACAATTACTTTAAGTGTTTTATAATGAATCCAAAGTGATAGGTCGGGGCTCCTTTCCCAAACTTCGTTTGAATAGAGAGTACTCAAAGATTGTCAGTCATCACAAGGTCTTTTGAAGATACACTTGGATAGGTCATCTTTTCTGGTCCTGGTAGTGTTGATGACATTATTTTTAGGCTGATAGAAAGTGCAGCGAACATGTGGAGTTAATAGAATATGAAATACGGCAGACACTACAGAACGTCAGGGTGTTGCCGTGCAGTCCTGTGAAAAGCTCCTGACTGGTGACTGTGGTGGAAAAGACGTGTGTGGAATGAGAAGGTAAAAAGGATTGGGAGCATGATTTTCCACGGCCGGACCAACGCCTTCCTATACTCAAGCTCATGACCAGTTCATCCGTCGCTATCGGAGCTCAAGACCCCTGCCGGATGGGCCGGTGTGGCACTTCGTTATACAATCGCTGGCCCTGACGGGGACCACAATCTCCCAGCGATTTGAGGCCTGAGAAAGTGAGGCTTTTCCGATGGTATTACTGAGCGAGTCAGAGGTCTGGGTGGGTACAGTTAATGACCTGTAAGTGGCTCTAACAGCAACCCAACAAAGGTCAGCCTCTAAACGCGTCTGCTAATGGAAGGCAGAGCACGGGCCCGCTGTGTCGAAAATCGCCTTTGAATCGGCCCCCAAATATGACATGAGTGGAGAGGGGATTTTAGCTCTAAATCAACTTCAGATTTAGGATTTTCTCTCTTCCCAAAGCCGGCCTCATCTGAGCCTTAACTCACTGCAGTGGCTCCACGCTCGCCCAACACCTACCCTACGTACTGGAAAGAGTCGTACAGGCTGTTGCTAAATTCGCCGGGTACTAAATTAGCCAAAATACATTTCCAGCTATTTAATAACGCCACCGCTTTGGTGGAGGAAAATTAAATAGGCTGAAAGAGGCTAAAAACACCAACGAGAGAGGTGGTGTTGTATTACCTTTCCCTCAGTGACAATCAGTTCTCCGGATGCCGCATCCCCCTAGCACTGCCCCTCCCCCCCGACCCCCAACCTCCCACTTCCTCATCCCGCTTCATCTAATCCCGCCAGAGGAGTTTAATTTACTACCCAGAGTTCTCTCACACAATTTCTTTAAAAGTACATTTTATGAGACTGCAATTTCATTTCATAGGGGCCCCGTGCAGTAAATCCTATTTGCGAAGCGTCATGAGCCCTCGTATTAACATGACAAAAGTGCCAGTCTGTGGTCCTCCTCGTTGGAGCTCTGCCTTATATTATCCCCCACTGAAGCGCTTGATTGGACACAGGGGTGCTAACCCTGTCCGTCCACAGAAGTTGTGCTGTTCAAGGGAAGACACAGGACGAGGACAAACAACGGCAACCCCCGTTGTTTGTCGCATGTACACTGTTGTTTGTCGCATGTACACCATCATATTGCATGTACACCATTATATTGCATGTACACCATTATATTGCATGTACACCATTATATTGCATGTACACCATTATATTGCATGTACACCATCATATTGCATGTACACCATGCGATATGATGCTGACATCCAACACTAAGCATCAGCCAATTAAAACGCTTGACGTTCTGTCAGATGTCTGTCAGATTGAATACTACACTGTAGATCCAACTGAAAGGCTCAGGTGAAGCCCTCTGGTGGAAGAGGTGACCTATTCTAGGATGTGTCATTGGCTTCTGAAGAAAAGTTTATATTAATTGACTGGTGAGGAATTAATGTCACTAAATAACACATTAACACCGCCATCTGGTGATCTTATTCAATAGGGTGAAATACGGGACAGTCAGGGTGTAACCCCCTTCCCCACACACACCCACCACCTACCCACAATGCACAACAAAGTAAGGCCTAACTTTTTACTTTAAATCTCATTATATTATCAAATACACAAATATAGTCTATTGTGTTTGTACTGAATGAATTGGATTGAAGCAACAAAACACAATTTCACTCAGAACAAGACATCATGCATCTCTCTGGCAAAGATGAAAAGTTTCAACTGTAAAAGCTACTGTATACTCTAACAAAATACTGCATACGTGACAAACTAATGAATTGGATTGAAACAACAACAAAAGAGTGTTTGCACTCTGGATAACATGAACACATTATACATGTACTCTGAAACATGAACACAGCCTAGCTTCAGGTGTACACAGCAACAACTGTAATAACGTAACAGAATTATGCCTACTCACTTTTGCTAATTTGATTCGGGGGTGTGTGGAGTCCGGTTGTACTTTTCGCATGAGCCATTCTGTATCAGAGTCTGTGTGTGTCTTTAATGAGTTTGCCATAGACATCTGTGCACTTAAAAGCAACATTTACCTAAACAAATGACATTGCCTTCATGGATGGTTGTTACAGCGAGGTGGGATTTTGCGTTCTGGTTATTTATATTTGTATTTTGGCTAGTAGTGTGGTAAACACCCATAAACTAACCTTCATCTACTGTTAACAGGTATGGCCCCTAAGTGTTCCCTGACAAAGCACTAACCAATTGCTGTCTCAGCGGCGCTCCAGAAGCCGGAGAAAACTCTACAAAGTCACACACGTTTGTATCGTCAAATAGGAGATGCCACTGCATGAATATTTAACACCGAAGTCTCCCTCAGTAAACAACCAGGGGAAGTTTTTAAAGGTTTCACTCTCAGCCCGTCACAATGCAGCTTACCCCGCCCGTCATTCACATGGTATTCATGCGGGGGGGGGTGGGCGGATTTGTTGCCGAGGCGACCGACGTTCCGCCCCCCACCCCCCGGGGCGAAGGGAGGTCCAGGCAGCGTTTCCATATGGCCCCTACCTGCCCTCTCTCCTCTGCGTTTCAATCGCGGTGCCTGACTTTGACACCGGGGCAGATGGGGTGACTACAGGGAGAGGCCATATGGTCATGTGACAGCGGTCTTTGATGGCCCGGGGGTAGCGGGCTGGCGGCCCGTCGTTAATGAGCTGTGATTGATTTTAGCATCAGTGCCGCTGCGGCTCACTCTGCCGGCTGATGGATGCTAAACATAGGTCTGTCAACGACCTCTGACCCTCCTCTGCTCTGCTGGAATGTGACGGTGAGCCCCCCCCCACCCCCACACACACACCCCCCCCCCACACTCCCCCCGGGCTCCTGGTAGTGACCAAACCGTCAAGTGTGATGAAAGGAGTCGACTGATGATCTTCACTGTTGTTTTCTCTCAGGATGTAGTCAGGTCCTGTCCGACTGGATTAGCATAAGCCAACACAGAACTGTAAAACAGTGAAAAGCCTTGTTGCAAGTTTGACGAGATAACAGGGCCTCTGTGATTGTCACCTGTCCCTGGGGCAACATGAATTTCCGTTAGTCTTTCTCTCTCGCATCTGCCGCATTTGAAACACGGTCGCTTGGAAGTGCTGTAATTCATATTTTCTTACTATTGTTTGTTCTGCTTTGTTCCACAAGGTCACGTATTAGAGTGAGTCACTTTGTTTCAGTGAACCCTTTTTGAGTGTTTGTCTCGTTGAGGCATACCAGAATGATGGATTCGTGAGATACACTCTAATGACTCCTTAAAAATTCTATCTACAAATCTTTAGGTCGGTTCATATGATTTCACAATTTTATTTGTGATTTTGGAAATGGTTCCCTGATGCACCCTTGGGATTCGATCTAGCAACCTTTAGGTTGGAATTAGACCTAGCAACCCTTAGGTTAGAATTAGACCTAGCAACTTTAGGTTGGAATTAGACCTAGCAACCTTTAGGGGACTGGTTGGATGCGTTGGTTGTTGATAGCTCAGCCATGCTTTTTGGCTGTGGAATATGCACTCTTCCCAGTGTAGGGATAATTCCTGGAGTGAGGAGTGAAATACGAAGCAGCTTGGCGAGATGTGAATCTGAGGACACATTTGAAATGTTTTTCTTTTCTGAGCCTCATTGGGAGTTGCTATGACAAGGCAAAGCCAAAATAGGGAATTGGACATCATCAAAATGAGAGGGGTAAAAACTGTTATAATAATAATTTATAATTTACAGTTCCTGAAAGAGAGACTAATGAAACTAATCAGAAACCATATAAACAAATATAATTTTAAGCAAACCCAATACCTACTAGGCTTTGATCTTAACCTGTCCTAGTAAATGAAGAAGGGGCATCTCTGCCAGATGGTAAAGATAGGGGTATTTAATTATCCAGAATGCTAATTCCTACACACTGTGGACAGCGCTGTACAATTTACTCTTTTTGGTCATCAACATGTACATATAATTTCAGAGGACTCACACAGACTTGCAATGCTTTGCGATCACAAAAAATAAACATCAGCAGAATTATCATTATGATAAATAGCCTGACAATTAATTCCACATTTTCCCCAAATGTCACTGGTGCCAAAGGCTGTCTTTAACCGGTGAAGGGATCTACGTGAAGAGAAAATTGGTCGACAGTGCAAACGTACAAGTATTCATTGAATGCTGTGGCGTACACAATCCAAATAATTTCAGGAAACAGTCATTAAACTGTGAAACCATGTGACAGGTGGGCTGAGGGAGAACAGGGGAAACTGTGGCTGTCAGCTGCTATTGGTGCTTCATTTCTCATCGCCCGGAGGCAAAATTCTGGACAAGGGCCCATCAGATAAAAATGAAACCTCCCTAAGTAATAAATGAACGCTGTTACCTGTTTTACCTTTTCTCGTATTTAGCTTTAATCTTCTGCCAGGTTATTTTTGCTCCCACGATTACAACTAAGCTTAGAAAAAGAAAATGGCACCAGTGTTGTCATAACAAGCGCTCTGAATTGAATGTTATTTTATGCTTCCCACATAGACTGTGCACAGGGCATATATTTTTACATTTTAATAATTTAGCAGATGCTTTCATCCAGAGCTACTTAGATTCATTCATTTTATGTTAATTGACGTCCGATAGCTACGTGAGACAACCACACAACCAGGTAGTAGTAGGTAGAATGTATACAATGAAGGAGCTGTCAGAGGCATTAGTGCAAGAAAAGAAAAAGAAGTATAATTGTTACATACTTCCTCTACAGGTTTAATATAGGTTATATCACACCATAATATTGTAGATAATATATAATAAGCAACACAATACAAAATATCAGTGATCCTATACGTGATCCTATCCTATAAGTTAAAAATAAATATTTGTTAATCAACCTGTGTAGTAGGACATATTTCATATTTAATAGTCAGCAATTTTACCTGTGCAACCTGCACTGCATCCCATAAGCCCTACACTGAAGCATGGTGGTGTAAGCATCATGCTATGGGGATGCTTCTCAGCGGCAGGAAGGAGACTGGTCAAGTTTCAGGGAAGGATGATTGGAGCAAAATACAGAGAGGTGATTAATGAAATCCTGTTGTTATGCCAGGACCTCAGATCGGGCAAAAATGTATCTTTCAACACGACAATGATCAAAAGCGCATAGTAGCCAAAAGACAAAGCTCAGGTATCTTAAAGTTAAACGTCAAGAACAACATAACTGCAAAAAATTATTATTAGGTGTGTGTGATATGTTCAGCCCTATTCTTGATTTGTATCTTTTTTGTTTTCACTTTGATTTGTATCCAGTGAGACACCTTTTTCTTAAAAAGTGAAAATACAAAGAATGTTTAACTGACTGCGTGCCTGGGTCTGTGGTGTTAATTAAAATAACATTGGTTCTTGACAGTTTGTTTAACCAAAAGCAACACTAGAGCATGTTGTATTTTTCACTGGCTTTTGCTGACTTGGCTTTTGTGGAAGAAATCAGCTTATAACTCCGACTAGGCCATTGTGAACATGTCATTACAAATACAAACCAGATTCATCATGCAAAGAGGCTAACATCAAACCTGGTGCGAACGGCATAACAACTAGTTGCAAATGAAAAATGAACCATATGAAGTTGAGCGTTACAGCACATTCTTAACATTCCCTTGTAGCATTGCATAATTCACCACTTATCAGGCAGTCGCATTTAAGGTTTGTTTAAATTAAACATAGGCATAAGGACAGCGAAGAGAAAGCAAAAAAGAAAAGCAAGCATGGAGAACGGGTATGTCCGACCCACAATCAGGAGTTCAAAAACCGCTGTCTGTGCAGGTTTACAATGGTAACCTTCCAATGTGTGACATTTACATAAAGGATTCGGGCTTCTCTGAATGTTAATTATTGATGCGAGCGGTAATGAATGATTTATAACGAAAGACAATCAAAACCTGCTGTCTCTTGGCACCACCTGAGGTGTATTATATATTTATAAGTCAAGGACATGCTGTCATTGTTTAGACCTGGCTACCAGATACCTAGCGACCAGCTACAGTAGAAAGGTACTTTGTTCTCCTTCCTTTCATTGCCGTTCACCTTCTTTCCTTCCTCCCTTCAAAGACGTTGTCTACTGGAAGTTCGGCGGAGCTGTCTTCTCGTCGCAGAGAAGTTCTGGAAGTGTCTTTGTTTCAAGTGTGTTCTTGTAGCTGATGTCTAGCATGTGCCCTGTCCTCTCTGGTGTCGAGATGTCACTTTCGCTCCCTTCTTGCCGAACCCATTTTATTCAGTGAAATGGTCAAATGCAGGGTGCTTACGTATGTCCTGTTCCCGCACACCTGTACAAGTCTCGGAATTGTTGGTCTGAAATGGAATTGTGTTTATCGCCTAACCCGTCTCCCTCTAAGATACCATCAGAAAGTGCTGTCACTGCCAGGGATCAGCCATCCTTTAACCAAGTAGAGCTCAAGGGCAGCTAGACGGATCACCTTGTCAGCGCAGGGATTCAAACCAGCAGTATTTTAGTTACTTGGCCAATGCCGCAACGGTTAGCCTACCAGGCCAATGTGAAGAAACAGGATTCAGCTTTTGTTCCTAGCCTAAAATTTTTTTGATGTTACCCTGTTGGTGAAATGGCAATTACTTATTTCTCACTTTGATATTTGTTTGCGTATCCATCTGTCCATCTGTATATCTATTTATTTATGTTTTGACCTGTTCACTTACAAATATATCGCTTATTTTCCTGTATTATGGTGTCATGATCCGAAGTACCTCACCTTTATTAGTCTGAATATCATGAAATCTCTTGGGAACTTCACATGTTACTGAACAGCAATGGTCCATACATAGAATCTCTACGTTCGCCGAAGAAATGACGGTAAGACTGAATTGGTCATGCTCCCTCACGTCATTGTGTATTGAATTGAGGTAATGCACTCCAAATTAGACTCCCGCTGTATGTTAAGTGAAGTATGACCTGGGCTGTGAGTCCAGACAGCCGACCCATTCAGCCCGTGAGAGTACTTATAGTCGTTTGGGTGGTCTCTCTCTCCGTGCAGGCTTGAAATCACAGCTAAGCCTTTTCCATCGCAATTTAGCAGCTTTACAATCCCTGGCTCTCCATATTTTCCCGTCATCCTTCTTTAATCCGTTTGAGGTGTCGAGCTAATGAAGGGGGACATGGAAACGATGGGCCGTCGATGACATCATAACGGTTGGCCGATAAAAATGAGATATCCAGGGATGAATGGTGGAGATGCGCGCATGATTTCAATTGGAGAAAGGGTGTCCGTGCGTATCAACAACACTTACGTAAGCACACTGATGTCCTATTCTGCGTCTCAAAATCTTCCTTCAGTTGGTGTTTCACCCATTATTCCTTTCAGGTTTTATGAAACAGCTCATTGGGAACAATCAGTTGCATGGCCATAGTTCTCTTTTCATTTCTAATTGGCTTTCACTAATATGACTGATCTTATTCTCAAAGATGCATCCCGAACTATTTCAGTAAAGACGTGAGAAGCCGTGTTAGTGGTTTAGCAGTCACAGTGATGACGACAATCCATTAATATTCAGAAAATGGGGCAAGGTAATATGTTGATGATAACTCAAACCCGAATGAAAAAATAGATGTGCTTCCTCTAAGCATGTGATTAATTTAATACCCAGGGGAGTGACGTGTTGATTGGAGCTAAATTGATATTACATACAGTTAAATTAGTCTCATATTAATTGCTGCTACCTTGATTCAAGGTCAGGGTTCACATGTTAATACATGTCAGGATATTGATAGTAAAGGTGCTTTTTAATTGTGGCAGGTAAACTGACAGGTGAATTAACTTGGATCTTGGGTTCAAGGGTCATCCTTATGGCATACACTTCCTGTGTTACCGAAGTAGATTGCATATGATTGCATTCTGTAAATTATATCAGCAACATCATGCATATTTGAATTAGAGGGGTAGTCGGGAGTTGCTACATCAAATTAATAAAAATGTATCCTTATTTATAAATACAACCCGGCTTACAACCCCAACTCAACTGTTAGTGTTTTAACAGCTGATTCCATCTGTAAGTCAATCATTGCACTAAGTATCAATAACATAACAGAGAAAGTGATTGGTTCCATTGAACCTTACCCCCAAGGAGCACCCGACATGTGGCTTCGGCCGATGCTACACTGCATCCCATGTGGGATGTCCATGAACCTGACTTATTTAACAACCTGACATTTACCAGGAGGATTTAACGCTTGAACGATCCAGGACCGGGCAATTTCAACAGGAGGGGATAACGTCGGGTATCATTCGCACTGAGGGTAAATCAACGGACGATGGCCATGCAGTAATCCTTCCCATCTCACTCGCTCTTACAATCACACACACAACGCTCAATAACTCACACACACAGACACACACACACACACACACACACACACAAGCACATAGAATGCCTAGCTATGAATTATCCCACTCCTAACACCCACGCATGCAGTAGCCTCTTCCCTTTGTGTGGGGTTAGCGTCTGAAGAACAATACACACGCCTAACTACAAGAGCTTCAAACACTGTTGTTTCCATGGGGTTGCACTGTGACCTTGGCGTCTGCATTTTTATTCAAATCAACGTTCCGTCTTTCCTGCCGTCGGGGCCAAACTCGTGATGCTTTAACTTTAATTTGATTTTTATGAGAAAAAAAAAGCATAGACTAAATATAGACTAATTCTTTAATGAAATCAAACCCAAGCAAATGTTTTCGAGGTAACCCTTTTGTCAGGGAGAACATTGAAGTGTGCAGCATGTTTTGCAACATACAGCACAGCTTACAAAGGACTTTTTTTTAAAAATTGTTTTAATAATTGAGTCCTGATCTCAGACCCTCTTCTCTACACCCTTTTTTTTTGTTGAAACAAAAACACCCTCGCAGGAGTTACCGTTCTGCTAAGGGCTGTATATTAATCTCAAATTAGGTCTACATAGGAACAAATGGGACCCTGCCTGAACCCCAAAAACTTTCTGCTAAGGGAGGGCCAAGGATTGTAGGGTTTCGTCGTCGTGACTCATGACGTTGTCTGAAGTGAAGCGTTTTCAGGTTGCTTTGGCAGCAATGGGCACTGGCCTCCTGGGGGTTGTCAGCAAGCTCACTCTCCTCTATGTGTTTTCCCATTCACCTCCTGTGGATGAAAGAAAAGGGATGTGAATCAAGCCTTTGGCCTGTATTCCAGGGAATATCATTGGCTTTTCAAGTTCAATCATGAGCACAGTTTTTAATACCAGGAGCATCCTTTCATAGCGTTTTATGTTCCAAAAACCACTGTATTTTCAGTATGGCATATTTATACACACTTAGTATGAATATATGTATTTAACTACTGCCGTTAAAGCAACAAAGTTGTGTTTCAGTTAGTTAGACTTTCATGTGTTTGCAACGCTACAGTATTTTCCACTTGGTGCTGGCACTGGCCAACCAGACAGCTGTGAGGCAGTGGACTGACATTATCCTCTCCTTCAAGCTCCAAAGGAATGGGTGTCGGGCAGATCCAGTGACATGACTAACCTGCCTGGGTCAAGCGTGCTGTTCTGGTCAGCCAAGTGCCACGCCAGCCTTCTATTTGGAGTGATGTGGCTAATCGCCTGTGTTGTCAGGCTTCCTGACCAATGTATGACTATGGGTTTATGCATGTGCCACTGTTCCCAGTCTCTTCGAGGCTCAACTTGATTTCTGTGACGAAAATACTCCCGTTCTCCTAGCGGCTGGTTTCGGTCGGTTCCCGTTTGGAACAGATGGTGGTTGCGCCAATCTGGTCCGATTGTTACGACTGATATCTGGTGCTCTCGGAATATCCCAGGGGTTACCACTGCTGGAGAATTGGGGTACGCGCCTCTCGACTCACAAACAGCTTTTTCCTTCAGGCCAATAGGCTCCTCAACTAACAACACTGATCCATGATCATACTGATCACACATGAATGTTCCAGATGCTCTGATGTCTTTTCAGGTGCTTTCAATGTACATCAGAATATTTCCTCTCATGTGCAATTCGTAAGCATATTACACTCATATGTATCTGTTATATTCAATACATTTTCAGAATCCTACTCCTCCTCGTTTGCTGCTATTTGTATATTATGTATATTATTGCCATACTTGTCATGTCTATAATATTTAATTCTACTACCCATTTGCTGCTAGTTTTTCAGTACTCTTTTTAAAGTGCTGCTAGTTTTACAATGTTATTTATATTATCACAAGGCCGTAATTACAATATTTACACAATATATAACTAACTACAAGTCAGTTGCAATTATAGTCCTGGAGCAACATTTACTATTTTGTAGGAACAACAACAGGTCCCCCCTCAATGTTGACTCCATGGCTTCAGCCTCGTATTATCGCTTTTCTTTTTGCTATATATTTGGCTTTATAAATTTTTCTTAATTCTAACTACGTAAATGTCAGATGCCATGTCACAAGAATTGAATTGTGCAGGATCACGCTGTGTCATTCGGTACATTTGACAAATATACTTGAAACTTGGGTCGTTTGGTGGCAGTTATGATTGGCTAGCCCCAACAAGGGGTTAGAAAGGGAATTAGCTTGCAGTGTGTCATCATGCTGTGCACTCCAGTAGTGGCTGTGAGCTCAGTCAGGGTATACGTCCGGGGAGTGTGTTTCCTCTGGCGCACTAGGGATTCTGGTTTAGCCTGCCTTGTTGAGTGTGCGGCGTGACAAGAACCAGAACGGCATCGGAGGCACTTTGGAAGACACATATCTTGACATCGTCCTGTCTGCTAGGAATTGTGGCAATGAAGCAGGGCCTCAATCACAAGAAACATAATAATCTTAATTGCTCCGGAAGAATTCCCCTGGATCATAATGTGATTACTAAATGACAAAACATTTAGAAATGTTAGATTTCTTTAAAAAAAAAAGCACCCGTGAGCATAATGCAGTAACTAGTTAAAACTCTCACTCCTCCAGAAACAATTTTAGTAACTCAATAAACTCCACCTACGTGTCAATTTTACAACGTCGGCAAAAAGCTCGACCAGCAGACGTCTCAAAGATCACCGAGGACGTTCTGTGCTGCAGTCGTTGTTCTGGCCCCCGGTGAATCAAAGCCGCATTGGAAACACTAACTACCAATTCATTGTTCCGCTGATTGAGCATTGTTCAAATGATACAACGTTGTTTAGGATGAATTCACACTAGGGGCAATGCAGTGAGAGTGAGACAGAGGGGGAGAGAGAGACTGCGGAGGGAGGGAGAGCGACGACAAAGAGGGAGAGAGGGAGAGAGAGAGGGGAAAGGGGCCAAAAGAGAAAGGAAAATCGGCGTCCTCTGTGACTGCTGAAGGAGTGGGGACCTGTGGGGTTGAATGTGTACAAGGCAGCAATTAGACATGATAAAGTGGTCCTCTCTGCACAGCCCGTCTTCAACAGCCATTTTCCCCTGTGTTCTCCACGCCACACCAGAGCTGCTCGCATACGTCTCACTGCAGCAGAAGATCTCATTAACACAGCCGCCCAGTAGGACGTTGCGTCACTTTATCAAACTTGCGAATAACTGCCAGCCCGTCTCTAAATTGTTTAGGCTCTTTCTCTTTTTCTTTCTCTCGCTCTGCTTTGGTTCTCGCTCTGAAACGCTTTGTCTCAGAAGCAAATCAGAGCTGGTAAGAGGCGGCGAGGAGGGGCGATGGGGGAGGAGGGGGAGATGGGGGAGGAGGGGGAGATGCGCGAGGGGTTAGCTTGGTGAAATAGAACAACTTTCTTCATTATTATGAAAATTATGTTTTTTATTCTAGTGATGGGGGTGGGGATTGGGGGGCGGGGTAGCTCTCGTCTCCTTTTAAAGTAAATGACACAGTAATAGGCATAATTAGCACTATAAAGTCGAGAGCAAGAGCCATGAGAAAATGAAAATGAATGCTGATTTCAAATTGCCTCCTTAAATCATATTTCCTATTACTGTACATTTCCAACAAGCCCCTTTAAGTAGGTTAAGAAGCCTTTATTTTGAAGATTGGATTCTTGGTGGCGACGGATTACCAATTTTCGATAATGAATAAACCCTATCAGCAGAAGGGAGTCCTGAAAAAGCCCCCGCTAAACAATCGGAGCCTGTCTCTAAGCCTCAGTCACTTAGCAGGCTGACTTACAGTCATCTCCATGTCGCCCCCCCCCCCCCCCCCCGCACCAGCCACAGAGAATGAGAAAGAGGGACAGAGTGAGAGAGACGGACAGAGAAAGGAAAGAGCGAAAGGGAATAAGTGTGTTAGAGAGAGACAGAATCCTGGCACGTGGAGGTATTTCAAAGCTTGGGGACTTGGGGATGTTGGTGGCATAATGAAATGGAATTATATGTTAGTAATGGGAACTAAAGGAGATGTTGATTAAAAACCAGGTTTTTCTAACCTGAAGTCAAGTGTTAGTGTTTCCCTACAAAGCACACAACATCAAATCCAATGTCACCTGACGAATGAACAAAGACTAGAAGAAAATAAAGGATGAGTTGAAAAAGAAGTGTCTGCATTTGCAGAGCTGTGTTGTGAAACAGTTTAATACCCAACTGTTGGATGGACCGATATCTTTCTCATGATATTGATCTTATTATGCCTGAGAATCAGGGATTTCAGGTTTGGAGCCGATTTTTTTCCTACTTCCTGCATATTCACAAGAAATGATTAGGTAAATAATGTTAATTTAATTCATTGTTAAACCACTATTTCAGCAAGGAACACAGGCTGAGACCGAGGTCTCTTTTACAGCTGGGCCCTGCATATACATGTTTACACGTACATTTTATGTTCAGTGATTAAAAACAGTGTAAATCACAGTGTACAGACAAAACAAGACACAGAGAACAGACAAAACAAGATACTCAAATAAATAAGACAAATTAAATTGCTTTAAACACTGGTGTTATTCCCTCAGTGGGCTCAGGTTTGTAGTAAAAATTGGGCCTGGCGAGGTCTGCACTGTCCCTTAGGTGTACTGAAAAAACTTGGCGCACCTGTTTTCAAAGCATACATGTATACATCAAATGCATGTACAAATTGTGTATTTCTCTCACATTTTACATACAAGTCATGTACAATCAGAGCATGCCTGACATACCACTCTGGAGGAATTACATATATAATATACCCTAACCCAGGGACCTACAGACCATGTACAAGGCCTTGAATACATCAGATACCCTAACCCAGGGACCTACAGACCATGAACAAGGCCTTGAATACATCAGATACCCTAACCCAGGGACCTACAGACCATGTACAAGGCCTTGAATACATCAGATACCCTAACCCAGGGATCTACAGACCATGTAAAAGGCCCTTGAACACATCAGATACCCTAACCCAGGGATCTACAGACCATGTACAAGGCCCTTGAATACATCAGATACCCTAACCCAGGGACCTACAGACCATGTACAAGGCCCTTGAATACATCAGATACCCTAACCCAGGGACCTACAGACCATGTACAAGGCCTTGAATACATCAGATATCCTAACCCAGGGATGTACAGACCATGTAAAAGGCCCTTGAACACATCAGATACCCTAACCCAGGGATCTACAGACCATGTACAAGGCCCTTGAAGACATCAAAGCTTCTTTTAAAGTTTTGTACTTTTGCACAGAAAACACACTATTTAAAAAATAAATATTATCACAGACACAAATTTAAATCAGTTGAGGTAAAATGATCACAGACAAACCAAGAAACCGTTACAGGAAACACAAAACGTTCTTAAACCTCTCGCACATGAAGTTCTGTTTATTCTATGTTTTTCTCTTTGGTTTTCACTTAGTATGAGTATTCATAATTTGATTCTAGTGAGCAGTTAGCCAGAACATCTCCTTTTTACGTGGAGGGCAAGGCTGCCACAGACATGAGAAAAGCCATAACACAGTAATCTCTTGTATTACTGCTCAAGTGACATCAAAGCCAGGTGACTAGGTCTCACCTTCCTCCCTGACGCGGCAGCCTGCACAGTTCCCATAGCGACGCTTATTCATTCATCGATGGAACCATTCCTTCTCGGCTTCTCAGATAAGAGGCGTCTGCCCGGCAAAGTCGGCACAGTCCATTGTCTGGTGCGGTTTATTAACTCGGGTGACTGTTTGAACAGGACATCTGACGTGCTGTTTTTGACTGACGATAACGGGCGCAGGCAAACCTCACGCGAGGCACACTGTTGACTGTGCGAATACCAAGAAGCCATTTACCTAGGCTGACTCCCTTCTGACTTTCTGGCCCTCTGTTAACTTTGATCCCAGGGCCGACATTGCAGGGTACTGGGGTGGTTTTCGGGACTGTGGAAGCCAACAGAGTTCAGGTGGGGCCGTTTGGGTTAACCCAAATGAGGTTATTTGAAAGAAATCCGTCTGAAGTGATGCATTATCTTCTGCCCCACTGCGGAACAATGGTTTCCACAGTACCTCCGATTGGCTCGTCTTAACCTTGACTAGTGAGATAGAGAATTAGAGAGGGAGTGAGAGAGAGAGAGAGAGAGAGAGAGAGGCCACACAGGTCTCTGTTTGTTGACAAGATAAAGAGAGAGATGGGAGCAAAGGAGGTTGGAAGAGAGAGATGTCCTTGAGGTCGTCAATTTATTTGTATTATGGTGTGAAAAAAAAAGTTACATCCTGCAAGAATGTGACTTTAAGTCACTGACTGCTTTCATTGGTTGGCCTCCAGAGTATAATAATGTTTGGCTCCCGACAAATTAAAATTGCTGTGAGAATAGCACAATATTTGTGGAAGTTTTGCACTGTTAAACTACGACAACTCTTAACTCATTGCCCCCCCTCACCCTGTCTCCTTTCAGTCCACCTCTCCATCGCTTCGCACGTTCCATTATTGGCTTCAGATATTTCCAAATCTCTTTTACTGAATTCCTCTGGCAGAGACTCGCCCCCATTTGGAATTCCTGTGCTAATCACTGCCCAGATCCACACTTACTGGCAGGCAGAAAGACAAAGCGAGCCCCTGGCTTTACTTCTGTCTTACCAGGCCTCTGTGCTCCCAAGTCTCTCTCAACCGTTAGACAGACGAGCTTGAGAATTCACCTCTGGTCAGTCGCTAGAAGACTGTTCTTCATTCCTACCATTCTACGGACGTTCTACCATCATAATGTCCTACCATCGTACCGTTTTACAGTTGCGCTTTTCTACTGTCCTACCGTGCAAACGTGAAACAGTCCTGCAGACCCACAAAACAGTCCTGCCATCCTGCATCTTACTATTCTACTAACCCTATGTCGGTTGGTCAATCTGTAATTAAAGGATAATTGGAGAATTACCGTAATGTCACCTGATTCTAACCCTTCAGACACCCATTGCATCGTGGCCAACATTGTGTTTCATTTTCCCGCCAACGTAAACCATCGCCGTAGATTTCTTTCTCCTTCACCGCCATCCCATCCGGGAGTAATATGCAGATGAGGCCGATGAACACCGGAGTCCAGGGAGGCCGGGTTCGCATGAATGCTCGGAATCCATGATTAGCCATCTCATTACCATTACATTAACATTTCATTTGCCCGCGTGTCCGGGGGCAAATCACGGAGGAGGTGGGGTACATGCTAGCGCTCTGGCCGATGACCCGTGAACACGCCTTCGCGTCCTGCCCACCGCCATGCCAGGGTGCTAAGAGCATCCCCTGTTTGTGCAAATAATCATTGTACATAATCATGTCGGTCCTGAAGGGGAAAACAGTCGCGCGCAGGAGGGGGGGCGGTGGGAGTTGAATTGGACAGGAGCGTGAAAGAAGGTGCGCGGGTGTGTGCGTTTGTGTGTGGGTCCGTGCGTCGCAGCGTGTGTATTCAGATCATTCAGTATCACTCATGCTCACTTTGAAGCTCAGTGGAGTAACTGAACACGTTTGGAATTCATGTCCTATGTCTTGAAAGTTGTGGCGCAAATTCTAAAATGGTTAGCATGTGGTAACAGGGACAGAAAAAGCCTGCACCAACGCATTGATTGTTGTCCTTTTCCAAAGACGGCTTGGGGCAGTCCTTCAGTCCCCCCACCCCACAAGCTTTCCACTGTGGAATTAGCAAATTGTCCCAGCCGTGGCAGGAAGCACTGCCCGAGGTGGCTACTCTTCTCTCCAGTGGACAGGTCAAAGCCTGAAGCACCAGCGGGGTCTATCCAATGAGACGTTAAGGCTGTGGTCACTCCCTGCGCCCCAAGCAAGATTCCCAATCCCATTTATCATCAACGTACATAATCCATAAGGGTGGCGTTCGAATGACTGCCGCGTTAATGTAACACCAGCATTTTGAATCTCTTCAGATTTGACCGACAACCTCTCTCTGTGTGTGCCGGCGAAATCCAAAACCTTGAATATGAATATGGTAGCCGTACCGTTCATTTACTTTCACAGATTAGACTGGGGGTGAATGTAGTTAAGCGTCAAGTAGAAGGATGTGTGTGTGTGTGTGTGTGTGTGCGTGTGTGTGGAGTTCATTGATGTCATCCGTTCTGACAGGTGGAAGGTGGGCATTGGGGGAGGGGCATGAGCAGACATTCAGTTCAGTCAGAGGCCGTTCATTACCCAGGTAAACGTTGACATTTAAGAGACCGGGATATTTTGACCGCCTGCCTATCACAAAGCCAGTGTACACGTCAGGCTGGGATGCTTGAGCAACGGAAGATGGGAGAAGCGGGGGAAGGCCTGCAGAGATTTTTTTTTCTAACATGACAGGGGAATTTTCGACGTATCTGGACACACATTCATTATCTTTCAAATGCACATGAACACACAAACACAAATGCCCAAACACGCGTTTGTTTTACTCTCCTTATGCATGACCAGCCGAATCCCTGGACACTAAACCCATCCTTAAACCCAATCCTCCCCCTAATTTAAGATAACCCCAATACCTAAACCCAAACCGACCCCCTAAACTGCAAATAGTATTTTTCTTATTGGGGACCGGGCAAAAATCTGGTGCACACAAACACACACACACACAGATTATCATGTGAACCTCTGTAATTTGTGTCCTTGCAGATCCGGTCTCTCCCAACAGCCTCCGTGTATACCTGTCTTGACACGGGGAGAGGAATCAGACATCCAGTATGGCCTTTCGTGTCAAATCTCTCTGACCCCGTCTGACACCTGATGCTGATTGGCCGCTTGGGTCGTTAACGAGCACAAGCCCGAACATCGAGCCTCAAAAATGTTTTACATTTTAAATTGCAACCGCCTCTCGTTGATGTGACGCGTGGCCGTTTTAGCACCGCTCGCCGATAGCAATCCATTAGAGGACCGTGTCATATTTGATCATGGCAATCTGTCGGCTTGAGATGTTGTTTCCCCCCGACCAAGCCAAAAGCGGCATCGGTGATCACCAACACATAACCGCTGGGTTCTTTCCAGACGGCACGTCCACTGGCGCTTTTGCCGTCATCGGGTTGGTGAACCAGTCCGTCAGAACACAGGCGCTTAGTCCTGTCTTCCTACGTGATCCAGAACAATCCCCGGTCAAAGCAACTCGTCCCCGAGGACTCCGCGTCCTGTCGCTTGTCGGGCCATCGACCGTGTCTTTTTCGGACGTACGGCCATTTGTTTGGTTGCTGTAAAGAACATGAAAGGTCACACTTGGGTCAGCTGAGGTTGACTGGTGACAGCCCAACTGGGCGAGTCAGCCGCATTTTTACAGCACTCTGTCTTTTCTGTATGTCAGCCGTTTTTGGGCCCGTCTCATAATCCACACTGCCGTTCCCTGGCTTTCGCAGCCCCGTTGTTTTATTGGGTGGTCGGGGGGGGGGGGGGGCACGACACACACACACACACACTCGTAAAGCCACGCCTTCGGGATTCCAGGCGTAATTGGAAATTGGCAGAGGGGTGTTGACCGCGGAGCGGCGAAGGGTAGAAGGATTAGGGGGACAGAGGGCCGGCTGGCTGGGTGAGTGGAGGGGTGGAGTGGGCGGTGTGGAGGCTCAGTCGGCTGGTTCCTAATGGAACCATGTGTAGGACTTTCCCTTGTTACCCAGGGTACCCGAAGTGGCGGGATGTGTGGCTGTTAGGAGAGGCTCCATCCCCGTTCCAGACCGATTTGTCTCGGCCAAACGGTTCTCTCGTCCTTCACAGATGGCTGGGCTTACTCCCCCCTATTAGTGGGCACCAGGGAGGAGGACCGAGGGAGAGGAGCCGAGATGGAGGAGACACCTGCATGTCTGGTATAACAAATATGCGTGCGCGGTCCTCTCTGTGATCTACGGAGGAGTTGTTTTATACGGCATGTAAATTAGATTCAATCACAGATGAGATACATTATGGATAATATCCACTGCAGTCAGAGAGGAAAGTTACTGAGGCAAGCAGAATTCCTTCACAACTCCTTGGAGAGAATTAGCATTTTTCCCTGTGGGCAGAAATCGGTTAGAGAGAGGCAGAGAGAAAGAGAGTGAAAGAGAAAGAACGAGAAAGAGGGAGGGAGGGAGAATATAGACAGATTTGATATATATATAGATATAGATAACCTGATATATAGATAGATAGATGAAAAAGGAGACTGAAAACAAAGCAATACACATTTCAGACAAAGACGTTAAGAATTCTTCAGAGAAGAAGACCCTCAGTTTCCAAGGTTCTTTTCAAACTTGTTATAGAAGGTTATAGATGCCATAAAATCAATTCCGCACGAAAGATAATAGAAAGTGAAATGTATTTTGCCTGCGATCAAAGCACTTCTTTTTCCCTACTCTCTCCCTCTTTCTCTCACTCTCTCTCTCTTAACCCTTCCTTCCTTGGAGTTGGTGTTGATGGGTTGAGGCATGGCAGGTAACTGTATTTTGTAGTTGTGTGTAAGACCCAGTTGCATCCTGGGTAACGTCTTGTCGTAGTGCACCAGGGTACTTTCGGTATGATTTGACGCACGGCTCACCACCCTCTAACCCACTTTTTGTAAACCACAAAAGGTTCTGAGACCTTCTGCCCGTCTCCGTTCCCCTTATTCTCTCGATCTAAAGTTGAATCTTAACACATATTGGGCCCAACAGCAGACACAGTTCTGCAGTTACTCACTGGTTCATAGTGCTCTGTGCTTACTGGTCTGGTGCCAATGAAAAGTGTCCAATCACAGCTCCCACATGAAAATTGACACGCAGCTTATCATATGCTGATTGTTCTAAAGTTCCTGAAGACCTCTATCCCAGTAACAGGATTGGTTGAACAGACAACAGCGGGCACCGTAATCATGGCTGTGATGACCTGGTTAATTTGAGCTGTCTCTCTCCCAGAGATAGGTAGTCTTTGAGATTTGACATTTCTTAGATAGTATCTCATCTCTTCCACCATAATGACACCTGCAAGTTCCTTTTTCTATTATTTTCCGGAATTGTGATGTCTAAAAATAACACAAAGCCTTTAGTGAATTAAGGAAGATAATCAGCGTTCTTGTTCTCAATGGGATCTAAGGGCAGGGATATGCTTGGGTTTAGGTTATTTTGGACGCCCTGTTCCTGTGAGTTTCATTTAAAGTACGGCAGTCTTTCGAAGCATAAGTACGCTTCATATTTCCAAGGGGGGAAAAAAAGATATATAAAAGGCCCCTAAAACTTCCCATCAATGGTGACGTCCTCTGTGAATGACAGCAAATATGCAATATTAACTTCCCATCCACAATAATGACTCGCTTTGCAGAAAAGGCAAAACACACAGAAAGCGTAGAGGTCATATTCTGCCTTGTATGAAGAGAGTTAATGTGAAGTGAAGAGAATTACCCAGAAGGCCAGTGTAGCGATGGGCCTTAAGTAGGTGATAATCAAGAGAGTCTCCCATCTGGGCTTTTAAGGGGTATCAGCATTGAACCGTGTAACCACGGGATGCCGGAAAATGCACAATGGCAAAACACGTCCTGACACCTCGTGACTACTGGAGTCAGCGCCATTAATGGCTTTTGTTGAAAGCAAAGTAATCCTTGAAAAGCCGGAGAAGAAACGTTACGGCCTCACATCCCTCTGCCACCACTTTAGCCCCTGAGCATGGCCGCTTTTCAAATCCACCGGTCTCCTTGCTCTGCTCTCCTTTTCCTCTGTTTACCGGTCAAGCTGAACAAATTTAATTGTGCTCACCGAGCAGAGTGCTGCCTCGAAACGAGTAAAAAAAAAAAAAATAGAATGTGGAGAACGGGGGGGGGGGGGGGGGGGGTCTGATAGGGAGAAGGAAAGAAAGAGAACTGAGGAAAAGGGAGCAAAAAAGTGGCTTTTAAAAGGCAATTGCAAAACCATTAGGCATTGACATGAGAAAAAAAAATAGAAAAAGGGGGGAAAGGAAGAAAAAAAGTATGTGCAGACAGAGATGAAAGGTGGGGTGTACCTTTTATCCACAATTACTCTGCTTATCATTGGAAAGGTCACAGAGGCAGTCCCCCCCCGTCATTCCTCCATCGCTACCAGACAGCCGTACAGCCGCAATGCCTTTAGAAAAAGGGTGAACAAATCCACCCAGAGAGAGAGAGAGAGAGAGAGAGACCCCCCCTTGAACAGAAACGCAACAACAACCCATTGATTTGTTGTGATGTTGTTTTCCTTGGCAAAATGAGACTAATTATTTTCATCTCTCACACGGTGAAGGGGAAAAGTAACAAGAACAATTTGGAGTGAATGAGTGTGCAATATTTGGCATTGAATGACTGCGTGAAGGGTTTTCAACCTTGTAGTGTCAGCTGTGTGTTAGCGTGCATTATTTTCACAAGCCATTCCGCGTGTTCTCGTTGGGAAACAATGCGGCATCAACTGGAAGGACACGCCGAGAGAAAAAAGAAAGAAATAATATTATTATTATCATTACGATTACTTATTTGCACAAGTTTTTCCTCCGTCCCGATCGGAAAGAACTAGTCATCTGTTCCAAACCATTCAGCTTTTTTTTTGCACGTCCAGCCAGGAGGACAGATCAGCATGGGTAAGGGACTACAAGACTGATGACCTCAGTAAGCTCACAGGCTCTCAACCCACCTGAGCAGGGGCAGATAATCCTAAATGCTCCCGGGTCACTGTGCGTAATGGCTGAACCCTTGGCTGTTACCCTACTCTCGTAGGGTACCTGAAGGACAGTGAGATATGCACAAAAAGCCCACATTTCCAGAACAAGTATGACAACATATCATGCCAGACGAAAGCCTCTACTCTCATCAAAACATAAATGTCAGCACCAGCACTTAGCTAAACGTTATTGGAACTTTGATTGGAACTGGTTCTGTGGTCAGATGAGATAAAAATAGTCCTGCGGCCTCAAACACCAGAGGTGGGTTTGGTATAAAAAGAGGGATGGTCACACAGAAAATCCTCAGTCTGAAGTACGGTGGTGAATATGTGATGTTTGGGTCTGTTTTGATTCCAAAAACCCTGGCATTGTCGACTTTGTCGTGTACCAAGAGAATGTAGAGTAAAATCTCTCTGCCTCTGCCAGGAGGACAAAACTGGGTCATCGTTGGATCTTGTAAATGGACAACGATCCAAATCATTCTTCCAGATACAAAGAGAAATGTCTCTCTGACCACAGAATCGTGCTTTGGCAATGATCACCCCTGGCCCTTCACCTAGGGGATATTATACCATGGGGGGGTCTGCAGAGCACAACTCATGACTGTGCCCTGAACTGGAAAGATTCAGTATAGATGAATAGTTCCAGATCTGTAGGTACTTCATCAGACATGGTAGGACGGTTATGCAGGGCAGTTACATTGAAAACAGGAGTGCAGAAACTACTTACTGCAGGTGCCAATGATCGTGATGTTTCTGAGAGAAGTATCTTTTTCTGGATAAAGAATTGGATTGTCCTTTGAACAATTCTGTCTCAATCGTTTATCTGACATCTTGAGTGCACAATGAAGCTGACAAACAAAGCATGTGCTTATATGTTTGTGTTCAATTAAACATGCTATACATATTTAGCTTGACAGATTCCCCAAAGCCACAGAACTAATTATTCCTATTTTTTGGCAAACTCAACAAATAAGGTGGACAAATAAAATAATCAAATTCAACGTTCATTCTTTGATGATTCTTTGTAGGAAGAGAACGAAGTCTACTCACCACAACAGTAAACATCAATAGTACCCCCCCCCCCCCCCCCCCCCCGAGTCCCAAAAAAACATTATAGCAAATATATACTGAAAAAAATCATGCTCTTAAACCATTGTTCTTTCCAGTGATTAGACAGATGCATTTAATTCCACCAATTACATTCTGCTGGTGAGCTGCAAGCACAGCTCACAGAAGCTTCGGGGACAGAGGGGTACAGCTGGATCACTGCTTGACTTCCTTGGGGAGAAAGAAAACACGGAATCAAACACAGCAACCAAATCATACTAAATATGATCATTCGCGAGGGGGCCACGGCCGGCCGGCGTACTTCAGTGGGATTTTAGGAAGGAGGAGGCCTTCCCACGCTCAGAGAGAAACGCCTCCGGTCACCAGAGATCAGGGAAATGAGAATCAAATACTTCACTTATGGCCCGATAATACATTTAGCCTGACAGGCCTAGGTCAATATTTCTGCAGCTAGGGGCTTTGACACCACTGTGTTTCCTTCTATCTCTTTCTTTTTCTATCTCAATCACCATCTCAACTCCTTTTGTTTTCCTTCTTTTTCCCCTCTCTGTGTCTGTCTATTTATCTCGTTCTCGCCGTTACTTTCCGTCTTTGTTTCTGATTGTACACTATATGGAAAGAAAACAGATGAGGATGAGAAACACTCACCTCCAAAGTCACTTCCTTTACCCTGGCTCTCTCCATCTCTCCGCTCTCCATCTTTCCTACCTCTAGCTCACCTTCCTCCAACACTCGCTCGTGCCTCTCTATCTCTACCAACTCCATTCCCATCATATTTAAAGAAATAAATAAAAAAACTATCTTACTGCAAATTTGTACGTTCTTTCTGTTATAAAATGTGAAACTGTACCACCATCCAAGGTTGAATATCAGTGACAAAACAGTCATGAATTTACGTAATTCTTCACAAAACTCTTTAGAATAAAAAAATATTAAAACTTAACCCAGAGATATGATAAGGTATTGTCAAAATATATTTATTTTTTTTGCAGAGGGAGGAATAATTCAAATTATATACTTTTGTATGCATCTACTGTAAGTAGCTAGCTGACCAGTAACAATAAAATATAACGTGACTTGCAGACAGCGTCGCAAGTTGGGGGAGTTTCCCGGGCAGAAATGGGCTTGGGTGGGTTGATTTACAGATAGGGTTGTATAGTAAAAATAGCATTTGGGTAGGTTTTTGGCTGAGAACGTGGGGGATTTTTATGGTATATTGTCACTAAAATCTGGCAACCCTGCTTGCAGATATGGGACACACATGAGTACGTTTCAAAGGAAGCAGCATTTGTCAACCCCTCCATTATGTAGCAACTCTGTTGCCTTCGGAAAGGAGAGTATTTGCAAAATGTAAAACAAGTTAATCAAACTCCTTATCATCTGTTTATTTGGATAGATCTATAAATCGAAAGATGTTCCGAACCACCGATGGATTTTCAAACTAGCAGAGATTCAGGCAAACAACAATAATTCCTAGAGTCAAAGTGCCTATTAACAGATGGTGTTGAAATATATGAATCTTGACACCCTAAAATGATCTATGTCAGTCTAGATACATCTCACCTATTCACAATTAGGGATATTGCTTTATTAATAATATCAGTGGTCTAATGAAATTGTTGATATGGGAGCCAATTTGCAAATGAGCCAAGGAAACTGCAAATGAACCGAGGAAACTGCAAATGAACCAAGGAAACTGAAAATAAACCAATGAGACCACTGAGTGAAATAATACTTTAATTAGGTCAGAGACTTTCAGAATTAGGGCCAAGATCACCAATATCATCAGTCTGCGGTACTGAGGCCCTTCCAACTTCAATAGCTCCAACATTTTTACTCTGCTGAAAGAGCGTTTGGCCTCAGAACAATTTAATATTGTCCACCTACAGTGGGGAGAACAAGTATTTGGTACACTGCCGATTTTGCAGGTTTGTATCATAGGTACTCTACAACTGTGAGTGATGGAATCTAAAACAAAAATCCAGAAAATCACATTGTATGATTTTTAAGTAATTAATTTGCATTACATTGCATGACATAAGTATTTGATACATCAGAAAATAACTTAATATTTGGTAGAGAAACCTTTGTTTGCAATTACAGAGATCATACGTTTCCTGTAGTTCTTGACCAGGTTTGCACACACTGCTGCAGGGATTTTGGCCCACTCCTCCATACAGACCTTCTCCAGATCCTCCAATGTGATTTTCTGGATTTTTGTTTTAGATTGCGTCTTAAAAATTATAGACCTCTACATGTTTTGTAAGTAGGAAAAGCTGCAAAATCGTTAGTGTGTGAAATATTTGTTCTCCCCATTGTATGTATAGTATTCTAACTGTACTGTATACTTACATATGTGACTTTTGGGCTAAGAGTTAGAGATGGAGAAAAAAATAAGTTTATAATTTAAGGGATTAATTTCAGTCGAAATCCTGTTGAATATCAAAATTATTGTTGTTGAATGCTGATTCTGATTCTCAGAGTTGGAAATATACAGCACATGCAATAAACTCCAAAAGTATTTGGACACAAACACAGTTTCCTGCATTTTGGTATGACAAACCACTATAGCCCAGTAGTTCAGCTACTGCTCAAGACTCAATAGTTTCAGAAATGTAGCCCCATAAGGCAAACTAAACTCCCTTTATATGCACACCACATACCTGCCAAATATATATTTAACATGCATGTGTATTCCCCTTTAAGATCTGTCTCATGACTTCAATAGCATTCAAAGAATGCCCTCTGGAATTAAAGGGATTGGTACAAACATGATATCGTTTTGATCTAATAGATGAGCTCAACAATCATTACTTCTCAAAGCTCTACACATAGACCTACATTTAAATATAAAAAATATACACATATATGTGTGTGTGTGTGTATGTGTGTGTATATACACACACATACGCAACTTCTAATTTGCATGTGATTTAAATTTCAGTCATTCATACAGAAAAGTATTCATAAAAAAGCAAGTGGAAGTTGACAGAAAACAACTAATGAAAGCTAATTGACTCGATATCACTGGCAAAATCAAAGAATCAGGAGAACTCGGGAGTGTTTGGGGACTTTTGGTTGTGTTTGGGTTGTGTTTGGGTTGTGTTTGGGTTGTGTTTGGGTTGTGTTTGGGTTGTGTTTGGTCTAGCTGATGGAAAAGATGACGCTGACAAGGTGGTGTTGAATCACGGGGGGGGGACTTACGCATGCACGCCACAGCGCTAGGTTACAGCCCAAGTTATTCTATTCAGAGTTACACAGAAAGAATAGAGGATACATACAGGAACTGGAATTAAGTTAGCCTTTTCATCAGGCTAGTTGTTTCATTATGCCAGGATACTAGAAATGCTTGTCGCTTTCAGTATAAATAAGAGGTATTTTGCCACCTCTCAGCACTGCCATACTTCTCAACCAATCAGATCCTGTCACAGCCTACAGTGGGCTTGTTACTGTAAGATAATGGCAATTTGAGCCAATGACATACACTGATGGTCATTGGTGGACATTATGATGGTCACTGATGGACATTATGATGGTCATTGATGGACATTATGATGGTCACTGATGGACATTGTGATGGTCACTGATGGACATTATGATGGTCATTGTTGGACATTATGATGGTCATTGTTGGACATTATGATGGTCACTGATGGACATTGTGATGGTCACTGATGGACATTATGATGGTCATTGTTGGACATTATGATGGTCATTGTTGGACATTATGATGGTCACTGATGGACATTATGATGGTCATTGTTGGACATTATGATGGTCACTGATGGACATTGTGATGGTCACTGATGGACATTATGATGGTCATTGTTGGAAATTATGATGGTCATTGTTGGACATTATGATGGTCACTGATGGACATTATGATGGTCATTGTTGGACATTATGATCGCTCACAGGTGAAGCAAATAACGTTGATCATCTCCTAACAAGGTTTAGGTAGGTTAGATGATGAGCGAACAATCAGAACCATCAGCTCCCCCAATCAAAGTTCCCCCAGTCAAACCGTCGGGAGTAAGCAACTTTGACAAGGGCCAAATTGTTATGGCCAGACGACTGGGTCAGAATATCTCTGAAATGCGCAAGGGCAACGAAGGCTGTCCCGGCTGGTCCGAACCAACAGATCTACTGTGGCACAAGTCACTGAACATACTATCGATGGTTAGGAGAGGAATGTGTCACAACACAGTGCATCAAACCCTGCTGCGTACGGGACTGCAGAGCCACAGACCGGTCCGAGGGTCCATGATGTGTCCACCGCCAAAAGCACCTGCAATGGGCCCGCGATCGCCCAGGGACCCCGACCTTGGAGTAGTGGAAGAAGGTCGCCTTCTCTGATGAATCCCACTTTCTTTTACATCACGTGGACGGCCGTGTGCGTGTGCACTGTTTACCTGGGGAAGTGATGGCACCAGGATGCATTATGGGAAGATGACAAGCTGGTGGAGGGGGTGTGATGCTCTGGGTAGTGTTCTGCTGGGAAACCCTGGGTCCAGGCATTCATGTGGACGTCAATCTGACACGTACCACCTACCTAAACATCCTTGCAGACCAGGTGCACCCCTTCATGGTGACGGTATTCCCTCATAACAGTGGCCCCTTTCAGCAGGATAATGAGCCCTGCCACACGGCACACAAGTACAATCCACGGTAGCTACATCTTGCAACTTACAGCATTTAAAGGATCTGCTGCTAAAGCCTTGGCGCCAGATAACACAGGACACCTTCAGGGGTCTTGTAGAGTCCATGCCTCGACGGGTCGGCGCTGTTCTGACGGCACACAGAAGGCCAACAGCACGTTAGACAGGTGGTCGTAATGTTTTGGCTCATGAATGAATCACTGAAAAGCTTATTTCCCCAAACTGTTCAGTTTAACAGGAAATATTAAGATATTGTAAAAATTCTAATGGAATATTGCAGGACTCTAATAGATGCATAAGGCGTAAAACAACATTGTTTTTAGTAAATATATTGAATAATTCACATTATCAAGTTGATAAATTACATGTGTATCAGTTTGATCAGAGTCACTTCCAATTACCTTATGCAAAAAAGGTTGATAATGTCAATGTTTCATGCAACTGTTATAAAATTATCTCATGGTCAATGAGGTGTGTCAATTTTTTTTTTAACTACAAATACTAAATTGTCTTGAATTACCATGCCACATTTATTTATGGCTGTAATTGATGAAGAAAGTACATATTTTACAGAAACCATGTTTTGACATGAAACACATTTTTGCTACCTAAATATTAAATAACATCTGAAGGAATGGTATAGTCTGTGAACGCTACAGGAAAACACCTGCAATTGTTAAGCTCCTCTCTCAGCTTTACTCGCTTAACATTATCCCCTCACACTGTATCAGAGAAAAAAAGACGAAATCAGACCACCAACTGGTGAAGAGCGTGTCTGGCATTCACCAAGCACTTCACCTACAATGGTGTTAAATGTCTTTATTTCCCTCTCTCCTGGTGGCTATACAGAGAGGCACAATTCATTTAAGTCTGAAGGCGACTTCCCAGCAACTTATCAACATCCTGCAAAGGCGGAGTCTTCTCTCTTCTCGCTCAGACAGCCTTCCTCTAATGTCTCTCTGTTCTGAGCTGCATCCGGAGGTAAGAAAACTCTGGTAGCTAGGTACTGTTGTTACAAAGAACCAATTCAAGCAGTACAAACAATGACTTCTTCATTCCTCATGGTGTTTAAAGAAAAGCTCCAAAAATTGTGGAAAAAAATCCCAGATATTTTTTTCTGCTTTTATTTCATCAGCTGACTGTTGATATATTTCCAACATGTTTTGCAATCAAGTCTAAGATATAGAACTTTGAAAATGGAAACAGTTTCACTGTATGATGTATTTCACCTAATGTGCGTCACACAATGACAATGTATTCATTTCTTGAATGATCAACATAATGAAACTTCATTTCAGGCATGCCAAACATCTATTAATAGTCAACTAATGAGAAAAATACCAAAATATTGTTTCTGAGTGATATTTTACATACCTTCAAAAGGAAACTCATTAGAGCACATAAATAATTAGAGAATGTTTTCAAGTGTCCCTGTTGTGTTACATGAATCCATTGGATTGTAATTAAAATACATGAATCCATTGGATTGTCAAAAAAATACATGAATCCATTGGATTGTCAAAAAAATACATGAATCCATTGGAATCGAACAAAAATACATGAATCCATTGGATTGTAATTAAAATACATGAATCCATTGGATTGTCAAAAAAATACATGAATCCATTGGAATCGAACAAAAATACACAAAACCATTGGATTGGAACCAAAATACATGAATCCATTGGATTGTAACAAAAATACATGAATCCATTGGATTGTAACAAAAATACATGAATACATTGGATTGTAACAAAAATGCATGAATCCATTGGATTGTAACCAAAATACATGAATCCATTGGGTTGTAACAAAAACACATGAATCCATTGGGTTGTAACAAAAACACATGAATCCATTGGATTGTAACTAAAATACATGAAACCACTGGATTATAACTAAAATGCAGATTTGTTTTAAAGGAATGCTGTCATTGGATGAACCAAATATTATTTGTATTAAATAAACATGTTTTTGTAGGATCATTAGAATAATTAAAGACAGATAATATACTGTATATGGGAGTTTAAAGACAGATAATGCACTGTATCTGAGAGGTTAAAGACAGATAATATACTGTATGTGGGAGTTTAAAGACAGATAATATACTGTATGTGGGAGTTTAAAGACAGATAATGCACTGTATCTGGGAGTTTAAAGACAGATAATGTACTGTATGTGGGAGTTTAAAGACAGAGAATACACTGTATGTGGGAGTTTAAAGACAGATAATGTACTGTATCTGGGAGGTTAAAGACATGATGTTGACAGACATCATGTTGTATGGCATTTTGTTGTGCCTGCATTTTAAGTCTTGGATGTAAGCTACTGTCTTGGGACATAATCTACAGTTTGTAGGTATTGATATTGCCTCGTTGGTGGGAAGCCTTGTGTTCAGGTAAAAACCAGGTGTGTAAAAGATGTTCAGCTTCCCACAACAGGAAGGCAAAAACACTTCAAGGATGACGTAACCACCCAAACCCTACATCTTTTGGATTGAATATTTGTGTTGCTTTTGCGATGAAGCATGAAGAAAATACAAGTATTGTTACGTTTAGCTTTTGCCTCCCCTCCTGGTTAGTATCACCACTGTAGCGTTACAAAAAGATGTCTTTGGAGGAAGGTGTCTTCAAACCAAACTGGCTCATCAATTTCCATTACGTCACCAACACAGTTGGACCATGTATTTTCCTTAGCGTTCACAGGAATTTGGGGGGATGGTCATTTCCTGACTACTTGATGTTCAAAGCTCTCTGTGATGAACTGCAATGCTTAAAAACAGTAGCTTAAAATTAAAACATAGAGACGACGCATTTGCCAAAAATATTGGTTCCGTCCATTTCAGCGTGGCCCAGTATGTTATGGTAAATGTATGTTAGTATGTTATATTATGCAAGATAATGAATTGCTGTATAAATGTTGCCGAGATAATTTCTTTTTTACTCAGTCTCTCATTGTTACATAACAGTCTCTGTGGAACACTGTCAGTAATAGATGCACGCCAGGGAACCAAAACCTATGTTTGTTAGACCTAGCGTGACGTGCTGTGGTCCACGAACATGTGGATTCATATTAGGCAGTCAGATTTAGTAAATTAATCATAATTAATTGTTCTACCCAATTGTTGTTTGGTCGCAAAGATGGAACATTTGTCGTTAATTTCTACTTTACAGTGGGATTGTAGTTATCTGATAAAGTGAATATCAAACAGCATTTCAGGCCATCTGGAAGACAATGTCTAAAAGAGGTAAAACAGTCAGCGTCCAATTAGTCTTTTTTAATGAACTGGGCCTCTGATTATTGAGAAAACTGGAGTTCTGATTAACAGCAAACCCCCACAGATGAGTTATATGCGTCATAAAGAAATATGATCTATGTAAATGAATGATGTCTAATGTCGGCAGTTCCTACATTTTTAAACATTTAAAAAAAGCTCACCTTCAAACTGTCTGCTTGTGAAAGTCCAGATAATTAGTACACTTAAAGCCCATTCAGTTAACAGTTTCAGTGAATGAACAGGGGACTTATGCTCTTCTCAGAGCAGTTAATATTAAGAGTGGGTGATCAATATACAGTAGCGAGCCAATCACCCCCATAGCCTTTCCTTTCACTGGGGTCAGGCAGGAGCCACTGTTATCACACGTAACGCAGCGTACGATAAACCTGAGCATGTCCAGGCAACAGATCCACTAATCCTCAGGTTAATTTGTCCGGTCAAATAGAAATCCTGCTCAGATTGCAAAGCAGCATGGGTGTTCATCTGACTCTCCCATTGCGCTTCTGTAGTGTGGAGACAGGAGCCAGCCACTGGTAACCATGCATGTATGCTTTTCACAAAAGTAATAACAGTTGTAGTAATGGTAATAACAGTTGTAGTAGTAGTAATAATAGTAGTAATAATGGGTGTTGTAATAATAGCAATACTACCAGTAGCAGTAGTAGCAGTAGTAGTAATAACTGTAATACTAGTAGTAGTAGTAGCAGCATCAGTAGTAGTAGTAGCAGCAGTAGTAGCAGTAGTATTAGTAGTAGTAGTAGCAGCAGTAGTAAAAGCAGTAGTAGTTGTAGTAGTAATAGTAGCAGTAGTTGTTCTGCATTGTTTAGTAGCCAGCAACATCCTGTTAAACTGTGTATGTGGCCAGTAAACTTTGGTTTTATGATGTGGGGGCTGTAGCCTGGCAACAGATCAGATTGGCAACAGACTAGTTCATCGAAAATAAAATGTGCTCAATATAGGATTATGTAGCTTGAAGGTAAACAAACTAAATGAAAAGTTGACAATCCCTTGAAAACAAACTTACTTATTTGGCTTAGCCTATTCTTAGTCTCCAAGGATGGGTTTTGGCCATGAAGACTTTGCCAGCCAGAGTATTTTTGTAATTTCTTTGTAAATCTTTTAATCATGAAGAGAACTGCAGGAGTAACTCTGAGAAAGATGTAGGCTCTCCATTTTCTGTGTAAAAAGTTAAAAACACAACGAAGAAAAGCACTGAAGAAGGTTTTTGGATGACGTTATATTAAACTGCTTTTGCCTGAATGCATTTTGTTAAGACAGTCTTGGTGGATCAGAGATCCACTCCCTGAGTAATTTGGAGCAGAGTAACAGCCTAACAGCAACGTCTCATAGCCTGCCGGTTAGCTAAATGCCCCGTAAAGCTGTTCTTTATCCGATCTCCCCTACTGCAACAGACTACTGTCTACCCACCCATTCGGTGTCCTCCGAAAAGTGAGGAAACTGAGGAAACAATGTTCGCCTGGAGTTGGGCTCAGAGGGTGGGCGTTAGCAGTTATTTCTTCTTATCCCCAAGGGAACGCCGTGGCAGCTGGCGTAGCCGCTTCTCGGGAACAATCCAAAATGCTGCCATAACGTCCGGGCATATTTCCTGGGACGGCCGAGTGACTTCTGCATGTCACCTGCCGATACACAGTTAGCCGATCTTGTAACACAGAGGGGAAAAGATCTGGAGCTCCATGTGAGATCATTGTCATCGTGGATTGGAGAGCAGGAGGGAAGAGCGGTTTATTTGTCGAGTCTTCAACAGGCCGAGGGTTACATTTGCATGTAACGGTTGTGGCGTCCGCAGGTAAAAAGAGGTGTCATCGTTGTACTCATGGCTGAAAGGTTTAGAGCAGTTGATGTGGTCACCAAGGAGTGTCACATTGTACATTCTCTCGCTGAGAGGAGTTGGCGGCTGGCCAAAAACATTGCACACGGTCACCTCTTGTACTGTGTGTCCTCAAGTCCGAAGTCTCCAGGGAATACCATGACAATGGTGATACCTGGAAAAGAGCAAAGAGGGAAAATGACTCTACCATGTCTTTGTGTAGCACTGACTGCGTGATTAGGTTATGGCTCAACCCGACCGTGCAAGAAACGGATTGACAATAATGGAATTGGTTTCTCCTAAGTCAGTGCATAGTACCCCCTTATGTAAGCTCACCAACAGGCTGTGTTTCTTTTTCAGTCAAAAGATCAATTACCGACCAAAAAATAAATTGGCTGTGTAAAGTCTGCCCATATGAACATCAGCTAAGTTACGTTGAAGTGGGTGAGATCCATTCATCTACATGTCAGATTTCCCTGAAATACAAAATATTTTTTATTGGATTAGGAAGGGGCCTTTACATTTTACAAAAAAATCCTCTAAAATGGTCTAAGAAAATGCCACTTAGTTAGACTTAAACCAATCCTCTAAGTCAGACAAATAAGTGTCTTTTATTTTGGAATAAGCAAAGGCCTTTCAGTTGGATGAAGAACAGTCCTATAAGAAGGACTAAGAAGAATTCTCAAAGACAAATAATTATCCTCTTAGTTGGTCTAAGAAGAGTCATCTAAATTTGACAAAGCAGAGTCCTTCCTATGTTGGAATTAGAAAATAACTTTGGATTGGACAAAGAATAGTCTTCTAATAGTCTTGGACTGAGGGGAGTCCTGTTAGTTGGAATAAGAATATTCCCTAAATAGTCCTCTAAGTCTGACTAATGTTCTGTTTCTAGTATTCCACCCTGCTGTGGATGTCACTGAGAAGTTCTCCCACCAGTACTCCCACCAGTTCTCCCACCAGTACTCCCACTAGTAATCCCACCAGTTCCCCCACTAGTATTCCCACCAGTTCTCCCACCAGTACACCAACCAGTACTTCCACCAGTTCTCCCACCAGTACTCCAACCAGTACTTCCACCAGTTCTCCCACCAGTACTCCCAGAGACATGCAGACAGTGTGGAGATTATCCTGTAACGTTAGCATGGGAGTGCTTTGCCTGTAGCCTAATTCTCATAGACCTGGCCTTAGCATAGGACTGGTCATGCCATCTGGCATTTCAGCTCTATTACTCTGCCCAACTCCCCCCTGATAACTGCACGGAGACTGGGAGGGTGAAGGGACCACATAAACTGAAGGTAGTCAGGCAGTTCAGACCTGATGTGGCTTAGTTGCTTTATCCAATTGTGCCTTATGCTTTAAAAAGCTGGGGGGGGGGGGGGGTCTTATATGAACCGATACTCTGGCTTGTTCTCAGCGATTCCCAAAGTCCACGGCGTCCACAGACTGGAAAAACAAATCATTCTAAATAAGCTGCCATTAAAAGTAACATGAAAAGCCTGCACCTGAGAGAGATGGGAGGAACACAAATGGCGGGCAAATTTTATGTTCACGATTGCATGATCGCTTTTAAGTCTGTTAAAATGAGAACACTGTCAAGTAGCCTTGTTGAGCAGGACTTCTAGTGTGTATTATCACTACCCTCTGCTGGCCAGAATTGGGAACAGCAATTGGAGAAGTTGAACATTGCAAACATTTTTACTACCTTGTCCGTACCACCTAGAGGCATTCTGACATCTATATTTCAGAGTCAGCATCAAGATAGCCTCAATTATTAAGCTCTCCCCATTATATCATTTTCTAGTAATATGGGCAGAGGCAACAAACAGTTGTATGAAGTTAACCAACGTATTTACTCAACATTTTGACAGATTCATTTATTTTCTTTTATTCATTTAATTCTGTGCCTCTCTTCCAATCTATGTTCCCTCTCTCTGTCTGTCTCTCTCTCTCTCTCTCTCTTTAATTTTACCTAAATATGTGTATATTTTCCAATCACTGTACATCTCCCTCTCCTTCCTTTCTACTTTTGTACTGCTTTACTACTGGTTGTCTACTTTAAGCCCAGAATCCCCATTGCTGGTCACACAAAATGACTACCGGTATGCATAGCAGAAGAGATTTGTTTTCATCCTACAGATTTAAATACTTTGGCACTTGGATTGGAAGAGGTGCTTTGGTCAGACTGTATGAAAATAGAGCTCTTTGGCCTTGCACACTGCCAACAAAAATGAACCAGCCTGCTGTTAAAGATGGTGGTGGATCTTGGATGTCATGGGGCTCTTTGGCTTCCTCTGCTTCTGGGGCTCTAGTTAAGGTCAAAAGCATTATGAACTTTACTCATTAGAGGGTTGTTTTGGCCAAAAACCTGGTTGCCAGGACACTGAAAATCTGCTTCTGGATCTGACTGCAAGTCTATAACACCCAAACACTCAAGAAAATCTTAATTGGCCAGAAAATCTCTCCAAAGTCGAATCCCATTAAAACATGTGGTTTGAGTTGCTAAAGGCTGTCTTTAAAAGCAGACAAAAACATTTCAAAGACCTGGAAAGATTCTGTATGGAGGAGTGGATGATCCCTTCCAGTGTGTTTTCCATCTCATGAACATTACTTTAAAAGACTCAAGAGTGCACAAAAGTTCGTTTTTGGAGAAAGCAGGCTAGTTTTTCAAGTATTTCAAGCAGGCTAGTTTTGCTCATATTCATCATGGGTGCCAATCCTTTTGGAGGTAACAGTAAGTCAAAGGCCACACAGCTAGCGAGGTATTGCTTCATACTAAAGCGGTAAGGTACCCTGGAGGAGGAACTATCTGCTTCCCATTGGCATCCAAGATAGATGAGACCCATCCTTAAAAAGGTTCACAGACCCCACCCACACTACACACGTTCAACACGTCCGAGTACAGTAGGTGGCCGTCGTTGTTTTCTGTCTCAAAAAGTCCTTATGAGGAGGGTCCAAATTCAGCATACATTTGCTCTACGAAGATTGGAAGAATTATTGCTTGCAAAGCCATGGTGCCAGTGTTGTGGCATATATCTTGATTAATAAGCCAGGCCAGGGGTTGATTCTGAACTCCCCCTACAGACCATTTATAAGCTGGAAAAATTTTACATAGCTCGAAAAAGTTTTCAGAAGTAGATGCTGTCTTCACCGTTCCGCTGCGAAGTTGTTCGGAACACATCTAGCACGTATCCGCTCACAGAATCAGGAGTACTAACCAATCAATGCAACGCAGACATTATCCCTTCCATGTTTAGAAATGAATAGCTTAAAAAGCCAAAACCAACACAGCATCTAGCAATTAATTTCCAGCGAGTTGCCCATGTCTGTGCAGGCTGTTTCATCCCTCAGTTAATGATAATGATAATAACTTCTCGTGAGTTGGCAGAAATGCGATGAAACCTGCCGCAAAACGTTATTAAACTACAGCGTGGGCTTACCTAACGGAAGTGCATCGTGAATCGTTCTTATCTATTATTGTTAAGAATTTGTCTGAAATAGCAACCCCTATAATAATTGCTTATTAACCCTATTTTACCAGGTATATTGAGTGAAAAGGGATTCACTTTCCTTTTATAATAATATTTTTTTTATTATTGCCAGAAATGGGCAGTACAGTCAGAGTCTTTATGGTGAAACTGAACTGATTAGACACCTCTCCCCTAGTATCATCCCCCTCTACCTCTCCCTCGCTGTCATCCACTTCCTCCTTTCTCTCCGTCCTCCTCCTCCCACCTCTGTCTGTCCTCTTCCATCTCCCACTTCTCTCTTCCTTCTCTCGCCTCCTCTTCCTGGTCCTCTCTCTCACTCTTTTAATTATGCTCTTCTTTCCGTCGTCATCCCTCTCATCCCCTCTCTCTTGCTTTCATCCTCCTCCTCTTCATCCTCTCTGTCCTCTTCCGCCCCCCCCCTCCTTCTCTCTTTCTTCTCTCTCCTCCTCTTCCTCATTCTCTCTCACATTATTTTTATTGTAGGCTGATGGAGGCAATAGATCACTGGTGAATTAAATGCTTACGCCTTGTACTGTATGGCTAGGTTGTTTTACTGTGTACATGTAAGTGTGTGCATGTGCGCGCATGTGTGTGGCTGCGCGTGTGTAGTATATATGGATTTCAGATGAGAGAATTTAGCCCCGAGGTAAGAATTGCAATCTGAATGAAATGCAACCGGGATGACCACTCATTCTGGCCTCAGGACTAATTGCATAGAAAGGTAGGGAGAGAATGGAAGAGGGAAGGAATGAGAGTGGAGAGAGAGAGGGGACAGATGGGAGACAGACGAGAGATACAGAGAAAGGGAGAAGAGGAAATAGTAGACTCATTAACTATCCCAGACATGTTCCAATTGCATGACCAGATTTTAAGTTCTACCTGACTCTACCATTACATGGAAGTATGCAGGGAGAACACAGTTGTTGTTTTTAAAGCTTGATTCATTGAGAGCAGTGAAGTCGACTGAATTGAACGGCGGGTAAAGTTATATGATCAACTTTGAGACAACAAGATCTCTAACCAGAAGAATGACTCTGTCTGTCAGACATTTTATTGTGTGGTCTCTTGATCATGCCTTAGGCTTCCTTTAAAAACGTTTATCAACGGGTTTGTGTCACATATCTGCCATGAGAAGTTTTATTCTGAAGGGGCTTCTGCACCTGGCAGTTTAAACACTACACTTGTACGTCCTCTCCTGTAATGCTGTTGTCACAGGGTTGTCACACTCGAATAGCCAGGGAGGAAAAGGCAATCGAGAGGAAGAAACAGAAAAAGTACACAGGAACATGGCCAAGTTAGGTAATAAGACTAGGAGGGAGGCCAGGACGCTATGGCAAAGTGGGAGAGAGAGAGTGAGAAAGGCAGAGATGGAGCTATTTGTCCCTGTACTGAATAACATCTCTGAGGACTTGCTGTTAGAGGCCAAGTCAGCAGATTTAGTAGGTGGAGTTCAGAGAACAATGCAGGAAGCAGATACAGGTGGAGTCCAGAAAACAGCCCAGTCAGCAGATATAGGTGGAGTTCAGAGAACAGCCCAGTCAGCAGATATAGGTGGAGTTCAGAGAGCAGCCCAATCAGTCGATATAGGTGGAGGTCAGAGAGCAGCCCAATCACCAGATATAGGTGGAGTTCAGAGAACATCCCAGTCAACAGATATAGGTGGAGTTCAGAGAACAGTCCAGTCAGTCGATATAGGTGGAGTTCAGAGAACAGCCCAGTAAACAGACATAGGTGGAGTTCAGAGAACTGCCGATTCAAGAAATATAGGTGGAGTTAAGAGAACAGTCCATTCAGAAGGTGCCATTCCCAACCAACCGCAGGTCCAGTCACAGCTGGTTTCACCTGGTAAAGCTTAGCAGACTCTAATTCCTGGTTTTTGGGTGTCTGTTAATGGTTTTCAATATTTTTGTCTCTCTTTTGTTTTCAATCTTAGCTCAGTATCCTCTTCCTTGGGTTCTTCACTTTCTCCCCCTCCTCCTGTCTTCACCCCTCTCCCCCACATTCCATTAATGTAATCTGTCCCCATAGACCAGTCTGGCTTTTAATAATTATATATTTATTTCCCTGGCTGCTTTTTCTGCGTTAAATGTCTTGTCTGTGATATTTCATTTCAGCTGACATCATATTTGAGGCTTTGGTTTATGTTGCTACCATGGCTTCATCCCAAATGTATTTTATCCCTTTTAAAGTACACACAGGTTACTCTGATGCCATAGTAGCCCTGCTCTAAAGTAGCGTATACTTTAGGGAATAGGGTGTCATCTCTCCATAGGGTCCTGGTTAAAGTAGTGTACTATATAGGGAAAAGGGTGTCATCTCTCCATAGGGTCCTGGTATAAAGTAGTGTACTATATAGGGAATAGGGTGTCATCTCTCCATAGGGCCCTGGTCTAAAGTAGTGTACTATATAGGGAATAGGGTGTCATCTCTCCATAGGGCCCTGGTCTAAAGTAGTGTACTATATAGGGAATAGGGTGTCATCTCTCCATAGGGCCCTGGTCTAAAGTAGTGTACTATATAGGGAATAGGGTGTCATCTCTCCATAGGGTCCTGGTCTAAAGTAGTGTACTATATAGTGAATAGGGTGTCATTTCTCCATAGGGTCCTGGTCTAAAGTAGTGTACTATATAGGGAATAGGGTGTCATCTCTCCATAGGACTCTGGTCTAAAGTAGTGTACTATATAGGGAATAGGGTGTCATCTCTCCATAGGGTCCTGGTCTAAAGTAGTATACTATATAGGGAATAGGGTGTCATCTCTCCATAGGATTCTAAATTAATGTAATACTCAGGCAATAAGGTGCCTTTTTTGGGGTTACCCACAGTCCATATGCACTGGGCAATATAGCAGAACCCTGAACATAAAAGATTTGCCAGAAGGACTGAAAAGCTGATCCATTATGCGATTTCTTTTGGTACAATTTAAAAATTATAAACCACAAATTACAAACAAACCCCTTTGTTTGCATGTTTTAATATATTCTTTAAATTTAGGACTGACTGAATTTCCAACAGAGAAGTCATCATAGAGAGGGAAACAGCACCCCTTCTTTTACAGTATGTGTAAGCCATGTATCTGATGCTGCCTGGCCAGCAATTTTATGAAATCAGGAGAGCGATCGGCTTCCCCTGACAAAACAATGAAAATACATGAAATAATGAGCCAATTAGAGTTGAGCTGAGTCCTACCTTGGGTAGTCCTGGCGCTGAACAAACCGACCCTCAAGGGGACGACATTTTGGGTTTGGCGTCACACCAATCACATCAACATAAAAACATCATTGACATCTTGTTATGTTGTTGGGCCTCAGGTGGCTAGTTAGCTTAAAATTGGCGAAATTTCTAACTAGCCATACTCACTTTACTGGCATCTGGATTTTTTGTATTCATAACCTGCGTTTTCTCTCTGGTCTAATGGATGGAGGATCAATTTCCCCTAATATTGAACTAGCTTGGCTGTTGTTGGCTTTCATAGCCATCTAAGGAAGCCAGATTAGCCTCAAGCGTTTAGCTGAGCAACAGAAAAATCAAAAGCATTTTTAGTTTTATGTGAAAGAGTCAGACTGTTTGGGATGTTGGCAACCAGAAAGTTTTTGTACACACCCACACTCACACACACACACACACAAAGCGACACAAACCATTAGCTTACTGTGGACTGTATGATACAATTTAGCTTACTGGTACATTGACTGGGCAAATGCATTTCGGTGGCCATCCTTATTTAAGTTTAAGGCAATTTGAAAGCTTTGCTAAAATGTTCAAGTGACGCTGGAATAGCAGAGGCTGCTCTTTGTTTTCTCTCTGTGACTTGTGGCAGGTCCCTGTGGTGTAACATACACACCAGACCTGGTTGTTCTGAAGTCTGTTAATGTCAGATACATTCATCTTGCTTAGCCATGCATTACAGTTCATACAACTGTTTGTTACCTGCTATATGTGCTTTATGGACTTCACCCGACAGGCTTTGCTCTTTCTGATGAAAACAAACATGTTGTTGGATTTATTCTGCTGTTGCTGCTGTGTGGCACATGAATAATGGCTTTTAGTGCAGAAAATAAATCAAAATCACAACACATTGTGAGTTGTGGGGTGTCTTTTTTTTTTTTTCACGGGCTTGGTTTCCTCAGTGATTTGACCCACCCACCACCACTATGAATCAGAGTGATACTCTGTTATAAGCATCTAAACAGTACTACGCCCATAGTTAACTATACACTCTACACAGGGATCATCAACTCTTACACTATGAGGGCCGGATCCTGCTGGTTTTCACTCCTACCTCATCGTTAATTGGACCCACCATGTGTCCCAGGTCTAAATAAGCCCCTGATTAGAGGGTTGGAAGGAAAAAATGGAGTGGAACTGGCTTTGAGGGCCAGAGTTGATTACCCCTGAGTCCTACACTGTACTACACCCAGCCAATCTACAGGCTATAAACAGTGCCACACCCAACCAACTATATGCCCTCTAAACAGTTGTATAACCATCTACCAACAGCCTCTAAACAGTTGAATACCCATCTACCAACATCCTCTAAACAGTTGTATACCCATCTACCAATAGCCTCTAAACAGTTGTATACCGATCTATTAACAGTCTCTAAACAGTTGTATACCAATACAACTAGTCCCTTTAAACAGTGTTACACCCATCCAACTGTAGTTAATAGTGCTAAACCAATCCATTTGCAGTCACCAATCTGTTGCCTTTAGCAGTGGTTCTGAACACACACATACATGAAGAGAGCATTTTTTATCAATCATTTTTAATGTATTCACTGGTAAACGAGACCTCATTAAATTCAAAGAGTGTGATTCTGCAATCAGCAGGGATGTTGAACATTAACTTCCGCCGTTGGTTGGTAATTACGCTGGGTTTACATGTTCTCCAACCCAAGCGCTCTCAAAATATCACTCAAGTGCCATTTATTATCTACAGAATCATAGGGGCACAACCTGTACTTTATCAAGATCACATTTAGGTGATTACACACCAAAATAACTTTGAGCGTTAATTTCCAAACTGTTTTGTGCCTTCAGTTCGGTTCATTGTGAACACTCAGTTGTGAACTAAACAATGAACACTTGTTCACTACCATGATATTGGGGGGAATACATACATATATACAAATGCTGTTTGTGACTCCCATTAGTGAATGTATATGCGTTTTTGGCATTCAGAAACCTGAAACGTATAGCTGTGATCTTTGTGGCTGCGTATTCAGTCCGTCCCTCAAGGTTCTCTCGTTAAATAAAGGTACAGTGCTGCCAAGGCAAAGTAGTGATGTATTCTCAGTAGAAATTGTATCGAAGAATCATTTAGATTTTTTATATTCATGTCATTATAGACTGAAAAAGCACATTATACCATGTTTGGTACCAATTGCATTACTGATTATATATTTGGTTTATGTATAGGGGGAATGATTTAACATTTTATATTTGGGCAATTTAGCTAATTCCATGATATTGTCTAACTGCTGATTCTCAGAAATGTAAATTGCCATAAAGCCCTGGAGTAAAACTTTTAAGTGGTTAAAAGTATTTCGACAAATTCAAAATATGTATTCATTCAGGATTATCTGTCATGATTGTAGCATCCACCCGATTTGGGTGAAAACACCAGCCGATCAAAGCTGACAGTCGGCTCTTTAATCTCACAGTCAATGTGCCGTTTTAAATCCAAAGGGCCTGGAGTACACAGTCCAAATAAATAAAATGTGTCAGTGTCACAGTGTGTTCTGGACCTCTCTGAATGTGCCGGGGCCGCTCATCAAAGTTTTGAATTTTTTTTTTCAAAGTGACTGCATTCCAATGCACCTCTCACCCATTTCATTTCCTCTCTTAAATGTTTGCTGTTATCAGTATATCTAACCGCACCCTGAGAACTGGCGAACGTGGCAAATACTTAGAAAGCCAGCTATTCATACCAGCCAATGCAAACGTAAATTGGCGAGGGGAAAAGAACAAACAAAAATTGTGAAAGACTTAGTGCGCAATTAATATAATGTACACTCACCTAGGATTTTTAGGAACACCATACTAATACTGTGTTTGACCCCCTTTCGCCTTCAGAACTGCCTTAATTCTACGTGGCATTGATTCAACAAGGTGCTGAAAGCATTCTTTAGAAATGTTGGCCCATATTGATAGGATAGCATCTTGCAGTTGATGGAGATTTGTGGGATGCACATCCAGGGCACGAAGCTCCCGTTCCACCACATCCCAAACGACGTTACCGATTGGCCCGCGCATGGAGTCATGCCTGTCTGTCTGTCTGCCTTTCCTGAGATGACAGAGACTACACCTATCTAACCCATGAGCTCCTGCATAGCCCCCAGTTGTGGGTGACCATGCTCGAGCTCTCCTCTGTCTTCAGGGACCCTCTCTGTGACCAGCTCATGTAGAGTATTGGTCCTCCCCATGTCCCTGACGCCGTGTCCTAGCGTAGCGGCTATTAAAGCATAACCTCACCAAGCAAACATCAAGATCGGTATAATATACAGTTTATTAACGTACACATTAAAATGTCACATTGTATACTATTATTTATTTTATTTTATTGTATGTGTATAACCTGCAAGCGTTATAACAAGTGAAATGATTCCCCTATGGGGGATCTATTTTTATACCTGGCGCCTTCACCGACTTCTGAACATAGAGCTCTTACATAACCTCTCACCTGACTACAGCACACATCGGCTGGCACATTTATCTTCACACTACAAAGCCTGATGTGTCTCCCAGTGTTTCTCGGGGAGTGCTCGTCCTCTACCTCTGTATGTAGCGTACCAGGTGTGAGCTTTCCATTATTATAACCTGTAATGAGTCCCACTGTGTCTCTCTACTTCTGGTGTGGTCTGTGGTTTGTCAATTATCACTTTTATCATAAACCAGCTTTTAAATAAGATGCCTGTGTTTGTTCCTTCACAGGGTCTTTTATGTTCATACTTTGAATAGTAACGGTACAGTCCGTATGAAATAATGTCTGGTTAATGTACCGCCATGTCATTTACAGTGACTGCCTTTGCACGATGTAATCCTACATCTAACACTATCAGGAATAAACAGTGCCCTCCAGAATGATTGAGACCCTTGGTAAAGATGAGCAAAATCATTGTTGTTCATCACCTGGATGTTACTCTTAATAAAAAATTAAATATATTTCACAAAAACATGTTTCATGATTCAATTAAAAATAAATTAAATTTTCAGCCATTTAGAAGAACTGAAAGTGGTCACCCATGACTCTCTGTTTTGAAGGGATATAAATATGAGGTGACACACAGGTTATAATCCAATAGTCATCTTTCAACATGGAGATATATAAAATGATAATTGAGCAACGGCTATGAAAACGCAAGTATGTACACGCCTGAAAATAACCATTGCCACTATTATGGCAATAATGAGTATGTTTAAATCAACTGAAGCTCTGATAAACCGGTCTGGAAGAAAACAGAGATATATCATTTCCCCAAGCACAGTGAGGAGTTTTCTCTTCTGATATTGTTGCGGCCTTTGGTCAACTAATTGTCCAAAAACCATGTCGCTAATGCGCAAATAACGTGAAGTGATGATTCAGGTTTCCTTCTACCGCCTCTTTCACCGTTATTTCTCTCATAATTCCCTTTACAGACAGAAATGTCCTGCCGTGTCGAACAAACAAATCATTCCACCAGCCTGGTGGTAACGGTTTTAATGTGCCGATTAATCTGCATTGAATAGTCAGATGGTAACGTTGTTATAATTACCATTTTTGGAAGTGAAAACAATTTCATTCGTATTAGTAGTAATTATAGGTCACATTTAATATCATATCTGAAATATGCACAGCTGGAAAACCTGTCCCTCTGTCTCTCTCTGCCATTTCCCCTCACCTCTTTTCCACCTTGCTCTGCTCAGTATTATTCTACCAATTGACACTGACTGTAGCTTTCAGGACTCAGGCCATTATTTCCTTGATCTATCTTTGTATCTCAGTGTTTTCATCTTTTAAGCCAAATAAGAATTCACAGCATTACAGACAGTCACAGATCTCAGGCACATCCAAAGAACCTACGGTGGTGAAGACAGACAAGGGCGCACCAGTAATTACAGTAAAGCATGCACAATGTCTGCACCGAAGTTTACATCCCAGTGTTCCCCGGGGAATTTGGCTTTCCCTTCAGGAAGCCAAATTCATGTCGGCCGAGTGGAGGAGTCACGTGACCTGCTGGCGTTTGAAATCAACAGAGGGCTGCGAGCTGGCCACCGAGTTCTACTCTGAGTTCTATGATGACACAGACTCTAATGGAGGAGAGAAGTGATGCACTGATATCCTTAATTGATGGATTAGAAACGTCTGCGTCCCACAGGAGTCGGGGGGGGGGGGGGATCAAGCAGGAGAGAAAGGGAGCGGAGGAAGTATAAGAAGCGCACGTGCCCGGCAGGCTAATTGAACGAGAGGAATTCCCAGGATATTTAAAAACCAAGGAAGAGGAGGCAGAAAGGCAGAAAGAGAGTGTGTTAGGGAGAGATATTAAAGAGCCAGGGAGAGCGGAAAGAGGAGCAAAATCAGTTACTCTCACTTAGTAGAGAGAGGGAAACAGAGATGGAGAAGTAGAGACAGTGAGAAACGGAGACGTGTATTGGAATTTAAATATACTTTAACTGGAGTTAGGTATTTATGGAGATCAAGTGAAGGTTGGGAAGACAGGAGAGATAAACGGAGGGGTTTGAGGATAAAGGACGGAGGGCGACCCGAGAGGCGAAGGAAGGTGGAGAGGCGTGGAGGCAGGAAGCAGCCCCGAGACTAGGAGAGAGATGGAGGCATACATCAGCTTAGATGGAGTGATAGGTAGATCCAAGGGCAAAGATGAGGAAGAATAGGGCCTGCGTTGGATGGATGGAATGAGGATGACGGAAGAGGGAAGGCTAGAGGAGTGAGACCCCAGGGGGAAGCATGTGAGCCCTGGCTACAGCCAGGCCTTCATGTGCCCCCCCACGTGGAGGAACATCAATGGAGACCAGAGGATCATTACGCATCAAAGGACTGTCTGTCCAGGCACATTAATCCACCCTAAATGTAGCTTTTCAAGAAGCAAAGTCTCCCCGATCCTTCTCTTCTGCCACCGCTACACAGAATACTAAACGATTGAGTATTTATTGATTCTCAGTGTTTTTTTTAATAATAATGATATGTACATACGTGCATGCATGCACACACACACCAATAGTTTCGTCAGTTGTATTTCATACTTTTACTATTAATGTGTAGATTTGTGGTTTTTAGTCGGCAATTTTTTATACGTTGATTTAGTTTCCACTTTTGCTAAATGTATTCAAATTGTAAAGCCTTGTTTGCCAGGAACAAATTGAGGTTTTCTTTTGTGGGTCTGTTGTCCAGGAAGACAAGCTGTCACCATGGTGTCTGTGGGGAGCCAAATAAACAAATAAAGTCAGTATTAGATAATAGTCTGGGTTCTTGAAAGGGGAATGGATGTCGAGGCTAACTGAATTTTCCTTCTTGCAACAGTCACAAACTTTATTCCAACCCAATCTCCGATGCAATTTCAGAAATGTTCCATAACTGCTGTCAACTGAGGGGCTGGACCCCTTCTGTAAATGAGGTACCGTCGATGCTTCTGGTACACCCCGCGGTTCTTTAGTCCAAGGTTCAAACCCACAGCCCGGGTTTTGCATTCTCCACGCTCTACCCACTGTCTCTCCCTCTCGCACCCGGCATGTGTCTCTCTTTCACCCGCTCCTTCCCCGTTTTTCTTACTACAACATGTAGGTCGCCTGTGATCATCTTTCGTCCAAAGTAACAGTGTGCTGATTTGTTTTCACACTATGCTTCTGTGGGAATCAAACCGCAGACCTTGACCTTAGCAACCCCCTCACTCTCTCTCCTTCGCGCACTCCCTTCTCTCTTTCCCTTCACCCTCATTCCTTCTCCCTCTCTCTGTTCTATTCCTGTCTTCCCCCGAAAAGAATCAATGAATAATAGATTCGGTTTTTCAGATTTTATTTTTTGAATACGATTGTTACCCCCCCCCCATCTAGCTTGCATTCCCACCCACCAGCAGGCACTCTGAGGGGAGTAGAAAGAACATAGTGGTCTTTTAGATGGAGAGGAGACTTTGTAGAAGCCTTTTTTTTTCAGCTTCTGGATGGATCCTCTCTTAAGTCCCTGAAATGCTTCCTCAGCAACACGCAGCGATGTGCTTTGTTTTGTCTCTTACCCTCTCCGCACACGTCTTGCGTTCCCCTCACTCCATCGTATTCTTCATTCCGGTGGCCCCTTTTTCCCGGTTTCGAGGGGCGAGTCAACGACATTGACAAACACGAATGAGTGAGAGCCACGGATCTTCATACCTCTCAGCTCATACAGCATGAAGCTCCAGGCCCAGGCGCTATGAAGGTCTTACCTCTTTGTCATCCGTGATGAGGGACTGAGAAAACCCGAAAGAACGAGAGGTAGAAAAAGGAGGGAGGCAGATAGAGAAGGAGGGAGGAACCAGGGAGGGAAGGAAGGACTGTTACTAAAACAATGGGATTAAAGGATGAGGGGTTTAAACAGCCTTACTTACGATCAGGGCTCTCCTTGTGTTTTGATCTCATATCCCTCCATCTACTTCTCTATATCCCTCTCTCTTTTCCTTTTCTTTACTCTTTCCTTTCTCACAAACACACAGACACACACTCCTCGTCTCACCCAGACACACACTCCTATTTCCCTTTGTCAGCATTTTGTTCTCTGACAGTGAATCAAACCCCCCCAGTGTGATGTCGAAATTAAACCTTTTTTTTTTTTTTTGGAAGCCGATGAAAGTGTATAGACTGGTGTACTGGGTAAACTGCATTAATGAGCTAAATGAGCCTTTCAATATTTCATATCTGAACTGTAATATGCTCCAGACTGTATTATATCACCAGCATACACACACACACACACACACACACACATGCACACAGCCCGTATGCATATTAACATATATTGGTTGAATATATTTATATAATACATAATCAAATAAAATACATTTAAATATATTAGGTAAGTCTATGTGTAAAATAGACCCCCATAACCTTCTCTATCTAAGTCTCCTCTAAACTGGCATATAAGAATGAATCAAAACAATGCATAGTCTTCAGAATGTAAACAACTTATTAGAAAAGTGGGTAGGATAATTGACCTTGTAGGTTATAGTAGGTGTGGACAGAGTACACAGGGCATGTCCTCCTATTCAAATATTTCCTTCCCATATACTGAAAGATATTAACATATATATGGAAGTACATGAATTTGGCCAAAACTGTAATATTTAAATATGTTCACACACACATATTATATACAAATACATTAATATATATATATATATATACAGTGGGGCAAAAAAGTATTTAGTCAGCCACCAATTGTGCAAGTTCTCCCACTTAAAAAGATGAGAGAGGCCTGTAATTTTCATCATAGGTACACTTCAACTATGAGAGACAAAATGAGGGGAAAAAATCCAGAAAATCACATTGTAGGACTTTTTATGAATGTATTGGTAAATTCCTCAGTAAAATATGTATTTGGTCACCTACAAACAAGCCAGATTTCTGTCTCTCACAGACCTGTAACTTCTTCTTTACGAGGCTCCTCTGTCCTCCACTCGTTACCTGTATTAATGGCACCTGTTTGAACTTGTTATCAGTATAAAAGACACCTGTCCTCAACCTCAAACTGTCATGCTCCTAACAGTCAAACTTCATTTGGCCAAGACCAAAGAGCTGTCAAAATTATAAGAAAATGGAAGACATACAAGACCACTGATAATCTCCCTCGATCCAGGGCTCCACGCAAGATCTCACTCCGTGGGGTCAAAATGATAACAAGAACGGTGAGCAAAAATCCCAGAACCACACAGGGGGACCTAGTGAATGACCTGCAGAGAGCTGGGACCAAAGTAACAAAGGCTACCATCAGTAACACACTACGCCGCCAAGGACTCAAATCCTGCAGTGCCAGACGTGTCCCCCTGCTTAAGCCAGTACATGTCCAGGCCCGTCTGAGGTTTGCTAGAGAGCATTTGGATGGTCCAGAAGAGGATTGGGAGAATGTCATATGGTCAGATGAAACCAAAATAGAACTTTTTGGTAAAAACTCAACTCGTCCTGTTTGGAGGAGAAAGAATGCTGAGTTGCATCCAAAGAACACCATACCTACTATGAAGCATGGGGGTGGAAACATCATGCTTTGGGGCTGTTTTTCTGCAAAAGGACCAGGACGAATGATCCGTGTAAAGGAAAGAATGAATGGGGCCATGTATCGTGAGATTTTGAGTGAAAACCTCCTTCCATCAGCAAGGGCATTGATGATGAAACATGGCTGGGTCTTTCAGCATGACAATGATCCCAAACACACCGCCCGGGCAACGAAGGAGTGGCTTCGTTAGAAGCATTTCAAGGTCCTGGAGTGGCCTATCCAGTCACCAGATCTCAACCCCATAGAAAATCTTTGGAGGGAGTTGAAAGTCTGTGTTGCCCAGCGACAGTCCCAAAACATCACAGCTCTAGAGATCTGCATGGTGGAATGGGCCAAAATACCAGCAACAGTGTGTGAAAACCTTGTGAAGACTTACAGAAAACATTTGACCTCTGTCATTGCCAACAAAGGGTATATAACAAAGTATTGAGATGAACTTTTGTTATTGACCAATAAATTCATTAAAAATCCTACAATGTGATTTACTGGATTTTCTTTCTCATTTTGTCTCTCATAGTTGAAGTGTACCTATGATGAAAATGACATGCCTCTCTCATCTTTTTAAGTGGGAGAACTTGCACAATTGGTGGCTGACTAAATACTTTTTTGCCCCACTGTACATACATACATACATTTGTATATCTGTCATTTGAACAGATAAATAGGTAAATAGATGAATAGGTAAATATATGCACATACATTTTGTAAAAATATATACCAGCATATTCCTCTTGCTTATGGCCAGACATATCAGCACACCCACGCTGTAACGTTGAGGGAATATTTCCCATTCATTTTGCAGTAAGTGTGCATACTGTAAACCTGGATGAGGACGCTGGGAGGGGAACAATCAACGATGATCACCAGGCACTTCATCAGAGCAGCCTATTGAACGACGTTCCACGGCTATAACGTGGTGACCACAGTACTGAAATACACAGACACACGTTTCCCACAAGGGCGTTAACGGGGTTTACAACACACAACCCTCAACAGTGTCCCGACAACAATCAAACTCTTTCTCTTCCCTCCCGGAAAGCCCGGACCCCACTTCAACATCGAGAAACCACATTAAGGGAGAACGAATGAGAGAGGAAGAGAAAAAGGGAGGGAGAGAGAGGAAGAAAGAGGGAAGAAAAGGTATAGGATAGGATCCAGCTCATCCCACTTCTCTTGACGTCTTCCAGTGTATATTAAAATTCAAACGCTTTCCGAGTGCAAACCAAATTCCCAAACCTAGAGGGGAGCCCGCTATTGAAATAACATCAATTTTACATTGTTTTATTCATTCCCAGCATCCCTTTCCCGCAGCGTTCTTCCGAACGACGTTCCCAATGAAGCACCAGCGCTCCGTTATACTCCGTGATTACTATCCGTTTCCATGAAAAAAATAAAGAAAGCCTGAATTGCGCCGCAACTGGGAAAGGCTCAAAGAGTGTGGCTACAGGAACACGTGTCCCATTGAGAGATCAGCATTGGATTCACAGACGTCTGGGGAGAAATGCGGAAACTGACAAACCAGAGGTGCACGGCATAAAGACACCAGTCAAATAGAACCGGCAGTGATGGAGTGAGAAATCTTTGAGATGTTTGTACCCCTAAAAACGATGTCATTCAAATCAATCAGTCACATTTATTTCATAAAGTATTTTCCTAAAACCCCAGAGAGCATGGAACAACAAGAAATGGATGCACAGTGGCTAGGAAAAACTCGCTACAAGAGTGGCATGTCTTCCAGCCTTTCAGTAGTATGTCTTCCGGCTGAAGGTTATTGAAGTCAGGCTCTTATTCCACGGTGCAGTGTTGCTGTGAAATGCTTTTGTTTGGCTTTTGATGTGTAATTGGGCTGAAAGGCTGACAAGATGTCATGTGTTTGTATTTCTGTTTTATGTTGGCATTCCGCTAAAGACATGAAGGGAGATGCTTCTTTCCCTGGGTGGATGTTGAATGAAGGGGGAACCCTCGGGGCAGACATGGAGAGGTGGGAGGATGGGTGTAGTCAGGGCACACACACACCACACACACACACACACACACACAAACAGGAAAAACAACAACGTCAGACCGGTTTCGGCACCGCGAACAGAGACAGAGAACGTCAGACCGGTTTCGGCACCGCGTCGGAAGACAAAGTAAACTTTTCCACTTGAAGCTTGAACCTTCTAAACATCTTCACCTCCACATGTCAGTATGAACCCTACAAGGACCTGTGAGTGGGAAAATGCACCGCGAGAAAATGCTTCATTACTTCATTACTTTGTCGGACATCTCATATTTCTGTCATGACCCTCCATTGCCCTTTGGCCTGAGTAAACACAGCCCAGGCCGCGAGTAGTGAGGTAGCAACCGCCGCCGCGGTCAGCGACGATAACCGTCAGCGCATCTGTAGTGACTCATTGGTTAACAGGTGGTTTGTAGAAGGGCCGGAGTTTCTACGGCACCTCGACTCCCTGTTCTGCATGACGGCTTTCTTCCCCGTTTCCATGACAAACCTTTCCCGGGGTTGACGAGAGGGGCGGACCTGTGGGGGAGGGAAGGTGGGGGGGAAAAGGGAGAGAGACAGGCGTCCAGCGGACAGATCGCTCTGCAAGAATGCATTCGTTGTCACCGTGGACACCTCGTCACCGACCCCGCCAGGGATCTCCCAGTCTCACCGTCACACGTTTTGGAAGTTCTGAATAGGGAATAAAGTTATGAAGGAAATTAGAGCACACTTTCTGGTTGCTAACACTGCGAACCCAGCAGGAAAACAAACAGCCTTATCAACTTCATTACCACCTTAAATTGCATGTTTATCTCCTTAAATTGACTTCCACCCTTGTTGTTGTTGATTCCCAGTGATTTCGGGAAACAAACAGAGAAATTAGCTCAAAGGGATCCCGACTCCATTTTGCTGCCTCTCTCTTGATAACATCTGTCTCTGAATATTCAGCGCCACACACAGCCGCTCGCCCCTATAGACCATTTTCACCTTTATCTTATTTGTTTTGAGAGAGGTTCAAATACTGGCGAGGTGCACTTAGGAACCTCTGTGCATTTCTAAACTGGCACTTTTATAGCCACGATCCCCATTCGGAATGGCAATTAGCTAGCACTACTCAGGGGGGGAACAATGAACGAAGCGTTGATATGCATAGAGGCAGGCAAAGTTAATGGACTTTTAAATCGACACAGAGCGCCAAATTCGTTGATTAATATGGTCCCAGTCGCATGCAGCTCCCACCTTGTGTGGAAATTTATCGAAAAGGTCATCCTGAAATGTCAACAGAACAATGGTGAATTGGATACACTTCTGTATGTTGCCATATTGTCAAGCATCAGGGATCACCTGCTCACCTGAGGAAAGGTAGGAGGACGTGCAGGGAGAAGTTCAATTTGGGAGTTTTCATCATTAGGTTTCTAAAGGTTTCTTACAGGGGGTGAAAGGTCTGTTGGCCTAATGGTTATTGTTGGGCGGGCAGCTGAATTGTCACAGGATAAAATTCCGCAAGCTAACAAGGCTAAACAAATCTGTTGTCGTGCCCTTATGTGCTCAACCGTTAAGTCGCTCCAGATAAGAAGGGCAGCTGAATAACTTGAATGTCAATGGTCTCCACTTCTCTCCTCCATGCGAGGTACACAGCCTGACCATAAGCATGTGTAGAAAAGGTCTGTCGGTTTCTGCTTGCTCCGGCATATTGTTGCCTTAGGTTTGTCTTCAGCATGTGAAAAGCATGTTCACTCGGATTCAGATTAAGGAATTTCCGGTTTATCATTTTGACTTACCGTCACTTTGGTGCAGGTGAATTGTTTACTCTTTCTAACAAGAGTTTTTTATAATGCACTATACATCATCAAAAAATACTCAGTGCACTATAACACAGTAATACTGCAGTATAAGGACAGTAATAGACACTTGAGGAGACTCATAATTCCCTTTCACGCATTCTAAATATAATCATGGTCACTTGGAATGTGCAGCAAAATTGCGCTTTATAACTGATGGTAACTTTTTCCTCAATAATGAGTCAGATGAATTTGCTGTTTTTGTCGGTGAGCAGCACATCATTACCCCTGCATCGTTATATAAATACTGCTATAGATCCTTTTTCTTTTTGCTACAGTTAATATGGCAAATTGCCGTAGAAGTTTGTGCAAATCTGTCATGTTATGTTCCACTTGCTGAGTGAAGTGCAATGAGAAAGAACTAAAAACTTTGTGTTTTGTCACTTTGAGAGGGACCACTCACATAATATTACAGTAACATATGGTGTATTGTATCTGATAAAAAAAAAAATGCATTATACTTTCCTTTCCAAAACACTGCTTGCTCTTTTCTATACTTTTATGGCCACCCTGCTTTTAAGGCTAGCCAGTATTTGTGCATCTTGCAGTCCACCTTCTTTAGTTTGGCTGGTGAAGTCCTGACACATCCACGCCTACCTCCTGTAGAGTGTTCCTGGTCTGCCGGGCAGCTGTTGTTTTCTTCTTCATCAAGGTAAGCATTCTTTTGCGATCCACCAGAGTGGTCTCCCTCGGTTAACTGGGTAATATCCCACTGCTAGGTTAACGAGTGCATTCTTTAAAATAGTTGATTTCGGCGGGCCTAATGTTTAAGCAGCTTTAGAAGTAACTGTTCAAATACTTATGTCACCAGTTGGTATGTAAAAAGCGGTCTGCAATTTCAAAACACCCTTTAAATGGAAGCTGCCAGTATGCACTTCAACCCCATAGTTGATTGAATTTGTTCAAATCCAAAGTGTAAAAATACAGACCACAAATAAAAAAGGTCCGAAAGTACTTTTGGAGTTCACTTTCTCCTTACGACGGCCTGGCCAGTTTTCTGATTGACAGAGGGAATCTGCCTTTGGGCTGCTGGTGTGAGTTAACCTCCTTGGACCCAGAGGTCGAGGAGGACGGTGAGGATGGGGGACCGTAGCGTGGTGGTGAGGCCATGGTCGGAGCCCAAGGCACCAGACAGTTAGCTCCGACACCATCAGGCTGGGGAACTTAGAGGAAAGCCAGAGGCAAAGTTGAACATTGCAAATCAAAGAGAATGAGTGCTCCAATCTGAAAATAACCAGTGGGTTGAGCACATAAATTCTATTGGCGGCACAGGAACACACACACACGCACACACACACACACACACACACACAGAGATGGTGGAGAAACCTGGAGTAAAGTGACTAATGCCGATCACAGACACTTTAGATGTCTTGCATGTGGAAGAAACGGGTAGCAAAGAAGGGGGTGAGACCGGGGAGAGGAAACAGGGTAGGAAAAGAGATGGAGAGAGGAACAAAAGGGATATAGTGGGAAAACACAGGGTCTCCACTGTCTGTCCAGTTTCATTTGTTTTCCTAATTATCTGATCACTTCCTCGTCAACCTCATGGACTCCCCCGTCTCTACCGACTCCCCCGTCTCTCCTCAATATAAGGACGCTGATCATTCCGAGTGCCACCGCTCAAACCCTTAACCGAAATGTGGTGTGATTGTATGAAGCGAAAACCGAGTTGATAATTGAGGCGCGGCAATGGGGGGTACCAGCAACTCCAAAACGTTCCTGTTTATTAAACAGAATGAACTAAAAACCCAAATCCAATTATTACACAAAATGTTTTTTGTTTTTCCACAGACAGTTTTAAATAGTGCTGTTACTCGCATCATGCCCGGGAGGCCCGTCATCTCACGACGTCTCATGTCCCACTTGAAAGAACCCATCCAGATGTCAGTGAGGAAACTTTCATTTAGCTGTTTTCACAGGAAAATAGTTTTCTTTCTTAAAGTATTATTTTTTCTCTTTGTATATTTAGACAATGTAACATTTAGCTGCTCGTGACAGGACTTGGACAGTGTTGGAAAAGGCTTGTAGCATTTTGAGTTCTTTCAGTCCCTTTGAATTAGAGATGGAGGAGAAATTGTGGAGGAAAAGGGAGAAAGAAAGGGCTTGGCAACAAGTAACCTTTAACCTTATTACTAATACCAAATACTAAAATGAATACCTTACCCTTAACCCCAATGATAAACCTTAACATTCAACCATATAACCTGAATTTAAACCTGAAATACCTAATCCTACCTGTATTACCTAATTTGTGTAATCCAAACCCTGCCGTTTACATTCCAACCAAACGAAGTTCTGCTTGTTGGCAGAGGGGCAAATGGGGTGACAAGTGCAGGTGTTGCCATGTGTCTGTCAGAGCTCCTGAGCGTTCTCCCCTGTTTCCGCATTCTCCCTCTATCCATCTCTATGCTAACATAGGCACATGTGCCCATTAGTTAAGGGTACTGGAGAGTGGATCGTGAAGATGAAAAGGATGAAAAGCTTTTGGAGTTTGAGACAGCTGTCAGGCATTGTCTAGACACACAGCACCTACATGTAGAGCTGCATGCTAAAATAACAGGTGACAACAACAGAGAAGGCTCAACCAATAACTTCCGATGACATTGACATTTCCTCTGTGACTTAGAAACTCACAACTCTGGGCAAACTGACATGAAATAAAAGTCGACCACCGCTTGTTTGAAGTAGAGATATCCTTCGCAAAGCATTTGAAACTAATTGATTGGGTGAATGAAAATGTGGGGCACTAACCATAATGTCAATATGCATCTCGACTCGAAGCTTGTCTCTCCGTTTATTTTGAAAGACATTGGTGGAGGCATTGGCTGGATTTCTTGTCACACAGGCAGTGTTGAAGGAGGAGACTTTGCTGAAACAGCAGTGGCTGGGATTCAAACCCATGTTGTGGCAGCACATGTTCACTGGAGTCAGAGGCTTAGACCCCTGGGCAACCAGTCGACGCTTTTGGATTTTAGAAACCCAGAGACAAGCGACTTAACGCCCTGTGTACACCCCCACCCCCCCCCCCGCCCCGCCTTCCTTGACACTCCTTCCATCTTCAGTTCTCTCATCTCTTCATTCCCTCCATCGCGTCTCCATCTTTAATTGAATCACTGCAGGCCGTCCCCAGTCGGACCCATAATGCTTTGCTCTCCGCGTGCCCGGCGGCCATGACTGTGCTGCTGTGTAATGAGTCCCCTTATCTGACACAGTTATGCAAATATTAGGTTCCAGCGTAACGTCTGGAGCTTGACTAAGACTTTCTCCGCAGTCTGATCGTTAAGTGATAGGAATGCACACGCACGCACGCACACACACACACACACACACACACACACACACATACATGCACACGCGCACACACACACACTTGTCGTAGAATAAATTAACAGTGTGTAATCGTGATTAGTCCTATCGTTTTCAGTGACACAGAAACCCATCTACGGAGGACGGTTAACACACACACACACACACAAAGCCGCGGTCACGCATCTGGTCCAGGCACGTGCACACTCGTAGGATTACTGACATTGGGACATTGGGAACACTGGGATGCATCTTGAGCTCCTAGAATAATAAGTCAGAGGATGCTGTGTCCATTCCTAGCTGGTGTCTCTCCACCAGTAAAGCGATCACAGCTCACTCAGACACGTCCCAGTGAGTCCTGGGGAAGATGCACTCCAGCCGCCCCCAACGTGAGGGACACCGAAACCATAAGCACAAATGAGACGATGGCGACGTCCAGACATGAACGCTGCCTTCCTGACGGAAAGTGTTTCGGTGGCTCTTCAGGGTTCCGAATGCATCCAAGACAGCCAGATAACAAAAAGCAACGTGCACATACACACACGACACCACACAAAAAAACACGACACACACACACACACACAAACACAACATCTCCGGGCCGAAATCAAGGTTGAACATGACAAAGACAAGCGTCGTTAACGTCATAGAAATATAACAGTGCATTGGTACACACAGGGAAACAACAGGTCTGGACAGATGTATATCTATCATCCTAGAAAAACAATAATGCATTGGTACACACAGTAAAACAACAGGTCTGGACAGATGTATATCTATCATCCTAGAAAAACAATAATGCATTGGTACACACAGTGAAACAACAGGTCTGGACACATGTATATCTATCATCCTAGAAAAACAATAATGCATTGGTACACACAGTGAAACAACAGGTCTGTTCACATGTATATCTATCATCATAGAAATACAATAATACATTGGTACACACAGTGAAACAACATGTCTGTTCACATATATATCTACATTACAATCATAGAAATACAATAATGAATTGGTACACACAGTGAAACAACATGTCTGTACACATATATATCTATAATGGTGTCCATGGCCTGTGAGGTGAGAAGTACGAGTCATTCTTTTTTTCTACTGGTCATGTTCCGGGGACAATCTATCTGACTCCAAGGCCCAGCTTTAGCTTGTGAAAGACCAGAGGGATTTCGATTTTGAGTAGAAACATGTTTTGTATAGCTGGAGATGGAGGTCACTGTAAGGGCAATGTACGGGAGGAGGACATTACGGGAGGTGCGCTGGACGTGAGTTCAGTAATTAGAAATGCTCTTATTATGCTCTCCATTAAGGCAATGAAGCAATTTGCCTCGTTCTGGTTCTATATTCAGAAGGGTTTGATTCGAATCCAGCCATTTACTCAATGGCTGGAGGTACTTTCCTTCACATCGGTTTCACCTTTTGACGACAGACAACTTTTTGTGTCTGTCAACAATCAAAGAGGTCAGTGAAAGTGAAACAAGTCATTATGAGGCAAAACCAGAAATAACCCAACCTTACCAAAAACAACTGTTTGTATTATTATCAAGGAGGAAACCTTTGTTTTTTGTAAAATAAAAGTTGCCAGAAAGTGTTCTATACACTTTTGTCTTCAGTTCAAAGTCTTTACATTATTCATGAACAAACTAACAAATAAAAAAATAAAAAATCAGATGTGAAATCAATTGTTCATCACTTTACAGTGGACTTTTATGTAGTCGATACAAATCCACCCATACTTTTCAAATCTTTTTCCACGGAGGTCTATTGTTCAATTTTGTTTTGGTTTATTACATTGTTTGTCTACAAAGCTAAATAGTGTGCTGGATGAAATTTTATTGTATTGACCTGTTATCTAATTGCCATGAATGACAGAATATAAAAGGTAAAATAATGTATCAAAAAGCTTATAATGTTGACTGCCAATACATTGACTCAATTAAATCAGCGAGGTCTTTCCAAATTGAATTGCCTATCATAACGCAAGGAGGACACCCAAAATAAGGAACGCGTTTTCATTGTCAGGGCCCATCTTCATAAAGTATCTCACCGTAACGGTCCCCCAACTGGGACCAGGTTCCATTAAAATGGGACTACCGTGTTTCTAGAGCATCAGAACTACCCTGCGGCTAAAACCCGGTCCAATGGTCCACACAGAGCAGCACTATCTTAATCCAGCCGGCACTATGGACCCTTCTTTCATCAGAACATATTGGTTATTGGTTTCCTTACTCTTATTTTAGCAAATGGACCGGAGCTGTCAGGGTTACATGCCTTGCTCAGGGACAGAACGACCTTTTGTTGTTTTGGCACTAGACTTCCCTGTATCATGACACAGATTCAAACAGAAGTTAAGTTAAAGTGACGGGTGCCTTTTCCTGTCTGATTGTCTTCACACACGATGGCCTGGAACATTCCGTGCTAATTAGACAGACATTTTCTAAACACATCACAGGGGCTTCAGATGCCTTCACAAAGAACATCCCCGTTCCACTATTCTTTTGTTTGCCTCTCCATCGTTCCGTATTACGTCTTTCTATCTTTCTTTTTGGGGCCAACGGAGTAACGGATTGATGGATGGAAGTCGGGAATATAACTGAAAGATAACTGGAATGAGGAGAGAAATGAGTTGGCAGCCAGCCCGAATAACAGCTGAAAAAAAGGTGTAATAGAAATGTATAGACATAGAAAAAGAGGGGATCAACAATGAAGGAAGGCAGTGACAGTGACATGAACGAAAAAGAGAGAGACAAAAAGAGGACCGAAAAGGGGGGAGAGCTGGGTAATGAGAGACAGAAAGTGACTGAGAGGAGCTGAACAGAGGGTGTGTGGGAGTGTTGGGAGGCTCTCCACGAAGCCCTGAGGTAATCTGAAGGTTTGTGTTTGGACTCGAAAACATCTTGCTGCTTTGCTTCATCTTCGTCTTGGCACGGGACAGAGACCGTTTTCAGAGGCAGCGGGCGTGTGTCTGTCCACGAAGGTTGCCCGGCTACGACTGCCCACCACAGAAGATAAAAAAAGAAAAAAAAGAAATCAGCCAATGTTTCCATGAACAAGGAACCGACAAAAATGACTGATCCCTGTACGTGACACAAACAAGAGTTATGCTTGTGGGAAAAAAAACTACTTGTTGTTACAATACCCACCACTGGCTTATATGACGACTGTATGGGGTTAGAATACAGGCCCTCTCTGGCGGTGAGGCAATATAAGACCCTGTGAAGAGTGGGAGAATGTAAGGAATACAGGGGGAAAACTATAAGGTGCCTAAAATGCACTGAGTAGGAAGAATGCAACATCCCACGTGTTAATCAGTATTCACAAACTCAGGGCCGGACATAAGTCTGTGTGCCATTTGCCGTTTCAGAGGACAGAGGTTCTGTCTCATAAAGCACACAGAAGACTGAGTATTGAAATGTGAGTGGGTGAATCTACTGCTCAATAAATCAGATGTCATTCATCACACCGCCACCCCCTTTGATCCCGACTCCTCCCTTCGACAAATGGCCGCTGTGACCTTTACACTCTGGTTAATTGGCCCTCGCCACGCACACAGCGCCACACTCGCTTGGGACTAACTTGGCTGGGAGTCTCTAATAGTTCAATGCCTCCTCTTACTCAGCTCACTCTTTAAAATCTGTCCACCCAATAGAACCTGGACTCAGGTATCTCACTCACGGTAGCTGAGCGGTTTGAGCATCTGACCAGTGACTGAGAGGATTGCTATATTGAATAAGTTGTTCTGTCCCTCAGCAAGGCAGTTAACTCCAATTACTGTCAGGTCATTGCTTAAAAGTTTATTGAAGAGAAGTGTCTCGCTCCAGTGTAATTGTATGTTGTTGTTTATTTCCCTGTGTATTCATTTCTATTCCCATTTTGCATTGATTATGTGGTTCCCAGTGTTGTCCTTTCCTCTTGCAAGTCTTTGGCCAGGTTTACAAACTGAGAATTGGTTCTCACCCAAAAGATAAAGTCTCACAGCCCAAATTATAGTATCTCACTCCTAGAGCTAATCTCTCACTCATATAGTTACTCTTTCACTCAGAGAGATACTCTAACTCAGAGTTAATCTCTCACTCCTATAATGCCGATACTCCCTCCCTATCCAAGAGATATATACTGACTCCTGGATGTACTCCCTCCCTATCCAAGAGATATATACTGACTCCTGGATGTACTCCCTCCCTATCCAAGAGATATATACTGACTCCTGGATGTACTCCCTCCCTATCCAAGAGATATATACTGACTCCTGGATATACTCCCTCCCTATCCAAGAGATATATACTGACTCCTGGATGTACTCCCTCCCTATCCAAGAGATATATACTGACTCCTGGATGTACTCCCTCCCTATCCAAGAGATATATACTGACTCCTGGATATACTCCCTCCCTATCCAAGAGATATATACTGACTCCTGGATGTACTCCCTCCCTATCCAAGAGATATATACTGACTCCTGGATGTACTCCCTCCCTATCCAAGAGATATATACTGGCTCCTGGATGTACTCCCTCCCTATCCAAGAGATATATACTGACTCCTGGATGTACTCCCTCCCTATCCAGGAGATATATACTGACTCCTGGATGTACTCCCTCCCTATCCAAGAGATATATACTGACTCCTGGATGTACTCCCTCCCTATCCAAGAGATATATACTGACTCCTGGATGTACTCCCTCCCTATCCAAGAGATATATACTGACTCCTGGATGTACTCCCTCCCTATCCAAGAGATATATACTGACTCCTGGATGTACTCCCTCCCTATCCAAGAGATATATACTGACTCCTGGATGTACTCCCTCCCTATCCAAGAGATATATACTGACTCCTGGATATACTCCCTCCCTATCCAAGAGATATATACTCCCTCCCTATCCAAGAGATATATTCTGACACCTGGATGTACTCCCTCCCTATAAAAGAGATATATACTGACTCCTGGATATACTCCCTCCCTATCCAAGAGATATATACTCCCTCCCTATCCAAGAGATATATACTGACTCCTGGGTGTACTCCCTCCCTATCCAAGAGATATATTCTGACACCTGGATGTACTCCCTCACTATCCAAGAGATATATACTGACTCCTGGATGTACTCCCTCCCTATCCAAGAGATATATACTGACTCCTGGATGTACTCCCTCCCTATCCAAGAGATATATTCTGACACCTGGATGTACTCCCTCCCTATAAAAGAGATATATACTGACTCCTGGATATACTCCCTCCCTATCCAAGAGATATATACTCCCTCCCTATCCAAGAGATATATACTGACTCCTGGATGTACTCCCTCCCTATCCAAGAGATATATTCTGACACCTGGATGTACTCCCTCCCTATAAAAGAGATATATACTGACTCCTGGATATACTCCCTCCCTATCCAAGAGATATATACTCCCTCCCTATCCAAGAGATATATACTGACTCCTGGATGTACTCCCTCCCTATCCAAGAGATATATTCTGACACCTGGATGTACTCCCTCACTATCCAAGAGATATATACTGACTCCTGGATATACTCCCTCCCTATCCAAGAGATATATACTGACTCCTGGATGTACTCCCTCCCTATCCAAGAGATATATACTGACTCCTGGATATACTCCCTCCCTATCCAAGAGATATATACTGACTCCTGGATGTACTCCCTCCCTATCCAAGAGATATATACTGACTCCTGGATGTACTCCCTCCCTATCCAAGAGATATATACTGACTCCTGGATGTACTCCCTCCCTATCCAAGAGATATATACTGACTCCTGGATATACTCCCTCCCTATCCAAGAGATATATACTGACTCCTGGATATACTCCCTCCCTATCCAAGAGATATATACTGACTCCTGGATGTACTCCCTCCCTATCCAAGAGATATATACTGACTCCTGGATATACTCCCTCCCTATCCAAGAGATATATACTGACTCCTGGATATACTCCCTCCCTATCCAAGAGATATATACTGACTCCTGGATGTACTCCCTCCCTATCCAAGAGATATATACTGACTCCTGGATGTACTCCCTCCCTATCCAAGAGATATATACTGACTCCTGGATGTACTCCCTCCCTATCCAAGAGATATATACTGACTCCTGGATGTACTCCCTCCCTATCCAGGAGATATATACTGACTCCTGGATGTACTCCCTCCCTATCCAAGAGATATATACTGACTCCTGGATGTACTCCCTCCCTATCCAAGAGATATATACTGACTCCTGGATGTACTCCCTCCCTATCCAAGAGATATATACTGACTCCTGGATGTACTCCCTCCCTATCCAAGAGATATATTCTGACACCTGGATGTACTCCCTCCCTATAAAAGAGATATATACTGACTCCTGGATATACTCCCTCCCTATCCAAGAGATATATACTCCCTCCCTATCCAAGAGATATATACTGACTCCTGGGTGTACTCCCTCCCTATCCAAGAGATATATTCTGACACCTGGATGTACTCCCTCACTATCCAAGAGATATATACTGACTCCTGGATATACTCCCTCCCTATCCAAGAGATATATACTGACTCCTGGATGTACTCCCTCCCTATCCAAGAGATATATACTGACTCCTGGATATACTCCCTCCCTATCCAAGAGATATATACTGACTCCTGGATGTACTCCCTCCCTATCCAAGAGATAAATACTGACTCCTGGATGTACTCCCTCCCTATCCAAGAGATATATACTGACTCCTGGATGTATTCCCTTCCTATCCAAGAGATATATACTGACTCCTGGATGTACTCCCTCCCTATCCAAGAGATATATACTGACTCCTGGATGTACTCCCTCCCTATCCAAGAGATATATACTGACTCCTGGATGTACTCCCTCCCTATCCAAGAGATATATACTGACTCCTGGATGTACTCCCTCCCTATCCAAGAGATATATACTGACTCCTGGATGTACTCACTCCCTATCCAAGAGATATATACTGACTCCTGGATGTACTCCCTCCCTATCCAAGAGATATATACTGACTCCTGGATGTACTCCCTCCCTATCCAAGAGATATATACTGACTCCTGGATGTACTCCCTCCCTATCCAAGAGATATATACTGACTCCTGGATGTACTCCCTCCTTATCCAAGAGATATATACTGACTCCTGGATGTACTCCCTCCCTATCCAAGAGATATATACTGACTCCTGGATGTACTCCCTCCCTATCCAAGAGATATATACTGACTCCTGGATGTACTCCCTTCCTATCCAAGAGATATATACTGACTCCTGGATGTACTCCCTCCCTATCCAAGAGATATATACTGACTCCTGGATGTACTCCCTCCCTATCCAAGAGATATATACTGACTCCTGGATGTACTCCCTTCCTATCCAAGAGATATATACTGACTCCTGGATATACTCCCTCCCTATCCAAGAGATAAGTGGGCTTGGCCTCCTGTCATTGATCTCTACCTTTCTCGGATCAGACCTGGAATAATGCCTTTTTATTGTTCAAACTACCGTATCATGGAGCATGCCTTATGCACAGAATAATTTATTTCACGTTTTGAAGCAAATCTTTTTGCTTATTGTTTAAATGATCGTAGCAATTCTACTTAATCAGCTCATTGATTCAAATTGCTCTATCCTGTCCTCCTTTGATATCACACAGTTACATACTGTTTATTAGACTTTAGAAATCCATTTTCTTAGTCTGACATGGGCCGTATAGGAGGAAACACACTTGAACTAATGACTGCTCTGCTACACGTAGACACACTCACGACGGTGGCGAGGCATCAACAAGTCATTCCTCATCTATTATGAACGAGCCCTGAGCATCTTCCTTTACACAATCAGCCTAATAAATCAGTGTCCTGCCACCATTTGCATTCCTCTATTCATTAGCAGGGCTGCCTCAGACACAAACGTCGCCTCTCTCCTGATTGGGACCTAATATAGAGCGAATAAATAAATAAGACTAGAAGCCAAACGAGCGGTAAAGCAGAAACCAGTCCTCGTCCCTGTAGTTCATTCATGACCTGGATAGCACGTTGTCGCAAACAAGTCCAGTTAGCGTTGATTTAAGTTGAAAGAGAGAATTAAAGGAATTGATCCATAGAAAGGCAGAGAGATGGATGGGGTGAAATATGTAGACTGGAAGGGAGGACAACGTTCGGAGCACATCGAAAGAACTTGAAAAGTATTGAAAATAAAGACAGGGTACAAACATAAGAGTTAACACTGAATCCTAAAGACACTTCCTAGTAAGAACCAGCACCGACTCTCCGACATCAGTTCAGCTCATTCCAAAGGTTGCCAAACTAATTGCGAGATATTTGGAGCAGGAATCCCAAAGGAGCGCCGGGGGGAAAAATGGCGCACGTGACCCGGAATGACCGACCGAATCCATTTCCCAAAATCAAATTGACTTTGTCGTTAATGTATAATCGCCACGGTAATTGCTTATAATACGTTTTGGAAAAGTGAGGGAGCAATTAGGGAAGGGAAATTAAACTGATTGCTCACCATAGGGAGAGAACAGGAAACGATGCTGGATGAGTAGAGGACACAAAATAAGTTTAGGACCACGGTTTTGTTAACAATGCAGCCTTCTTTTCTGCGCTGCACAGATGGAGAGAGAGAGAATTGATGAGGTGATGAAAAGGAAATCTTATTTGGTCAGGTGCTATGGTGCGGAATGGGACACTCCTACTTTGGAAACACTTATCCTCCTGAGTCCCGGCAGAGCATATGTTATGGAATTTAGACAGTTCTTTTTTTTTTTTTTTACATCCTGGCACTGATTGGTGCATAAGAAACATATTACAAAGTTTGGGGATTTTTATATTTCATTTCATGTACACCGTGGAGCGCAGCAGAACTTTGTTGTTGAACAAATACATTTTACAGATGGCTAAAATAACAATCAGGGGCACCAAAACAGGTGCAAATAACCAGACATTTTTAGAGAGTGACTTTGACAGACTTGGCATAAACGGGAGGTCAGAAAGGTCAAAGCGTCGACTCTCAGAAAATACTTTCAAGACACGAATGAGGTTTGCCCGGTAAAGACCAGAACTCTTGGGGAACAATGTGTTCTGGGGCAAAATCGGCCATTGAGATCAGATTTAGGGGAGACCAATGCATACTGTCACACTTTCCACTTGAATTGGATTTAGACATACTGTGTATATATATATATGTAATATCAGACAGATACACTGTCCATTAACAAACCTCTGCGATGCTTTGATTAACATGTTCAGAAATCTTGTTTCAGAAACACAGTCATTAGATTTAGGAAATGTCATCCGTGCATTTCCTCCGAACCCACTGGAGTTTGGAAACCCTCTTGGGGGCATCAGGGCAGGCCTCTTGATGGAGAACACATCTACTGTTGCCTTGTGGTGGCCACCTGACCATTGCGTTCATCATTTAGACGGTAAAACTCTATTTTAATTAAACATGCTGTATCGAACTACTCTGACAGGTAATCAAGTCAGGTTAAATATTAATGCAGCTTACTTTAGGCCACACTCTGATGTCTGGAAGTCCATCAAGAAACGCTCAAATAAGCAAAAGAAACAAAGCTGCAAGGACCCAGCATGAATATGTGGACCTTAAGAATAGCATTCTACACTGTGTTTTTTAGCAACTCAGCCAGCACATTCGGTTCCTTGGCAATTATCGAAACATAAGGAGAAGTTCTGAAGTTGCCTGTACTATGAAAATTAATTTTTCACATTACACAGACATGAGAAACTTATACCCTTGTTTGAAAGTTTTCTTGGGAGAGTTATTTTTCTTACACACATTAGAAAAGTGAAACAAGTTTTCTTTTTGTTTTAACCAGATGCCTTAACGCTGCAATATGGAACTTTGGAACAATTCAGGAAGGTCCTTTCCTGGTTCCTTCTATTTGAAGGAATATATACACTCTTGCTGCCTAACCAGAATAGAGTGGTGTTATATTTCTATCCTAATGACATCAGCTATCTAAACGGGTTTATCTCGTCAAGGCGGAGTCCACTGCATTTGTCAGGAGCGGTGGGGAGGCTCCAATACAAGCGGAGCGAGGTGAAAACAGCCCAAAGGGTTAACAAAAGCAGCGTTTCGATAATTCACCAATGAGCCGCTATTGCACTCGTCTAACCGGGAAAGAAAACGTCATAAACTTTTTACACTTGACGAAATAATGGCCAGATTGGTGTCACGTACAAGACAAGACCTCCCTGAATACGGGACGCGGCATTCCAGGAGACAGGAGCGTCTAGCTACTCAAACAATACACAGTCATAAAGACAGCCACGCAAGTCAGGGATAGAGCAGGACCCCAGATAACATGTTCCACAGCTTGAAATTCTGTGTCTCTCATAAAATATTAGCTCAAAGGTATTTTCGAGCTCCTATACCTGCAACCACAATGAGTACCGGTTCCTATTTCACTCCAAGTCTAGCAGGGCATGAAAGCTGAACACACGTTTGAACACAGCCAATAAGGGATCACGACTCACAGCTAATAAAAGACATGCTAGAACCCCCCCCCACCCCAAGCCTCCACCCCCCAACCCAGACTAGTCTACCCTCCACCCCCCACCCAAGACTAGTCTACTGTGGCACTGTGTTCTCATAATATACAAGACACATAGAAACTGTGATTACATTACGGATGGCGGATATGCTGAGATACATCCAGAACTGACAGTGTTTTGACATGAGACCAGGCTGAACACGACCACTCGGTATCTGACCGCCATCAACCGCCCATTCCTCTGGCGGGAATGCTGAAATACAACCAGAACTGACAGTGTTTTGACATGAGACCAGGCCGAACACGACCACTCTGAATCTGACCGCCATCAACCGCCCATTCCTCTGGCGGGAATGCTGAGATACATCCAGAACTGACAGTGTTTTGACATGAGACCAGGCCGAACACGACCACTCGGTATCTGACCGCCATCAACCGCCCATTCCTCTTGCAGGGAATGCGCGAGGCCACCGCCTCCCAGTCGAGTGAACTCTGTCGTCATTATTTATGATTTCTGCCGCTCTGTTTTCAATTTTAAACGGTTTTCTAATCACGGCAGACACACCCCATTTCAAACGAATCCTGTAGTCATTGGTTGGCCAATTTGGTTCTGGCCAACATAGCACTTAAGCGGGGATTATAGAGTTTCCCTAATGTTTTCATTAGACTTCCAATTCGAAGCGGGTCTGAAGGGATACCATGTTTCCTCAGGTGAAACGACATCCCAGTTGCACCCCACTTTGAAAACTGGAGGAATAAGTATCAGAGGGACTGACTATTCGACATGGCATTGTTTCAAACTCACACATGATGTTTGTTAAGTGATTTTTGAGTGGATGAACAACGCTGGTCTGGTCATCGGGGTCGCCTTCATGTTTTGTAGGTGGCGTCCAACCGTCCTTTCACAAACATGCTCGGCCAGGGGTCAATTGTTCAGAGGTTCAGAGGCCCTTTATACACATTAATACTCATCGTTTGATACGATTTTGTAAACACCGGAAAACGTTCTCTGTTGCGTTTCAAATTCCGGTAAACATTAATATGGTGCAGCTGTATTTTAATTAAGCATGGCATATTGAACCAGTTCAGGTAATCAAGGCAGGTTAAATATTAATGTAGTCATAACTTACTTTAGGCCACAGATCAAAGTCAAACAAACAGGTTGAGGTCTATCAAGAAATGGTCAAATAAGCAAACATGCCCAAAAATCCAGCCGGAAGATTTACTGTCCCATTTCAGTTGATAGCCTGTTCAATTATCCAGAGGGAAGTAGTATAATGAGTACCCCATAATTTACTTCTCACTGTACTGTAAAAAATATACTATTCACAAAGAACTGTAGAAAATATACTGTTCAACAATACATTGTGGTGGTCTAAAGCAATAGCTTTTTAATGTTGTGAAAATTCAAATGTTACTATTTTCTACTGTCAACGGGAGCCAGAGTTTGCCCACTTATTTTTGCACATCGCTGTTCTCTAATCCTGCTGTGAATACAGACTAGAGTGTCATTCAGTAGTCAAATACCGTTTATCACTGCAGAAAGAAATTCCCTGAATATAGCCAACATGCTTTCTTGGACTAGAAGTCAGATTGTCAAAGGGGCATGTCTGTACATATTCTAATTATATCAAAACAATCCAATCCAACAATCTAAACATTACATCCTGCCGAACACATCCCTGGTCATATACAGACGACAGTTAAACGTACAACAGAACATCTGTAATTTTCCACAGCATTACGTCCTGCTGAACGCCTCCCGTCTCTTCAGTCCCCGACGACGGTTAAACAAAAGAGAACCCCCGGCTACAGTGAAACTATCGGCCTGTTTAACGACGAGAAGGTCTCTTCCGATGGTTTCGTAGCGAGCTGGGACTGCGAGGCGCTTAACTGCACCGAGCACAGGACGTTAACACGGCCCGGCCGAGCGCCGTAAAGGGCCACTGGCCGCAGTGTTTACGGCAATCGTCGCCGCTAAATTACACTGGTGCTCAGAGACAACACAGGATGTAGCTTTGTGGCTGATGGCTAGAATGTTCGCTAACTATGCTCTCCCCCTCTGTTTTTTTCACTTGCTCCTCACTCTCCCTCCCTCGTCCTGTCACTCTGGCGCCCTCTTCACTTTCTCCTCACCTCTCTTCTGTCTTTTCACTCACATCTTGCTCTTTTCAATCTCACCCTATTATCCTCGGTCTAATTCCCTCCCCCCGTCTCTCCTAGCTCTGCTTCCCCCTCCCTCACCTCCTCCATCCCCCTGGTCTCACTGTCCATCTCTTTCACCCTCTCTCCCCTTCCCCCTGCCTCACCCCTCCATCCCTCTCGCTCCCAACATCGATCTCATTTACTCTAGATAAGTCTCCTTCCCTCCCTAACCCCCCATCCCCCCCCCCCCCCCCCCGCCCTGATATCTCTACATCTTCATCTCACCCACTCCCTCCCTCTGGGGCCTGAGCTGATCTCTTATCGGGGCCAGCTTTGTCTTTCAGGTAGTGGCTAATTAGCAGAGTATTGTTGTTGTGGGGCTAATCAGACCATCTCGCTGGCCAATCAGGGTCATTTTCAGTCCATCAAAAAGGAGAGCGGATTGACTGACTTGAGGGGTGTATGTGTGTGTGTGTGTGATCAGCATTATGACGGTCATATGATGAGTCAAAAATAAAAGGAGAAGACAGGATCCCTTTCAATCACTTCCCAAACGGCAGGACTTTGAACTACATGATATAAAATTTAAAAAAAAGAACCGCTGATTTTACAGTTTTCTGTTTCTCATCTAAATGTATGAGCATCGATGCTAATAAGAAGAGGCGGACGTTTTCTCACAACACAGGACGTAAAAATTGCTTTCATCACAGTGCAACACATAAACACGCAGCGCCTCTTCATAATCCAAAAGACATCTGAAATGGTTAACCGAAGCCAGATATCCAATGTACATAAGGAACTCACTGGAGTGGAAATTACAAAGTAAAAATGACAAACTCCGGTCCAAGAGTGGATGGGCAAACAAACACGCCGTGATGAATGCAATTTAATTGGGATCATTCTGGAAAAGATTGCCGGCATTTCCATTCAGACGGCTATTGTGCCGCCTGCTATCGCTCATCTAATCTGCGGCTATTCTGGTTCTGGCAATGTTCTTCACAATGGTAATTCGGGTCGGCACTAGCCCGCCTGCACGAGGGGGCCGACGCCGTGTCGTTCTCCAATTGAAGGGGTTTATATTGAATTGAAGAGGTAGAGCGGAGAGAATCCTCTCAGCCTTTGTTTATCCTCGGGGCCTGATTATCTCTGATGGATTTTCGGGTGTCATTAACACGGGCAGCATGACACACACACACCCCGGCACACAGTTGAGCATGTTGGGAGCTGATTATTGTGACCCCCCCCCCCCCCCACACACACACACACACACACATACACACACACCATAACAAAATAAAAAATGATACGTCCCCTGTAATTCTCTTGGCCAATCAAATTACCTGGAGGAAAACGTATTACTTGTAGTGCTGGTTTCTGTTAACTCAGCGTAGCGGGTGTGAAAACCCAGAGCAGGCACCACCACGGGATTTCAAGGGTGAATAGGAAGCCAGAGTGATATAATGTTTTCCTGAAAACCGGACGCTTCCGGTTTCTTCGGAGCTCACCGATGGTGCTGGTAACAGCGACAAGTTAACAACCACTTGAAGCTTAACAATTATCCTGAAGCTTTTTTCCCCCCCAAGTCTACTGTATCTTAAACCACACTCAAACAGTATTTTCCCATTTTCCAAGGACAATGATTTTAACATTTAAATCAGTGTTTACACACCTATGCCATGACGACTCGCCCTTTTAGCACATAATCAAAAAATTATAACTTTATTGACAGTTATTTGATTGGAGCAAATATTCAAGGTCTCCAATATTGACTTGCTCCCAAATTCTAGTGACAGTGATGCATTATTAATGAGCTCTCGAGCTCTGTGATTGGTCCATCGGTATGGAACAAGGACACCATCAGCTTGTTCAAACCAAATGGACAGACACAGGCAAAAACACACACCTTTTAAGTTCTACTATCCTTGTGAGGACCCCAAACATTAAACCCATTCAAAATGACATTGTCTCTAACCTTAACCCTAAAACCAAACTAACTAAACCCCTTTCTTAACTTTTAATTTGAACGTTTACTCTAAAACCGGAAATAGACTATTTTAAAATTGGAATCAGCAAAATGGCCCCCACAAGGAGACATAACATTTTCATTGTTTCACGAAGATTTTTGGGTCCCCATCAGGATAGCAAAAGCTGGACATTCCCTTTCTCTCTGGAGATTCCTGCCGTTTCGAAACTCTATACATCTTTAATGAGCAAATGGTCGAGTCAATTTTAAGTCGCCGCTGTTCTAAATGAAGGTTTTGCCGTGTTGATAACATAATTTAGGCCAAACAAGCCCGGAATAGAAGGTTAACCCAGCCACAGTCTTTCAAATGAACTTCACACTCTTTGTAATACATAATTTATGCCATTGCTCTCAGAATACAGAAATAAGCGTCAGCTCTGGCCTCCTCTACAAACCTTCATACAAAAAACCCAATGTGGTGAGGAGTGGAGAAAAACAGATATATGGAGGGAGGGAGAGACAGACATCGAGTGTAAGAGAGACGCAAAGGGGTAACGCAGAGAGAGTGAGGGAGATGAACGAGAAACATGCTGGGAGGTGAAGAGAGAGAGGGAGAGGAGAGGTTACTCTGAGAAAGGGAGGGGGTTAAATGAAATGGTCAGGGCCTCACAGAGGAACTCAAATGCAATATGGGTGTTGTGGACAGAGGTCACGGGGTCATAAAGCTCTCTAATTCTCACCCTCACTCGCCCCGTCTCCCTGGCACGCTCCTCAATCCGCTCTTTATTTCCTCCTTCTCCACGTCCTCTCCAGTCCCCCCCCACCCCCCCCGCCCCCCCCCCCCTCGGGACCGTGCGTGGTGGTGTCCAGGGGTCGACTCGGTCCTGTTTCTCATTCCACCTCTGAAGTTGATTACAAAATGGAAATGACTACAGGGTCCGGAGGTCTCCAGTGATCAGCTCTCACCCAGCGTAGGCCAGTGACAGCCTGGCCGAGCCCACCTCTCTCCCCTTCATCACTCTGGTCAGACGCTTCCACAAGGGCCCGACCGGGTACCAGTTCCAGAAACCCCGTTAAATAACTGAGCTCCTCGTCCGAGTTCTCCGCAGTCCCCTTAAGAACCTGCGTCAGAATCACGGGAGGTCGGAAGAACGACCCAGTCTCCGGTTGGCACCCGCGGGGGGGAACTTTGGATTGAATTCAATTGAATTAAAACAAATAACGCTTGGCCCTTCTGACAGGACCTCCTCTTGCAAACGTGTAAATGCAATCTCTCAGGTGATGTTTACTCTCCATCTGTAATCTATGAAACCAGGAGGGCTTTGGTTAAAGTGCCAAATGAATCTCATGTGGCGCACACATGTGTGTGTATGTGTGTGTGTGTGTGTGCGCGTCTCGTTTGTGTCTGTGTGTGTGGGTTTCTGTGTCTAAATCTTTCCATAAAAACTCACAACCACACCGAAACCTAAATACCCAGAACAATCTCTTGAAGAAATTCAGGTGACATGAAATGCACAAGGTATTATGAATTCAAACATAACGCCACTAAAATCTCCAGGCCTTTGAGACTGGTCAACTTGGAGTTCCCAGTCTTTTGCATTTTAAACCACAAGGGAGTTGCAAACTCCCACAAGTGTGGAAAAAACACAATAATTTGACTTTATATATTGCGGATCACGTTGCTGATTGGCCAGACTGTCTGTTGATAAGCAACTGGTTGCCACAGCAACGGTAAGGGTGAGGTTTAAAATAAGGGACAGTGCAACGCCCAATGATGCAATGGACAGAAGTACTGCATGGAGAAACCGCATCTCATATTGGCCGGAGGAGAAGGCGGGACAAAGGCTTAGGTAACCAATCACAGCTCATTATAGCCTACAACCCCTGTTGGATTGGCTGACAAAGGCTGTTTGCACCTGTCTCTACCTACACTGCTTGGTAACCTGGACTTACATGAGGGCATCAGAGGTTGGCCAGGCCAGTTCCACCCTTACAGTGTTTTTTCTTAGCCCCGTAATAGTTAAGGTTAGGCCCCTCAAATTCTTCATTATACCATGTGGAAAGAAAATGCTGGAAAGACGTTCAGTAATGAAGCAACAGGGTTCTTCACTAACTCCTGGGAAGCAGCATTTTAAATGAAGACGCACAGTTTGGACAATAAAGGATAGAATTCCATTTTCTTCTTGCATTTAATTAATTACAACATCCATCTCTTTATTAACGGCGCAATTTTTTTCTTCCTGGAAACGGATAGATTTTGAAAGGGCAGAACTCCCTGTTGGATTGTAACTGCACCAGCTTTTAATTAGATAAAGCTTGACAGGTTTAAACATATATTTTACAGTCATGTCGGGCTAAAATTGGGTTTGTGTAGTAAATATTGCTGGCGACATTAATAGATCCGTGATTAGGGACAAGGAAAGCGTGGATCAACCTAGAAAAAAAGGAGCAAAGCTGGAGAGGTGCCACACTGAGATATATATATATATATACACACACACACACACACACACACATATATACATATATATACATACATTGGACATTTATAACATGGTTCTTCATGGAGGTGTAAATTGCAACGGGTGTGGCCCATATTAGGAGCATGTATGTAAAAGCACATTGTGACAACTGCTGATGTAAAAAGGGCTTCATGAATACAGTTGATTGATTGTTGAGGTTGAACGCAGCCTGTCTTAGTCAAGGATGGACACCGCCTCAGTTATTACGAGGAGATCCTTTAATGTGCATCTAAAGCTCCATGTGATTTGTGCTGCTAGACACAGTAACTGTGGTATAGAGTTAGTGTAGGTGCGGTTGTTTACACGCATGTCCTCGGGAAAAAAGGCCGCTGGTGCCCTGACCCATCATGTCTGAAACTATCTCGCTGATAAAAGCAGATGGTTTATCCAACTTGATTCTGCGTAAAGATACTACAGCCTGTCTCGCTGATTAAAACTTTTCTTGTGTCTCGCACAAGGGTTCAACGTCCATCACTTTATGAAATTCTTTTTTTACCTCTTTGTCTTTCACCCTGTCTTTCTCCCTCTGTCTCCATTTCATCCTCTTTGTCTCTCCCTCTTCTTCACTCGGTCTCTTCAGCATTCCCAGCAAACCCCTGGAGCCCTTAAGAAGCTCATGTGACAACTTCAGCACGTTCCTGGTGACTTCCTGGTGACTTCCTGGTGACTTCCTGGTGACTTGTTCTTGGTTTGCAGGCTTGCCTGTGTGAACGTACATGTAGGAAACCAGAGCTGCTCCGTTCACTGTGTTTGCGTGTGTGTGTGGGGTGGTAGTGTGTCAGGTAGTGACTGCTGCTTCATTTGGCACCGAGGGGTATAAACGTGCTGAGACACAGGACAGAAACCCCCCCCACCCAAACACCAAGGGGTATAGACGTGCTGAGACACAGGACAGAAACCCCCCCCACCCACCCAAACACCGAGGGGTATAGACGTGCTGAGACACAGGACAGAAACCCCCCCCCACCCAAACACCAAGGGGTATAAACGTGCTGAGACACAGGACAGAAACCACCCCCCACCCAAACACCGAGGGGTATAGACGTGCTGAGACACAGGACAGAAACCCCCCCCACCCACCCAAACACCGAGGGGTATAGACGTGCTGAGACACAGGACAGAAACCACCCCCCACCCAAACACCGAGGGGTATAGATGTGCTGAGACACAGGACAGAACCCCCCCCCCCACCCACCCAAACACTGAGGGGTGTAGACGTGCTGAGACACAGGACAGAAACCAACCCCCCCCACCCAAAAACCGAGGGGTATAAACGTGCTGAGACACAGGACAGAAACCACCCCCACCCAAACACCGAGGGGTATAGACGTGCTGAGACACAGGACAGAAACCACCCCCCCCCCCCCCACCCAAACACAGAGCCATTGTGTCTAATCGCCACCTCCACTTCGGTTCTGTTAAGCACCGTGACATCTGGCTTGGTTCTGGTAGCATGGAAGAGACCACATGGCACTGGGAAATAGATGACGGCACAATTCAGTACAGGTGGTCTGGAATCAGAACTATCAAGGATGGGAATAAGTTTAGCTGAAGGGAACATCAGCGACAGTCACTCTGGGAGGAGAGCTTTGAGGCGTGTTAACGCCTCACAATGACACTGAATCCAGTTCACCTGATAGTTCACTTTTATTTTATTTAGTATGTAAGGAAGCACATATACAAATCTGAATGGGTTATTTCTAAGCTGTATAGCTGCTACTACTCAGGTACTAGAACACTGCAGAGTACAGGTAAGGCCATGTGACTCTCCTTTCTCTGGACCTCAGAAAAGTCACACGGTACCTAATATTGGCAGCTGACTAAAATGAGAAACATGTTGTACCTAATCCCTAAAGTAAAGTGCAGCGTCCGTTTATGGCGGCTATGTAAACTCTGACATTGATTAATCTTGCCACAGACTGTTGCTCAATTGGTAATGTTCCTTTTTGTCTTCATCTAATGCCTTTTAAAAGGAAAGTAATCCGATTGTGCTACAACATTTAGGTAATCCAACAGTCAAGTTACTACTTTGTACAGGTAATTAGGAACAGCAACAGGGAACATTTAGAAAGAGTTACCCACCCCAAAGACGCAGTTTACACCAAGAGGACAAAGGGCTTGTTATTAATGAGATATCGTCAGAATTATAACACACATTGGATGCAAATTATTAGATTAAGAAGACGGGATGAGACGTTGGATGAAAGTACAAGTGGAGGTTATGTGTTTGGAAAAAGGAAAATGAAATGTTAGGATGCATTTTTCATGGACAACCGGGGCAACAATAACCGACGTGAGCATTTTCACTGAGTCTGTGATGCATTATTCATTAGGCAGAGCGGATGACTTAAGATCCACAGTTTATTTATTTTTTTACATTTTACTACAATGAAATGGGCTCTTTGATGAGGTCTATGAATAAAACAATGACACTCACAGACACAGAAAAGTTGGAGGCCATTTTTTGGGGGAAGAGTATTCTTGAATAGGTTCAAATCCCATTTGGGAATGGAGTAGGTCCTGGCGCTCGAAATCGAAAAAAATAAAAAAAGTATTTGAATGTTTGTGAAGGAAATGCCAAGTAATAAAATATACATACGTTATCTAATACTAAGGGTTGCTGCTTTCTCCATTGCCACATGTAGTCCAGACAGTACAGTGAAATAACATGCAGTGAGGTCTGTATTATACAGCTGGTAAATAAAACATGAACACAGTATGGCACTAGGAAAGAACAGGCATTGAATGCAATCCCACATAGTAGTTCAATTAAACCTTGGGTATTAAATATACATTTATTACATACAGGCAGGTGACAAATTAAAAGAAAAACAACATTACTGTGACATTAAGTGTCTCAGTAAGGTATTGCGCCATGGTGCCTTGACATGTTGCTGTGATTCTACATTAGTAGGACACCGGTGCCCCGATTGGAGAAAGCTATCAGGTTCCATGACCTTACGGAGGCAGCCAGCAAGGCCAGCCCTGCCCCTGTACAGCTACCAAGCCCAGCCCTGCCCCTGTACAGCTACCAAGGCCAGCCCTGCCCCTGTACAGCCAGCAAGGCCAGCCCTGCCCCTGTACAGCTACCAAGGCCAGCCCTGCCCCTGTACAGCCAGCAAGGCCAGCCCTGCCCCTTTACAGCTATCAAGCCCAGCCCTGCCCATGTACAGCTACCAAGGCCAGCCCTGCCCCTGTACAGCTACCAAGCCCTGCCCCTGCACAGCTACCAAGCCCAGCCCTGCCCCTGCACAGCTACCAAGCCCAGCCCTGCCCCTGCATAGCTACTGGTAGCTATGCAGACTGGTCACCCCTCTGAGCCTGGGTCCTCTCTAGGTTTCTTCCTAAAATTCGACCTTCTTAGGGAGTTTTTCCTAGCCACTGAAATTCAACACTACTGTTGTTTGCTCCTTGGGGTTTAAGGCCGGGTGTCTCTGTAAAGCACTTTGTGACAACTGCTGTTGTAAAAAGGGCTTTATAAATAAATTTGATTGATTGATAGCTACCAAGCCTAGCCCTGCCCCTGCACAGCTACCAAGGCCAGCCCAGCCCCTGCACAGCTACCAAGGCCAGCCCTTGTACATCTACCAAGCCCAGCCCTGCCCTTGCACAGCTACCAAGGCCAGCCCTGCCCCTGTACAGCTACCAAGCCCTGCCCTTGTACAGCTGCCTCCCATTGGGACCTCATCAATGGAGGTATAAAGAAACCCCAGTAGAGCAGGATTGGGGGTTCCCAGGAACACAGTGGGTACCATCATTGTGAAAGGGAAGAGGTTTGGAACCTCTAAGAATCATCTAGAGGCGGCCGTCTGGCCAAACGAATTAATCGGGAAAGTAGGGCCTCGGTCAGGGAGGGGACCTCGAACCCAATGGCCACTCCAACCGAGTGTCAGAGTTTCTCTGCTGAGATGGGAGAACCTGCCAGTAGGAGAACCCACCCCGCAGAACTCCATCAATCAGGCCTTTATGGTAGAGTGGCCATAAAGGCCTGAGTTAAAGGAGTATCCGTGCTGCCTGAAGGACTCTGAGAGCATGAAGAAAAAGAACACTGAATACTTTCCTAAGGCACATTGTGTATGTATGTGTGTGTGTGTGTATATATATATATACACACACACACACACACAAATATATACATACATGATATTATTATGGTACCATAATATTCTATTTAATAATAACAATTCAGCTGGCCCTTTCATACAAAGCAACTAAGTAATGCATGCAAACCTTTTTAAGTATCTAACCAACAACATTAGCATTGCCAGCGCTGTGCTCTATAAGCTGAGACGAGCAGTGAAGCAATGTTCTGCTGAGGTTCGAGAAGAGCTAAACGTGGCAGCGTTAGCACATTGCCATCAGGGAGTTCACTGAGAGCATCACACACCTGTTCTCCACATCTCTATTCACTGTCAGCTCCATCATTTTGTGCAGCTCGTAGCGTGGGGCAACCAGTTTATTTTAGCATCTCAGAGTCTCACCTTCAGTCAGTCTCAACGTCTCTCATTCTGGTAATTCTCCAGTCCATTCTGAACCTAACTCCGCAGGACCTCCAATACATTCCCCAGTCTGATATCTTTCTTCTCCTCTGTGTGTATCTCGACCTCTCAGCTCTTCTCCTCTGTGTGTATCTCGACCTCTCAGCTCTTCTCCTCTGTGTGTATCTCGACCTCTCAGCTCTTCTCCTCTGTGTGTATCTCGACCTCTCAGCTCTTCTCCTCTGTGTGTATCTCGACCTCTCAGCTCTTCTCCTCTGTGTGTATCTCGACCTCTCAGCTCTTCTCCTCTGTGTGTATCTCGACCTCTCAGCTCTTCTCCTCTGTGTGTATCTCGACCTCTCAGCTCTTCTCCTCTGTGTGTATCTCGACCTCTCAGCCCTTCTCCTCTGTGTGTATCTCGACCTCTCAGCTCTTCTCCTCTGTGTGTATCTCGACCTCTCAGCTCTTCTCCTCTGTGTGTATCTCGACCTCTCAGCCCTTCTCCTCTGTGTGTATCTCGACCTCTCAGCTCTTCTCCTCTGTGTGTATCTCGACCTCTCAGCTCTTCTCCTCTGTGTGTATCTCGACCTCTCAGCTCTTCTCCTCTTTGGCGCTACGGCCCGTCTTGCTCAGTACAGAGTTAAGTTCGTTGAGTAGACTGGGGGGCATTAAAGCCCTGTCTCTCCCCAGCCCAGGCCTCCGGTTGGGGCTCTTAAAGACACTCCGCTGGGGCTCGACGCCCGGGGACGGGCTGTGCAGGGCCTGGATCGCCCCGGCAGAGGCTCTTCTCTGAACAGTCTCACGGGGCAACAGGCGTTCTTTCTTTTTCAAGCAGTCAGCCACCAGGGCTGACTTGCGCTGGAGACCGCCGGTGTCTTCGCTGGCCCTTGTTTTCATATCTCCGATGTTCAGGGAGATCTTTTCAACTGACTGCAACAGGAGGGAGAGATAGAGAAAGGGTTAACCTCTTGATCGTGATAATTAATCTCTGGCCTCCTGATGTGATAATCTCTTGTTTGCAATGGTTCAAGGTCTGTACAGTTATTAACACAGCAAATAGAAAGGTGTACTACAGTCGCTGTATAGGTGTATTTGCTTTGTTCACTTCTTGAAGCTAATTGACGGTAAAGATATAATAGGGAGACTTACATATTTGCGTTTAGTGTTCTGTGGACTCTGAGGGGCTGCTGAGACTCTTGCGTGAACTGTGGATCTTCCCTCATCTCTGTTCTTTGAACAGAAGCCTCCTCCATGCTGAAGACATTAACACCCACATAGGTCAACACATTGTACTACTGGACGTCTAATTGGCATGCTAAACACATTTTTGCAAATTTTCGCAAAAACTTGACCACACAAATGTATGGAAATGCGTTTATTTATTTATTTTTTACCAGGAATCTATTTGGAGAAAACGTATAGGTTTCAGATGAAAAAGAAAATACTGGAAACACACGGTTTTGGAAATAAGTAAATTACAAGAGCAGTATGCTTCTTTCATAAAATAGCAATTTCCCCAACTCTGTATGAAATGCTAAACTTTCACTTTCATCTGGCAGTTTTAAAAGGCTGTAAAAATTCCATATGCTGTTATAGAAAATACATGTTAGCGCCATTTAGACGTTAATATGACTCTACATAATTTCGTGCATGAACCAGAATTGAGCCGTGTAGATTATTCTGCAAGCAGCATTTCCTATTCGAGAGTTGGTCCGTGCCGGGGGGCAAATAAATCAATAGGCAAATATCACAGGCAATCACAACCCTGGTGGAAAACACTGTGAAACACCATCGGTCCACTATTACTTTTTCTGAAATCCCAATTCAAAATTGCACATAACAATTTCATGTGTTGCATTTCTGAAACCCTACTACCAGTGTCCCCTGTTCCATGGTCTCTGACACCATTGGGGAATAAGAGTTTTGTCAGCAATAGCAGTCAGCGGTGCGGCCGTCCCTTCTGAAACTGGCCTGGGTATACTTTCCACAGAATTGATGGTGAGCCAGCGGCTAGCACTAGCGCGTCCGGAAATATAACAACTTGTTCACTTCCTGGTTACAGGCTGACCTGAGAACCCATTCCTCTTCTTTCACATCCTTACTTCCAACTGTGCTCGTACCTGTCGGAGCCTAGCTCACTCACTCACTCCCTCTCCTCAAACACCAACAACAAAAACAAAAAAAAAAACACACGAGACATTCTGCACCAGTTGCCATGGAAACAATTTCCGAAAGCCAAATGCCTGCTAACAGGTAAAAGGACGGGGAGAGGATTGAAGTGTTTTCTTTTTCTCTCCCTCACTTTAGTCCTCTCTCTCTTGCTCTGCCCTTCCCACAAGTCTGGTGGAAGCCGCCAATCCCACTACTTAGCAGCTTTGGGAGAAGTATAATATTTTTAGCCTGCTTGGTCTGCTATAGATTTAGTTGTTTGGGGTTGACTCCAAGAGCTGAAAGCTTCTAGAAAGGGCAGGCGAAAGTCAGTGTTTCTCGCACTGGAGCACACATACCCTTGAGAGAAGAATACAAATAGCCAACGCTCCGGCCAAATATTGCCTTCCCGTTTAGATCAATATTCCTCTGAGAATTGTTGGCGCTTTCTCTGCTGTGCCTAAAGTAATTGACTAAAGAGGAGGTCTGAACTGTGATGAACTATAAACACAAGGGATGATAGTAATGTAATGAGATCACTATGCACAAACAGCGCGGCGGCAAACTGATGTCAACTAGTCTATCCATGAGGTCACAAACTGTGTTTCAGAATCATTTGAGGAAAGACCTCTGGTCCGATCTAGGATCTCAGGTTAGGTCTTTGGTTTAGGATAAGGGAACACAATAGCAGTTGACTGTGTGTCTGTGTCACTTACAAAGCTACCGTTTTCTCACAGTAATGACAACAGTCTATTCTTTATTAGAAAATCTTACTCCGTCTGTAAAGAATAAAATAAAAAAAAGACTTCCAAAGCCGCCCTGGGAAGAATACCAAGAAACAGAGAGGAAGTTGTGAGAGAGGCAGAGTGAGGAAACGAGAGAGAGAGAGAACAATATAAGAAGAGACAGAGAGTGATATTCTCTCGCTCATCTGAAACATCTGTAACTTCTCTCCCAGTGTTTGCTTCTCTTTGCATTATTTATGCCGTCTGGTTGCTGTGTCAGCCACTGACGGTAACAATGCTTAACTGTATCTCCGGGCTAAGCACTCTGCTGCACTGCTCGCCAATGTGATTGTTACAGTCTCCTGAGCCTATTCCAGGGGGCTAAGAGACATTCCACATAATGTGATTTATGTTATCACAGAGTGATCTCGAAAAACTTCACAGCACACTTTCCCGTTATTTATCTAGTTTTGTAACCCCCCCCCCATTTAGGGTAACAATGGAAATGGGGAATTATGATTTGGGGGGGGAGTAAATGTGATTTATTGTGTTGCTCGTTTACAGATGCAGTTTACCCTGAGTGGTAATCAAACTATTTTTCATTGGAATACGAAAGGTGAAAGAAGAAAACGGCAATGCATTCTCAGGGTGTATCATTGTCATTTGTTCCGGAATGATTTTGTTTTCATACTCTAGGTGGAAAGAAACCATATAATGAAACCACATCCTAGCATTAAACTCATACATTACGTGTATCTTGAGTGATCATTCTACACCAGAAGGGCTTATATTACAGCGTTTCAAAATGAATTCACTGTGTTGAAATGACCTTAAACACAGTGAAAAACTGCCGGCTGAACACGCCCTTTCAAATGAGAAAAAAAAGAAAATGTGTCCCAATCGTCCAATAAGAGTCAACATACCTTCATTGTGATGATGTCGTTTACCCATCCTATCTGAGACTCCTTTCCTTCACAGCAGAAATGCCTGGGGGTCATAAAATGACATTTGAAACATACTGTTATACCTCAGATATACGGCATCTTCATCCTAACTTCCGTTTCCCTCCGAAAGGTGGATGCGTGAAACCCCACTCAGGCGTCCTGTCAGAAACTGCTGTGGTCTGGAATGGCAGACCTTTGGTTTTCATACTTTTAAAAAGCAGGACTCAAGCAGTTCATCCAACTTTCAACCCATTAAGACGTCGTTCGGTCTTTGAACTGTGAAATACGATTGATCTCAACCTGAATCTGGGGGCAACCTCTACCTTGGGATAAAAGTGTAATAAAGTAAAGAGATACTTAAAAAAACAATAAAATGTCTCACTTATCCGGCCCTCGACACTTCAGCACACAAGAGGTTGAGGGCAAAATACGTCCTTCATTTTTAACAGTGAAAAATATCGGATTTATCTGCGGGAGACGTCGTTCCGTCTCAACCTCTTGTTTTTCCCCCGTCAACCTCTGATTCAAAAATAGAATGAAAGAGGAGGGCGAAGGTATTGAATTATTGCATTTCAGAACAAGTAAAAGGCACTCACCACTGCAGTTTGTCTGAGTAGACCGTGAAGCCCCAGCTATTAAGGGAAAAAGAGAAGATGCCTTAAACTTTGTTTTTTCCGGCAACGAGTGACCCACACTCCGGTGAAAAGTTGCCACAGCAAACTCCCGAACTCGGCGACCACGAAAGAACACAGAGTGAAGGTTCGGTTGGACAAACATGACACTTGGTGACCGAAACAGCTGTGACTTCCAAACCACTTTCGTAACTCTTTCGATTAGCATGTATGTTAATGTATGTTAATGTTTATGCATATTAGAGTGAGCGCAACTATATGTACCGCATGTACATATGTACAATATGTTCAGAGGACAGATGCAACACGACCGTTCGTTTTCTAAAACCTGTTAACGCGCGCGCAGGTAGGCCCACGGCCATCAGGTTATTTCAGTAATGAGTACAGCTGCTTAATCAGCGATCCAGCTCCTTAATCTTTCCCAGTATCCAGACCCCCTGGATGGAGACATAGATGAAGTGGGGGATGGGGAGTGCTGAGAGCAGAGAAAGGGGGTGGGATGTGAATTTGGCTAGGTAAAGGAGGAAAAGGCCGGCCTCCACCTCTCTCCGAAATCCCCGCTGGTGAAGAGAGGAACGGAATGGACAAACCAAAGAGATGAGAAGAGAGAGCCTGAAGCCTATCTAAACCCTGGCTGGCTAACCCGGCCTCGCTGACCCCCTCCACGCCCCTTCTCAGGCAGACCCAGTCTTAATGATGTGTCTTAGATCCCCTCACCTCCTGTCTCCATGACTCCCGCAGCCTCTCTATCTTTTATTTATTTATTTCTCTCTCATTCGTACTCCTTCTGGATTTTTCTCCGTTCCTTCCTGTGCCTGTCTGCCGTCCGTTTTCACCGTCTTTCGCTGTTTTTTTTTTTGGCTCGCTTGTCTCACTTCTGCTTCCTCTTCCTCTGCATCTTCCTCGCTCACTCTCTGCGTCACTCCCCCTTTCACAAGACCATCACTAGCAATCCTTTTATTTTCTCTTATCCCCAATTGTCCCCTTCGGTAGTGAAAACATATACAATATACATAGCACATTCATTTTTCATGCTTCCCCACCGACTCTAATTCTGACACAGAGAAAATTATGAGAAATTATAATTGGGTAATATGAAACATTGCGTTGGTTTGGGCCTGTCCCCCATCTCCTTCTGCCAACAAAAAACACAGCTGGCTTGACATCAGTCATAAATTACGATAATACAACATTATTAAAATAACCCAAAGTGGCAGCAATATTTCCCAATTCTGAGGAAGCAGACCGATAATTTGTATTTGTTAAAACGTAATTACATTTAATCAATTGTGTTATTGTGAAAAATAAGGCGGAGCTGGGAGTGGTTTAAGTATCCGTGGTGCGGAGAGATCGTTACAAGTCCTCTGGATTAGAAACACACCCCGCGAGACAATGACATCACAGAGGAAGAAAGGCGCTAATGAACAAATAATCATTTATCCACCATAATAACAGTTTTTGGAAATAATGATTTTACTTTCAGGCCAGAAAACAACACCACCAAAAGACAGATCAAAGGCAATAAAAAAACAAAGCTCCCAGCTTATTCTGGAGTACAGCGCCGTTCCTACCCTCCAGTCCAACACCCGGCAGCCATAGATGTCTTCATCAGGAGGATGCACCCAACTGTCAGAGCTTTCTAATTCATCTCTCCTTCAGCTAGCTGGCTAATCTTATTACCTTTGTCTTCAATTTACACTGTACACCGTGTACATATTACTGTCCATATTTATACAAAATGTGCTGCCTTATTTTATGGGGGAATTAACTATTTTACATATTTCACGCAATTATTTAACAGTTTAAATCGTATTTATTTTTATGTGTGAGGAAGGTGAGGATACCATTACAGAATAGGGTTAGGGGGTTAGGATAGGGTTAGGGGGTTAGGGTTAGGATAGGGTTAGGATAGGGTTAGGATAGAGTTATGGGGTTAGGGTTAGGATAGGGTTAGGGGGTTAGGATAGGGTTAGGAGGTTAGGATAGGGTTAGGAGGTTAGGATAGGGTTAGGATAGGGTTCGGAGGTTAGGATAGGGTTAGGGGGTTAGGATAGGGTTAGGGGGTTAGGATAGGGTTAGGAGGTTAGGATAGGGTTAGGATAGGGTTAGGGGGTTAGGATAGGGTTAGGGGGTTAGGATAGGGTTAGGGGGTTAGGTTAGGGTTAGGAGGTTAGGATAGGGTTAGGGGGTTAGGATAGGGTTAGGGGGTTAGGATAGGGTTAGGGGGTTAGGATAGGGTTAGGAGGTTAGGATAGGGTTAGGAGGTTAGGATAGGGTTAGGGGGTTAGGATAGGGTTAGGAGGTTAGGATAGGGTTAGGAGGTTAGGATAGGGTTAGGGGGTTAGGATAGGGTTAGGGGGTTAGGTTAGGGTTAGGAGGTTAGGATAGGGTTAGGGGGTTAGGATAGGGTTAGGGGGTTAGGATAGGGTTAGGGGGTTAGGATAGGGTTAGGAGGTTAGGATAGGGTTAGGATTGGGTTAGGATAGGGTTAGGGGGTTAGGATAGGGTTAGGAGGTTAGGATAGGGTTAGGAGGTTAGGATAGGGTTAGGGGGTTAGGATAGGGTTAGGAGGTTAGGATAGGGTTAGGAGGTTAGGATAGGGTTAGGATAGGGTTCGGAGGTTAGGATAGGGTTAGGGAGTTAGGATAGGGTTAGGAGGTTAGGATAGGGTTAGGATAGGGTTAGGGGGTTAGGATAGGGTTAGGGGGTTAGGATAGGGTTAGGAGGTTAGGATAGGGTTAGGATAGGGTTAGGGGGTTAGGATAGGGTTAGGGGGTTAGGATAGGGTTAGGGGGTTAGGTTAGGGTTAGGAGGTTAGGATAGGGTTAGGGGGTTAGGATAGGGTTAGGGGGTTAGGATAGGGTTAGGGGGTTAGGATAGGGTTAGGAGGTTAGGATAGGGTTAGGAGGTTAGGATAGGGTTAGGGGGTTAGGATAGGGTTAGGAGGTTAGGATAGGGTTAGGAGGTTAGGATAGGGTTAGGGGGTTAGGATAGGGTTAGGGGGTTAGGATAGGGTTAGGGGGTTAGGATAGGGTTAGGAGGTTAGGATAGGGTTAGGATAGGGTTAGGATAGGGTTAGGGGGTTAGGGGGTTAGGATAGGGTTAGGAGGTTAGGATAGGGTTAGGAGGTTAGGATAGGGTTAGGGGGTTAGGATAGGGTTAGGAGGTTAGGATAGGGTTAGGAGGTTAGGATAGGGTTAGGATAGGGTTCGGAGGTTAGGATAGGGTTAGGGAGTTAGGATAGGGTTAGGAGGTTAGGATAGGGTTAGGAGGTTAGGATAGGGTTAGGATAGGGTTAGGAGGTTAGGATAGGGTTAGGAGGTTAGGATAGGGTTAGGATAGGGTTCGGAGGTTAGGATAGGGTTAGGGGGTTAGGATAGGGTTAGGAGGTTAGGATAGGGTTAGGATAGGGTTAGGGGGTTAGGATAGGGTTAGGGGGTTAGGATAGGGTTAGGGGGTTAGGATAGGGTTAGGGGGTTAGGTTAGGGTTAGGAGGTTAGGATAGGGTTAGGGGGTTAGGATAGGGTTAGGGGGTTAGGATAGGGTTAGGGGGTTAGGATAGGGTTAGGGGGTTAGGATAGGGTTAGGGGGTTAGGGGGTTAGGTTAGGGTTAGGAGGTTAGGATAGGGTTAGGGGGTTAGGATAGGGTTAGGGGGTTAGGATAGGGTTAGGGGGTTAGGATAGGGTTAGGAGGTTAGGATAGGGTTAGGATAGGGTTAGGGGGTTAGGGGGTTAGGATAGGGTTAGGAGGTTAGGATAGGGTTAGGGTTAGGGTTAGGATAGGGTTAGGGGGTTAGGGGGTTAGGTTAGGGTTAGGAGGTTAGGATAGGGTTAGGGGGTTAGGATAGGGTTCGGAGGTTAGGATAGGGTTAGGGGGTTAGGATAGGGTTAGGAGGTTAGGATAGGGTTAGGGGGTTAGGATAGGGTTAGGAGGTTAGGATAGGGTTAGGATAGGGTTAGGGGGTTAGGGGGTTAGGTTAGGGTTAGGAGGTTAGGATAGGGTTAGGGGGTTAGGATAGGGTTAGGGGGTTAGGATAGGGTTAGGGGGTTAGGATAGGGTTAGGATAGGGTTAGGGGGTTAGGGTCGGGGGGTTAGGTGTGAGGACAGGGTAAAGGTTAGGGTTAGGACAGGGTTATGGGGTTAGGGTCTGGGGTTAGGTTAAAGAAAGGGTAAAGGAATATGGTTGAGGTTAAGCTTCCAGGCCAGTAAAGCCTCATTATCTTGCCTCTCCCTCAAGTATGATTATTCATGAGGTTCGAGTAATGACACACAAGATGAGATTTCTCAGTGTCACAGATACTTACCTGGTGGGCGGTTTGAGCTTCCTCTTCAGGCCCAGGTAACACTTAACAAACTTCAAGGAGATCTCCCTCTCTGGCTTAGTGCTCTAGAAGACATGGAAGGTAAAGGGCAGTGGACAATGACACCACCAGTGACAGGTCCAACCCACCCAAATAACCCCACAGCCTTCTGCAAAGGAGTAAAACAGACGGGTCGGCCAAACTCATGGCGCCCAGAAACCATCATCACCTGAAAATAATTGACACTACTCCACTGCCTGACGTCAATGTCAGGTCAGACATATAACTGCTACTTATGGCCACACACTTACACACACACACACACACACACACACACAAAAAGAAACGCCTCAGAAAATCAATTAAATTTCCGCTACACTGCAAATTTCCACCTTCTTCGCACGATAATTAGCCACATTGTGGAGCAGCCTGATATACCACTAATTAAGGAAAGAACAGCCTTCATTTAAAGTCCCCTCCCTCCATAACTCCTTCCAATCTCTCTGTGCCTCAACCTCCAGCCGTTATTGAATCATCTTCACACTTCTTTACAGGCCGCAGCCCAACTGGAGCATGGCGCTCAGGGAGAACGGCCCCATGGGAGTCTGATCCCTGAGCGGAGACACTCCACCTATTCTGACGCCTTCTAGTTCCAGTGCTATAACGCTAAGACTGGGGGGATTCACAGTAAAACACTTCATTGTCTGAGTGATGTGTGTGCGTGTTTGTGCGTTTGTGTGTGTGTGTGTGTGTTTGTGTGCGCTACGGAGAACAAATGAAGGCAGAAGAACAAAGTGCCCCATTTTGGATTGCAGATACACATTGTGTATAAACAGTGTATAATTGGCAAACAAACACAAACACAGATGCAAATAACCACTAGCAAATACACACACACACACACAAACAAAAACAAACAAACAAACGCACACAACTTACTTTAATTTCTTTGTACAGTAGCAGCTTCTCATCTCGGAGGATGACGTATCTGTCTTGGAATTTATGGCCAGAAAGCAGCTTGGAGGACCCATCACTGAACTTCACCTGTTCCCCTCTGATCAACTGCTTCTGCTTGTTCCCTGAAGGATGAACACAACGGCGAAGGACTCAGCATTTCTCCTTCACCCCTCGAGAGTATGACAAATGCCAGGGACTCATCGCAATTCTGAATGCACATTTTGGCCTTTCTAGTTCAAACATTATTAGAAATTTCCCAGTAATTGTTGTGCAGAACTTCAATTCATTAATCTATTAAGCTATACCCAAAAGTAATGGAAAAACATGTTTGCTAATATAAAAACTTTGAAACCATTGAAGGGGGGCAATGGCATCCACCAAGGTCTTTAGCACTGTGTGGAACTCTCAATAAAGAACCTGTTTTCATAGAAAAATAAGCTTTTTAGTTCAATCAATACCTTTGTCAGTGTGAAATGCTGGTGTACAAGAGCTGATTTGACACCCCAGCTATTTCGAGCACAGTGTTTCTTTCAGACATTATGGATCCACAGTAAATGCGTGCTATACCTGTAGGAGCATCAGCCATTTTGTCTTCCCCAAACTTCTTGATTACCAGGAAGGCAGAGCTGGGGTCATCCAGACTGCTCCATTCCAGTACTTGCTCCAGAACTTTCTCTTTGTGGTGCAACGGACGTTCTGTGCCCAAGACAAAACAAATCAATTTCTCTTTGCGAATGAGTTCTTTGTGTCTGCAAGACAGTCTTCTGACAAGTCAGGGTGTTTTTGGCTGCAGGTCCAAACCGGTTGTCTGTTAGTCAGTTGAGCCTGGGAGACAGTGAGTAGGCTCTGCGAAATACCTCAAGACTGAAAAACCATTGTTACTCTACGACGGGGCCGTCGAGCTAGGCAACAGCCTTCACTGTCAGGCACCGCCATTGGCCGAAAGGAATGAGGCTACGCTGCCTGTGAGCTGCTGTGTCCAATGGCTGTGACCAATGGTTTCGTCCAATGGCTGTGTCCAACCTCAAAAGCTGCCAAGGTTCCAGCAACAGAGGCTGACTAGGGTTTATTCAATTTTGTGAATGGAAATAACGAGGGAAATTAACTTGATTTCGGGGTAGCAGGTAAATCGTTTCATTGGCACCATGTAGACGGCAAAGCAAATCAACACAAAGTGGAGCTGAAATTTAAAAGGCTTTTCTCATCATGTCTTTTGCATTTCTTGGGTTTGAATATCCCCCAAAAATACAGTCCAATTTTGACGCATCAGACCACTCACATCAAGTCTAATTAGTTTTCCCTCCCATTTCCCGAAACAGCACACTGCCACGAAGAACGAACGTTTAAGGCTTATCGGCGGCAAATGTTGTTCAAAGTGGCTAGAGATGATATTGTAGTGAAAGAAAACGAGCCTATCCCACTGAAAAGAAATGCCAGGCCTACTGAAAATATTATAGGATGAATCATGACAGGAGCTTGGGCTGCCTTTCAATCAGTTGCAACTTGCATCCCATTTAATAAGCAAGGAAACAGACACCTGTCAGATCATTCTTTCCACATATGCTGATTAAAGAGATTAATTCAGGCATATAGGTTACCTTTAGAAAACTTTATGACTGGACGGAGAGAATTACCCAACTTATACACGCACATAAAGGACCTATCCATCAAAGCCACCCACAGTAGATCTCACCCAGACAAATGAAAATTAAATGTCTACTTTTCCATGTATTAAAAACATTTTCCTCAACAAATCCTTTCTGTTGGAAAAGCCTATAAAAACATGTTTATACAGGATGAAGCCAAATCACAGCAGCAAAATATATACATTGATAATGACCTCATCTCACCCCCTTGACCTCCACCATATCTCACCCCCTAACCTACACATCTCACCCCCTTGACCTACACCATATCTCACCCCCTTGACCTCCACCACATCTCACCCCCTTGACCTCCACCATATTTCACCCCCTAACCTACACCATATCTCACCCCCTTGACCTACACCATATCTCACCCCCTTGACCTCCACCATATCTCACCCCCTAACCTACACCACATCTCACCCTCTTGACCTCCACCATATCTCACCCCCTAACCTACACATCTCACCCCCTTGACCTCAACCACATCTCACCCCCTTGACCTCCACCACATCTCACCCCCTTGACCTCCACCACATCTCACCCCCTTGACCTCCACCACATCTCACCCCCTTGACCTCCACCGCATCTCACTTTCTTGACCTCCACCATATCTCACCCCCTTGACCTCCACCACATCTCTCTTGGCTCCACCCGCTAGCCTCTACTGCTCATAATAATGGAAAATGGACATGCACGTCTGAGTTATGCTACAATAATAAAAGTAAATAGCACAAGTTTCAACATGCAATTCAAAATGACGATAATTTTCATGCAAATTTGAAACATTTATCCTCACAGTTTGCCATGTGTTTTCACAGTCCGTACTGATGTGGTTCAGCTTTATGTGTCCCTGAAACTATTGGAATCTTCATGTCACCGAATTAAATTGTCTAAATAGCCATCAGGAAATGAAATCCCCGCACGAAAAAAAATCTATCTTTAATAGTTTTTCTTTCCTCCACCAGAATTATAATTGTGTAGTTAAAATGTGCAATTATCCTCTGCAAATCTGAACATGATTAGAAAACACACTCATGTGCAAAATAGGCCTATTATCTCGCCCTAATTTGTGCATGGACTAATATGGTACACGCTATGAGCTAAAAATCACTAGTACCCCACCCTGTATACCCCCCCCCCATTCCCGTTCTACAGCACCAATCTCCGCACATCCTGTTAATAGTTTTTCATATCCGAGGGAAACAAAAAATATCCCAGGTGTGTAACTTATTTATGAGAGAATGGTTTATCTTGGCTTTGGGAGTCTCAGGCCAACGAAATGAGCTGCTCATCCTCCAATCCAAATATTCCCCTCCCTTTTCCCAATTCGGCAGCGATAACACTACGAATCAAAGCTAGCCCCCCAAATTGATAATTAGTTTAATTTCTTTCCCCCTTCCTGAATTGGTCATGAATAGTCACAACAGCAGTTTTAGAACAGATAAGCCATGTACAATCTCTGTACACAAACCCCAACAACCTAGTATCCCTCTGTACTAACCATAAGTCGCTTCTGCATAGTAAATACTGTATATACTAGATATATATTCCCTGTGTTACTATTTTTTGGTATTATGTCATTTTTGTTGTTATTGCCTATTTAAAAAAAAATCTTAAACGTTTCACTGTCAGTGTATGCAGACAGGAGGTGTAGCAATATGAGGTTTTAGCTGCAGTTGTGTCAAATTGTAGTTAGGGATACCCTTGGTCTTTTCAATGCTTTTTCTGCCTATGTGCATTCCAACTTGCTAGGTTCCAAATTGCTGACACCCTTCAAATCAATGAGTGCTCAGGAATTTTAAAGCCAGTTATCGCAGAATCATCTTTTTGCATATTGAGCCGAGACAGTCCTCAGCTCCTGACTGGTTGTTAACATATAACATTGTATTTAAACGAACTGGAATGGTAAATACATCTGTTGTCTTGAGCAGGGGGAAAAGAACTGAACTGTCATCAAATATGGCTAATATAGATTGCCTAGCCCATTTTAAACCAAGGACAAATCAGTGTCAGGTCACATTTTGGGTTGAGAACGAGCGGCTACACAAACTGGTGAGCAGAACTGACAATCTGACCAAGTTATCTCTCCCACTTACCCACAGCTGTTACAGGATCAATGGCTGTGTTATTATTTGTGCTGTCATTCAAGAAGGTAAGTATGCTAAGAACAGATGACTATTTATAGCAATGACCTGGAAGCGATTGGGGTGAGCTGTCTCGCTCGAGTACACAGCAGTGACCTTTCTTCACCTTGTCGGGCTGTGCGATTACAACCAGACTCGTCGTTTTACGGGTTAGGGTTAGGAGCCGAATCCTCTGGCCACTGGACTAACCTGCCGCCGCTCTTCCCTACCGCTGAAAACAGCTGCTATATACATTATCTTATCTTTGGAGGAGAATAGCCTGAAGCCATGGGTCAGCTCCCTGGTTTATCAAGAAAATGAGATCATGCCTAATGAATGACACATGATGACAATGACGATGATTAATTAATGACCGTAGTATCATCAAAGGACGTACGCCGAGCTAATTCTTTTTCTCTGCCTCCGCGTCCACGGACACCGGGTTCATTACCGAGATACTGTCACGGCCTTATCGTGGAATCGCCGGGCCCTGAGATGAGGGAATGTGTCCCCTCGCACGCGACCTGAATGAGATCAATCTGTCAGACCGTGTCCCGGCCACAGAACAGCCATCCATCAAGGGCTGGATGTATAGAGACAGGTGACAGCTCCGTTATGAGACATGCTAGGAACCATCAATCAATCAATCAATCACATTCATTTTCTAAAGCCCTTTTTACATCAGCAGCAGTTGTAGTTCACAGATACCCAGCCTGAAACCCTACAGGGAGGAAAAAGTGAAAGCATTTAGCTCATGACGACAATATGCACAGCACTGAAAAGGGATCCAGAAATAAAGATGAAAATTCACAACCGCCTTACTCATGACCACCTGACAAACTCAGTTCCCGTGGAATGCCCGGGCGGCGACCTACCCAGTTCGCCGTTCTCGATGACCTCGAACGTAGTCCAAAGGTGGGGAGGATTCGTGACCACATTCCTCATGACCAGCGCGGACTCTGCCAGCTCGTCGGAGCGCATGGACGGAGACACCTACCGCAAACACAGCCACAAGAAGGTCGTCACACGGGAGAGGAGGCAACGCGCGGCACAGAACCAGAGCACAGCGCGCGCAGCCCCGCGTGTTGGTTATGGCCATTAGTTAATTAGCGGGGGGAATGGAGAGAAACGGTGGGCCTTTGAATCACTGTCAAAGGACCGGAAACACAGCCCCCACCCCCCCCACCCCCACCCCCACCCCCACCCATCCCCAGTTAAGTCGAGATCTCATGAACTGTTCCAAAATAATTGTGTGGAGGGGAACAGAAAGCCAAGGCCCCGCACGGCAGTGAGAGCCCCGCCGAGCAGGTTCCCTCCCCCCTCCCTCCCACGCCCCCGCACGCTGCTCCACACCTGCGGCATGACACCGTTACCTGCAGCTCACCCCTGCCGCTGATAAAACGCAATTACTCACACAATTAAATCAGACGTTTCTTTGATTAGCTGGCTTCTGGTTTATTTCCGTGGCGGTAATCCCATCAGGTTTAACCACCAACATCTCGGCCTTATTATAACAGCCACCCCGCTACCTCTCCCTCCACATTTCTACTGTTTAACCTGCCTCTACCTCTCCCTCCACATTTCTACTGTTTAACCTGCCTCTACTCCCTCCACCTTTCTACTGTTTAACCTGCTTCTACTCCCTCCACCTTTCTACTGTTTAACCTGCCTCTACTCCCTCCACCTTTCTACTGTTTAACCTGCCTCTACTCCCTCCACCTTTCTACTATTTAACCTGCCTCTACTCCCTCCACCTTTCTACTATTTAACCTGCCTCTACCTCTCCCTCCACCTTTCTACTATTTAACCTGCCTCTACTCCCTCCACCTTTCTACTATTTAACCTGCCTCTACCTCTCCCTCCACTTTTCTACTGTTCAACCTGCCTCTACCTCTCCCTCCACCTTTCTACGGCTTTGCCTCCATCTACCTCTCCCTCAACCTGTGTACTGTTTTACATCCCTCCTGCTCTGCCTCCACCTTTCTACTCCTTCACGTCCTTCACATCTTCCATGCTCTCTACGGCTTTACACCCCTCTGTCTCTCTCACACACGCACACACACCTTTACCTTGATTAAACAGCAATTCTCTGGCAACCTCCTTTCCAGGTACACCTCGAAGATCAAATCCCCAGCTGGAGAGAACTAAACAGAAAGAGAGAGAACAGAAGACAGGAACGGAAAGAGAGAGAAGGTGAAAAGTAAGACTGATTGTTTTTCGTTCGGATTTCCCACCTCAATTTGGTCTGACCCCAGATGGAGAAAAGTAAAGTGAAGCATTAAAGGGATTTGGGGAGAGTAGTAGAGGTCGTGCTCTGAGCTAAAGGTCAAACTAAATCCAGTGTGTTTGATTGATGTGATACTTTGACAGAATAACGGTAGCAAGTCAGGGGGGGTACTTCAAATACAGTCTGCGTTTCTGCCAAACATCATAATATCCCGACTGAGCATTCACCCCTTCAGGATAAGGGATTAACGCTAACGTTAGAGCATTAATGCTCATTATATTTTGAAAATGGACAACCTCAGTCTATCGATATGCATACAAGGCTCCCGAGATGAGTATCTTAGATATGGAGTCCATTCATTATCTGTGTGGAAATCTCAAGCGCGCAGATCTCAAGTTAGGATTTCATCACCACTTTTGACTGACCTGGTCTTCGTCAATCTGTACAAATCCGGTTCATATAACACGGGCCACCAAACAGTTTATGAACAAATGGGCCCTGGGAGGAGACCATGGAGACCAGACTAGAACTCACACCTGACACTCAATTTCCCTTCAGCCTTGCTCCTGCATTGTAAAACAACAGCAGAGAGGCTATTGGACAGAAAGTGTCATTGCGTCAAGAGCCATAGATCTCTCTGTCCTTGTCCTTTGTCGTTCCATACCTCCCTCCATCATGTCTCTCTCAGTGACAATGATTAAAGAGCCACATCCTTACCGACGTCACAAACTTCTCAAGATCAGGTCACCCGGGAGCAGGCCAACTTCGGAAAACAAAAGTGAAGACTTTTCCTTCTTATATAAAGACCCTACGACGGCCTAACAGTGGGAGATAGAACATTCTAGACAACCAGAAATATGTCGGGCCCATCTAATACCCAACATACCCAAACCCAACTAATCATTCAGTGAAGTTGTGTGGTGGGAAACTTGGAGTGACAATAAACAGCATGAAAATACAAGAAGTTAATCACATTCTCCTGACTACCGCGGAGCGAACAGGTAAGGAAGAGGTAGACTTGTGTGCGTGCCATGTTCCTGAGCGTCCATGGGTGTACAGTGGGGGGTAAAAGTATTTGATCCCCTGCTGATATTGTACGTTTGCCCACTGACAAAGAAATGATCAGTCTATAATTTTAGTGGTAGGTTTATTTGAACAGTGAGAGACAGAATAACAGCAAATATATCCTGAAAAACGCATGTCAAAAATGTTATAAATTAATTTGCATTTTAATGAGTGAAATAAGAATTTGATCCCCTCTCAATCAGAAAGATTTCTGGCTCCCAGGTGTCTTTTATATAGGTAACAAGCTGAGATTAAAAGCCCACTCTTAAAGGCAGTGCTCCTAATCTCAGTTTGTTAAGTGTATAAAGGACACCATGGCCAAGACCAAAGAGCTGTCCAAGGATGTCAGGGACAAGATTTTAGACCTACACAAGGCTAGAATGGACTACAAGACCATCGCCAAGCAGCTTGGTGAGAAGGTGACAACAGTTGGTGGGATTATTCACAAATGGAAGAGACACAAAAGAACTGTCAATCTCCCTCGGTCTGGGGCTCCATGCAAGCTCTCACCCTGTGGAGTTGCAATGATCATGAGAATGGTGAGGAATCAGCTCAGAACTACACGAGAGGATCTTGTCAATGATCTCAAGGCAGCTGGGAACATAGTCACCAAGAAAACAATTGGTAACACACTACGCTGTAAAGGACAGAAATCCTGCAGTGCACGCAAGTTCCCCGTGCTCAAGAAAGCACATGTACAGGCCCGTCTGAAGTTTGCCAGTGAACATATGAATGATTCAGAGGAGACCTGGGTAAAAGCGTTATGGTCAGATGAGACCAAAATCGAGCTCTTTGGCATCAACTCAATGAATCCTTTTTTGGAGGAGGAATGCTGCCTATGAACACCATCCCCACCTTCAAACATGGAGGTGGAATCATTATGCTTTGGGGGTGTTTTTCTGCTAAGGGGACAGGACAACTTCATCGCATCTAAGGAACGATGGACAGGGCCATGTAACGTCAAATCTTGGGTGAGAACCTCCTTCCCTCAGCCAGGGCATTGAAAATGGGTCGTGGATGGGTAATCCAGCATGACAATGACCCAAAACACACGGCCAAGGCAACAAAGGAGTGGCTCAAGAAGAAGCACATTAAGGTCCTGGAGTGGCCTAGCCAGTCTCCAGACCTTAATCCCGTAGAAAATCTGTGGAGGGAGCTGAAGGTTGAGTTGCCAAATGTCAGCCTCGAAACCTAAATTACTTGGAGAAGATCTGCAAAGAGGAGTGGGACAAAATCCCTCCTGAGATGCAAAACCTGGTGGCCAACTACAAGAAACGTCTGACCTCTGTGATTGCCAACAAGGGTTTTGCCACCAAGTACTAAGTCATTTTTTGTAGAGGGGTCAATTACTTATTTCACTCATTAAAATACAAATCAATTTATAAAATTTTTGACAATCCTTTTTCTGGATTTTGTTGTTGTTATTCTGTCTCTCACTGTTCAAATAAACCTACCACTAAAATTATAGACTGAACATTTTTTGTCAGGGGGCAAACGTACAAAATCAGCTGCAGTTCACATGGAACAGGTGTCTCGGCTCCAACTCAAACCATAGCTGCTCGGTGTTGGCAGCCGTTGAGAGACTTTGGCGGTTCATTAAGCGGACAACGTGCGATTTCTTTTCTTGTTTTCTGTATTTTGTTGTGTTTCATGAAGTCGTAATCATGTTTTATCTATTCTCTCCTCAACTTGCGTTAGCGGGACCGGTGTGTTCAGTTAGCATCAGTGCAATACGCGCCCATTTCAACAGGGTGTTATTCCGTTAATAACCAGAGTTGAGATTCATAGTTAGCAGCATTAGAAAGCCCTACATTTAGCACGTTTTATTTTGGGCCGTGTGTGATTTGTGAGTTTAACTTAGCGGTCGGCCTTTTACCAAGCCTAAATGGACACATTTATCATATCAAAACTGCAGCTCAAGGTTGGAAACAACTTCCCAAGTTTAATCAAGCAGTCCATTTAGAATGTATGTTAAAGCTGTCATGACTTGGCTAATAGAATTCTGTGTTTACAGTTTCTGTATCACATCAGAAAGATTCTAAATTTGTATAGGCAGTCATTTCCTCAGGCCTCTACATAATCTCTCAGCTTTAATGCATAAATATGACTCCTCAAATCAAGAGACATACTTGTCAAGTTGCACATTATCAAACTGAATCAATTAAAACACATCCAGACAGAGTGAAAGCCGAAGACAACGTTCAGTAGTAAAGAGCCCGACGAGTCTGTCATCACCCGCACAGAAACACAGCTACAGCCGAGTATATAAACTGTCTAATCACTCAACACGCGTCATCACAGTACTAATGGTTTGTAGAAACACAAAAACCAAGCAGTTTCCTACTGAAGACCAGAGCATCCCAGACAGAAGGCTGCTGCCCTGCTCCCAATCCCTGGTTCTTATTCTCCCAAACCACTAACCCCCAGAAACCACGAGTCACTTCTCCACTGCAGAACAGCCATATATATATCTATATATATATACAGCTCTGGAAAAAATTAAGAGACCACTGCACCTTTTCCTTTACTTTCCAAAAAATCTGAAAAGTAAAGTTTTGAGTGAAGAAGAGAAGCATTTAATTTGCAGTGGTCTCTTGATTTTAACCCCTCTGTACCTCACTCAAAACATTCCTTTTTTGAGGAACAGTGGGGAGCATGAATATTTCAACAGTAAAGCCTAGGTTATGTTGAGATCTAGAGAGGGCTGATCTCCACTCCAAAACACCTACTCTAGCAGTAAGAAATTGTTTTAGTAAGTCCGTCAGCATGCAGGCAATATAAAGTGTTTATCCTATTACAAATTATCCTATTCTTTTACATGTATTAATGTGAAATCAGCTCCATCCGGGTGGATCAGGCAAACGAGTGGGCTCAAGTTCCCAATCAACATCTCAAGAACATCTACAAATCAGAATCAGAACACCTTCAGAATCTACCAGCAGGGGCAGCAGTGAGGGAAAATACTGTCTATTAGGCCCTTTGTACCAAAAACTGTCATTGTTACATGGTTGGGTTTCGTTGATTTCTGGGGTGGGGGGGGGGGGGTGGGGGGTTGACTCTAAGATGCATGTGCATCCCTGTTGGACATCAGTGTGACTGGAACATTCCAATCTAAAGCACACCCTCTAGTTTTTTTTTTCAGAGAAGTGGGCAAAAAGACTGCAGGCCACCTTCAATTGAGTAAATGAGAAAATTAAACCCCCAGGTTTCTACCTGGAACCCTCATTCCAAATGAAAGAGCTTGTCACACAGACAAGAGAGGAACGGAAACAAAACAGGGAAAGCTAGAAGAAAAAGAAAGAACGACAGCGATGTTTTCAAGTTGGAGTCTCCCTGTGTGTTTTAGTGTGTGTGTGTGTGTGTCTTTGACGCTGTGCGTGTTTTGTGTGTACACCACGTACTTGTGCATGCACGTGTGTGTAGTGTTTGCGTCTGTGCACTCCATCCACCAGCTTACTGAACAACCTGCGCCACCCAGGTGCTAGACTAGGCGCTAGGCTAATCACACCGCTACATAAAAACACAGCACGCCACTAACAAGGCCTAATGGAAAAACTCAACATGGCAGACAGAGCCTTTCTGTCCCTCCCTGAGAGGCCCACTCTTTACTAAAAGCTTTAAATTGAATATCTGACACTTTTCCGGTTTCCTCGGATCCATCCTGCTACCGGTTTGCTGAAAACCTTGACTTATAGTCCCTGAGTGATTTTCTGTCTTTTGTTTTTGTTCGGGACCATTTTCTAGCAGGTCTATAATAGAATTGACCCGAAGTAGTGTTAACCCTTTAATCCTCGCGGCCAGACTCTGGGTGGGGGGAGTTGGGTGAGGAAAAACAGCAGCATTTGGTTCAACCGCTTTTCAACTTCTGCGGGCAGCGTAAGGTGGATGATTAATTTGTTTTTCCAGGTTATCTGACCAAATAGTTTCTTGCAGTGCCGATGTTCAGCCATAAAGTCGCAGTGAAAGGTTAACCAACACACAAACATTCTCATCGCCTTCCAACACAGTGTGACCGTTCAAATGCGTTGGGCCAGAGAATTCGGCACACACACACACACACACACACACACACACACACAGATAATTCCAGAGGGGTGACAAAGTTTGGCAGTGGACCTGGCAGGTTCACTCACCGTGGTGTCCTTCCTTTCATTCCATCTTGTGATAAAACTGTTCTCCTTCTCCATCTGCTTGAGTTGGTTCTCATTGACCTGTGAGGTTACATTCAATAACACACACACACACACACACAGAAATTGAAAGACTTTGGAGTGAAAATGGTTGTTTTGTACATTATAGAGGACTTGGAACATAACAATTCATCAGGTAAAAATAGAAAACGAGTCCCCTGTAATTGCAGCTCTGCGCAGCCCCACAGGCGGTCGGTTCAACATCTCCGCACATTTTAATTTGGTTGAGTTTCAACTAAAGTATGTTCGATTTAAAATAAAATCGCAGCGTGTCATTGGATCAGCACTGATATAAGTCACCTGAAAAGTGTTTTGACCGTTTCCGCAGCAACGTGCGCTAAATGGATCAGAGTGAAGCTGTAGCGGCACTGGGCCTGCGTGTTCTTGTTGTGGGTTGTGTTTCTGAGGCTCACTCAACTCTCCTGAACCCGTGAGGAAGTGGACAAGGAAGTTGGATTGTTCCGTGGGAGGCTCGGTTTCAACTGAATACATTATAATTTCCCTTTCGGGAGTGTATTTTTTTTATTCAAATGTTTTTTCCCATATCGTTTTCAGGGAACACGTCGACTTGTCAGGTCTACGCATTGCAAAGAAGATTGGAGGAGAGAAGGAAAATACATGCCGACCGGGGTGAAAACACACACACACACAACACACACACACATATACACATGCTGAGGGTTTGGGTCTGATAAAAGACCCTCGTTGATGACATTCTCCCAGAGAATTGCACTCTTAATTAGCCAGAACGTCCCATTGGTTTTTACGTGACGTGGTGGGTTATGTATTGGGACGGGGCCATCATCAATTCAGCTAAACTGTTATCTTTCATGATAACGTTGGCCACGTTCCAAACCGATTTTCAAGCAAATGCGCCTTCTCTAGATGGGACAGGGAGAAGGAGCCAGCCTTTCCCAGGGGAATTATTAACATTCCTAACTGTTCCAAATCCCATTAGCCAGGCAACGCTCCAAGTGCCACACTGACACCTTCCCCCTAAATACTGAGGTTGTGTCTGGATTCAGAGGTGCAAATATTTCATGTTTCATGTTAAGGCGTGACACTAATAACACTCCCCGGGTGGGAGGAGGTGTTTACAAAGCAAAGTTGTACAAGAACACAGAAAAACTAAATGAGACGTGGTTGCTGGGTTAGTATCGATTTTCCGACGCTCAGTCTATTAAAAAACAAAAACACCGTTACGGTTAGAAAGTTTGAAATGCACTGTTTGTTATTCTCACAGCATTGAGATGGAACGTACCCCAAAAAGTTGCACATAGTTGTTGATGAGGTCTTGGACCACGCTGACCTCCAGTGGGGTCTGTCCATCGGTCTGGAACAGGCAGGAGGAGAAGACGCTGGCCAGGTCTCTGGTTTGCATCTGGTTGATATGGGAGCACTTCTGGAGCCTGCAGATGATGGAGAAGCAACACGACCTTGGTTTTCCAAACACGTTGAATCATAATCCATCAGGGAAAAGAAGTGACACTCTGTGGTTAAACACACACACTCTCTCAACACAACACACACACACACACAGTACACGTTGTACTGGAATCAGCCCAACTGTGCTGCATTTCATCATCTCTTTAGTGTGGTACTTGATCCTCTGAGCATGCTGGCTGTAAGCATTCCACATCCAGAGTTCAGGTTCAGGGTGCTAACGCCAGATAGCGGTCGACCCATAACGCAATAAAACATGCTTTACTGTAAATGCTATGACATGAAAATGAAAAAAAAAAGAGAATTGGACGCTTTGTGTTCATCAGACCGCGGGGAACCAGACAACGGGCTTCACTGCCAGAACCCTGAACCGCCACATTTGTCTTTAAACTAGGCCACCGTTCAGAAACCAGCAGAAGACTTCCCCAAAGACGCCGAGCCAATAGCATGAGTCAGGGTAGAAATCTGACGCTTGCACTGTGGCTGGTGAGAGCAGCGGCGCTGTAATAATCGGACGAGACATCGTCCGGCCAGACGTCGCAATCCCGCTAATCCCGGCAGGGAAGCACAAGCATTTCATTTTTATGGAGGAGGTAGAAGGTGTCGTGTTGCCCGGCAACGTTGTTGGGTGTACTAGCAGCACGGGTGTAACTGTGAGACGGCCAGGAGGAACACACAGCCAAGTCTTTCACTGGAATGCCATCACGTTTCCGCTAGCTGTCGGAGTTTGGTAGAAAACGCATCCAAGGTCAGAAGCGTCCGTGTGAATACGTGGTCTCGCTATGCGGATACTGATGTCTGCGTGTGTGTGTGTGTGTGTGTGTGTGTGTGTCGACCAGAGGGTCTTTGGAGCTCGATACTTCAGCCTGGGACCTTTACCCATAGAGGTGCTGTAGCAGGGCAGCCAGCGTGGACCTGTTGACCTTGGGAAGAGCCTGGATGAATATAGAGTACTTCTCCACTCTCCGTTTCTCGTCCACCTCATCTACACAGGAGGTCATTCGTCGAAGGGGGAGACCACAAAATATACAAAATATCAAAGGAGAAATAGCATTTCTGGTAACGCAGGCGCACAGTTATTCCTGAGGATCATCACTAAGTGTTATACAACAGTTAAATAGCATTATGATATACTGCGCGTGTATACGGAGGTCTGTCCCATCGGCATTCACTCATTTAAAGTGCCACGTGCCTCGGCCCACCTAGGGCCGATACCCAGTAGGGGTACATCTCCTTGGCCAGCAGGGCGTCCTCCGCCTGGGACAGGAACGTCTTCAAGGTGTCCGTGACGTCGTCCACCTGGTGCTCCTGGATGTGCAGCTTCACGCGGCGGGCGTCTTGCCTGAAGGCATCCAGGAGCCGGGCCACACGTCCAGGGTCCCCGCGGCCGCGATAGACCCCCTCGCGGCACAGCCCTGGAGGGGTGGAGACGGGAGGGAGAAAGGGAGGTTGTGGGACAGGGTGGGAGAGAATGAGGGGGAAAAAAAGCATGAAAACGGTGGTGCGTTGATGTTCCACAATGAACAGCGTTTGTGTTTGGAACATTAAAGATGCCCGCGTTTGCCAAGGCAACGACCTAGCGATGGGTCAGACATTCTGCCGCCCCAGTCAACGATGTAGTTGTCAAGAAACCAATCACAGTAGCCGGTGGAAGCTCCCGCCGGGTCACTTTCCGTGGGTTTGCGGTGCCCTGCATTCAGGGTGTCGGCGCGTGAAAGGTCAAGGGTCGGTGTGCGGAGCTTACCGTACTGGGTGACGAAGGCAATGCAGCTGTCCACGATGATGGGCACGCCGTTCTTAGTCAGCTGCTGGTTCCCCAACGCCCTGCCGTCCGTGCCGGCGGCCAGCTGGATCGCCGAGTGCCACAGCGCAAAGTCCGCTTTGTTGAAACCATGGATGTACACAGTTCTGTTCGGATGCAGGAAAGAGATAAACGGACAAAAAAAACCATTCGGTAAGGAAGGGAGGGGGCCAATAACACACAGAATTTCTTGGAACGTAGACTTCTATAAATGACAAGCCTACAATGAATATGTCAACTTGATAACGTAGCTTCAACAGACCAACCAACGGCCCCCGGGTGAACGTACCTTCCGCCCTCCACCAACAGCAGGACCTGGATCTGCTCTTCACCTTCTGTGTGAGTGGAAACAGCTGGGGAGGAGAACAACGACAGAAGGATGCGTGTGAGGAGCAATGTGTGGTCACAAAGCTCCAGTCGAGCGTAGCTGCAAATGCACTTAGAAGACAACTCGGCGCTGTCTGAGAGGGAGGGTGTCCATCCCAGGTCCAGGGAACATGTAAGTCCTGCGCGTCCCAGGCCGGTCTTCCCGGACTGCGGGAGAAACGGTGAGAATGAGACGGGAAAAGAGAGGGATGGAACAGAAAGCAATCGTGCCGGCTACTTTAAATGCCTCGAGGTACTGAAGTAAATAGGGTTTTCTTGTAGCTGTGTAGCCAGCATCAGCGTGTTCGTCTGGCCACTGTCGTGTTCACGTCCCGGCGTGGCGCCTCTCGGCAGGGGGGAACTGGGGCGTGAACACCGGGTGTTGTCAGACGTCAGCAGATACACCGCGGTGGCCTGGGCAGTTTCAAATCAGATCACAGTCCCAAAACAGTCAAAAACAGACGTTGCATTTCACAGCCAGGACTTCCTACACGCACAGCACTTTACAATGGAGCATCTTTCTTTCCATGCTTATTTGGTTTCCTTTGGTTGCCCAAAACTATGCCAAGTTTAAGTAATAGGGGACGAGGTCACGTCTAAGAGCTGTTCATAGCCGCGTCACATGGCGGAGTGCCTGGACACACTGCTCAGCCGTGGCATATTGGTAAAACATCACAAACCCCTTGAGATGCCTCTTATATACCAGTTACAGCGTAGTCAGGGCCGTGAAAAGGTATGTGATGTCATAAGTTTCCATGTACCACGGCTTTCAGCCAATCAGCATTCAGGATTTGAAACACCCGGTTGATAAGATATTGTACGCCCTATAAAGTCTAATAATTAACTAGTTTTAACTGTACTGGTACGTATGTTACTGTGAGCAATGCTATTATAAAACCTTCGAGTGAATTGTCTGGAAAGTCAAGAAACTGTCAATAATATTACTGTATGGAGGTAAATCTCTCAGATAATTAAAAAGCAACCGAAGGGGGAAAAACAACAACTTTACTGATTTAAGTCAACCGCTCTTTAACTCCCTGGTGGCAAATGTGCTGCTACTGTGTTTGGCGGAGTTTCAAGGGCAGGCGTGCAGCTCTGATTCCTCGGTAAAAGAACAGGAACCTAAGAGACTTGAGAAGGCTTTACCAATAAAGCAGCGTTATCAGGGAAACGCAAACATTTTATTTGTTATTTTTCGAAACAAACATCAAAATCCATCGACCAAACTCTGAGCTCCAGAAATGCTATTATGCTTTCAGTTTCTGGGGTTAAGAAGCTAACACCGCGGACTTGTCGGACGATAATTACCATTGGGATTTGGTTATAAAACCGTGTTATGCCTTGTCTCTAGCTTCAGAAAATATTATAAGCCAACAACAGCGCACATCATAGAAGAATCAGTCATATAAAAGCAACTGGAGAAAAAAAAAAACTCCTGCAAAAAGTTGGAAATTATTTTGCAAAAACTATTTTGCTGCATATTTTTACTGTTCAGACAAGCAGAGGCTGTTATCCAGAGCGACTTCCCGTTAGGCAATCCATCTTAGAATAGCTAGGTGGAACAACCACACAAGCCAGTAATAGTAAGTGGATTTTCCTCAACGCGGTGGCCATCTGCAAATTCAGTGATATAGAAACAAATATATTACAGGGGGGTGGATTATTTATGACACTGTAGAGAGAGCATGACAAAGAGGCAGAGTCACAGGTTTTGTTAGCAGTTTAGATTAGAGGGATTCTATCTGTAATGTCTGGTTCCCCCCTAAAAAAGCATGGCTTGCTCTAATCTGCTTTGGTCTACATTAGTTGTTTAGTTTGTTTCTTATTGGCCAGTGATCTTATCCGAGGATTAGTTTTGATTAGCTATTATTCTAATGGCACCGCGCCGTGTGAATGAGCAGAGCATATCTTTCAGACTGCTCCGGACCAGCTCTTATCTGAGATGTACAATTTTGGAATAATAATACGAGATATTATAAACTGCACCCCTGTAACCAATGCCGAATTGATGACGTGCTTATCTTGTTTTGAAACAATAGGGGATCCACAATGAGATAAGACAACTGTGACAGCTTAGCTTTAATCAGACAGTTCATCTTTCCTTCTCCGCCATGCCTCCGTCCTTGGTCCTGGCTGATTATAAGGGCCTTTTCTCAATTTGATTTGCTCAATTCTGGCTTCCTCTCTGAATTTTCTCGACTCCTTTAGGGAAAGGTCAAAGGTAACCAAAGGTGCGTTCTGAGGGAATGTGCACAGAAACTGTGCTCGCGTGAAATTAGACGCTCCTTTGCATGGGTGGATCCCAAAATAAATACGTTAAGGACTGAAAACGGAGTACATTCACTTGAGCAAGACATTTCAGAAAGATCTTTCATGGCATTTGTAGGATTTATGGACAGACAGAGATAGAGCAGAGAAAATCTCAACCGGTCAACCATCAGTTTCCAGGTCACAAAAGGGGGAAGATTAGAGGACTTACTTTTCTCCCAATTGAGAAAAAGGCCAAATTAGTCCAGATTTTGTCCGGTCCAGAAAACAAGCCAAAATCTTCTTAACAGCAAAGAACGATTCACAGGAGCATTTCTTTAACACTGAGAATGAGCTCACCCAAAACAGCAAACAAACCGGTGCCTCTCGAAACCAAACTTTTGATGTTTCTGTGGTACATTAAAGCAATTCTGGGGTTGTGTTGCCAATCAGTGCAAAGCCTGTAAGAATGGGGGTTCACTGAATTCCACAATGTCCCACCCCATAGGAAGGCACACTCGTAGCTCGGAGGCTTCCCGCCTGGCAACCAACAGGTTTCTGGAGCACCACGACCCCCTGCTCCCTAATCCCAGCCCAGGAAGAGGTAGGGGGGCGGGAACGCAGAGACGTCTCTGATTTGATTCGCGGTAGGCCTTAAACGGATTAAAGGGATGTATTGATTTTTTCCCTCTTTTTTTTTTGCGCCCGTAGACATCTTCCTGGCGCAATCGATTGAAAGGCTGCAAATCCAGTGTCCTGTCAACTCTGAGTGAACTCCTCCCCGACTAAGTCGACATAACCCTCCGGGCAACTCCATCGCGGGGAGAAGACGACGGACGATGGCTGAAGGGCCGCCACTTCCTGTAGGACGCCTCTCGACTATTGTGTGGTTTCACTATGGCAGGAGAGAATAAAGGGAGGCACCTGGGTTTTGGCGGGATGGTGCCACCCGAGTGTCTGATGATGTCTGGCCGTGTTCATTGGCGCGCTGAACTGCATACTGACGTCGGTGTTCTATACTCACTGAGCTCCTGTAGTTGTTTGAGCTGCATGGCCGCCTCTTGGCCTTTCTCCTCCCCGGAGCTGAAGTACAGGACAGAGCCTTCCAGGTTGAACCAGCCAACCCTCCAGTGGTAGAGGTCATGACCTTCCTTGAAGTAGAGGCGACCAATCAGCTCGCAGCCTCTCCTCAGCATGGCCTCTACGTTAAGTGGAACGAAACACTGGAGGAGACAGAAACCAAAACACAGAAACCAAAATAAACGTAAAGTCAAGTCACAGCAAAACAGAACAGAAACCAAACCCCTGACATAAGTGCAGCAAACTCCAAAGTCAAACCGTCCCTGATGTATTTCCCCTGCTGACTTAACTTCTAACAGCTTAACGCCGGTGCCCGAGTCGTTTCATACGCGGCCCAAACTGAAACAGCGACGCGTCTTGAGCCTGGGAGACACAGGCGGACGGACGCGCTTCCTTCTTCCACTGTCAGTCACAACGTTGGTCGGGATTAATCGATTTAGAATTAATTTAAAAAACTGCGAGTGAAAAAGAAGAACGGGTTGCTGCTACTGGCCATAGGAACGCCATGTCTTCTTGATGGTGTGTGGTGAGGCGCGGCAGTGGTGCTAAAGCCCATAAAAAAAAACACGCTGCTATAGATACAGATACACTCAGTTGTTAAAGGCACTAGTAAACAGTCGATGACACCTGTAAAATCCAAGGAACTGGTAAAGGGTTATAAAACTAAAAGATTCATTCAAAGAGTAACACACTAGCTGCATGCACACAAAAACACACACACACACACTTATCTCCACACACCTTGGCAATAGCCTGGAGCCAGTCCTGCTGAGTCTCTAGTGTCTTGGCTCCAAACAGCAGCACTTTGTCTGACTTTAGATACAGCTCCATGGTGAACATGACCCTGTGAGAACACCACACAGGGAGGTTATTTAAGCTGCCCGTGGCTGCTACTTTTCAGGCTGGGCTAGTGAGAAAATAAAAAGACCAAATTGTTTGTTAAAACATTTGCACACACACACATCTGACATGTGCAGTGACAACTAGACTGGCTATCCAGTTTTCAAACTGCTCATTTGCAATCCCTGGCACCAACAATTGTCCTCATTGAAAAAGAAAAGGAAAAAAATGAAAAGACAGGTTCCAACCTTTTATCACGAATCAAGATTCTAAGTGGAACATGAAACGGGTTCTCTTACGTGGACAGAACATTAGCAATTTCCTCCCAAGAGTGTTTTAACACCTGCATCCCCACAAAGAGAGACAGCTTAACACACAGAATGAGGTAACAACTGTTGTTTTAGAGAAGAACACCTCTGCTGTCTGAAGTCACAAAGCCACTATTAATTAAATGTCCTCTCCCTCCCTCCCTCCCTCCCTCCCTCTCCCTCTCTCTCTCCCTCTCACGCTCTCACACCTCTGACTTCAAAGGTAGAGGAGGTCGGAGCAGCATGTTCCTAAAGGTTTCGACATGGCAGCGGGTCGGGGGGGGGGTCACGGTAACACTGAGGCAGGTCGAGGGAACATGAGGGCACACAGGTGTTTCTGTCACCCCGCCGGCCCTCTGGCTGGTACACAAGTACCCGTTATAGTCCCAGAGGAGAGGGGGAGAAGGGGGAGGGATGAGGGAGACAGCTAGAACCACACGAGAGATGGAGATGGAAAAGGAAAGAGAGAGAGAGAGAGAAAGAGAGACAGACGAAAGGCAAGGAGACATGCTGCAGACTACTTGGTAAGGTGTGAAGAACACCTAATTATAAACTGAAACAACTGTCCTTAGACAACACGGTGGAGAAAAAAAAAAACCCGAAACTCCAACGTCCAAAACTCTTCCAACACCCACCCACCCGCTTCCTCCATGAGCCGCAGTCCTCCATCCAGCCACATACACACGCATATTTTCCACATAATCCAGAGGAAAAATTCAACATGGGCGCTCCCGGATAAAGCGGAGGGGGCAGGCGGAGATTTGCAGGTCCCACACCTGACAAAATTACCCGAGCGGAGAGTTTAATGTAAAATAACGCCCACACAGTGAGAGAGCAGAAGCAGGCAGCTCAGGGCCAGTTGCAGGGTGGGTATTCTACATCGGTTAATATGCATGAGAGAGAGAGAGAGAGAGAGAGAGAGAGTGTGTGGGTTTATTCTGCTTCTGTACTGTCTGGCTGCTGTCTGCTCTCCCACTGGAGGGAGAATACACCGTTCTACTAGTCCTGTACGTGTTTTAAAAACACAAAAAGAACACACACACGCCAACAATGTCCCCCCGACACACACATCCACGCAACTTCTTTGACACATGTATGTACAGTGCGTGTGTGTGTGTGTGTTTGTTTGTTTGTCTTGGCTTCAGAAAGTTTTCAGACCCCTTCACTAACCCCCACATTTATTTGTGTTGTAGGCATCTTTTATAAATGACGTTGTTGTTTTTTGTCGACACCCAAATCTACACACAATACCCCAAGACAAACAAAGGGAAAACACATTTGAAGAGACTTGCGCCAATTTATTGAGAAACAAAAAGACAGGTCTTCGTCCTTCCAAATCATGTCCAATCAAATTAATTTTCCACAGTTGTCAGGTTCTAGAGGCATGTCAAGGACCAAACAACACAGGAGGCCTCTGAAGGTGTCCTGTGGTATCTGGCACTAAGATTTTAGCAGCAGATCCTTTAAGTCCTGTAAGTTGTGAGGTGGGGCCTCCATGGATCGGATCTGTTTGTCCAGCACATCCCACAGATGCTCGAATGGATTGAGATCTGGGGAATTTGGAGGCCAAGTCAACTCCTTCCCATAATGCATTCTGGTGCCACGTGTTCTCCAGGTAAGTGACACACACGCACCCGGCCATCCACGTGATGTAAAAGGCAATTCATCAGACCAGGGCACCTTCTTCCATTGCTCCGTGGTCCAGTTCTGGTGCTCACGTGTCCATTGTAGGTGCTCTCGGCAGTGGACAGGGGTCATGCATGGGCACCCTGACTGGCCTGTGGCTAAGCGGCCCCATACGCAACAAACTGTGATGCACTGTGTGTTCTGACACCTTTCTGTCAGTACCGGCATTTACTTTTTCAGCAATTTGAGCTACAGTAGCTAGTCTGTTGGATCGGACCACACGGGCCAGCCTTCCCCACCACGTGCATCAGTGAGCCTTGGCCGCCCATGACCCTGTCACCGGTTCACCACTTTTCCTAAGTTGGACCACTTTTGATAGGTACTGACCTCTGCAGACCAGGAACATCCCATTAGGGCTGGAGTTTTGGAGATGCTCTGACCCAGTCGTCTAGCCATCACAATTTGGCCCTTGTCAAAGTCGCTCAGATCCTTACACTTGCCAATTATTCCTGCTTCTAACACATCAACTTTGAGGACAGAATGTTCACTCGCTGCCTAATATATCCCACCCACTGACAGGTGCCATGATAACGAGATTATCAGTGTTATTCACGTCACCTGTCAGTGGTCATAATGTTACGGCTGATAGCTGTATATATATATATATTTCTCATTATGGGGGTATTGAGTGTAGACAATATATATATATATATATATATATATATACATACATATTTACTAACTCAAGTCCATAACCCAACAGAATGAGGAGAAAGTGACAGGAACAGAATTCTTCCTGAAGGTACAGTATACACACACGCACGCACACACACACACACAAACCATCCCAATTTCCTAGACTCATACCTAAACACCCACACACATGCATACCCTGTCCTCTTGACACACACACACACACACACACACACAGGAAACGCACAACGACAGAGAAAGGGCTTGAGTGTGTGCAGGGCCCCACTGGGTCAAAGTACCGAGTGGAGCCAGATGTGTTGATGATGACATCATAAATAACATTACAAATCAGCGTATTGTTCCCCCTCCAGAACATCTGCTGCCTGGGAAATTAATGGACCCATTATCACACTGCCGTCTACAACAGACCGACACACAAACACACACACACACACACGCAATATGATGAAATGCAGAGTGAAGCTTATTATGTAAGTTCAGAAAGAAATCAGTAAGTACACTCTAATAACAGGTGTCAATGAGTAAGCAGGTCAGAGAGAGACAGAGAGAGAGAGAGAGAGAGAGAGACAGGTGTGAGAGTGACTGAGAAACAGACACAATGGGGGTGAGCAATTGAGAGAAAGTGAATGAGGGTTGAGTAAGACAGAGGAGAGTCAGGGGTGAGTAAGGCAGAGAGGGGTGAGGATTGAGTAAGACAGAGAGAGTGGGGCAAGTGGGGGTGAGTGAGGGGCGAGTGAGGGGTGAGTAAGGCAGAGAGGGGTGAGGATTGAGTAAGACAGAGAGAGTGGGGCAAGTGGGGGTGAGTGAGGGGTGAGTAAGACAGACAGAGAGAGGTGAGTGAGGGGTGAGTAAGACAGACAGAGAGTGGTGAGGGGTGAGTATGGCAGAGAGGGGTGAATGAGGGGTGAGTATAACAGAGAGAGATGGGCGAGTGAGGGGCGAGTAAGACAGAGAGGGGTGAGTGAGGGGTGAGTAAGGCAGAGAGGGGCGAGTGAGGGGTGAGTAAGGCAGAGAGGGGTGACTGAGGATTGAGTAAGACAGAGAGGGGCGAGTGGGGGGTGAGTGAGGGGTGAGTAAGACACAGAGGGGTGAGGTAATGGGTGAGTTCATACCCGGCTCCGGTCATCGTCTCGGTGTTGTTAACAGCCAGACTGACCACGTCAGCGATGTCCACTCGGCCGGTCGCAGTCGCTGTCCGCTCGCTCTCATAGTAGCTGAGAAAGCCCCCCTCCAAGGTACACCATCGCCGAGCCATGTCTGAAAGCACACACACACACACACTCCATTAACTGACCCCAGCCCGACCCTCTGAGTCAACGTCCGATGGAGCGCAGATACTCAGACGCAGCTCGGACGAGCACGCCCCCCTACCACCCCCCGCCCCCCCCTCCCGTCCCCGGCCGGGTCTGCACCGACGGAGATGATCTCTGAAAAGTTGTAAGGAACCAAATTGTCTTTCATGATTGTCTGACATGGAGGATTTGAATATTTAACAAGCATGAAGTTAATGAAAACACACCTCATTTTGGATTTCAAAGTCACCATCTGCTTTTTTGTTCCGCTGTCAACACACACACACACACACACACACAATTGTATTCCACTCTTAACTTTGTCTCATGAATATGGTAATTATTGATTTCTTTGCCAGTGTGTGATGCTTCTGAAGGTGCAGTTACAGTACCAACAGACAAACGACTGTCTTAGAAAGACAAAGAGATGTGATCGGCATAAATAAAAAGACAAGAGGTTCCCTCCCTAACCAATATGTCTTCATAGACCCCCTGGTTTGTTTCTTCCTGTTCTCTCTCTCTCTCTTTCCATCCCTCTCTCTTTTACACTTCACATTCCTGACTCCAGCGAAAAACAATATGGACAACATTCCACTGATAAATGACCAAAGCTACTGGCGTCAAATGGCCTTAGATGACAGTTAAAAAACACTAAAGAAGGAAAATGTGTCCCCATTCTACCCAGCCAACACTCCCGCTCCCCCTCCTACAACCATGCCCAATTACTTTCACCCCCAAAGTGTGCACCTAGTTGCCGTGGTGACAGTTGGTATTTAAAATCATTAACAATTATATCCACGCGCCCGGATGCCATAGTTGCTCCAGTCTTCATGACAATTAAATTACCACGCAGAGTTTACATCAGTGCAGAAATACACTGACCAGGTGCTAAATGTCCTCCCAAAATGCCGTGTCCGTCACCTCACCACAGAAAAAGGGTATTCGGTTTTGTTCTCCACTTTTATGATATCTGTTGGTCTATTTTCCACCTTTAACAATGTTTTACGTTTTAGACCATATAACAAAAGCCAGCATCCCTGTGGATTGGAACAATGGCATCCATGTAAAGATTGTAATTGCTAAAACAAAGATTATGGATTTTAAAGTTTTGCAAACACGGCTTATAATAATTCCCCAATAACGCTTCTAGGAGATGTTATGTCAGCGTAACCCAGCATAAACATGCACAGATGGCCAAAGAGCGTGTTCCTTCTGGCGCTTAAGGAATCCGGTACAGACTTCCTGGTTGAGCAAGCTAACTGATAAGAAACATAACACCATTGTAAATGCTTCAGAAGACATCAGTATTAGATATCATGAAATTTGGGAGAAAACGGGGCGAAAAGTTAACAATGTATGGCTTTTGCCACTGGCCGTTTTCACAGGGTATTAGCCAGTAATAGGCTTACTAGTGTCTAGTAACTTCCTAGGAATAGTCATAAGAATTGAGCAATTGCTAGCGAGACCTGAAACTATTTCATCTCATGGCACAAAAACATTAGTTTTTCTTTCATTCGTGAATGACATTGATTCAATAACTATAGGTGATGATAACTGACTTTCTCATCAATTGAAAAGACAAGAGAATCGTGGATACACCCACTCTTTTACTGCCCAAGCGGTTTTGATAAAGCCTAGATTATTACCCGCAAAGACAAACACAGATGCATACCTTTGCAAATCCCCCAGAAACAGTCGCAATATAACCGTAAACAGTTTTATTTTAGGCTTGCACTATAATGCAGATAGTGAAGGTTATAGCCAGCAAAGTCTTTGTCTATCCGGAACAAATCCTAATGCATACTTTGTTTTGACTGTGAGGAAATTCGATCACGGAACCTATAGCTTGCAGGCCTGCTTCTCTAACCACTACATTATTAAACAAGGTATGTTAGTCAGTCAGTCAGTCAGTGAGAGACATTCGCTCTTCTGAGCCAGCTCTGATCACTCAGTCCGGCAAAAAAAGATATAAACTGTGGCTAAACCCAAAACTTGAGAAAAATGCTGTCAGGTTGTATTCAGTCTCAAACTGTTAAGCTTGTGTTGGTGTGCATGAATTCAAAGATGCAGTTTGTGCAGAGTAAGAAGGAAAGTGTTTCTTACCCGGGAAACACAGATTAATCATCTTACGTAAGTCAGTCCTTCAGTCATAATTAGTTATCGGTGGGCATGTCAAATTGTACGATATTATCAGTTATAACACTTCTGAAACACCAGGGTGCCCGCTATATGGTGTGGGAGAAAGACATTAGTTTAAAACGAGCAAGAGAATACAAATTACGAATAGGAGGGGAGAAGATTCCAGAAACAGCATTATAAAGAAAGAAAGAAGAACTAAGAGGAAGAAAAATTAGGGAATATAGAAAGAAAGAAACCGAGAGACAGGGGGTGAAGCGGAGAGAGGGAATCGGAGAGGTGTAAGAAAAACAAAGAGAAACCGAGGCACCGCGATCTGAAACACACGTGGAAACCTCCGGAGCCAACGAACGGGACGAACTACCAGGGGTTGAAACCGCAGCCGAACCAGGGATGGGGACAGAAATACAGAGGAAGGAGAAAAACAGGCTTTCTTTCCGTTACGGAGGCCCTGGGGTGGGTGTGGGGGGGGGGGTCTTCTGACAGGAACTGACATCACCAAAATCCCGCTGACATCCTCACCACAGTCGCTTTTCAATAGTGAATATAATGTGCGCACACGCCTGCCTCTCTCCTTTTGTTTCTCGCCAGCGGGCTCCTTGGGGGCGGGGCGGCGTTGCGCTGCTTTAGCTCATGCACCATTCTACAGGGAACAATATCGGGCTGATTTACAATCAGGCAGCTGCATCCATTTCCAGCTGTTTTCCCCACACGCACACACACAGACACACAGAGACGCACAAAGGAAAACACGCAAACGCGCCCAAACACGCACACGCACGCACACACACACACACGATGGTCCCCGAGGCCCTGTAAAGCACTACAGGGGGGGGTCACCACCAACCTCCGGAGAAAGCTACCCCCCACAACTCCCCCGAAAAGAAAGAGGAAAAACAGCCTCCACCCGATGTTTGAATCAGACCAATTAGCTGAGGCACGGAAAGTGTTCCCCGTCCCTCACATCAGCGGTTTCCCAAAGAACCAGGACGAAAGTGGGACGAAAATAAGCGTTTTCAAGTCCCCAACGGTGTGAGTATTCGGGATGGGCAAACGGATCGGTCCAATCGGGTCATCGATAGATCAACTAAGCAACCAATTGGACATTAACGAACGGAGGCGGACAGGGAAGTGGTCGGAAGGAAAACACACCACCTAAATGAATGAGGTCCATGAACTCCTGCATGGACTGTTTTTAAGGTTCAACATCCTATGTGTGTTTGTAGGTTTGTGGATGTGTGCACTTTTTAATGCTAAAACCAAATGATGTCCATCACCAGATCCAAAATGAATGTCACCCTTTGCTCTCCACACTCAAACTGAGCTCTGTACACTGACTCATCCTCCCCCTCCCCTCATCTCACCGTCCACCTACCCTCATCCTCCCCCTCCTCTCATCCTCCCCCTCCCCTCATCATCCCACTCATCTCATCCTCCACCTCATCTCATCCTTCCCCTCATCCTCCACCTCCCCTCATCCTCTCCCTCATCCTTCACCTTCCCTCATCATCCCCCTCACCCTCTCCTCATCCTCCACCTTCCTTCATCATCCCCCTCCCCCTCCCCTCATCCTCCCCCCTCATCCTCCACCTCCCCTCATCCTCCCCCACTCTCCACTCTCAGTCTCACCCTCCTCCGTCAGACTAAAATATATTGAGATGAAGACGTCTGCTAGACAGCGTGTCAGTTGGGCTGAAAATGGAAATGGAGAAATCGAAGGGGTCTGAACGATCTGTCTGTGCTCGTGGGGAACATGCCGGAATCACACCATTCTTCATTACCACTGGAAGAGATGAAGAAGATAACACTATCCACCGACCAGCGCTAAGGTCAGATCAACAGGCCCGCGTCCACAATGACACGCATCACACTACAGTGGAGTGTACTTCTTTTGTCAAGGGCCAATGCCAGTATCTAGGCAATAGAGTGCCATTTAGGATACAGACCTAGAGAGTTTTTGCCTCACGACACGTTGATGCGGGAAAGCGGACATGCAGCATGACCTTCTGTGATTTGAGTAGGTGAGCCAAGTTAAATACATTAGAAATGACTGATTAAAAGTTATTTGGAACTTTAAAAAGTAGCCTATTAATAACGATTTAACATCAATGGCTTAAAGCGAACAATGCCTTCAACCTTCACTAAATCTAAGAACAAAGCCAACGGTTCTCTATGTTCATCTGAATCCAGAATGTTTTCAAAGTCCCTTTGAACGAAACAGACGTTGCAAATCAAAGGCGGATGTATGACATCTGAAATTATTTTCTGTTTAATTTCGACCATTGTAAATAAAGCGGTAGGAAATCCAATGTCACCTTTCCAGTGAGTAGAGAGACGCACTCAAGAGGAAAAGACAAACTAATCAGAAATTAGGGGCGTTGATTACCACCTGTCACTCACTCATTCAGGAAGTCACTTCTCTTTTCACTACCATCCTGACCACCTGAATGGGAGGAGGCCAATCCCTCACACAGCTGCTCATGGGGAGACAAACGCCTCAGGGGACTGGATTGGTTTTCTACCGGTACAATAATGAAATGACGAGGATGAAGGTTGTTACGCGTTGTGTCCGCACCGCGAGGGAAGTGGGCCCAAGGTTTTCACCCACAAACGTGACACAACGTGTTGAAAGACTTCATAACTTAATCGTAGCTTCTTTTAAAACTTATTTTTGGAAATATACGGAACTACCCATAATGCATTATTTTCAACAAAAGAGCCTGGATTCTGCTAGGCTAATGTTAGCCACTAGCCATGAACTGTGAATGAAATGTCATCTAGTCACAGCATGGGAAGGGACGCTATATGACTACAGGCTAAAGCTAGAAATACGACAGTCTTGTCCGTTACAGGTTAGATACAGTTAAAAAGTGTTAGTTGGCATTTTTGAACTTCTCTAGTTAAGAATGTACTACAGTGTCGCCCATAAACGAGAGCCAATCAGAGAAGAGAAAGTAGTTCTGACCGTTGAGGCAGTCAAGGTCAGGTACGGCTGCTATACGGTAGCATATGTGGCCGACCTTCAGCGGGATGGGCGAGCTGTTTGTGGAGACACAAGCCTTGTGTCAAAGACGGTCTGCTCCAAGACAGATAGCCAGGCCCTCTATGTACTGGAGACTGCACCAGGGACGTACTGTCGTGTGTAGAAAGATTAGAAACAGTTCATATACTCAGGCTGTAACATCTATTGTTTGACTGCCTTTGGGGCGTGTGGTGAAGCAGTCCCGGTAGGTGTTTTCAGGCTTTTCCTCTCACTGTCGTGTTCCAGCGGATTCACTTTGACAACGTGCAAATCAACTGAAGCACGCCGAATGCTAAGCTGTGTTGTACTTGGAGATACAATCTTCATTCTCCAATTGGGAGAAAACATTATGTCCCCCGAGGAGTTGCGGATGATTTGTTTGGGGAAAGAAATGATGATAGTATCGCCGTTTATCGTTTTGTTTAAAATTCTCTGTGCTTTGCCATACAGTATTTAACATGTAATGAGTAATGGAGCATTACTTTTATGCCTTTACAATCTGTAGCGTTACCAGACATCTAAAGAAGCGCCTTGCTTTGGGTAAGTCACTATTCTGCCAGTTGACCTTCACTTTATTTCTTTTTACCTTCAGTAGTCTCAGCTCTCTCTTTTCTGGTGATCTGCTGCTGGATGGTTTGTTTAAGTTGTATTCTGTGTGGTTCATTCATGTGCTATTTCGTCTTGAATTCTAGGGCATTTCAACACGTAGTTTTAAAGATATGAATTTACATTGTAGGTGATAGGCTGGCTGAGTCCTGTCTGTGATATCACATCCCTCAAAGACAAGCATCTGAAAGTGAATAGAGTCGCGTGATGTATGTATGAAATAACAAGGTACTTACAGAGCACTGTAGCCAATCGTTGGGCTGTATTGGCTTTTTTCCTGAAAGCTTCGGCCTTTAAACAGATAGTTCAAACTAATTTTGAAAATAGACCTCTCAAGTGCTAGAAAACATAATTCTCTGCTAGAAAAGGCCTGAATCTCTCCAATAAGTCAACATTCAAAAAAAATAAAAAATAAAAAAAGAGCTGTATAAGTTGAGCTAAATAGTTTGTATTAAAAGTTCACTGACTACATTACATAGAAATTAGGAAATGTTTTAAATGCCCTTTAAATATGTAAATTTCCACTATTGGGGTGTCATGATGAAGTAAAGGGTGGAACTGGCTGAGAGACCACTACAGACAGATACAGACCACTACAGACAGATACAGACCACTACAGACAGATACAGACCACTACAGACAGATACAGACTACTACAGACAGATACAGACCACTACAGACAGATACAGACCACTACAGACAGATACAGACCACTACAGACAGAAACAGACCACTACAGACAGATACAGACCACTACAGACAGATACAGACCACTACAGACAGATACAGACCACTACAGACAGGTAGGTAGAGACCACTAAAGACAGGTAGGTAGAGACCACTACAGACAGATGGTAGAAACCACTACAGACAGGTAGGTAGAGTCCACTACAGACAGGTAGGTAGAGTCCACTACAGACAGATGGTAGAAACCACTACAGACAGGTAGGTAGAGTCCACTACAGACAGGTAGGTAGAGTCCACTACATACAGATGGTAGAAACCACTACAGACAGGTTGGTAGAGACCACTACAGACAGGTAGGTAGAGTCCACTACAGACAGGTAGGTAGAGTCCACTACAGACAGATGGTAGAAACCACTACAGACAGGTTGGTAGAGACCACTACAGACAGGTAGGTAGAGTCCACTACAGACAGGTAGGTAGAGTCCACTATAGACAGATGGTAGAAACCACTACAGACAGGTTGGTAGAGACCACTACAGACAGGTAGGTAGAGTCCACTACAGACAGATGGTAGAAACCACTACAGACAGGTTGGTAGAGACCACTACAGACAGGTAGGTAGAGTCCACTACAGACAGATGGTAGAAACCACTACAGACAGGTTGGTAGAGACCACTACAGACAGGTAGGTAGAGACCACTACAGGCAGGTAGGTAGAGACCACTACAGGCAGGTGGTAGTGAGAACACCCACCACGGTTCACTCTCTCCCTCAGAGGGCCCCTCCCCTCTCCCAGCCACAGACCTGTTCGGTAGCAACCAGCAGAGAGCTTGACGGCAGGAAAGAGAGTTGGGAGGGTAGAGGAAAAGAAGAAGGGGGGGGGTGTGTTCCGCTCCCCAATCTCTCCGGAGGAAGGAGATCCAACCAGCTGGTCCCCGGTAGCAGATAAAGCTTCACATCACCCCCCCCCGCCCCCCCCCACCACCACCCCCAATACCTCTGCCCCAGGAGAGGAATCCAAACCTGGCTACGCCCCAGCTCCAGCTCCAGATGTTGGATAGGAACCACAGAGAAGGATGGGGAGGATAGCTCACACGCGCAGGAGGTGCGCCGGAGTTTTGTAAAAAAGAAAAAAAGAAAAAATAGCTTGATTAAAAGTTTTCCATGGCCTCGGCAGAGGAGGTACTAGGGAGATCTATTGGGGGTTTAAGGTAGTGTTATAACTACTGCCATCTACTGGCCAAGTGTGGCACTGCCATTGCCCCTCTGCAGCTCCATAAGATCAGGTGATAATTCCAGGACATGTCTTCTGTTCCCGGGACCTCAAGTGCACGAACACCGGGTGTCACTGCGTCTGATCTGTTCTCACTCACAAGAGGAAAGCCAGCAAAAAGTGCATTTTATTGACTCCATGACACTGACTGACTGTCAGTTTTTGACTGAACGGCATGACACCGGTTGACTGATAGCCACTGTTTCCGCCAACCGCACCTTTCACCAACTGCCCACTGGAGGTGCTGACTAAACGGTTGATTGATTAGCATATTGCGGGTCAGTGTTACGCCGACCAACTCACCGTCTCTGCCTCTCCGATCCAGGGTGACCTTGGCTGGGCCGGCGGAGCAGTAGAGGAAGCCGTCCATGAAGGACGGAGCGTCAGACGGGGAAGCGGCCTCCGAGGAACTCTCCAGCTTGGGAAAATCTGAACGGACACAGAGAGAGACTGTCACACAACTTTGAAATTCGGAAGAGAGAGTCTGTTGAAGGAGGGGGGATAAAAACAGACCTACAGGAAGACTGTAGGCCCATGAGCAACATCACGTCATTCATCACTACCAAACACCGTTAACATACAGCACACCCTGGAAGACACTGTCATCTTCATCATCATCATCATCATCATCATCACTACCAAACACCGTTAACATACAGCACACCCTGGAAGACACTGTATCATCTTCATCATCATCATCATCACTACCAAACACCGTTAACATACAGCACACCCTGGAAGACAGTGAATCATCATCATCACTACCAAACACTGTTAACATACAGCACACCCTGGAAGACACTGAATCATCATCATCATCACTACCAAACACCGTTAACATACAGCACACCCTGGAAGACAGTGAATCATCATCATCACTACCAAACACTGTTAACATACAGCACACCCTGGAAGACACTGAATCATCATCATCATCACTACCAAACACCGTTAACATACAGCACACCCAGGAAGACACCGAATCGTCTTCGTCCTCATCATCATCCTTACACACCCTTCCCACACAGACTGCTGCTGTTTGGATCAGCATCCTCAGCATCCACCATTGAAGTGATGTATGACTGAATCCCGGTGGTGTAACGTCACATGTAGGTCTGGTGGATGAAACCATGTGGTGGGACACGGAACCAAAACGACAAAGAAACTCACCAATCGTTTATTTGTTGGTTTTAATCCCCCCAGAAGTATTTCCGTGCCTCTGTATTTTTCTGTTTGTTTTGGCGGGGCCTCATTGTGCCATCGACGTACAGTGTTTTTCAGATCCCCTTAGGAGAGTTCTGATGGCCCTAATCCCATCTGTGCCTCTACTCAAATATCTACCTTTTTATTTATTTCATTATTTATTTGTTGATACAGACACACACATTCATCTATTCATTTATTTCTTCCTGTCGCGCCGCCATATACTCCCAAGGTTATTGGCACAAGGTGTTTTGTGAAAGTTTCACGGCAGAGAGAAAACTATTGAGTCTCTTGAAAAATGACAGAAATCCTCAGAGTGAAATGAGAGAAATCCTCTTTATCCAGCATGACACACCGTTTTTGTCTTCTCTTCCCTCACCCCATTTTCATCTGTATCCTTTCATTTCATCACCTACCTCACTCAGTCTCTATCTCTCTTCTGTCTCTCTCTTTCTCCACCTATCTGTTAATCCCTCTCTCTTTTCTCTGACTCCCTCTCATGTCTCTTAAGAGCTTCCCGTGTACATCTTCATCATTCTCATATTCAATTAGCTCCGATGCTTGGTTTTTATTTTCTGCTGGATCCCTGGCTTTACCTCCGTAGATTATTTCCATTGTTCACACTTACATTCTTTGCCAATAAAACAAGGCTCAGAAGGTCATGCACATCGGGAGGACACGTGTTCTAATCTTGGACTCTCCCGCACCTGCAGCGGAATTGTCATGCCAACACAAGGCCGTAACCGCAAATTCATATCGAAGGAGGGAGAAAATTGTCTAAAACGTGAGTGTATAAAAAGGCGACGCAAAATACGACACTCCGATTGTCCGTGGTCTTGTTCTCCATTCAGAGAGTCTGTTTGCTAGCTACTGATGTGAATCTTACACAGGCGGTTCTCAGCCTGAGCTTCCAATTATGTTCAGACCAAAGCCCTGGGGGACTGGTAGCCAACAAGGTTTTGGCAGGTTAACCAAGAAAAAAACATGACTAGAAGCTAACGCCAAGCTTAGTTACAGTAAATGTATTCTGTTTGCTGGATGTGAATGCAGCCACACCAAAAGACATGGCTATTAAAGGAGAGCCGTCGTGTTAGACTGTGTGTCCGGCCCTTTAAACAGCCCCCAGCGGACCCCTCGTCACTCTGTAAAGCGCAGGCTCGACGGCTCAGTCCCGCTGCTTGTGGCGGGCTACAGCCCATCCCTCGGCAGTGCTGATTGGCTAACTCCCCAGTGGGGGTGGCGACATGACAGAGTGCTCAATTAGCTGCGGGGATGGTCTGCGCCGTAACGGTCGAGTGTCGGCCCCAAACCACAATGGACTGTTTGTGACACCGGCCTTCGGAACGGAACGCTGTGACAACACACACACACGCACGCGCACGCACACGCACACCACTTGGCCTTGTTGAAAGTATGGATCGACAACTTCCAGGAGGGCTTAAATGCACAAGGGGAATCACTGAGTCTAAACACAGCTTTGTAGACACAAACACCTACACCTGCATCTCCACACACACACACACACACACTTCCATACAGTAGGTGTCCCAGTACCAGCATGCCCCTTCTGGTAACGGCCTACTGTGACCCAATGGTGACCCCGTAATGAACTGACAGGGTCACCCAGGTATGTGTGTTTGTGTGCGCGTGTGTGTGACTACAACACTGACAAACAGCCCAGCACTTCCTCCCTGTCGCTAATGACAGGGTGGGCTAGGTTGCGAAGGTGGGGGGGGGGGGGGGGGGGGAGCAAGAGCCACTGTTGTCGCATCATTGTTTACTTCCCACAGAAAGCAGGATGAATTTTTAATGGGGCTGCAGGTATGAGGCGCCAGGTACAGTGGCGGGATGACAAAAATAAACCCAGAGTTTCCCGCAGTGGTTTTTCCTCTTAAAGACCAAGGGAATGGATGTGAGGGGAAGGAGCCACTGATGTTCATGGGACCTCTATTTCTTTTAAAAGCCTAACACGATGTTCCCTACCAGGGAAATAAATAGCATGTGAGAAATGAGTTTTAAAAGGCGTGTCCACCGCAGAGCCATCAGCGGGGTTTGAGGTCATAGTGTCCTCCGGAGTTGGGACCCTCCATAAAGACGTGGACATCAAAGAAAGAAACAAATTCTTAATTCCCCCCCAAAAAAACTTGTGTGCCAATGTTGGCACCCCTGCATTTAGTCATTTGTGCTCCCTCCCAATGCCAAGATGAAAGCATTGAGTCTTCTTCTACACTGTTTGATGAGGTGGGAAAACACAGCAGGGGATCTGAGACCATTCATCCACGCGGAATCTCCCAAGATACTTGAAAGTCCTTGGTCCTTTGGATCATCGTCCAAAGCCCATCCAGTTTTAGGCCTCCTAGGTAGAGACGGACTGATTTTAGTCTAAAATCTCCTGGCGCTTGACAGTCCATGTTGCCATGTATCCTATCAAGGTTCCCAGGCTCTTATGAAGAAAAATATCCCTGCATCATCACAGATCCACCACCAGAATAGGTAGTAGTGTAAATTATACAGTAGGGAGTAGATTATTTCACAGTAGGTAGTAGATTAGGGAGTAGATTATTTCACAGTAGTGGTTAGATTAGGGAGTAGATTATTTCACAGTAGTGGTTAGATTAGGGAGTAGATTATTTCACAGTAGTGGTTAGATTAGGGAGTAGATTATTTCACAGTGGTGGTTAGATTAGGGAGTAGATTATTTCACAGTGGTGGTTAGATTAGGGAGTAGATTATTTCACAGTAGTGGTTAGATTAGGGAGTAGATTATTTCACAGTAGGGAGTAGATTAGGGAGTAGATTATTTCACAGTAGTGGTTAGATTAGGGAGTAGATTATTTCACAGTAGTGGTTAGATTAGGGAGTAGATTATTTCACAGTAGTGGTTAGATTAGGGAGTAGATTATTTCACAGTAGTGGTTAGATTAGGGAGTAGATTATTTCACAGTAGTGGTTAGATTAGGGAGTAGATTATTTCACAGTGGTGGTTAGATTAGGGAGTAGATTATTTCACAGTAGTGGTTAGATTAGGGAGTAGATTATTTCACAGTAGTGGTTAGATTAGGGAGTAGATTATTTCACAGTAGGGAGTAGATTAGGGAGTAGATTATTTCACAGTAGTGGTTAGATTAGGGAGTAGATTATTTCACAGTAGTGGTTAGATTAGGGAGTAGATTATTTCACAGTAGGGAGTAGATTAGAGTGTAGGGAGTAGATTATTTCTCAGTGGGGAGTAGATTAGGGCGTAGATTATTTCACAGTAGTGGTTAGATTAGGGAGTAGATTATTTCACAGTAGGGAGTAGATAAGAGTGTAGGGAGTAGATTATTTCTCTGTGGGGAGTAGATTAGGGAGTAGATTATTTCACAGTAGGGAGTAGATTAGAGTGTAGGGAGTAGATTATTTCTCTGTGGGGAGTAGATTAGGGAGTAGATTATTTCACAGTAGGGAGTAGATTAGAGTGTAGGGAGTAGATTATTTCTCTGTGGGGAGTAGATTAGGGAGTAGATTATTTCACAGTAGGGTGTAGATTTGAGATTAGGGATTAGATCATTTTTCAGTAGGGGGTAGATTAGGTAGTAGGGAGTAAATTAGGGAGGAGGAAGGAGATTCTTTCACAGTAGGGAGTAGATTAGGAGGGAGGAAGAAGATAATTTCAAAATAAGGAGAAAACTGTTTTCAGCATGACCACCCTTATTTTTACGCCAGACCTACCTCAGGTGTTTGTGGCATAAAAGCATTCTCAGCTGAACATTGAACCCGCTTTTGATCAGTCATCCAATTAACTTTAGCAGCTGACATGACATGTCTGGATGAGACCAGAGGTTTACAACCTTTTGTCGTATTTCATTTGTGAGATCTCTGACCCTCCCAACGTTGATAATAAGGGAGTTTGCGTCACCTCATATTTATACCCCAGTGAAACCCCAGAGGATGTCATGGATGACCCCATAAGAATTCCTGATGACTCAGATTTAGTTGAGAATATCCAGCGTGACAATTAAAGAGACATGTTTTTGAGAAATGAAAAATGTGTTGCCTGAAATACAACTTTGATTTTGAGTGCAAAAACATATTTACCAAGGGTGCCAATTGTTTTCAAGGGCAAAGTCTTTTTGACTTGACTTGGTATAGGTAGCCCTGTGGACTAATGTTTTTTGGTTTAAAATGCATCTGGACGCAGTATCAGCTCTACTGTTTTATGTGGGTGTCAGTTCCTGATCCTTGAAGAACATCATCTGATGAAAAGCCAGTCAGGAGAGGGAAGGATGGAGCCTTGCTGAGGCGGAGGGATTCTAGTGATCGTGCCTGGTTAATGCGTAGAACTTGGTGTGGTGAGCTTTCAAGCGCACATCAGTTACTCTGAGTTAGGCTTATATTACAATATATTCTTTCAAGGGGAGTCAATTCTGATGTTCCCACAACGATAGCTGAGCTAGACGTATGTGTGTGTGTTCGTGTGTGTGTGTGTGTGTGTATATGTGTTCATTTGAGTGTTTGTGTGTGTGTCTCACCCAAGTCTTCCAGCAGCAGCACGCTTTCAAGTAACGGCTGCGTCACCATAGCGACCAGGTGACAATTAGGACTCCCCGGCGGTCTATAGGAGCCTGGCCAGCATGCACTGACGCATGGCATGCATTACGCAAATCTTAGTCCCCGGGAAAGCAGTTCCTGCCTTGGACTGGAGCGCCCTTCTCGCTCCCCCACCTGATTCTTGCTTGTCGCTACACACCGCGTGGAACCGACGCAGCGCAGCATGCGCCTCACGGGGGAATCATGACAGCGCGACACACGTGTAGCTTGCCTCCCACTACACTATGCCGAGGGAATTACTCCCGCACTGGAAACTCAGGGGAGGCACGGCGGGGGGAGGACGTGGCGGAGTGGGGATTTTCTTGTTTTCTAACTCCTTTCATAAGCTGTTTCTCTTTCTTCCATGCAGCCTTCGGTCTCTATTCAGACGAGGGCGATGCGAAAAAATAACATCTCCCGCTCTACTATGACGGGGAAGCTGGCTTGAGTTAGGTTTAAACATGATTGGCTTGTGAAGTACAAAACACAACACCACAGTTGTGTGCGGGGGGGGGGGGGGGGGGGCGAGGGAGGGAGGAAGTGGACGAGCCTTGTCTGGTCGCTCATAAAACACCCCGCGCAGAGCGCCCGATTTTTAAAGAGCCTTTTCACAGATCTATCTGGGAGAGACAGACTTGGCAGGCCTGAATAGGAAATAAATTAGCTGTTATTGTTCCGTTGTGGAGGAGTGCGGCCGCACACAGGCCTGTCCACTGTGTGGCTGAAATGCTGCCGGGGTAACAATGTGCTTTGTATGTTAACTTAAAAGCGCCTTTTGTGGGACAGCGGCTGACGGACAACGGGACAAACAGTCAGAGGCTGATGGACGACACAAACGCTCGCCGCGCCCCCCCCCCCACACACACCCCGCGCACACACGTCGGCATGGCAGCGAACACAGGCGGCGTGCTACCTGAGAGCTTGTTGTGGTGCAGGAACTCCATCTGTATTCTCTGGCCTGCCCTCTGGGCCAGGAGGTAGGGGGTGGAGCAAACGGGGTCCCCCGTGGCACACATCACGTCAGCTCCGCTGTACACCAGCGCCATGGTCTCCATCACGTCGGGCAAGACCACCGCAGCACACAGAGCCTGTGGAGGGGGGATGGGGTGGGGGGGGGGGGGGGTTTGGGGTTGTAAAAAAAGAAGAGGCCACCCACAGCGGGCAGGTTTGTGTGTGGTCACTGCACAGCAGGGGAGGTGAGAGGCATACGCTTCCTCTCCTGTTATCATTCGTCAGTTGCAAGAGTGACCGGGGGAAATAAGACAGATACTTCTTATTGTGAGCACGCCGTCCTTATTTGTCAAATAATTGGAAACACTTCGAATTCCTTGTCGGAATTTAAGGCAGAGGAACATTTTATTCAGAGCAATATCGTTTTTGCTTTTGAGAATAGCTGGCGAATGCTTACTCATTTGTAACAAGCAACTGTGCTAGGCTAATGTTATGCTACACCTCAGCGTTATTCAAAATGCACGCTGAGACATAAAAATGGTACCTATCAGTTTGTCTATCTTTGGGCAAAATTCGGTTGTATCCCTTTAATGTTGATTCTATTATCCTAAAAAAAAATGTTCATCACAGTGTACAAGCTTGGGCAACATTTACAATGGATCTCCTGTCAACTAATTCATTTTAATTTCAGGGAGAAATAAGTAGAGAGAAAGTGAAAGAAATGCATCATGTGGCGAAATGGGCAATCAATTTCGATAAAACACACACTTCGCCCACAAATACAAAACAAAAATATACACAAATTCCCCAACAACACAGGGAAAAGAGATGAAAAACAATCTGGAGAGACACTGCCCTTTAGAGAGTACACAGAGAAAGAGTTTCACACTTGGGTAAAAAAGCATGCGCTGTTTGAAATGAGCTGTGAAATCCCCTTAATCCATTTGAAGGGTTGTTGAGAGAAGCACTTTGGAACTGAAGGCAGGGTCCAGGGAAAGAATGCTATCCAACCAATTAAAATGAGATCTCTCTTTCTGTCTCTGTCTCTGTATCTCTGAGTCGATAAACACAGTAGTGTTCTCCCCCTAAACCAAAGATGAGAGTCAGAGGTGTGTAGTGGTGATAGTGTAATTTTGCCTAGCGTTACTTTCATCTGAAAACAAGGAGCCAGCGCGTTTTATCGATCTGCCAAAAACAAGCTAGATCTGTCTGAAAGTCAGGCCCAGAACGCCTTGAATACACACCAATAATGTACAAACACATGCCCAGACACGCCCACCCACCCACGCGCACACAGACACATACACACACACAAGACGCAGACAAACACAGAACAGAACAGTGATGGAATTTAACACAAATAAACAATCAAACAAATAATAATATTTTTCCAAGGCAGTGTTCAGCCAATCAGATCATGGAAGCTTCACCCAATGTAGTGCAGTGCATCATCCTGTGTTTCAGTTGTAGACTTCATCCACTAATGAATTTCAGTTGTAAACTTCATCCACTAATGTGTTTCAGTTGTAGACTTCATCCACTAATGTATTTCAGTTTTAAACTTCATCCTCTAATGTATTTCAGCTCTACATTTTATCCTCTAATGTATTTCAGCTGTACATTTTATCCTCTAATGTATTTCAGCTGTACATTTTATCCTCTAATGTATTTCAGCTGTACATTTTATCGTCTAATGTATTTCAGTTACATACTTCCTCCTCTAATGTATTTCAGTTACATACTTCCTCCTCTAATGTATTTCAGTTACATACTTTCTCCTCTAATGTATTTCAGTTGCATACTTCCTCCTCTAATGTATTTCAGTTACATACTTCCTCCTCTAATGTATTTCAGTTGTAAACTTCATCCTCTAATGTGTTTCAGTTGTAGACTTCATCCACTAATGTATTTCAGTTTTAAACTTCATCCTCTAATGTATTTCAGCTCTACATTTTATCCTCTAATGTATTTCAGCTGTACATGTTATCCTCTAATGTATTTCAGCTGTACATTTTATCCTCTAATGTATTTCAGCTGTACATTTTATCGTCTAATGTATTTCAGTTACATACTTCCTCCTCTAATGTATTTCAGTTACATACTTCCTCCTCTAATGTATTTCAGTTACATACTTTCTCCTCTAATGTATTTCAGTTGCATACTTCCTCCTCTAATGTATTTCAGTTACATACTTCCTCCTCTAATGTATTTCAGTTACATACTTCCTCCTCTAATGTGTTTCAGTTGTAAACTTCATCCTCTAATGTATATCAGCTTGTGGAGATACTAGATACTATCATCTCTAGGTCACAGGGCAGGTGGATGCCTTGTGGAGATCTCTGTGATCCTAGATACTATCATCTCTAGGTCACAGGGCAGGTGGAGACCTTGTGGAGATCTCTGTGATCCTAGATATTATCATCTCTAGGTCACAGGGCAGGTGGAGACCTTGTGGAGACCTCTGTGATCCTAGATACTATCATCTCTAGGTCACAGGGCAGGTGGAGACCTTGTGGAGACCTCTGTGATCCTAGATACAAATGGTAATCCCTGAGGTAGTTTCCGCACATCAGAGAGGAAGCAACAGGGAAAATAGAGACTATTATCTGGTGAACCTGTGGAAAGCCTGTGGCTGTGAGCACCAACACACAGCACTCTATGGCTAGTCATGTTCAACATATGACTGCTATCTGACACTCTGATCTCTTTTAAAGCTGTGTTGAGCCCTTTTATACAGAGAGGCCGAGGGACAGAGAGGTGAAAAGAGAGTCAGGGGGCGAAAGAGAAAGAGAGAGAGGGAGGATGGGAGAGAGATGGAGAGAGATGGAGGGTGGGAGAGAGATGGAGAGAGATGGAGATAGATGGAGAGAGATGGAGGGTGGGAGAGAGATGGAGAGAGATGGAGGGTGGGAGAGAGATGGAGAGAGATGGAGGGTGGGAGAGAGAGGGAGGGTGGGAGAGAGATGGAGGGTGGGAGAGAGATGGAGAGAGATGGAGGGTGGGAGAGAGATGGAGAGAGATGGAGGGTGGGAGAGAGATGGAGAGAGATGGAGGGTGGGAGAGAGCCAACACCTCCAGCCATCTCCCCTTCCTTTCATCCATGTCTCCCTAGAAAAGCTTAGCATTTCCCTCCACGTCCTTCATTCTCATCTCTCTTCACACCCGAGAAGCTTTCTGTCCTTCCACGCTATTCAAACAGATTCACAGTTCTTTAAAGCAGCCAGGCTAACACACACGCACACACGCACGCACAGTAAAGCCGTGAGAGAACCTACTAAAGCACTTCAGTTGTGGATCCTAATCCATTTTTCCACTTAGCAAGTAGGCTATCGCTGGTTCTCTTCTTCTCCCAATACAACTCCCAACCTTGCTCGCTCTCTCACCTTTTTGGCAAGATGGGGCAAAACAGTAAGCGAGTCTGACCTTCATAAATGCCGACGTGTTAAATCAGCCTCTTAGGGGCTCAGTAGTGACACGCCTCAGGTCCGAAGGCTCAGCCAATGTTCCTCACATTCCACAGCATGGAAGTATGAACGGAGACGAACCCTCAACTAGAATGGCAGAAACTCACATAAACTTGTTTCGGGCCTATTCAGGCCTGTTTAAACGGATCGCAACCGGTTCACACCGGTTCATGCTTGCTCGGACCGGCTTTAACCGGTTTGCTCGGTACCTGGTTGAGCTCCTCCTGGCTGCGAAGGCCCTCCAGAACCCTGCAGTACTTCCTCTCCCTGTACTTCCTGCGATGGAACGTGGCCCTCTGCTCGGGCGTCGCCCCCATGTGAATCTCCTCGTCCAGCGGCAGGCTGGCAGCCCAGAAGCTGTTGGCGTTCTTATTGCCCACTTCCAGAAAGAGCTACGGGATGCAGGGGGTGCAGAGGTCAAATGTGCAAACAGCAAAACAATGTCACGCGCGCCCTCGGTTAAATTCAAAACATTGTTCTGAAAGACTTATTTAGTATCAACTAAGTTTTTGAGGATTTTCTTCTCCAACAATGGCCTGCCACAGACTTCCTAGAGTATGGATAATACAGAATTGAAGACAAACTAAATAATGACCGTTGTGATAAAGCAATACAGGTGTTCAGAATCCTTTGGCCTCTGAAACTTTTATAGGAAGCAAGGTTGACACGTTGCTTGTGATCTGGATCAAACGTCTGCCCACCTCCACCAGCTCGTTGCTCCAGATACTGCTGTCTAACTTCAGGCTCCGCACTTTGGAAAGGTTTGGGCCCAGGAACCGATGTTGACCTGAGGGTAGGCACACACACACACACACACACACGCTGTTTAGAAACAAACCGGCACACCACAGACATCATAAAGGCATAGCTGGGAGCCTTCTTCTGCTCAGACACCCTCTATTTGAAGAATTATTTACACCGTTGAAAACAGCTAATTGGAAATAAAAAAGAAAGACGAGAAATGGAGGAGAGGAGAGGGCCATTAATTGCTAATGATTCATGAGTAATTAATTGTGTTTGTTGGTCTGTCTGTTTATTTGGGTGAACTGGAGGGTTTGGGTTGTTTATGCGTTAAGATGGTTGGATGAATAAAACATAATAGAGGAGAAGGGATTTATTTGAACATGTGAATGTGAATACGGTTACTGTGCTCACTGTATTAGTGCTCTTTGCAACCGATAGCATTACTGTCAGTGAATGGAGCAGACGAGGTGCTGACCAAAGGGGGGGTTGCACAGATACACATGAGAAGGGCCTCGATTACGGCCTGAGGAGGGACGGGGGGGGGTATAAAGTGGTCTAAAGCGTTTTTACACCACAATAGTTTGATATAGACGCAGAGGAAACTCCCCTAATGTGTATCGGAGGGGAATGAGCGGCGATGTCTGGTTCTGATTGTCCTTGCGTCTCTGGGAACAGAAAAAAATAAATAAATGCTGCTACTATTGGAACAATTCCACCCAATCACTTGCTAAATGAGGCACGCCATGTTAGTCACCGGGTAAACAACACTGTCAGGGGGGTTTATACCGCTTCCAGGTCAGCGATCTGGCCAGTGCGTCCGGGGTTTCGCCTCAGAGCGCGGCGGGCGTCTCTTGTCGCGATCTGGATTGAAAATCGTGTTCTGCACATTATGTACATCTCATTTGAACGACACTGATGTCACGAAAGAATTGTGGTGGTGTCATCCGGGCCCGTAAAGGGTGACAGACGACAGACAGACAGATCACTAGATAGTGATGTAGAGGCAGGGAGGCACACAGACATGGTGTGGGGGTTGTGTTAGAGATGGAAGGAGATACTCTAATTCTCCTGGGATAAAAGCTGCTAAATTACCATCTAGTTATTATTGTGGTCATTAATGGACTGCTGTTGAATAGAAGCCCTCTGATGTTTTTTCACAGGTGATTAGTAAGAATCAAAAGTGTGTGTGTGTGTGTGTGTGTGTGTGGGGGGGGGGGGGGGGCGTGCGTGCGCATGTGTACAACCGGCTTCTTTAGAAGTCTAGACCTCGCCCAGTTGCCAAGTGTCCAATTAAAAACTTCTAAAAATACTTCTGTAATGAGACGGAGGACACCTATATCAGCCTCATCACTCGGGTGGCCTTTCGCAGAAGCACCCTCCCTCCTCTACCTCAGTCTGAACAGAAGGACGAAGAACGGGGGGGGGGGGGGGCAGGCCCCTTGCATACGAGATCGCCACGGCTGTCAGGTTGTTCCATTTAAAAAGGTTCATTACAATCACAAGGCCTGAGAAGAGGCAGGACGACGACTCGAGAGTGTGTGTCATCCGGGTGGGCGATCGTGACTGAGGGGCGGAGGGAATGGCAGGGTGGGGGGTATGGGGGGTCGGGGGGAGAACAACGGAAAGAGGATGGACACTTGTCAAGTCGTGTTCAGGTCAGACACACCGGAAAATGGGGGGAAATGGGTTTATAGCAGGGCTACTGACGGTTTGACTACCTGATTTCATTTGTTCAATCGGTTTGACTACCTGATTTCATTTGTTCAATCATTAAAAAAAAACTGAGCCTACATAAGATAGCACTAGACATAACAGAGCCTACATAAGACAGCACTAGACATAACAAAGCCTACATAAGATAGCACTAGACATAACAGAGCCTACATAAGACAGCACTAGACATAACAAAGCCTACATAAGACAGCACTAGACATAACAGAGCCTACATAAGACAGCACTGGACATAACAGAGCCTACATAAGACAGCACTAGACATAAAAAAGCCTACATATGACAGCACTAGACATAACAGAGCCTACATAAGAGAGCACTAGACATAACAGAGCCTACATAAGACAGCACTAGACATAAAAAAGCCTACATAAGACAGCACTAGACATAACAGAGCCTACATAAGAGAGCACTAGACATAACAGAGCCTACATAAGACAGCACTAGACATAAAAACGCCTACATAAGACAGCACTAGACATAACAGAGCCTACATAAGAGAGCACTAGACATAACAGAGCCTACATAAGACAGCACTAGACATAAAAAAGCCTACGTAAGACAGCACTAGACATAACAGTCCTCCACACAAAACAGAAGGCTTCAGAGAAAGAGGAGGGGCGTGGGGGAGGGAGAGGGTGAGAGACATTCTTTGATGACATCATTCTGGACACACCAAATCCTAAGAGGAAGACAAGGAGAAATCACAGCCATAACAGGCCACAACATGACATCAGAGCAGACACTAACAGGGTGCCGGTTAAAATTAAAATTCACCCATCCCATCAACAGTCTGGTCTCTGTCGGTCTCCCCCCTTTCATTCTCCGTTCGAATTACGAGAAGAAAGACAATCTGGAATGATTTAATCATTAGTCTTCTCATTAGCACTTCCTCTTCCTCCAGTTCTATCATCCCCTTCTATTGGCTGTGACACCCTAAACATAATAAAAAGTATTTGTGCCATTGATATTCAGAACCAGGCTGGGTAATACAAGGCAACTGGTCAGTGGGATGGCCTACTCATCTCGCCGTCGCCCGACGCTACAGGTCTTCCAAAGTGCGCGTGTGTGTCGACAAAATGTAATGTTAAACACTTGTGTAAATTAAATAATATAAGGGCCATTTTAAAAAGCTGTGGCGGAAAATAAGAGGAATACCAAGTACGCGGGCTCTGAAGACAGGTGACGCCTTGAAAGACACCCTGACTTGAGAGGGATCTGACAACAGACTGGAAGTGTGTGCGTGTGTGTGTGTGTGTGTGTTGGGGGGGGGTTATATTAAAGATAGTTTATCTAGGGTAAAGTCACCAAGACTCCCTTTTGATAATCGACGACCCCCATGTACCGGGGGTATCTGTCCAACCCATCGGAGTGGCATGTACACCGGCCTCTGAAACCATATTTACCATATTAGGGTGAAGCTCAGCCGTTACGGCGCGTGACCTAATCTCTGTTTTCATTTACTATAATCCACCTAACTAGCCAGAGGGTTTAAGGCTCAGCACAGATTTAGGATGCATGCGCACACACGCACACACGCACACACGCGCACATACACACACACCCGCACACACACACGCACGCACACACACACACACCATATATAGTGCCTTAAGACCTGAGATATTATCTTAATAGTCCCTGAGGGTTACAGTCAGGCTTCTTCTCTCCCTCTCTTATCTCTATTTTCTCTTTCTATGTCTCACGCCCTCTCCACTATCTCTTCTTCTAAATGTTTCCACATCCCCCCCCCCTCCACTCCCCCCCCCCCTCGTATTCTTTCCTCCAGCAGTGACGGTTTCACCATCTGTTCACCCCCCTGTTCCTTTGGGAAAGTGAGTCAGGAAGTCAAGCTCCATCTTCGTGTTCAACAGAGTCTATCAATCAGTTAGCGACAAACAAGGAGCAGCGGAATGAGAAAAGGAGTGGAAGCACGGAGGAGGAGGCGGAGGGAGGAGGAAGGGAAGGAGGAGAGAAGAGGAGGAAGAAGGAAGACAAAAGAGGGGGGGGCCGTTGTGGAGGAAGATATGAAGAGACGGAAGAAGCAGAGGGGATGTTGAGCCTAAGGGCAGAAGTCCAGAGGGAGAAAACAAATACACGCAACTTTCAGAGACGTTGTGTTTGTGGCGTTGCGGACGTCTCAGAGTGTGTGGTCTTCATTACCTGCACACTTCTTACAGATGACAACGCCCAGATTAATGGAGGCCCATTCCGGCTGTGGCGCACGGCAGTCCGCACAGGTCCTGTTGGATTGGTTGAACCAGATCTTCTCAGCCACTTCATAATCGGAGAGCGTTTCAGCTATCGCTTCCTGGACTGCTTCGATCCACTCCTCTTTCTCCGTTTCTGACTCAGCAGTGAAGCTGCAACCACAGTATTTCTGTTCATACCTAGTTATCGGACAGACCAACTTGCCAGTACATTTTGACCAATTAACCAGTACATTTTGACCAATTAGTCAGTACATTTTGACCTATTAACCAGTACATTTTGAACAATCAACCAGTACATTTTGATTAAATTAATAGCACATTTTGACCAATTAACCAGTGCATTTTGGACAACTGACCAATAGAGTTTGACCAAAGAACCCAGTACACCATATTGGCCAACCAAGCAGGAAGCAGGAACAAGAGTACTCATGTATTTAAGTACGCATTTTTTTTTGTACTGAGGACAGGAATATCATTACTCCCTAAAATAATGTAAATTTATACTTTTAATTGTAAAAAAATATTTTAAAAGCATGCATGTAGTTTTCTGTAAAATATAGCAGTCAAACATTCAATAAATATTGCATTACATCAAACTGGCCAGAGAGCAGGTGGAGGCCTTGTGGAGATCTCTGTGATCCTAGATACTATCATCTCTAGGTCACAGGGCAGGTGGAGACCTTGTGGAGATCTCTGTGATCCTAGATACTATCATCTCAAGGTCACAGGGCAGGTGGAGACCTTGTGGAGATCTCTGTGATCCTAGATACTATCATCTCTAGGTCACAGGGCAGGTGGAGACCTTGTGGAGATCTCTGTGATCCTAGATACTATCATCTCAAGGTCACAGGGCAGGTGGAGACCTTGTGGAGATCTCTGTGATACTAAATACTATCATCTCAAGGTCACAGGGCAGGTGGAGACCTTGTGGAGATATCTGTGATCCTAGATACTATCATCTCAAGGTCACAGGGCAGGTGGAGACCTTGTGGAGATCTCTGTGATACTAGATACTATCATCTCTAGGTCACAGGGCAGGTGGAGACCTTGTGGAGATCTCTGTGATCCTAGATACTATCATCTCTAGGTCACAGGGCAGGTGGAGACCTTGTGGAGACCTCTGTGATCCTAGATACTATCATCTCTAGGTCACAGGGCAGGTGGAGGCCTTGTGGAGATCTCTGTGATCCTAGATACTATCATCTCTAGGTCACAGGGCAGGTGGAGACCTTGTGGAGATCTCTGTGATCCTAGATACTATCATCTCTAGGTCACAGGGCAGGTGGAGACCTTGTGGAGACCTCTGTGATCCTAGATACTATCATCTCTAGGTCACAGGGCAGGTGGAGGCCTTGTGGAGATCTCTGTGATCCTAGATACTATCATCTCTAGGTCACAGGGCAGGTGGAGGCCTTGTGGAGATCTCTGTGATCCTAGATACTATCATCTCAAGGTCACAGGGCAGGTGGAGACCTTGTGATACTAGATACCAGTGGGAAACACTGGGATACTTTTCTCACATTAGAGAGAGAGGGAGATAAAAATAGATGAAAAACTGAGGAAGAATTAGAACATTGGTGATGGCATTGAAATATCAGCCATTCAATTCCCTGAGTGTGTGTGTGCAAAATAAAATTCAAAAGTGTGTCTAGCAACGCCCGAAACACACATGCACTATGTTTCATTTCTACTTTGCATCACTACTACAACTCCCTTCCCACTGTCTCCCCTCTTACATCTCTCTCTTCTCTCATATCCCTGTTTCCTGTCTCCCTCTCCCTTCCCACTCTTGTCTTTCTTTCCTCTCAATTCCTTCTCTTTTACTTCGCTCTTTCCTTTCTATCTCTTTTCCCTCTGTCTTCTCTCTCTCAATTCAATTCAATTCAACTTTATTAGCATGACAGTTATTACAACCATATTGCCAAAGTTAAAGGTACAGTAAGGAGTCTACACGGTAGCAGCCCCATTTAAGGTGACATCAAGAACAACAATAACCAGCATTTTCAGAAATATTCAGCAATAACAAAATGCTCAGAGTGAACAATCTCTCTCTTCTCTCTCTCTTCTCGTCACTCTTCCCTCACTCTTTTCCCTCTCTCTTCTCGTCACTCTTCCCTCTCACTCTTCTCGTCACTTCCCTCGCTCTTTTCCCTCTCTCTCTCTCTCTTCTCGTCACTCTTTTCCCTCAACCTTTTCCCTCACTCTTTTCTCTCTCTCTCTCTCTCTCTCTCTCTCTCTTCTCGTCACTCTTTTCCCTCACTCTTTTCCCTCTCTCTCTCTCTTCTCGTCACTCTTTTCCCACTCTCTCTCTCTCTTCTTGTCACTCTTTTCCCTCATTCTTTTCCCTCTCTCTCTCTCTTCTCGTCACTCTTTTCCATCATTTTTCCCTCTCTCTCTCTCTCTTCTCGTCACTCTTTTCCCTCACTCTTTTCCCCCTCTCTCTCTCTTCTCGTCACTCTTTTCCCTCACTCTTTTCCCTCTCTCTCTCTCTCTTCTTGTCACTCTTTCCCTCACTCTTTTCCCTCTCTCTCTCTCTCTCTCTTCTCGTCACTCTTTTCCCTCACTCTTTTCCCTCTCTCTCTCTTCTCGTCACTATTTTCCCTCACTCTTTTCCCTCTCTCTCTTCTCGTCACTCTTTTCCCTCTCTCTCTCTCTCTCGTCACTCTTTTCCCTCTCTCTCTCTCTCTCTCTCTTCTCGTCACTCTTTTCCCTCACTCTTTTCCCTCTCTCTCTTTCTCTCTTCTCGTCACGCTTTTCCCTCTCTCTCTCTCTCTTCTCGTCACTCTTTTCCCTCTCTCTCTCTCTCTCTCTTCTCGTCACTCTTTTCTCTCTCTCTCTCTCTCTCTCTCTCACTCTCTCGTCACTCTTTTCCCTCTCTCTCTCTCTTCTCATCACTCTTTTCCCTCTCTCTCTCTCTCTCTCTCTCTCTCCACTCTGCGTTAATACTGAGACACACAAACACTCCTCTACCTCCTGCCACTCTCCCAGGCTGTGAGAGGGAGAGCTCCCAAATTGGGTGCCTATCAGGGCCTAAAGCGACTGGGAGTCATCCGAGACTGCCTCTATGCTGTCATTTAATCTGGCCATGTCTCACTCATTAGGCTCCCAGCGAGACAACTACCGACCCGGCACAGCAAGCCCGACTAAGACAGAGTGCATCCTCACCCCCCAAAGCTGTTTAACATGTCTATTGCTTTGCACACATTTCGGCTGTGGGTGAAGTCAGTCTCTCTCTCTCTCTCTCTGCTGGGATGAAGTTCAGTGGGTGGTTTCCATGGTAACCTCTCTCCACTGTTGAGAGGGTGGGGTGGTGGTACGACTCCAACCAAGCAACAGTAGCAGCTGTATCCATACCGGAGTGGAGGTTGGCCGAGGTCAGGTGCTCTCCTATTTCCTGTTTTCTAAGGTCCACAGGGATGACTGCTCCTATCAGAACCTGAACTACAGCCTTCAAACCACAGAAGATGAAGAAAGTAGAAAGTAGTGAACTACATTCTCCAATACTGTAAAGAAGACGGTGAGCTATATCCTCGAATACCGTAGAAGGTGAACAACAACCTCCAATTCCGCAGAAGAAGAAGGTTAACAACAACCTCCAATACCGCAGAAGAAGGTCGAACAACAACCTCCAATTCCGCAGAAGAAGAAGGTTAACAACAACCTCCAATACCGCAGAAGAAGGTCGAACAACAACCTCCAATTCCACAGAAGAAGAAGGTGAACAACAACAACCTCCAATACCGCAGAAGAAAAGGGAGGGTCTCAATAACAATGCACTTGGCAAGAAAGATTTTTCACTTCAACACGCAAGTTACGGCACGATGCCAAACTGATATGAAAAGCAGACACTTTTGAGATCAGGTCCCAGTACTAAGTACAAAAGTGTTCAAATGTTTCTGTTTTTAGCCATGTCGTACATATACCTAAAAAAATCAATAATGACATTTGTTGCCAACAATTTTTAATGACCAACATTCTCCTTTTGGTCGATTAGTTGTTGCAGCCCTAGGTGTGTTTTTTTTTTGTGTTTCGGGGTATTCATACTGAGGTGGTGCAGGTTTACATGTGCCAAGCTGCTAGCAGCTGCATAAGCTACTTTTCATCAAGCAGTGTCAAAACACAGTTAAGGTTTTATCAACAACTCTTTGTCCATCATGTTGTGGTCCACTGGAAAGCCAAAATGCTGCCAAACCTGAGATGTGCACGAAGCTGGAGGACTCTCCAATCTCGGTTACTCACCACCCCCATTGGGCCTTGTGGAACGCCCCGGTTCTCCTCGTGTCCAGCTTGCAGAAAAAACAACGGGAAAAGCGCCAGCAGTCTTTATACGCTAGATTACGACATTGAAACAGAGCAGCCTAAAGTGTTTTTTTGTCAGCTCATTCAGATGTATTAAAGAGGCATTCAACACAGCGTAGCTAACGATAAATCACTTTTTTTGAATGTACCAATTCGGGTCCTCACGCGAACCAGCAGGAGCTCCCTGAACCACGCGGCGCGCTACAGCCCTAGTGGAGGACAGTACAGAGCAGTGGGTTGGAGTCTGAGAAACCCTGATGCAGGCGAACCAGGAGCAGTGACTCAGGCCTTCTTTCTGAGACGTATCAAAAAAGACTCGAGACGCTGGATTATTTTGCTGTGCAGTTTTGCGGGTATAACAATAGCTCGAGACGCCACCTTCTGAGGTAGCGTGCACCACATTTATGATAGAGAGCCCTCCCGGAGTTTCGCAAGACTGAAAACTGTAATAAACTACACAAAAGGTCCGTGCAGCGCGCAGGCGTAATGCTCAATTTCCAGCGATTGACAGGCCGCAATTCTGCGTGGTACGTCTCAAACACGCCAGCGTAAATTCACTTCGGACACAGTTCATCACAGTAAATACAATGTCAGCGATGTCATCATTCATTATCCTTGTATATCAGCTGCACGGAAATAAGCTAATTAACGCGGACTCTTCAAAAACGCTTTACGACGACTGACCGAGGTGGCAGAGGTGGTGGCGGCGAAGCGGAAGGAAAACAAAGCGGAAGCGTACAAGGAAGTGGAAGAGGACGCCGAAGAGGAAGTGGAAGAGGACGCCAAAGAGGAAGTGGAAGAGGACGCCGAAGAGGAAGTGGAAGAGGACGCCGAAGAGGAAGTAGAAGAGGACGCCGAAGAGGAAGTGGAAGAGGACGCCGAAGAGGAAGTGGAAGAGGCCGCCGAAGAGGAAGTGGAAGAGGACGCCGAACAGGAAGTGGAAGAGGCCGCCGAAGAGCAAGTGGAAGAGGACACCCAAGAGGAATTGGAAGAGGACGCCGAAGAGGAAGTGGAAGAGGACGCCGAACAGGAAGTGGAAATTCGATGCCCTGTTCACTGTTCTCCGCCGTGTTGCTTCGTTTCCCCGCCAGTCACGTTACGCATTTCAGTGTGTGTCGCTCGATCAAGCGCGCAAACACACACACACTCATTAGAGGATGACTGCATTGCTGCATGCAACAGCACGACGGTGGTTTTCCAAAACGTCCCTGATTACTGATCTTTTATTTTTTGAATTTGTTTTTACAAATCCACCCGGGAGGGTCGCAGACGCTGAGATGAAGCCCTGGTGTGGACTGACTGCGGGTCAGGACCCTGGGCCCAGTACAGCAAGAATTGACAAGCAGTGTGTTTGCTTGTCTTTTAATGACCCATTTGCAGCCGAACTGCTGCAGACAAAAAGGGGGTGGGGGGGAACTGTTAGTTGTTTCTATTTGCTCTCTGCCGTTGTATTTATATATTTATTTTCTTTTGGATTCTTGCCGCGCGGTAGGTGTGTTTTTGTTTTTTTTGTTTCTCAACCTAGGGTGTATGACAGATCGATCTGTTTGTCTCTCCCTCTCCATCCTTAATGGCCGAGATCGTTTCTGAGTGGGTTTTATAAAGTGCTGGGAATAATTGTGATTTTGTGCTAAAAAGAGCAGTGTGAGATTACAGCCAGCTCCTGATTGTTACGTCCTGATGAGGTGGCGCGGAGCCTCAGGGGGCTCCCTGGATCGAATCGATTACAGCCCCGCCGGCAACTTCTACCTGGGATTTAGATAAAACTCATTTAATCTCTTTAAGCTGTTAAGACTCACTCTGTGAGTTGTTTCATTGTTTTTAATGGCGGGATATATTTGCCCTGTGGTGTTCTTCTTGCTTTGCTTCACCATCGGTGGTGAAAGAATGGGGATATGGAAAAATCAGGTAATAGTCTGTTTTACAAATTAAGAGAGAGAGAGAGAGAGAGAAGGAGAGAGAAGGCATTTTCAGGTGACCGTCGTAGAGTCAAAGACAACTTTCCGTTCTTATTAAGCCTCCATGTATAACGTTGCATTCCAAGGTGAAATTGAGATCAAGATTGGCGGCCGTTTCACTGCCAAATAGCATTTGAATTCAAACAACAGCGGCTCTGGTATCAATACACAATATTCACCATGACACATGTCTGCTCATTAACACACTCGCCCTTCACTCTTCTCACTGCTGTATTCAATCATGACATTTCCAGGTCGCCTTAGCGTTGTGACCATGTTTGAACTTTGATGTTTTTTTTCACATCAAAGCATATTTTTTTATTTTTTATTACTTTAAACAGACCAGTTAGTATTCCAAGGATAAAAAAACAAACAAAAAAAAACATACGTATGAATCATATCAACAACAGTGACCTTACCACCCGTTTGTCTCATACAACGACACCCGGCCTAAACACTGGGACAACTTTCCAGTTAATAGGGAGGAGCTACGCTAACAAGGAGAGAGGAGGTTCGCGTCCCAGACAGAACCCACCTGTGAAGGAGTCGTCTTGAGAGCCGCGGTTGTGTGAGCAACATGAAAGCAACACATCCACATGGTGAACGCTGATCAAACAACACGTCTTTGGAGTGCTCTCCCTACAGTGGCTAGGCCCTCGCAGAGGTAACACCGACGCCAATCCCAGACCAAAAATATACACACATAACTAAATACAGTTGAATGTATATTCTGGGGGGGCTTTCAGATACATTGGCCAATTTATTTATTTTCTATTGCATTTTGCAATGCATTTAATTGGCGTGACATGCATTTTTTATTTGGCCGATATATTTTCCGCACACTCACACACACACACACACACATACACACACTCACCAGAAGTTTCTAAAGGGAGTGCTGATTTCGAAGCTCCTCCTGTCCGTATCTTCAAGGCTGGCACCCGTTAGGTCAACCAGGGCTATGCCAAGACCAGCTCTGAAGTCCTGCAAGACACACAAACCCCAAACGTCTTTAAAATCCCTCTTAAGGCGGCTCTCCGGTGGCGCAGCGAGCTGCAAGCCGACCACCACGGCCGAGCCCTGGGGGGTGACCTGTCGGCTCCAAGACCTCTCCATCAAGCCGTGACCCGTCCAGAGTGCCAAGAAACATCAGACGCTGGAGAACACCCCGCTCACATAGGTTTACGCCCCGCTAAATCTGGAGGGCACGGTGACCGAACCCAACGGTCAGATTCCTCCCCGGTTCCCAGCAAACCTCTGAAATGATCCCCACTCCTAGCCCCCCATCGCCAATTCATTGAGTAAAACGTACAATTAAAGGGCTGTTTGGTCGGCCAGTCTGGCTGTCCTGAGACAAATGTACGGTAGCTGTGAGATTGTCCGCCAAATGACTAAAACGTAACGTATTGGCCACAGTGATAAACGCCTGACCCGGTCGTCATTTATTTTTATTTTTTATCGTACCTGCATTATCTTTCAATCAATTTTACTTCCAGTCTTCATCAAGGTCCTGTCTCATCCTACTGCTCAGAGTAATTTAGACTTGTGGTTTTGTGCTAAAAGAGAATTTAGACGGGGGGAAAAAAAGCCTGCCGATGCAAAACCGCACCTAAGGGAGGCCTTGTAATAGCTGCTTTATAATGGGCCTATAGATCGGCATCACCTCACACTCAGCGGGTCGCGCCTGAACAGCGTATCGGGGATGGAATATCACATCATTACAACTAAATCTGGCCTCTCCAACCAGACCCAGTCATTGTTTGGTCTAATGAAAACAAACTCGGTGCGCACCAGAGAGATCGACAGCCACTTAATGTCAGGCCCCTGCGCCCTATTTCCCAGGGGGCTTTGCACCGAGATATAACAGTTGTATTGTTCCTTTCCTTTCTTGCTCGCGTGTTGTGCGTGCGAGCGCGTGGGTGCTTGTGAGTGTGCGCGCGCGCGTGCTTGTGAGCGTGCGCGCGAGCGCGCGTGGACTAGGATACTAAACTAACTCAAGATGTCTTTGATTGTTCGTCTGTTTTGGGACACAATGCTGGAAGACAACAGCCGCCATCTTCACACGGCAGAGAAGAGATGCTTTTCCATCCCACCCCAAGAGAGCGAGAGAGAGAGAGAGAGGGGGGGGGGAGAGATGGAGAGGGTAGGGAGGTATTGAAGTAGGGGAGAATAAACAGGCCCCGTTCCAATGTATCCTGACTGTTGAAACAGGCTGCAGGATAACATCGTCACTGTGACCTGGTAAATCAACTCCGAGCAAAGCGACAGAGTTTATTCTCATTACCACAAACAAAGGGGGAAATTAATTGACACCATCTTTGTTGATTAGGCGCTTTTCCCAAATGGACGGGGGAGATGAGGAGAGGGTCACGCCGTTTTCAGGATGCATCTCGCATGAATACAGCTTAATTGGACAGTTGTGAGGCATAAGGGGAGACGGGGAGGGACGGGGAGGCAAAGAGGGACTGAGAGGGAAAGAGGGATAGAGAGAGGAAGAAAGTATTCACACGACAGTCTGCCCTTTGATTAATCAACACATTTCCAACACATTTCCAACACATTTTCCATCAACAGAACAGGAAAGAAGAGATCGAATATAACGGAAAGACGATGTACAAAAGGGAGGAGGGAGAGAGAGGAGGGAGAGAGAGGAGGGAGGAAAGGAAGGACTGTGGGAGGACAGCGACCGGATAAAGAAAGGAAAGACAGGATGGAGAGAATACGTCACTCTAGTAAATAAGAACTTGAGCACATGAAGTGAATATGTACACACACATATACCATCCATTCAATTGATTACTGAGGTATGACGTCACCAGTCCCCGTCTCCCTCCGTCACAGCTGACATCAGGCCGACCACTGAGGCACGAAACGCGCAGCATCCAGCACCACCTCATCTGAAGCGCGATCCACTGCCCTTTTACGGGTTGTCTACAGCGTTGCGAAACGAGGACATCTCCGTGTAAAGGGTGTTTTGGGGCGTGCGTGCGCGTGCGCGTCCAGCGGGCCGAGCGTGTCGGCCATCTAATGGCTGTCATCCCTCTCAGTAGCCAATTACAGACACGGCTGTTAGCGGCCCGATTCGGCCTGACTGCTAGTTACCTCGCCAATAAGTGTCGTGGCCTCCTGCCCTGTCCAATTAAATCAACAGGGATGGGGGGGGGGGGGGGGAGCAGGGATGGGGGGTGGGGGGGAGCAGGGATGGGGGGGGTGGAGGAAGAGCGGGGTGGAGAGAAGGAAAGGAAAAAAAACTCTTCTCTCCAGGCACCATATTGCTCACATGTATATTTAAATAACCTGTAAACATACAGTGGGACAAATGTAGCAAGCAGACAGGGGAAGGATCCAACTTAAAAATCACAGTTTAATACAGTAGCAGTCAGGGGAAGGATCCAACTTAAAAATCACTTTTCAATACAGTAGCAGTTAGAGGAAGGATCCACCTCAAACATCATGGTTTAATGCAGTAGCAGTTAGAGGAAGGATCCACCTCAAACATCATGGTTTAATGCAGTAGCAGTTAGAGGAAGGATCCACCTCAAACATCATGGTTTAATGCAGTAGCAGTTAGAGGAAGGATCCACCTCAAACATCATGGTTTAATGCAGTAGCAGTTAGAGGAAGGATCCACCTCAAACATCATGGTTTAATGCAGTAGCAGCTAGAGGAAGGATCCACCTCAAACATCATGGTTTAATGCAGTAGCAGTTAGAGGAAGGATCCACCTCAAACATCATGGTTTAATACAGTAGCAGTTAGAGGAAGGATCCACCTTAAACATCATGGTTTAATGCAGTAGCAGCTAGAGGAAGGATCCACCTCAAACATCATGGTTTAATGCAGTAGCAGTTAGAGGAAGGATCCACCTCAAACATCATGGTTTAATGCAGTAGCAGCTAGAGGAAGGATCCACCTCAAACATCATGGTTTAATGCAGTAGCAGTTAGAGGAAGGATCCACCTCAAACATCATGGTTTAATACAGTAGCAGTTAGAGGAAGGATCCACCTCAAACATCATGGTTTAATGCAGTAGCAGTTAGAGGAAGGATCCACCTCAAACATCATGGTTTAATGCAGTAGCAGTTAGAGGAAGGATCCACCTCAAACATCATGGTTTAATACAGTAGCAGTTAGAGGAAGGATCCACCTTAAACATCATGGTTTAATGCAGTAGCAGCTAGAGGAAGGATCCACCTCAAACATCATGGTTTAATACAGTAGCAGTTAGAGGAAGGATCCACCTCAAACATCATGGTTTAATACAGTAGCAGTTAGAGGAAGGATCCACCTCAAACATCATGGTTTAATGCAGTAGCAGTTAGAGGAAGGATCCACCTCAAACATCATGGTTTAATACAGTAGCAGTTAGAGGAAGGATCCACCTCAAACATCATGGTTTAATACAGTAGCAGTTAGAGGAAGGATCCACCTCAAACATCATGGTTTAATACAGTAGCAGTTAGAGGAAGGATCCACCTCAAACATCATGGTTTAATACAGTAGCAGTTAGAGGAAGGATCCACCTCAAACATCATGGTTTAATGCAGTAGCAGTTAGAGGAAGGATCCACCTCAAACATCATGGTTTAATACAGTAGCAGTTAGAGGAAGGATCCACCTCAAACATCATGGTTTAATACAGTAGCAGTTAGAGGAAGGATCCACCTCAAACATCATGGTTTAATACAGTAGCAGTTAGAGGAAGGATCCACCTCAAACATCATGGTTTAATGCAGTAGCAGTTAGAGGAAGGATCCACCTCAAACATCATGGTTTAATACAGTAGCAGTTAGAGGAAGGATCCACCTCAAACATCATGGTTTAATACAGTAGCAGTTAGAGGAAGGATCCACCTCAAACATCATGGTTTAATACAGTAGCAGTTAGAGGAAGGATCCACCTCAAACATCATGGTTTAATGCAGTAGCAGTTAGAGGAAGGATCCACCTCAAACATCATGGTTTAATACAGTAGCAGTTAGAGGAAGGATCCACCTCAAACATCATGGTTTAATGCAGTAGCAGTTAGAGGAAGGATCCACCTTAAAAATCACGGTTTACCTTGGGCGCCGGGGAGGACAGAGCGGTCCAAAAAATGACGTAATCTGTCGTAAAAATAAAATATCTTCAAAACAGATTATGATAGTGAGATTCGGTTTTCTTTGTGGTTTTCCTGAGATTCCGCTGAAAAGAGCCGTATGAGTTGTGTTTACGTGGGGCATTTCCTGGTTGTCGTCCTCCAGTCCAAATCCAACCTACCCCTAGTGCACCAGACCAATGGATGGGCTGTTGCTTGGCAGTATCCAATGCACAATCGACCAATGGAAAGATGTTGCTATTCAAAATATTTTCTTTTACCCACTCAGGGGAAGGTAACTGTTTTGTATTCTAGCAAATCAAAAGTTTTGGGGGTGAGACATAATGAGTTTTCTGTTAGTGCTCAGTGACTAGAACACAAAGAGGCAAACACAGTAAGCTAACGTAGCATGCTAACAGAGCACACTTGTGCAGCGCACAGACAAAGAAAGGATATGTGTTTTCAACAGCTTAATAAGTATTATTATTAGTAGTAAAAAATGGCAAAAAACGAAAAAACACTGTTACACAATGTAGCCCTAGTCCTTTTCTGTTTTTACATGCTGGATAGGTGAGTTACCAGAAAAGGAGGAATGCTAAAAACATGCTAACGCCGGAGAACAAGAACAGAGTCCAATTATAGGACTTTTAAGTAACATCAAATAACCTATTGATCATGAAATAATGTAATACAAATGTGATCATTTTAGATATTGTCTGCTTTGAATATTTGGAATGGGAGAATTGTATGTATGTGGTCTGATATCGATGATAAATCGAAAAATAATTATGGCTGTCATAAACATATTGGACTGCTTGCACAAAATGTGAATTATTTCATTGTTCTGTTCACATTTATTGTGACACAATGAATATTTGTGAAAGAAAAGGGGTTTGCAAAGAACATTTGTATTGGGAGAAATGTTCCGAATTGTTGTGTTCTGATCAGAATTCAATGATATATAGAAAAAATCTGATTTTGCTTTTTAAAATAACTTATTGATAGTGCATTTTTCACTCAAATACTACCTTATAGGTACATTAACATGCGTGCTTATATTAGCTGAGGTTATTTAGAATCATTTGATGCCAAATACATGATGATCCATAAACATTACATATTGTTTATGAGCCCAAATGTAAAAGTAGGGGGAAACAGAAATAAAAGAGGTTAGGCCCCAAAGGGTTTAATACAGTAGCAGTCAGGGGAAGGATCCACATTAAAAATCACGGTTCTGTGCAGTAGCAGTCAGGGGAAGGATCCACCTTAAAAATCACGGTTCTCTGCAGTAGCAGTCAGGGGAAGGATCCACCTTAAAAATCACGGTTCTGTGCAGTAGCAGTCAGGGGAAGGATCCACCTTAAAAATCACGGTTCTGTGCAGTAGCAGTCAGGGGAAGGATCCACCTTAAAAATCACGGTTCTGTGCAGTAGCAGTCAGGGGAAGGATCCACCTTAAAAATCACGGTTCTGTGCAGTAGCAGTCAGGGGAAGGATCCACCTTAAAAATCACGGTTCAATACAGTAGCAGTCAGGGAGCGTCTCCCCGAGGATCTGCGACACAGGCTGAATACCACGGCAACCCACCGAGCCAAACCCCACCAATCCACATTTCAGTGGAACGTTTAAATGTCAAAGTATTGGACAAATCCACGGCTTTACACAATGAATGCCGACCCCACCAGTTGCAACCTGGTTAAACTGTACGGCACAATGTGACCAGCGTTCCAGAGGCACGGTCAGGGCCCGGCGGGCTGGGCCGGGGGTACCTGGCTGGGGTTCTGGTGCCCGGTGCAGCCTTTAGTTCCAGCAATATACAATTCTCCACGTCCCCGTCAGTTTGGCCTTGTGTTACCTTGGGAACCACAGCGCCTGACCTTAAAGAGACTTCCCTCCCTTGGCTGGCCGTTTGAGGGGCGGGGGGTGGTGGGGTGGGTGTTTTCAAAAGCTTGTTCGTCGTGTTGGATTAAACACTCCACTCCACGGTGAACAAGAACAGGGCTACAGATTCTCTCCACCTCTCTCTTTCTCCATCTTCACTACATCTTCTCCTTATCGTTCCACCTCATCTCTCATCCCTCTTTTAACGTCTCTCCATCTCTCTCACTTCAGCTAAGGGTGTGTTGATGCCACACTTGGGATTCAACATTTTAGCAGGACGAATGCAATGTTCTCCATACTTCTCTCTCTCTCTCCCATTCCCTCCCCCTCGCCTTTCCCTCTCTATGCTAGTGGAAACGTGTTGACACAAAGAGATACCCAAAGAGAATGATGATGAAGATGTTTGTCCATGCTAATGGACAAAATAATGAAAAAACAACAGACAGAGCGAAGGAGAGTGTGTGGAAGGAGGAGAGGAGTGTTTGCTGAAGGGGGAGAGGGACGGAGTGTTTGTTGAGAGGGGAGAGGGGATTCGTTTTTTGTGGAAGGGGGAGTGGGAAGGAGTTTTTGTGTGTGTGTGTGTGTGTGTGTGTGTGTGTGTGTGTGTGTGTGGAAAGGGGAGAGGAGTGGAGTGTGTGTGTAAAAGAAGGGGAGAAGGGAGGGGTTTTTGTGTAAGGGGTGACGGGAGGAGTGTGTGCGGAAGGAGAGGAGTGTGTGGAAGGGGTGAGGGGATAAGTGTGTGTGGAGGGGGAGAGGGGATACGTGTGTGTGGAGGGGGAGAGGGGAGGAGTGTGTGTGAAAGGGGGGAGGGGAGGAGTGTGTGTGGAGGGGGAGAGGGGAGGAGTGTGTGTGGAGGGGGGAGGAGAGGAGTGTGTGTGGAGGGGGGAGGGGAGGAGTGTGTGTGAAAGGGGGGAGGGGAGGAGTGTGTGTGGAGGGGGAGAGGGGAGGAGTGTGTGTGGAGGGGGAGAGGGGAGCAGTGTGTGTGGAGGGGGAGAGGGGAGGAGTGTGTGTGGAAGGGGGGAGGAGTGTGTGTGGAGGGGGAGAGGGGAAGAGTGTCCTGTAGCAGGATTTAAATGCATTAATTGCTTACACAGTAAAATAATATCTCACAGTCAGGTATCATACGGAGTTAACAGACTTTACTGTTCATTTCCATGGGAGTTAGGAGTAAAGTTGATGCCCGTAAAGGCTATATGCACATCCGGGTCATGAATAGCGTTGACATCTTTCAGGATTTGTAATCTGTAACGTGTAATCAAATCAATCAAATGAATACTATAAAGTCCTTTTAACATCAGAAGTTGTTGCAAAGTTCTTTAACAAAAGGAACAGTGTAAGGAACAAGGAATGTGGCAAATCGATCAATGTGTTCCCACATGTAGTGACAATATGACAATAATTAATCCGATGGCTCTCAGTGAAACAGGGTCCAAACCAAGTATTTCAGTGGTTCATAAAAGGATGGAAACCCTAACGGGCAATCATCAGAGCGGCAGGATTCTTGGAGGTGGAGCATCACAAGGCACCACGAATCGTTCTTGGTGTTTACGACCACAACCATGCCTGGTAACCAGTTCGAACACTGGCTGTCCTTGTGTTGAGTTGCGGAACAGGATTTCATTTGGATGCCCATTAGCTACGTTAAAAGCAGTGGCTACTCTTCGTGGACGGAACACAGATTAACCACTTACGTGATGTACCGACATGACTCATAAATGTCAATACATGCTCGAGAGTGATTCTTACCCCCGTAAAGCCTTCAGGCGTTTGGTTCACCACTGTACGATTCCACAGAATTGAAAGCCTTTTCAGTGGAAAAGTGAAGGTAATATCTGCTAATCATCGAGAAATCATATATTACGTCCGACATAAAGTGCAAGGTCTTATCCAAGTTTTTTTCTATCAAGATCCAAATGATTCTGGTCTACTCCTACATCTAAAAACTCTCATTTCCAGTGTCTCTCTTCATTCCATAAGATTAACACACGTAAGCAAATACATAAATAAAACCCAAACAACCAGTAATAAGATGCCAAGAAAACAGACCAGTTTTGAATTAAAACGACTCCCCCCCCCAGACCACCCCCCAGCCACTGTCATGTACTTCGCATGCCCTCTCAGATTTTTGCGGAGGATGTAAGAAACGATCATTTCGTCAGCGGGAGAAAAAAAAAACACCCCATGGTATACTTAACTTCATGTAAATCACACGTTGCGTATGACAAGGAGTAGGACTAGGTTCTAAGCTTGAAGACAGCCGCCCCAGTTAAAAGAGAGAACCCAGATGTACCTGTTCTGATTTGCAGAGTCGGAACCGGGTTCCCGTGAGGGACACGTGAACTCTGCCTTTGTAGCCTCTCAGCTCAACGTTGCCGTTTTTGGCGCCACACGTCTGGGGCTTCTGGGAAACGGAGGTGGGGGTGTGCATGCCCGTCCGAAGAGCCACGACCCAATCCTGACGCTCCCCTGTGAGTGTGTGTGTGTGTGTGTGCGTGTGTGTGAGGAAGAGATAACAGATGACACATTAGAACAATGCAGGTAAGGAAAACAACACAACTTGGGTGGTGCTGTGGGGCTCTGGGATTCATTTAAGTCGAAAAACATTCTCTCCCTCCATTCCTCGTTGTGACCCTTCTACAGCAACGTGTTAGTAATGTGAATGACAATGAATTTGTACTTCACGTAATTCTTCCCAAAAGTAAAAACTATTTGTCCTCCGTGGTCTAACACTTGACCTGGAAAAGCGCTTTGGTACTCGGATAAACGGATCGTTTCTTTGCGTCAGAATACTGATGACGATGGCGATTTCAGGTGCTGTCTGTGTGGATAGTGGGGATGTTCGGGACGCGGGCAGAGGAACACGTGTCCCTGCAGTGCCACACCCCTCCCCAGAGATACATACCATGGCAGAGACACACACACACACACACTCACACCCCCAACAGCTGGACACAACACCTGGCTGGCAAAGACAGGAGAAGAAAAGAGAGGAGAAGAAAAAACAGAGAGATGGATAAAGGGGATGGGAAGAAAGGAGCGAGGGATAAAGGGGAAGGAAAGACAGGAGTGAGGGATAAAGAAGAGAGAGGATTTTTACTTTAGGCAAATGAACCGCCTCAATAAAGAAAACATGACTTTGGCTGAGCTGGATAGAGACATACTGTACATTTACATAGAGTACAGATACAGCTCCGGAAACAATGAAGAGACCACTGCACCTTTTTCTTCCCTTTCCAAAAAAGTTGAGAAGGAAAGTTTTGAGTGAGGAACAGAAGCGTTCAATTTGCGGTAATTGCATTAATGAGAAATTGAACAGGTGTTCCTAATAATCCTTTAGGTGAGTGTATGTATATGTGTGTATATATATATATATATATATATATATATGTATATGAATATGTGTGTGTATATATACAGTATGTAACTGAAATTAGTACAATGACAACATAAACCAGTGAACTGTTTTTGTTTAGGAAAACTATATGGTGTTTTGAATTTAATGCCAGCAACACGTTTCAAGAAACTTGGGACAGGGACATGTTTATTATTGTGTGGCATCTCCTCTTCTTTAAACAACACTATGTAAGCGTTTGGGAACTGAGGAGACCAAATGCTGTAGATTTGAAAGTTAAATGTTTTCCCATTCTTGTTTGATGTGGGATTTCAGCTGCTCAGTAGTTCAGGGTCTCCTTTGTCATATTGTTTTTTCATAATGCCCCAACTTTTTTTCATGGGTGACCGGTCTAGACTGCAGTCAGGCCAGTTTAGCCCCCAGACTCTTTTACTACAGAGCCATGCTGTTGTAATATGTGCAGAATTTGGTTTGGTGTTGTTTTGCTGAAATAAGCAATGCCTCCCCTAAAAAAAGCAGTCATCTGGATAGCAGCATATGCTGCTCCAAAACCTGTTTATAATGTTGAGCATTAATGGTGCCTTCACAGATGTGCAAGTCACCCTACCATATGCACTACTGCACCACCATACCATTACGGATGTTGGCTTTTGAACTGTGTGCTGATAACAAGCCGAATGGTCCCTTTCCTTTCTAGCCCGGAGGACACAGCTTCCATGATTCTCAAAAATAATTTAAAATGTTGATTTCTCGGACCACAGGACAGTTTTCCTCTTCACCTCAGTCCACTTTAAATGAGCTTGGGTCCAGAAAACACGACAGCATTTCTGGATCTTGTTTATATCTGGTATCTTCTTTGAATGGTAGTTAAACTTGAATTTGTGGAGTTAAACTTGTATTTGTGGATGCAGCGACAAACTGTGTTCACAGACATTGGTTTTTGGAAGTGTTCATTTTCATGTAGTGATTTCCACCACAGATGATTTCCACTAATGCAGTGCCACCTGAAGGCCTAAAGATCACAGCCATCCAATATTGGTTTTCAGCCTTGTCCCTTGCATACAGAGACTTCTCCAGAATCTCCGAATCTTTTAATGATATACAGTCGATTATGTACTGTAGATTATGTACTGTAGATTATGTACTGTAGATTATGTACCGTAGATTATGTACCGTAGATTATGAGACCCCCAAACCCGGTGCAATTTAAAAATGAGAAACATTATACTTAAATTGTTGAACTATTTGCCCACAAAGTCTTTCACAGACCGGTGAAAGACTTTCAACATTTGATATGTTGTCTTTGCACTATTTTATATTGAATAAAGGGTTTAAATGATTTGCACATCTTTGCATTCTGTTCTATTTCCATTTTACACAGCGTCAAAACGTTTCTGGAAACGGGGTTGTGTATATATACACACACACACACACACACACGTATATATTCTGGGGTCCTCCCGACAACGTACAACCCTCAAAAGAGACATCTTGAATCCCCACCTCCTGTGCCAGCCAAACCCATAACTGCTAACCACAAACTTGTGTAAAAACTTTGAAAGACCCAGAACTTTAAGATTGGTAAACTATGGGGCTAAGAAGAAGGGTGTGTCATCTTTTACATTTTTCCAAACAAAAAGTACTTTACAGACACACACACACAAAGACACACACATACACAGAAGAACTTAAAACAGCAGCAGCAGTGAGCAGTGAACCTTTCTCTTACCCACACACACACACACGTGCACAAATGTACACAAACGTGCAAACACAAACAAATACACCCTTTTCTACCCACCTCCCCCAAAAAACTGCTAACACGACCTCGACCAATCCATCCGCGGCCATATGAATTGGCAACAAGCCTAGATTAATAATCCATAAAGACTTTAATAATTCACAGCTCCTTACATCACCAGACTTTACTGGTCTTCCATGAATCCTTCCTTCCATTACCTGTCTGACTGACTGGCTGGGAGACTCTTATTTGCCTGTTGATTTATTCAGGGCCTTCCTTCCTGTCCTCTCCTCGATCTGCCCTCCCTCGTTACTCCAACAGAGGGGCAACAGAGAGAGAGAGAGAGAGAGATGGGGGGGGACAGAAGAGATATGAACCGGCAGGTGTAAAAATAACTATTTTAGTGAGAGGAGAGGGATGGAAGTGGAGTTGAGGGAAGACAGAGGAGGAAAGCAAGAGAGGGGAGGTGAAGGAAGACAGAGGAGGAAAGCAAGAGAGGGGAGGTGAGGGAAGACAGAGGAGGAAAGCAAGAGAGGGGAGGTGAAGGAAGACAGAGGAAAGCAAGAGAGGGGAGGTGAAGGAAGACAGAGGAAAGCAAGAGAGGGGAGGTGAAGGAAGACAGAGGAGGAAAGCAAGAGAGGGGAGGTGAAGGAAGACAGAGGAGGAAAGCAAGAGAGGGGAGGTGAGGGAAGACAGAGGAGGAAAGCAAGAGAGGGGAGGTGAAGGAAGACAGAGGAGGAAAGCAAGAGAGGGGAGGTGAAGGAAGACAGAGGAGGAAAGCAAGAGAGGGGAGGTGAAGGAAGACAGAGGAGGAAAGCAAGAGAGGGGAGGTGAAGGAAGACAGAGGAGGAAAGCAAGAGAGGGGAGGTGAAGGAAGACAGAGGAGGAAAGCAAGAGAGGGGAGGTGAAGGAAGACAGAGGAGGAAAGCAAGAGGGGGGGGTGGAGGTGATAGAGCACGAGGAAGGTAAGAGACGGGAGTTGATGGGAGGTGATGGAGGAGGAGGACGGTAAGTGAGTGGAGGTGAGGGGAGGTGATGGAGGAGGAGGAAAGTAAGTGAGCGGAGGTGAGGGAAGGGATGGTAAGAGAGGGGAGAGGAGGGAGGGGGAGGTGAGAGACGGGAGTGGGATTTGAAAGGGGTGGGGGATGAATTACCAGCTAAGACACTGACATCAAGGTTTTGTAGAGGTCAGGTGTGTGTGTATGTTTGGGAGAGAGTTACTTGTGCATTTCCTCTCCTCCCCACCTCTCTCACCTCCTTCCTTCTCTCTTCCACCCCCTCTCTAGATCCCATCCATGGGGCAGTAGGGTTTCCTAGTGGTCTAGAGCATTGGTTCAGAAAACTAAAGGTTGTTGGTTCTAATCCCCAAGCCGACCAAATGAAAAACACTGTCTACCCTAATTGCTCCCAGGCCATGCTGTAAATAAGAATGTAAATCTGGAAATACTGTTTTGTAATACATTGTTTTGTAAAAAGAATCCTCTCTACAATGAGACCACAGAGAGGAGAAAAGGGAGAAAAAAGGAGCCACTATAGTGGGAGAAAGAGTGGTTGTGTGGGAGGTTGTTCCACGGCTCATAAACCTGTTCCAGTTCCATACCGAAGCTTCTGTACTAGAACATCTAATCAATCAGAATAAACAACACTACCTACGGGGAAACACAAAGCAAAATGCAAAGCCTTAAACAAAAGTAACCCCATAGCCAACTGTTTGACCAGGGTTACTGACCAAAACCTTGATGAAGTACGGACTCTGTGGGCACGTCTTTGAAAAAGGGGTGGACACTGAAAAACCTGGCTCCATGTAAAGTTCAGAACTTTCTGCATTTTCTGACAAATTGTTTAAAAAAAACAGACTGTGGATTCCTTCCCTAGTGATGCACTGCCAGGCCTGTACTGGGTTTCTTCCCTGGTGATGCTCTGTCTGGCCTTCAGTGGGTATTTTCCATGGTGATGCTCTGCCAGGCCTGTACTGGGTATCTACCCTGGTGATTTTCTGCCATGCCTGTACTGGGTATCTTCCCTGGTGATGTTCTGCCAGGCCTGTACTGGGTATCATCCCTGGTGATGCTCTGCCAGGCCTGTACTGGGTATCTTCCCTGGTGATATTCTGCCATGCCTGTACTGGGTATCTTCCCCGGTGATTTTCTGCCATGCCTGTACTGGGTATCTTCCCCGGTGATTTTCTGCCATGCCTGTACTGGGTATCTTCCCTGGTGATGCTCTGCCAGGCCTGTACTGGGTATTTTCCCTGGTGATGCTCTGCCAGGCCTGTACTGGGTATTTTCCCTGGTGATGCTCTGCCAGGCCTGTACTGGGTATTTTCCCTGGTGATGCTCTGCCAGGCCTGTACTGGGTATTTTCCCTGGTGATGCTCTGCCAGGCCTGTACTGGGTATCATCCCTGGTGATGCTCTGCCAGGCCTGTACTGCAGCTATCTTCAGTTCCTGCTTGTGTCCAGAATATTAGCATTACGTTCCACAGGCATCGGCTTGCACTGTAGCAGACAACATACTATTGTCCACTTGAATTCATCCTGCATCCACCAGCAGCCGACACATCAATGAAGACAGTTCCCAGAGTCACCTTTAAATGCCAAATCCAAAACAACCCATCCAAAATATTTTACATGTTGATATATGTCTCAGTGGTCCACTGGATATTATGCATTAGGATAAGGTTCGTTTTAAGATAAATGCGCTCACCAGTGCTTCACGTGTAGTAAAGAATTCCTTGACTTTTGTTAACACCTCTTTGGTCTTCATGTTGACCGACACCCACAGCAAACTCCAAAGGCTAACACAAAGTCTAGATTCTAGACTAGACATGGGTAGTTCTCCTACGCCTGCACAACTGAAACACCTATCAAGCAAACTGTCCCAAGTAAGTGGTTGCCCTTAAATTGAGGGATTATGTAGAAAAACCAATGTCATTTCTAAATGGCGACACAAAAATGTCCAACACAAGCTGTAAATGTCCAACACTTCAACCTTGTAGTAATAGCATTTACAATCAAATCCTTCGGTGTTGAGGAAAAACCTTTGGTTGTTGAGGATAAACCTTCATTGTTGAGGAAAAAGCTTCTGTGTTGAGAATAATCCTTCTGCGTTGAGGAAAAGCTTCGGTGTTGAGGAAAAAGCTTAGGTGTTGAGGATAATCCTACGGTGTTGAGGAAAAACCTTCGGTGTAGCCGAAAACATTTTGGTGTAGAGGCAACAGAAGAGAATTGCCTTACTATCCCAATCCGGTACTTACCGTGAGGCGTTGGGGCTGCCTGTAGACATCCAGACCCGGTAGACAACCCCCAGCCTGCCCGGTGAGCACGGGAGAGAACAAGTGAGCCCACCAGTCTTCACTAATTGCCCTTGTTTCTCTGCCCATAAAAACCAGCCAGGCAGGGGTGTCATGGAGATCGTCTAGATAAGCCAGCACTGTGGAACTACCAAATCATTCCAGATACGAGGACCTATGGCACTGTGGAACTACCAAATCATTCCAGATACGAGGACCTATGGCACTGTGGAACTACCAAAACTTTCCTGATACGAGGACCTATGGCACTGTGGAACTACCAAATAATTCCTGATACAATGACCTGTGGCGCTGTGGAACTACCAAATAATTCCTGATACGAGGACCTATGGCACTGTGGAACTACCAAAACATTCCTGATACGAGGACCTATGGCACTGTGGAACTACCAAATCATTCCAGACACGAGGACCTATGGCACTGTGGAACTACCAAATAATTCCTGATACGAGGACCTATGGCACTGTGGAACTACCAAATCATTCCAGATATGAGGACCTATGGCACTGTGGAACTAACAAAACATTCCTGATACGAGGACCTATGGCACTGTGGAACTACCAAAACATTCCTGATACAAGGACCTATGGCACTGTGGAACTATCAAATAATTCCTGATACAATGACCTGTGGCACTGTGGAACTACCAAATAATTCCTGATACGAGGACCTATGGCACTGTGGAACTACCAAAACATTCCTGATACGAGGACCTATGGCACTGTGGAACTACCAAATCATTCCAGACACAAGGACCTATGGCACTGTGGAACTACCAAATCATTCCAGATATGAGAACCTATGGCACTGTGGAACTAACAAAACATTCCTGATACGAGGACCTATGGCACTGTGGAACTACCAAAACATTCCTGATACAAGGACCTATGGCACTGTGGAACTACCAGATCATTCCAGATATGAGGACCTATGGCACTGTGGAACTACCAAAACATTCCTGATACGAGGACCTATGGCACTGTGGAACTACCAACACATTCTTGATACGAGGACCTATGGCACTGTGGAACTACCAAATCATTCCAGATATGAGAACCTATGGCACTGTGGAACTAACAAAACATTCCTGATACGAGGACCTATGGCACTGTGGAACTACCAAAACATTCCTGATACAAGGACCTATGGCACTGTGGAACTACCAGATCATTCCAGATATGAGGACCTATGGCACTGTGGAACTACCAAAACATTCCTGATACGAGGACCTATGGCACTGTGGAACTACCAACACATTCCTGATACGAGGACCTATGGCACTGTGGAACTACCAAAACATTCCTGATACGAGGACCTATGGCACTGTGGAACTACCAACACATTCCTGATACGAGGACCTATGGCACTGTGGAACTACCAAAACATTCTTGATACGAGGACCTATGGCACTGTGGAACTACCAAAACATTCCTGATACAAGGACCTATGGCACTGTGGAACTACCAAAACATTCCTGATATGAGGACCTATGGCACTGTGGAACTACCAAAACATTCCTGATACGAGGACCAAGGGCAGCTGGAGAAAAAGAGTTAATCGCCCAGGGAAGACAGATTATTGAACACTCCAAACAAGCTTTCGTCCCCACCCGTCCCTTAGTTCCAGCTTTGAGTTATTGTTTTGTGTTACACACATTAGCTGCACTCTTATTTAACTTATTTAACTCTTGTTCCAGACCCATGTTTAACATGAGCTCCCGATTCAACACTTTTGTTTCAGTCCCCAAAGTTTGGGAACCTGACACCTGTGTTGATTATCTGTTGGATGAAAAAGAGACACTATGTATAAAAGAATCGCAGACTCTAACTTGTTTGGCTCGTTAATTGTTTTCTACATGCCCCGCCTGTTTTTTTTTTTTTATCAGTGGGCCCTTTTAAAATCCTTTTACAATACAAACACACTGTTTCTAATCATCAGTCTCTCACTCTTGCCCTGTGTCTCTCCCTCTCTCTCTGAGGTTAACATGGAAGTGTGTGATTTTGAAAAGCCCTTGTGAAGAGACAGACGACTGGTTCCCCACACCCTCTTCCTGTGCAAATGGACAAGCAAGTGCAAACACCTGTCGTACATTATTTACTGCACAGAAACTAGAGCTTATATTGTCACATTTAGGTAGGTCCTACCCACTTCCATTCTGCTCCCGGTTGGTACCTTGAGGTTCCAGTGAAAATACTTCAATCATTAAAAAAAATCCAAGAGTTCTAGCTATTACACTGCTCTCACATTTTAATGAATGTTTTCTACCATTAACTGATCTCCATTAACTGTCCACCTGATTCTGTAGCTGTTGTTTCTCCCTAAATATACACAGATCAGCCATAACATTATGACCACTGACAGGTGACGTGAATGACGTGAATAACACTGATAATCTCGTTATCATGGCACCTGTCAGTGGGAGGGATATATTAGACCGCAAGTTAGCATCCAGTCCTCAAAGTTGATGTGTCAGAAGCAGGATGGGAAAGTGTAAGGATCTGAGCGACTTTGACAAGGGACAAAATGTGATGGCTAGATGACTAGGTCAGAGCATCTTCAAAACTGCAGCCCCTGTGGGGTGTTCTCGGTCTGCAGTGGTCCATACCTATCAAAAGTCGTCCAAGGAAGGAAAAGCTGTTAACCAATGACAGGATCATGGGCAGCCAAGTCTAATTGATGCATGTGGGGAGCGAAGGCTGGCTTGTGTGGTCCGATCCAACAGACAAGCTAATGTAGCTCAAATTGCTGAAAAATTTAATGCGGGTACTGTCAGAAAGGTGTCAGAACACACCCCATGCTCCACTGCCAAAAACACCTACAATGGGCATGTGAGCATCAGAACTGGACCATGGAGCAATGGAAGAAGGTGGCCTGGACTGATGAATCATGTTTCCTTTTATATCACGTGGATGGCTGATCACGTGTGCGCTGATTACCTGGAGAACACAAGGCATGAGGAAACCTTGGGTCCTGCCATTCATGTGGATGTTAATTTGACACGTACCACCTACCTGAGTATTGTTGCAGACCATGTGCACCCTTTCATGGCAACAGTATTCCCTGATGGCATTGGCCTCTTTCAGCAGGATTATGCGCCCTGCAACAAAGCAAGGAATGGTTTGAGGAAGACAACAATGAGTTCAAGGTGTTGACTTGGCCTCCAAATTCCTCAGATCTCAATCCAGTCGAGCATTTGTGGGATGTGCTGGACAAACAAGTCCGATCCTTGGAGGCCCCACCTCGCAACTTACAGGACTTAAACGATCTGCTGCTAATGTCTTAGTGACAGATACCACAGCACACCTTCACAGGTCTAGTGGAGTCCATGCCTCGAAGGGGTCAGGGCCGTTTTGGCGGCAAAAGGGGGACCTAGACAATATTAGACAGGTGGTCATAATGTTATGGCTGATCGGTGTATTGTGTTCTCCTCTGGCACACACACACAGTCAGTGTAAGTCACTATCTGTTCGATAAGCGACTGCTTGCTAAGGTGAGGGTTTTTTAATGTGGGTTAGGGTTGGTTGATATGGACTGTCTAAATAATGGTTGGGTGTCTTGTTTGTCCGCAGGAGGTTTACTCCAAAGGTCTGATCCCATGCAGTGTGATGAAGAAGGTACGAGCCCAGGGGGGACAACCGCTTCTGCTTTCTCCTCGCATTAGAAGTCCTTCAATCACTCCCCACCCCACCTCCCTCCCTGTTGTCCTCCCTCCCCCACTTCCGTTTGTAAAACTGTGGTTTTGCCATCGCTTTTCCTTTTGCAACCTATCTACTGTCGTGTTTCAATTCTTCCCTTTCTACAGCTCCACCTCTACATCCATTTCTTCTTCAATCTCTCATCCCTCCATCTATTTATTCCTCTCTATATCCCTCTTCATTCTTCTGTCCTCCCATCACTTCGTCTCTCTGTCCCTCTATTTCTGCCACCCCCCCCTTTCTCCCCCCCTCCCCCTTTTTTCCTAGGCTCTCATGTTTGCCCAAAGATTGATGACTCTCTCAGTCTGGTCCAGAGGCCTGCTTAAAGATGCATGAGGTGACCTGGCCAAGCATTCCTCTCTCTCGTTCACTCTCTCCCCCTTTCTCTCTCTCTCTCTCTCTCTCTCCATCCCTGCCTCTCTATTCTACTATTTCTGTGTGAGACTTTACCCAAACCCATGCCGTCTCCACTGCTCAACATCAAACCCCAACCCCCCCCGACCCCACCCCCCACCCAACAACCCACCCACCCACTGTCAAGTGGGCCATGTGTGATGTATGAAGTCGAACCACCGGGTGGTGTGAATGTGGAGCATGCTGCACACCAATGCCCCGGGACCAGACACAAGAACCGGACAGAGAGCAGCGATCTGTCGACGGTGAGGCCTCTCTGACCAAGAGAGAGGGATAACCAGCGTGACCCAACCCGGACAGAAGATGGGAAGCTCCAGTACGTGCCTGGGACCGGGCCCTGTGTTTGGTTTCAATTTCATTTCATCTATGCTTGTTGGATTAGAAGTTACATTTTGAAATTCATATGTTCATACAGGAATACTGCAGCTCAATGGCCTTTCCGTAGAGATGTGTGTTGGTTTAAGTCCAGGTCTGAGAATCACGTGATGGGTGTTGGTTTAAGTCCAGGTCTGAGAATCACTTGAAGTCTTAAGATGTTTAGAATTGCAGTCCAATTCAGATCATTTCCCCCCCTGTTGGTTCAGTACTTTGATCAATCACGTCAGATCTTTTCACATAATTTCCAAATCTGATCTGATCAGTCAAAAGGGGATCCCTCAGGAAGCCAAAATTGTGAAAGGTTTGGGTTCTGGATCCAGTTTATGATGAATGGGCTAACCCAGTGTGTCTCAACCCTGTTCCTGGGTTCCCCCCTGCCCTGCATGTCTCCCTGCTCTGTCACACCTGATTCAAATGATCAGCTCATTATCAAGTCCTTGATGAGCTACATCAGGTATGTTAGGGCAGGGATAGATCTAAAACATGCAGGGCAGGGGGTGTCCAGGAGAAGGGTTGAGAAACACTGGGCTAACGAGATAGGCTGACCTAACAAGGCCTTTAATGATGAACCATTAACATCAACTCTGATTAGCTCTCATTCAATACACAGATCAGCCTGAGTCAAATATTCACACCACAACTGAAAGCATAGAAACATCAATAATGTGTAGATGGACGTGTTATTGGCTGTAAGACATCAGATCATGCTTCATGTTATGACCTTACTCTCTTAAGCGTGCACACACACACACACACACACATACAAACAACCACACACTCAAACAAACAAACACACACGCTCAAACAAACACTCACACAATGGTCACTGTTGTTGCCTTGACAACATATTCCCTTAATCATGTACAGTACAACTAGCTTTCCATAATGAGACTGTCAGCCTGACCTACAGTACACACACACACACACACACACACAAACACACCCGCCACAAACACACACACACACCCACCACACACACAAACACACCCACCACACACACAAACACACCCACCACAAACACACATATACATAAACAAAGAGACTTACAACACCCGCTTGCGCACATAGACACACGGAAGAAAGCGCTAGTCTTTGTGGCGATGAACTAGCGTGCATGAGACACGGCAAGGGGCGGTTTGGCTGTAAAGGGAGGGGCTACGGAGTGAAAATATCTCTGTATCCTCTCATTAGGACGGACCGATAACCACCCTTACTGGCTGAGATGTTTACACGGGCCAAGCTCCATCCCTATTCTGGTCGAAAATAGAGGAATAGAGGGTGATGTGTCTGTGCGTGGGAGGGGGGGAGAGAGAGAGAGAGAGAGAGAGAGAGGGGAGAGAGAGAGAGAGGGAGGGAGGAATCAGAAAGCGGTAGCCATGCAGACCGATAAAGCATCCAGTAAAAACTAGACCGAGGGGAAAGTGGTTGAGATGAGATCGTGAGAAAGACACTGAAAGGCCATGCCACTCACCAAGCCCACACCGCAGTCTATAAACAGCAGGAGAGGATGAGTGACAGGGAGTTGTTACTGTAAAGGGCCCCCGAACGTCATTGACTGGCTGACTGATCGACGTCCACTTCCGGCCGGACCCCTCCAGTACATTAAGACTGATAAAAGGATGAAATCACCCCGGGCGTGGTCCCGCTGGGCGGTGAGACGCGCGCACGACATTTACCTTCCCCCTCCGCCCGGAAGACGAAGGTCCTCAGCGAGGTGACCACTTCAAAGCGGTTGTCCCCTTGGGCTCGTACCTTCTTCATCACACTGCATGGGATCAGACCTTTGGAGTAAACCTCCTGCGGACAAACAAGACACCCAACCATTATTTAGACGGTCCATATCAACCAACCCTAACCCACATTAAAACACCCTCACCTTAGCAAGCAGTCGCTTATCAAACGGATAAACAATATGTTGAGCATCTACAAGCGGACACTGAAAACAATGTGAAAGCAGGACTAATGTACAGTAGTATTGTCAAGACGTGACAGAGGCATTGTTTACAGAAACATACTACAGTAATATATCTGTCCACGCATACTAATTTCCTGTAATATATCTGTCCACGCATACTAATTTCCTGTAATATATCTGTCCTCGCATTCTAATTTCCTGTAATATATCTGTCCTCGCATTCTAATTTCCTGTAATATATCTGTCCTCACAATCTAATTTCCTGTAATATATATGTCCTCACAATCTAATTTCCTGTAATATATCTGTCCACGCATTCTAATTTCCTGTAATATCTCTGTCCTCGCATTCTAATTTCCTGTAATATATCTGTCCTCGTATTTTAATTTCCTGTTATATATCTGTCCTCGCATTCTAATTTCCTGTAATATATCTGTCCTCGCAGTAAAATTTCCTGGAATATATCTGTCCTCGCATTCTAATTTCCTGTAATATATCTGTTCTCACATTCTTATTTCCTGTAATATATCTGTCCTCACATTCTAATTTTCTGTAATATATCTGTCCTCACATTCTAATTTTCTGTAATATTTCTGTCCTCACATTTTAATTTACTGTAACATATCTGTCCTCACATTCCAATTTACTGTAATATGTCTGTCCTCACATTCGCATTTACTTTAATATCGAGTACCTATGAACACATTCACATTTTATTTAATATACCTGTCCTCACAATCCATTTTACTATAATATGCAGTACCTGTCCTCAAATGGCAATTTACTCTAATATACCAGTTAAAGGTTACTTTTTACAGACACAAGTTAAAAGTTATATCTATAGTAAAAAAAAAAAAGTTAATACAGTTAAAATCTCCAAAGAAGTCCCTGAAGGTGGTGTTGGTGAAGGACCGTAAGTACATTACGTTTCCATAAGATTCTCTCTCTCCACACAGTGAATTAACAGGACATTATTTCTGGGTGCTGTAGCGGAATAGAGGCCCAGGCAGACGCTGCATTATTCATAGCAATAATGTCATTATCATTGCAAAGTACGGTAGATAAAAACACCCAACGCCTTCCTCTCTCCCTCTCGCTCTCTCTCCCCTCCCTCTCCTCCCCTCCCAAATAGGGTTGACCTGAATCTGATTCTCCCAGCAGAGGAATGTTGTAACTTTATTGTATTATAATGTAATACTGTGTGTGTGTGTGTGTGTTGACAAGAAGGAGGGACAGAATGACTGGGCGGGGTGACTGGATGCTTCTCTCTGTCCCTCCATACGTTCCTTAATTAAGTCCGTGACCTTGACACCCAAACACTGTTTCCGGATTCCGTACAGGCTTGAAATACCCCTGTGAAGATTTAGCCAGGGACTCCTCCTTCCACCCGACAACTGAGGGAGTGACGTTCGAGAAAGAGATGGTTAGACAGAGAGAGGGACAAGAGACATTTGAGAGAGAGAGATGGTTAGACAGAGAGAGGGATGAGAGACATATGAGAGAGAGATGGTTAGACAGAGAGAGGGATGAGAGACATATGAGAGAGAGAGATGGTTAGACAGAGAGAGGGATGAGAGACATATGAGAGAGAGATGGTTAGACAGAGAGAGGGATGAGAGACATATGAGAGAGAGATGGTTAGACAGAGAGAGGGATGAGAGACATATGAGAGAGAGATGGTTAGACAGAGAGAGGGATGAGAGACATATGAGAGAGAGATGGTTAGACAGAGAGAGGGATGAGAGACATATGAGAGAGAGGTGGTTAGACAGAGAGAGGGATGAGAGACATATGAGAGAGAGAGATGGTTAGACAGAGAGAGGGACGAGAGACATATGAGAGAGAGATGGTTAGACAGAGAGAGGGATGAGAGACATATGAGAGAGAGATGGTTAGACAGAGAGAGGGACGAGAGACATTTGAGAGAGAGAGATGGTTAGACAGAGAGAGGGATGAGAGACATATGAGAGAGAGATGGTTAGACAGAGAGAGGGATGAGAGACATATGAGAGAAAGATGGTTAGACAGAGAGAGGGACGAGAGACATATGAGAGAGAGAGATGGTTAGACAGAGAGAGGGATGAGAGACATATGAGAGAGAGAGATGGTTAGACAGAGAGAGGGATGAGAGACATATGAGAGAGAGAGATGGTTAGACAGAGAGAGGGATGAGAGACATATGAGAGAGAGATGGTTAGACAGAGAGAGGGATGAGAGACATATGAGAGAGAGGTGGTTAGACAGAGAGAGGGACGAGAGACATATGAGAGAGAGGTGGTTAGACAGAGAGAGGGACGAGAGACATATGAGAGAGAGGTGGTTAGACAGAGAGAGGGATGAGAGACATATGAGAGAGAGAGATGGTTAGACAGAGAGAGGGACGAGAGACATATGAGAGAGAGATGGTTAGACAGAGAGAGGGATGAGAGACATATGAGAGAGAGATGGTTAGACAGAGAGAGGGACGAGAGACATTTGAGAGAGAGAGATGGTTAGACAGAGAGAGGGATGAGAGACATATGAGAGAGAGATGGTTAGACAGAGAGAGGGATGAGAGACATATGAGAGAAAGATGGTTAGACAGAGAGAGGGACGAGAGACATATGAGAGAGAGAGATGGTTAGACAGAGAGAGGGATGAGAGACATATGAGAGAGAGAGATGGTTAGACAGAGAGAGGGATGAGAGACATATGAGAGAGAGAGATGGTTAGACAGAGAGAGGGATGAGAGACATATGAGAGAGAGATGGTTAGACAGAGAGAGGGATGAGAGACATATGAGAGAGAGGTGGTTAGACAGAGAGAGGGACGAGAGACATATGAGAGAGAGAGATGGTTAGACAGAGAGAGGGACGAGAGACATATGAGAGAGAGAGATCGGATGAGAGATTGAGGGGGTTACATGTGAAAAAAAAATAAAAAAAGAACAGAGACCCAAAAACAGCCCGACGCACTGGGAGGCAAAGACAGTCGCTGAAAGAAAAAGAAAGACGTCAGAAATGAAGAAGCCTAAAAGGGTCAGTGAGGGGTCCTTCCACTCAAATGAAGGTGCGGTGTTAACAATGGCAGGGAGCAGCTAACCCTAATTACTGACACGGAGCATGTTCTCCTCTCCCTGGGATTTTACTGTGGTACTCATTTACCGTGGTAGCACAGAGACACCCGCACCAGCCGCCACAGAGCTTTGAACTTTTAGCAAATTTTAATGAAGAGCTCATTACCCCTCTCTCCGTCGCTCTCACTCAATCCCCCTCTCTCCCTCTCTCTTTCCGTTTCCTTCCCCCCTTCTCCATATCTGTTTCACTTCCTCCCTCATTCTCCCTGTCCCTCACCCCCCCCCCCCCCCCCCCAAATCCCGTCCATCATTCCCTCCACCTCTCTCCTGATGGAGTATGAATAGACATAAACAAAGTAGAAGCGCCGCGCCGCCGCTAAGTGCTGATAATTACGTGGGGCTGTGTGTAATTCATTGTTTTAATTGTGTATTTAGGGGTCCTGGGTAAGAACAGCAGTTTTAATGGTGAGCAGCATCTTTAAATACCAAACGGACTGATTCAGAGGAGGCGGCAGTTGAGATCAACATCAGTGGTGGTCTAACAAGCCCCTCAGACACCACACCACATCACACAACAGACACACACACTAGATACACACGCCACATCACACAACAGACACACACACTAGATACACACGCCACACACAGGTTTGGCAGCCAGGTCCAGACCACCACCTGGGGAGCAATGAGACGTTCATATCTGTCACTCATGGCAATAGACAAACCTTTTACTCCTCTGTTCCTCTCTGTCCTGTACTCCTCTGTCAATCTCTCCATCCCTCTTGCTCCCTTTTACCCACCACTTTTACCTCCTCTTCCCTCTGTTGTTTTCTTCCCTTCCTTTTGTGTAGTTTGATTGTATGCTACTGTGTGTGTGTGTTTTACCAAATGTGTGTGTGTGTGTGTGTCAGCATTTGTTTGTAAAATAACACACTCCTTTGCTGGTCTACAAAGACACATTCAGGAAGAAAGTAAGGTTACGGACTGAAAAGCCCGCAACGAGAGAGTCCGGACGAGAGAGGAGAGGACAGGAATACAGAGGAGATGACAAGAGAGGTGAAGATAGGACAGGAGAGAAGAGACGAGAGGAAAGGAGTAGAGAGGAGAGGAGAAAACAGGAGGATCCAAAACCACCCTTCGCTCTTCATCTGCTGCATGGCAACCAAACGACGACAGACCAAACGACGACAGACCAACAGAAAGACAGACCAACCGACTGATGGTCCAGAACAACTGATCTGCAGAGAGACTGATACAGAAAGAAAGACAGACGAAAAGAGCGCCAGACAGACTCACCGACAGAGACCTACAGACCAACAACCTCCAGGAACTGATCAGTGGAGGCATGGGGACACCCTCTGGTGATACCATCAAACTGCGGTCAGAAAAACAACCGTTTGGACAAACTGGCAGAGTGGCTTTGCTAGAACGCTAGCAATGACTTCAAACATGAATGTGAATCTTTTAAATGTATACAAGAAACAAACAAACGTTAAGGTGTAAATTGATTTAGAAAAACAACGACAGCGATGTGCCCTTGATAGTGTTGCATTTACTGAAAGAGACACTTCATCTTCGCTGGGATGGCACAGGAAGAAAACGTATGGTTATAAATGGCTACCAACACGCACATCAAATTATGAGACAGCATGGAATCCAGAGACAACAATCCAGTTCTGCAAAGTACAAAAAGCAAATGCACTGATAAGAATAGTGAGGTTTGAGGAAAAGAGAGAGAGGGGGAGAGAGAGATAGGCAGAAAAAGAGGGGGATTAGCGTGGCTTTTCAGTGACACTCAGACAGCCAGAGGAATCATTGATCTCTTTATCTCTCGTACATCGCACACACACACACACACACACACACACAAAATCAGAGCTATTGGGCAAGTGCTTTCACACACACGCTCACATGTGACATCAGATCGCCCCCCCCCCCAAACAAAAGGTCCTGTGGAGGGCCCCGTACAGACTCTGGAGGCCCCTAGATGTCTGGGAGCCAATCCAGAAGTTGACGAAATCAGACGAAAGGAGGATATTGACACCTAGCATCAGTGAGGGAAATCCTCTGGGTGGGTGGGGGAGAGGGGGGTGAGAACGCCAAAGCCTCCCCTCTCCCACGGCACTGATGACATCCACCCGACAGGGATGTGGCGGTGACTGCGTTTGTGTTGGACCATTGGAGATCATTAAAAAAAGGTTGCAGTGACTGGATGAGAGAGTGACAGCTGGAAAGTAAGTAAAGTAAGAAAATTAAGGGAAAGTTCATCAAAGTTTCCCACAATGCATTGGAGAGGTGTCAAGGGTGATTCTTTTTTTTTTAGTACCCCGACACATCAAGGAATGGTTAGATTCGTTAACACATCTCAGGCATAACGAGAAATCAATAACCCTGATACTGCAGGAGGAGCCAAATACATGACTAAAGGAAAACACTGACACACACACAGTTTATTTCATCCCTAACTCTTCCCCCTCCTTGTCCTTCCCTCCCAGCCTCTTACATAAGTTGCCATTGACAGAGTGCCAATCTGCCCTCTGTCGGTTTCATTGCTCCCGGGCAGCGCCGACCCACTGTGGTGATGTGAAGCCCCGTCCCCTTCTGATGCGGAAGGACAGAGAAGGTGACGCGGACCTTCACCCATAATGCTAACAGATCTCCAGCCCTGCTCCAGAGACAGACTGACTTTGCATTCACTAAACCACTTTTAAAGTCAAAAGATCATTGTGCCGCGTCATCGCATGACCAGGGTTTGAATCCCACTCGTGGATGAGCTCAGGGGCCCTGCGTGGAGGTGGTGCCAGTATGAGAAAGCTCAAGGATTAACGTCTAGACATCCTGGTTGAACGAGCAGCGTGATATCAACCAGAATGTCATTGGACGTGCTTCGGGGGAAAAAACATTTCTCGACATCGACAGTCCCGAGTCCACTATGAGTTGCTGCTATGCGGCGTTGGCTATGAACCAAAAACGGATAAAACGGAACAAAAAATAATCAAAGAAATAAAACACGGTCCCACGCGGTAGTAACCCATCACACCGATACGCACGCACAAACACGCCTACGCACGCACATGAATGCGCACACGCACCTCCCCACCCCCAGCCGTATCACCGCGGTAACCCCGACAAACACCCACTGTCACAGGGAACATAAAACCTCTGACCTGTCGCCCCTCTCCCCCCCCCCCCCGCCTCCCTGTCACTGACATCCTTTGGTACAAACGAGCGCGTCCCAATAAACAACGGGACAAACCCAATGGAAAAAAAAAATAAACGAACAGGGGACAGCCGTAAGGGGAGATATAATTAGTCAGTGATTAACGATCGGCCGGCGGGCAAGGCTCACACCGCTGACCGGGACGCCCGGGAATGTCGCAGCGGAAAAGTGCCAGCGTAGCCTGGGGTGGGTCTGCTGAGGTCACCACGACGACGAACGCTTTTCATTTAAAAGTTCTGCCCGGTCTGGTGAGGGTCAGCGGGGGACACGACACAACGTGTTCTAGCCAAAGGGAGGTGGTGGAAAACCGACAGACGTGTGCAGTATATGATATCCTTCGGGCTTGACAATGTCATCGCGGGGCCAGATGATTGTGGCTTGCGCCACAACACTTGTCCTTTGGAGTTTGTTGTTCATTTTCTTCGTGAAACGCTCTGAATAGGAACTTACATATTTAGATGAAAACCTGTTATTTTCTCATTGTAGGCTTGCTTTTTTGACGTCAGACATTATGGCAGGAACATTGAAGAGCACCAAAATCTGTTTCAAATTGGAACACATGACACTTTGGCACTTAAGTACTTTGACAGTATTGTATCAGCAGGTCAATGGCAATTATTAGTCAAACAAGTAACGCAGATCAGCATAAAAACCTCCCTCCTCAACAAAAGAGCCTTTATATGTCCTCCGGTGATACACCAAGTATAAAAACAAAAATGTACAACAATTAGAGGGTTATGTGTATATAATATATACATAATATATAAATGTTTTGAGCAACATTTCTAAGAGCTATGAAAACGATCAGTACCTTACGTCCCCAGGCTTAGAGGTTTGGACCATCACTCTAACACACATCAATCTTGACATGAGTGTCTGCATTTGTTCCATTTGGACAACCAGATGGTTTTAAAAAGACTGATTCGATTATAATGCACTAATGGCTTTGCTTCTTATGACAACAGCAGGTTGCTGACGTTCATAACATAGACAAAAGTCTATAAAGAATATAGTTAAATGCCCAAAATTATTCCTATCCATAGTAGGTAAATAACTGCAAAGTTTTAAATCAACGGACGCTGTGATGAACTGGTCTGGTTGAGGACCAAGTGTATTTTGACACCACACAGAGTGAATAAGACCCAGAGGTAAAACCAAAGGGTCAGCTGGAGAATTGCAGAAGTTGGTCGAATATCAGGGTCACCAAGTATAAACCACCTCGATGGTAGCAAGCTATTTAGACATCAAGCCAGAAGAATGATTCTACACTCACCAATACAAAATATTATTAAGAAAAATATATTCATCCCCACTGTGAGTAACGATGGAGGATGTGTGATGTTGTGGGGCTGTTTTACTCCCAAAGGCCCTGGAAACCTGGTTAGGATACATGGCAACATGGACTCCATGAAGTACCAGGAGATGTTAGACGTCAACCCAGCCCAGTGGTTCTCAAACATCTCCTGGGGACGCCCAGCCTTTCCCTTTATTAGATGGATCCCAGAGATGGATATTAGATGGATCCCAGAGATGGATATTTGATGGATCCCAGAGATGGATATTTGATGGATCCCAGAGATGGATATTTGATGGATCCCAGAGATGGATATTTGATGGATCCCAGAGATGGATATTTGATGGATCCCAGAGATGGATATTTGATGGATCCCAGAGATGGATATTTGATGGATCCCAGAGATGGATATTTGATGGATCCCAGAGATGGATATTTGATGGATCCCAGAGATGGATATTTGATGGATCCCAGAGATGGATATTTGATGGATCCCAGAGATGGATATTTGATGGATCCCAGAGATGGCCCACCTGAATTACCTTAACTAATTATGGAGGCCTTGGCTACTTGATTCAGATGAGCCAGTTCAGGGCTACAACAACACTGTGAAACGGCTGGGGGATCTATCAACACTGTGAAACCACTGATCTAGCGAATGATAATAACACACATGACTTTGAGAAATATTATTTAATTAACATGTAATTAAAGGTTAGATTTTTCTTATACTTTGAGTGCTAGATCAGGCTAATGAACAAAAATGACATTTTTCATAGCCTTCTTTTTTTGCTAATCTTTACCAATTACACCAATTGTTCTGGAGGGTGCAATATATATGGGTAATGAACTAGACGTATTGCACATCAAGTGACAATAAACAAATAAAAAAGATTGAGTGCATACTTAAAGTAAAGCAGGTGTTAATGGAACAATATGTATAACTGAACGCCCATCTGGAAGCTATAGGTGAACTGAAGGCAAAGACATTTTGCATTTAAAACCACCCCTCCATCCCATCACTGCCTCTCACTGGCACTACAACATGTCCACATTTACATTCAACCATTCAGGTCCTGTTATCTACACAGACATAGACAAGTTGGTACTGTTTCACTTAATGTCCATACTGTCACTTAAAGCATACAGTGGGGAGAACAAGTATTTGATACACAAATATTTGATTTTTGCAGGTTTTCCCACTTACAAAGCACGGAGAGGTCTGTCATTTTTATCATAGGTACTCTTCAACTGTGAGTGACGGAATCTAAAACTAATTAATTAGCATTTTATTGCATGACATAAGTATTTGATCACCTAATCTCTACCTGAGAAAATGTATTGTATTAATTTAAAGACAACGTTATTACTTTGTGAATATATTTCCCACGTTAATTCATACGCCACAGTTTATGCAATAATATTTTTTTACAGTATATTGTATACATATTTTCCTAGCTATAATATGAAGTATTGTTCGGTTTGCAGTGTGTACCAAACCGTGCTCTGTGGCCCCGGTACCGTTCGGTTCACTACGAATAAGAAAAATACGAATCCCCAAGAAATCACATTAGGTGCATCTCAAACAGTTTGAATATCGTGGAAATGTTCATAATACTGTGAAGCACAATAATCCCACAGTTACCGCAGAAATGTTATGTACGTTTCTGATTTCACAATGCATGAATTCTACCTATTAGGACTTTAAATAATGTGAAAAGGACAAGGAGTGCCACTATCCAATCATGTTCATTCTACTGTATAAATAATCTGCGGTTTACTGTCAATACTTTTCCCTTCAACGCTACATCTTAGTGTCAAAACCTCAACCCCTCATGCGACAGCTTAGGCCAAAGTCTCATCCCTTCATTCCGAAGCCACTTGTGTCCATGACATCCCACACCTGACGAGACTAAGAGCAAATGACTGTAGAAAAGGAGTGACGAATATAGTGGCGCAATAAACAGTGTGAAGTCTAAACCCAAACTTGTGAAGGTTACACTCATAGCATTCTATCAGTCTCTGGTCTGTTCTCACTTCAAGCTGCAGGCTTTCATTTCCCTCTCACCTCGCAATCCTTCCAGACCAGCCGCACTCAGCGTAACTTTAACCTTCACACTAGAACAGGAAGCCAGACAGACAGAAACAGAGACGAGGGAGGCGGCGGGAGGGAGGGCGATATTTGCTGAGCGAGGCTGTAAAGACACTCCTCATCCCTCATGCTCCAGAGCTGGTGCGGTGCCAACGTCGATGCATTGCAGTGCATGCCCGGGCACAGAGGCTGGTGCCCCGTCGAAGCCTGACAGACTGTCACTCCGTCCTCAACTCTGAGTCGTTGCAGTGCCACTGTAATGATGACGGGGCGAGGGAAGGGGCCCTCGCGGCTTGGATGGGCCGGAATGTGTAGTCGGGGGGGGCGGGTGGATCAGAGGATTGGATTAAAACACCTTTCTTCAGATAATGATGACGAGGGTGTGAAGACGTGTAGTAGAGGAAACGATGGGCATCAGAGAAAGCTACCAAAAGAGGCCAATCGCAACCTTGAACGAGCTGCGGAAATTTTGGCAAAAACTGGGGACATTGCAACCATTGTTGGTATAAATCTGAGCTGCGGGGAAGGGTGGTAAGACGAAAGGCATTTCCTCACAAAAAAGATGTAATAGACACAATAATTATCCCAAAACCATGTTGGAAAACCATACTGTTAAGCATGGTGGCGGCAGCATCATGCTATGGGGCTGCTAATCTTCAGTGGGTATGGGGGCTCTGGTCAGGATAGAGGGGGGTAATGAATAGCGACAAACCTGCGTGTCAACTGCCAAAAAGCTGAAGTTAAAGAAGAATTTCACCTTTTCACACAAAAAGAAACAGCTTGCGAAAAGGAAAATACATTTCCTGGAATTACCCATTCAGATCCAGGACCACAAGCCTAAGGAAATCTATGGACTGACCTAAAGATGGATGCGCACTGGTGATCCAATCGCAATCTGACTGTGCTGGAACTCTTCTGCAAAGGGGGATAAAACTGCAAAATCCAGGTGTGCAAGGATGACAGAGACTTATCCAAACAGACTTAACACTGTAACCCAAGCACAATTACGCTACCAAGATATTGACCGTTTTTGTTTTGTGTTATCAAATTACCCATTGGATATTCCATCAATATTGTGGTTTACAAGAGCATGTTACCTAGGGCGCCAATTGTGGAGAGCACTGTGTACAGTATATATGTATAAATATATTGTAATAACCTGGTTTGTATGTGTGTTCCACTGACCTTATCATTGTTGTAATAAAAGAGGTTGTCTCCATCAAACGTCACCCATCTTTTCTGAAAGACACACTTCCTGGAAGTGAAAAAAAACAGAGATGACTGAACAGCAAAAAGTGGACAATACCATATAAACAATGTAAATGATTAATAATCAAATTATATTACACTGTGAATCATTTCTGTATTTCATTTCACTTTGCATATCGTAATATTACGACATATTAAGTTTTTGCACCAAAATTCCAGTATATTTCTTAAAATGTTTCAGAACATAAAGCTTCACAATTATTAATCAGGGTTTCAGTGTTGTAATATACAAAAAGAACAAAATGTAAAGGTAGCATTTGTAATTCATTAATACTAACAGTAATATTTATAGAAACATGAGCATGGTCAGATGGTAGTTACAATATACCAAATTAGCACCAATATGCAATGATAATATTATATAATGAGTTCCCAGGGCAACTAAATAATATCAAAGTGACAGCTGGTCATGCACAGACATATTACTAAAGAAAATCAAAGTGACACCTGGTCATGCAAAGAAATACAGTGGGGAGAACAAGTATTTGATACACTGCCGATTTTGCAGGTTATCCCACTTACAAAGCATGTAGAAGTCTGTAATTTTTATCATAGGTACTCTTCAACTGTGAGAGATGGAATCTAAAACAAAAATCCAGAAAATCACATTGCATGATTTTTAAATAATTAATTAGCATTATATTGCATGACATAAGTATTTGATACATAAGAAAAGAAGAACTTAATATTTGGTACAGAAACATTTGTTTGCAATTACAGAGATATTAAGTTCTGCTTTTCTGATGTATCAAATACTTATGTCATGCAATAAAATGCATCTCTCACAGTTGAAGAGTACCTATGATAAAAATGACAGACTTCTACATGCATTGTAAGTGGGAAAACCTGCAAAATCGGCAGAGCATCAAATACTTGTTCTCCCCACTGTATAACTAAATAATGTTGAACAGATATACAGTGACAACACTGAAGAAATGACACTTTGCTACAATGTAAAGTAGTGAGTGTACAGCTTTTACAACAGTGTACATTTTCTGTCCCCTCAAAATAACTCAACACACAGCCATTAATGTCTAAACCGCTGGCAACAAAAGTGAGTACACCCCTAAGTGAAAATGTCCAAATTGGGCCCAATAGTACTTTTCCCTCCCCGGTGTCATGTGACTCATTCATGTTACAAGGTCTCAGGTGCGAATGGAAAACAGGTGTGTTAAATTTGGTGTCATCACTCTCACACTCCCTCATACTGGTCACTGGAAGTTCAACATGGCACCTCCTGGCAAAGAACTCTCTGAGGATTTGAAAAAAAGAATTGTTGCTCTACATAAAGATGGCCAAGACCCTGAAACTGAGCTGCAGCACGGTGGCCAAGACCATACAGCGGTTTAACAGGACAGGTTCCACTCAGAACCACTCAGAGCCTCGCCATGGTCGACCAAAGACGTTGAGTGCACATGCTCAGCATCATATCCAGAGTTTGTCTTTGGGAGATAGACGTATGAGTGCTGCCAGCATTGCTGCAGAGGTTGAAGGGTTGGGGGGTCAACCTCTCAGTGCTCAGACCATACAACACACTGCATCAAATTGGTCTGCATGGCTGTCGTCCCAGAAGGAAGCCTCTTCTAAAGATGATGCACAAGAAAGCCCGCAAACAGTTTGCTGAAGACAAGCAGACTAAGGACATGGATTACTGGAACCATGTCCTGTGGTCTGATGAGACCAAGATGAACATATTTGGTTCAGATGGTGTCAAGCGTGTGTGGCAGCAACCAGGTGAGGAGTACAAAGACAAGTCTGTCTTGCCTACAGTCATGCATGGTGTTGGGAGTGTAATGGTCTGGGGCTGCATGAGTGCTGCCGGGACTGGGGAGCTCCAGTTCTTTGAGGGAACCATGAATGCCAACATGTACTGTCCCTTCGGAGATTGGGCCGCAGAGCAGTATTCCAACCTGATAACGACCCCAAACACACCTCCAAGACGACCACTGCCTTGCTAAAGAAGCTGAGGGTAAAGGTGATGGACTGGCCAAGCATGTCTCCAGACCTAAACCCTATTGAGCATCTATGGGGCATCCTCAAACGGAAGTAGGAGGAGCGCACGGTCTCTAACAACCACCAGCTTTGTGATGTCATCATGGCGGAGTGAAGAGGACTACAGTGGCAACCTGTGAAGCTCTGGTGAACTCCATGCCCAAGAGGGTTAAGGCAGTGCTGGAAAATGATGGTGGCCACACAAAATATTGACACTTTGGGCCCAATTTGGACATACTCACTTAGGGGTGTACTCACTTTTGTTGCCAGCAATTTAGACATTAATGGCTGTGTGTTGTGTTATTTACACTGTTATACAGCATATTTACACTGTTATACAAGCTGTACACTCACTACTTTACATTGCAGCAAAGTGTCATTTCTTCAGTGTTGTCACATGAAAAGATATTCTCAAATATTTACAAAAGAAATGTTAGTGGTGTACTAACTTTTGTGATATACTGTAAAATAATATCTAAGTGACACCTGGTCACACATAAATATATAATAACATTTAGGTGACACCTGGTCATGCACAAATATATAATAATATCTAAGTGACACCTGGTCATGCACAGATATATAATAATATCTATGTGACACCTGGTCATGCACAGATATATAATAATATCTAAGTGACACCTGGTCATGCACAGATATATAATAATATCTATGTGACACCTGGTCATGCACAGATATATAATAATATCTATGTGACACCTGGTCATGCACAGATATATAATATCTATAATAAAGGGAAAAAAAGGTTCAGTGGTCCCTTGACTGCTTCCGGAGCTGTATAACTAAATAATATCTATCCACCCCAGGGGCCCATAGACCATAGTTTATAAAACCCTGCAAGAGGCCTTTAGACTTTTCTATGGGTTAGATATATTTGTTAATGTTTTTCATAGCTAAAAAGTAGGGCACTGACAAAGTAAGAGGAAGAGGTGGTTGCCCACATAGCCAATGCTTCTGGCATGTCAATGTTCTGGTTTCTAATTAAGTGCATTGAAACCCACAGATTTCCAGAGTACTACACCATACAGTCAGTAAAATGTTTTTCTCATTTTAACCCCCCAGGGCTTAAAAGGGGAAGACGAAATATCGGTCACCTAGTAAGTGCACAGATTTAAACTAGCGAACCTTTACGACTCAAACACAGCCGGACTCAAACGCAGCCAGCCCACTAGGGCGTCTAATGTCCAAAGGACCCAGCTGATGACACAGTAGAGGACCATTGGTTGGTTCATTGCAGCCAATACTTTCTTAGTCAACTGAGAACCCAGACAAATGCCTACAGAGCTGTAGAATGCAGTACATGCAACATGTGGTGTCCTACCCTTGAGGAGACAGCTTGTCCAGCCAGCCCGCCTTGAACTGAGTCTTGGGGGCCCCGTAGAAGCAAGCATAGGGGGAGATATTGTCCGTGAGGTCTACGGGTATTCTGGGTAGCGTGTTCCTCACCAGACCCCCAATGGCATCAAAGGGTTCCGAGTAGAGGTCACACGCCTCCATCGTCACGGCGTCGACCTTGGGGAGGGCCACAGGAAGCGGGGGGCCAGGGGGGAGAGGCGCAGTGGCCGTCACAGCAGCTTTGGACCAAACCTGGTTAGATAGTTCCAGGTTGGCGGCACACTCGTCCACTGTGGAGTACTCATCCTCGTAAATGTCGTGGACACCGGGCGGAGTCGGGATTTCATCGTCATTCACTGATTCACCGGTGTTAGCGTGCTTCTTCCTGTAGGAGGGGCTTAAGCATGAGTTCACATGGTCAATTCGTCAATATGGTTGTATGTCTGTATGTCTTTTAGTCAGTCAGTATTTGTGTTAAGTTTTTTTTTTACAAATAATAACTGATTTGCATTTTTGTAATGCACGTGCAAATGGATTCACATGGTTTCACATTTGGTACAATATTATCAGGGCTCCAGATAAAAAAACGTTAAAATACCAAAACCACCTTAAAATATTTTTTTTGTCTTGTTTATTTCTTAAATATATCTTGTTTATTTTTTTATATTTTGTGAAGCATTCTCATCCTAATACCCCACTCTATTTGCGTCTGTTTCACGACTTGGGCGCGTGGCTGCGTGTGAGCCAATCACTCACTCTCAAACACCCCTCCTCCCAACAGCCCCCAGTCGTCTTTGACCACAGACTCACAAATACAGTATTGTGAAAATATTTTAGGCAGTGTGACAAAATGCTGTAAAGAATGCTTTCAAAAATAGACTAATTAATAGGTCAGAGTGAATGAAGAAAAGAAAACTCAAACCACTCTTTGCCTTCAAAACAGCCTATGTTCTTCTAGGTACACTTGTACACAGTTTTTGTAGGAACTCAGCAGGTAGGTTGGCCCAAACATCTTGGGGAACTAACCACAGTTTGTCTGTGAATTTAGGCAGCCTCAGTTGCTTCTCTCTCTTCATGTAATCCCAAACAGACTTGATGATGTTGAGATCAGGGCTCTGTGGGGGCCATAATCATCACTTCCAGGACTCTGTCTTTACGCTGAAGACAGTTCTTAATGACTTTCGCTGCATGTTTGGGGTTGTTGTAATCATGCAGAATAGATTTGGGGCCAATCAGATGCCTCCCTGAAGGTACTGCATGATGGATAAGTATCTGCATGTTCTTTTCAGCATCAGGGAGACCATTTATTTTGACCAAATCTCCAACTCCACTTGCAGAAATGCAGCCCCAAACTTGCAAGGAACCTCCACCACGCTTCACTGTTACCTAAAGGCACTCATTCATGTATCGCTCTCCAGCCTTTCTGGGTGAACAAACTGCCTTCTGCTGCAGCCAAATATTTCACATTTTGACTCATCAGTCCAGAGCACCTGCTGCTATGGTTCTGCACCCCATTTCCTGTGTTTTCATGCATTGGGTCGCTTGGGCATCCTACCGAAAAGGGACAGATTGGTGCACTAGGGCCCCACTTTTGAGCTGATGGCCACTGCTGGACCGCTTGGGAAGGGAAGCAAGCGCCTTGTGTCTTCCATCCACTGCAGTAAGTTTCCTTGGCCAACCGCTGCATCTACAGTCCTCAACGGTGGAAACCCCTGGCTGCCTTGAAATGTCTGCCTGGGAGAGACCCTGCTGATGCAGTACAAGCACCTCGTGCCATGTCGCTGTGTTCAGTCGTGCCATGTCGCTGTGTTCAGTCGTGCCATGGACTGTCTTCAGCAAGCACACCTTGTTAGCCGAGTTTGACTGCTCCTCACCCAGTTTTATTCCTCCTACACAGCTGTTTCTGTTTGAATTAATGATTGTATTTCAACCTACATACTGAATTGATGATCATTAGCAACTGTTTGATATAATTGTTTAATAATACACCAGACTATATGTCTACAAAATTCCTGACTTTGTGCAAGTGTACCCAGTTGAATTGATGCTGTTTTGAAGGCAAAATGTGGTCACAACAAATATTGAAATGATTTAGATTTTGTTTCTGTTCTCTCACTTTGCTTTTTGTCAATTGATTAATATAATCCATTAACATGAAAGCATTCTAACGTATTCTACAGGTAACACCTGCCTAAAACCATTGCACAGTACTGTAAATGCATTGTTAACTAATAGTATTTTGAACTCATATTGTTTGTTTCTTCGGTGGGATAATAAATAATCTTTAATGCACTGTATTTACGTATCTCCAAGTAATGCTTTTTGCAGAGTGACGTTTTGGTAACAATGAATGTGGTCTGTGCACTTCAGAAACAAACATCGACCTTCGGCAGTGGCTAAACTACGACATGGAGCCACTAGAGCATCACCTTTACAAGTCTAAAACACATCAGCAATAGCCCCCGTTATTCACAGCGACAGGCTTGCATCTTTATTCAGAACCAATATGTTAGATGTTTATTTCACAGCAATTATCACACAAGGTAAGTGATTGGGAGTGTGACCAAATCGTGCTGGTGTCACCAACTGAAAGACTGTGGCACGAGTGGAAAATGTTAGATTGGAGACTGAAAATACGGCCACTCCGCAGTGAAATGCAGCATGATGTAGAAAGCATGGCAACGTGAGTAAACACTTTCCTCTATTCGAAAACTGTGAAAGGCTATTTATGGCAGGTGAGATGTGAGTGTGGACATGTGTAAGCCTTACTGCACAATTAGTGTGCAAAGGTGTGTCCTCGTTTTACCTCGACTCCTCCTCGATTTCCGCCTTGAACAGCAATTTAGCACCCCGTCCCTGAGACGAGAACAGAAATCACCAATCGAGAAACACTTGAGGCGCTCGGTCAAACTGCCACCATGGCGGCTAGGTTAGCTTAGCAGCCAGGCTGTTGGAGTGACATTTCTGCTAACCTCAGAGGCCGAAGTGAAACTGACTGTGCATCTCTAGTTTGCCCTACTCTCGGGTTTGCGGTGAAAGGAAACACAAGGGGAAGTGGATGTCCGTGTGTGTGACTGTGTGTGTGTGTGTGTGTGTGGGGGGGGGGGGGTTGGGGGTTAGACTTTTGGTTATAATCGTATTTCCAAAAAATACCTGTTCCTCTCTCATCACTATCTACTACCACTGTCACATCACACATCAGCACAGAAACTGAAACTGTAAACACGTCACCTAGATGCCCTGTAAAATGGGTAACATGTCATGGACACAACACAGGAGGAGAAACAGTAAAACACTGGAAATAGTGTAGGTTTAATAAATAATAGGGGATGAAGACTAATATTGGCAGACATATTTTAAGGAGTCAAATGAAACTTGGTGTCTGATGAAACTAGGGGTCAGATGAAAGGTCAGTAAAGAGCACTGAGCGCAAATAATGCTTCTGTATTAAATTGTAAGTAATAAACACAACTGTAGCATTTTTGGCAGAAGTCTACGTGTAAAATTTGCATCTTCACTTTTTTGAATTTCTCAGCCTTACCTGTAGGCTGTCTGGGTTGTTGTACAGGAAGGTTTCTCCATAAGGAACAATGTGACACAGCTGGGCTGAGGAAGAGATGGCACACAACAGACGTGAGATATATATATATATATATATATATATATATGCAGTATATATGTCACATAGGCTAAGACCATATTACCAGCATTGGTACCATTGTAGGTCCAGTAAGTTAGAACTGAAGACAAGATAACTATAGAACTGGAGACAAGATAACTATAGTACTAGAGACAAGTTAAAGACAAGATAACTATAGTACTAGAGACAACTTAACTATAGTACTGGAGACAAGTTAAAGACAAGATAACTATAGTACTAGAGACAGGTTAACTATAGTATTAGAGACAGGTTATAACTAGTATTAAAGACAGATTATAACCACAGTATTGGAGACAGGTTATAACTATACTATTAGAGATGGATTAACTATAGTATTAGAGACAGGTTATAACTATAGTATTAGAGACAGGCTAACTACAGTATTAGAGACAGATTAACTATAGTATTAGAGACAGATTAACCGTAGTATTAGAGACAGGTAATAACTAGTATTAGAGACAGATTATAACTACAGTATTGGAGACAGGTTATAACTATACTATTAGAGATGGATTAACTATAGTATTAGAGATAGATTAACTATAGTATTAGAGACAAGTTATAATTATAGTATTAGAGACAGGTTATAACTATAGAATTAGAGACAGGTTATAACTATAGAATTACAGCCACCTTCCACCCTTCTACCTCCCTTTTCCTGCCTCCGTCTTTCTCTCATACACACCCTCCCTTCATCTTCCTCTCTTCTAACGTATCTCTTCCTCTCTCTCCCCTGTCACCTGTCCCCCTCTTCCTCCTCCACAGAACTGCAAAAACATGTTCTCTCTCTCTCAGACAGACACTAGCCCTACCAAGGACGTCCCCTGTCTGAGGGGCCTAGCTGAGACCTCAGCAGCGGTCACATCGGGGTACGGTGGGGTACCGGGGGGGGGGGGGGGAGGGGATGGGGGGGACAGTGAAGCCACCCAGACACCATTAGTCTCAAAACCCGGGGGCGACCCAGTTTGGACCGTTGCCTGTCATGGTGAAAAATGACTTCACCCATCCCTCGCGGACGGGGAGAGGGCCGGCCGACGCCCCCCGGTGGACGGAAACACACATTAACACACACATTAACACACACATAAACACGCACATTAACACGCACATTAACACGCACGTTAACACGCACGTTAACACGCACGGCGATTCAGGCGCACGTACAGACACGAGCTATTAGCATGGAGGCCGTCCGTGGCAGAGTGTCCGGGATGGGCCCAGTGGGCGTGTTGTATTTCTACGACGGAGAAGAGCCCACTACATCATCCGCCATGTCTCTATGGTCAGGTCGGCTGTCTTTAAAACTGTACAGCCATTTATCAACATCTATTAGGCTGACCTTCAGGCCACCATGATATTCTCTCTCTCTCTCTCTCACACGAAGCACCAACACACCCACCCCCTGGCACGCGCACACACACACACACACACATACCCACGCACACACACCCGCGCACAGAGAAAGCGAGAGAAAAGGAATGAAGACACATTCGGAGTGTCACCTGGTTTGACCTGGAACAACTTGCCCCAAACCAAGTGAGATAGAAGACATTTGTCAAGGGCCTATGCAATTTATAGGAGGAAACAGCACTTAGCATTGGTACATTGGCCATATAAACTACACTGGTTACCAAGGCATTTAGGACAGTATGAAGTGATGTATATATGATTATAGTCCAAGAACACCCTGGCTTTCAGCCAATCCACTTCCAGGATTAGAACCATCTGGTTTACAAAAGGGGAGGAGCTGGAGGGAAAGTGGGATTTATTTTCTACAGAAAGGAGTGAAACCGAGGGATCCACTTTGACAGAATTTGGGGAGCCGCCATCAACGAGCCCCATAAGTCACGACACATGCGCACAGTATGCATTCTCTATAACAGAGACCTTTTTAAAAATGCCATGGAAAGTCTGGAGTGAGGGAGAGCTTCAACGGCACCCCGGCCGAAGACGACAGAAAGAGAATCCCGGTGAGGTGGCATGCAACACGTCGCCTCGTCCCGTAACGAGTCCAAAACACCCTCTCTCCCTCCTCCCTCTCCTCCCCCATTTTTCCCACGGCTGTAACCATGGCCGCAGACCAGAACGGCGGCTGCCGACGGCGTGAGGTAAAATATTCATTGTGGAACGTTGCTAAAGCGCAACGTTGCTAGGTGCTCGGCGGTACCTGTCGGCACGCCGTCGGCGGCGCTGGGACCCGGCACACCGGGAAGGGCTTCGGGGCTGGTTGTGGATGTTGGCTGCGGCACGATCCTGAGGAGGGAAAGAAATCACATCGTAAATACATTGGCAGCTGCACAAGGGAAACCAACACCGCGTAGCGGGGCTATGGGTTTAAAATCAGCGATTTTAGCCGGCCTTGCTTCGTTTCCCCGCTGATAGAGCGCTCTAAAAGTTTAAAAGTGAATGTGAAATCAACCGCACACACAACCGCTGATCAGGAATCAGCGTCATAATGGATTCCCGGCACGTTCAGGGGATGTGCCTACCAGTCCGGAGGGGGTAGGATGACTTGGTCTGGAATCTCAGGGACAGGCCGGTGTCTCAGTCTGTAGGAGCGTGTGGGCTGGAGGCCCTTGGCCCGCGTCTTTAAACTGGGCCCTCTTTCATAAATCTCATTAGTCACCATATCTCCCTGGAAAACCTCCTGGTCTTTCCCAGAGGAGGCTCCCCCCGGCCTGGAGGAGGGGTCCGTGGAAGAGGAGGCGGTCTCCTCTTCCACGGATATCTCCCAATCGGAGGGCACCTCTCCAGAGTGGGAGGAGACGGACAGGGAATCGCAGCTACTGGAGGTGGAGGGCGAGAGGGCAGAGCTTATGTTGCCAGGTTTGCGGCGTGGTGGCCTCGGTGGCCTCGGAGACACCGCCGCAGAACTGTTACCGTCTTCTTCTTCGTCTGTCTCATCCATCTGTAGGCCACCCTCAGGGGGCAGTGTCCGACTCTCCTCCCAGCCCGCCTGCTCTGTCTTCTGGGTCTGCTGGCTGGAGGTCGCCCTCTTCTCAACGGTCATGAAGATTTGTCTGGGTTGGGGGACAGGCTTCCTCTGGCCTCGCACCTCTTCTTTCTCTTTCATCGCCACTCTGCGGGCTTCGAGGCTACGCAAGATCCTTCGGCGGTGGCCTGTAGGGAACACCCTTAGCTCAAGGAGGCGCTGGTCACTTAGCCCCCCACAGTCCTCCAGGCACCGTAAGCCGCCCAGCTGGAAGTCCTCAGCGTATTGGGGAAGGTGCAGGCTCGCGAGCCAGTCACGGATCTCCTCACCAGGGTCCGGGGGCTCTGACATGGTGGGGGCCCGGTGGAGGTCTGGATCCAGGGAAGACTACCGCACCAGAGAAGGCTTGGTAGTGGATCCAAGGTTAATCCGCATTGATGCCTGGCAGTTCGAGTTAGGGAAGGTATTGGTGGTGGCTGAAAAGAAACAGAAATACACAGTTAATGCTTGGACCAGGCAGAGTGTTCTCCTGCCTTCCGACTTTGCGGAGGCCGTTATCCACCAGAACAAGACCAGGCGTCTTCATTAGCGTCCCCGCTAACGGCTATGAGTGAGCCACACATGAGCAATAAGCACAAGCAGTACCCAGAGAGGGTCTTCCTACCTGCCTCAGAAACTTGTTGCCAGAACAAAATAAGAGAGGCATTCCGCTCACAGCTTACAGGCAAATTAACAAGCATTAAACAAATACATACAGGTTTTTCGACCCTACGATGTTAAATATTGCTGAATTCCATTTTAATGTCCGGACATTTTCCGCATCACAGATTTTTTAGGGCTCAAGGATCTCCATTAGAACGTTAAAATGCTGCACACAAGAAGAACCAGAAGGGGGAACATTCCCGACCACAGTAAACTGGCAGGACACCTGATTGTTCCTTCAGTCCCATGGCAACAGGCGCCATAAAGACTTCCTGGGTTCACATTTCACTGAACTACAACTGGCTCACCAAGGCGAGGGTGTTTATATTTTCCACTCTGGTTTGGATTTAGGTCAACCCACAATGTTCCATCACAACCCCGACACAGCCATGTCATAGTAGCCTATCACACACCATCACTTCAGCCAAATTATGTAACTGTTATTTAGTTGTAAAACAAGACAGCACACAGAAAAACATACATTGTGTAAAAATTATCAAATAAGATATAATACACATATAGATATTTAGTGGGGGTGGACAAAAAAATGGAAACACCTCATGGAAAGGGACTATTACTTTGAAGTAACTAAAGCACATTTGCAAATGCAGCTGAAGGTAATGTTAGTTTGTTTTCTCAATGAGAGGTACATATGGCGGTTATAACCTAGGTCTGAAAATTTGCACTTTGATATTTGAGTTTTTAGAGCTACATAAGGCAACTAACCCTAAAGTGACTTAAAAAATAAATGAATTTGTGCTATCAATCAATCAAATGTTTTCATAAAGCCCTTTTTACATCAGCAGGTGTCACAAAGTACTGGGTCATTAGAACGATGACAACAACAGAACAGTGTCAGTCTGTTGGGTTTTGGTCACGTTTGACAGCGAATAAATACAACTCTTTCTATTAGGTTGATGGAAGGCCTCCAGATCCTTTGACACTGACAATAGAGTTGTGCCTAAAGTCAGACTCAGAACATCTGGTTGGACCACATTACAGTCAGGGCCTCTGGCCTCGATAAAGACCTTTAGACAAACAATTTCCCTACATCATATACTTGGTATCTGTTTTAATGAATTACGCTCTTGTGCCCACTGTCCTTCTGTTGTTGTTTAATGATTATTATTTTGTCATTCAAATAATTTGTCATTCAAAGATTTGATCTGATCTGAATCTAGCAGCTTTCTGTGCAGAGCAACACCAGACAACCGTTGGTTGATCTGTTTAGGCGGTCCGTTTGAGCGAGGAGGCAAAGATCATTGGCAGCCCCGTACAGCGATGTGAGTGAAGAGTCAAAGGATAGTGGTAGCCCTGTGAGATGATGCAAGTGAGCGATGCCAAATATATAATACTGTATGTCCTATGTTGAGAAACAGCATCATACAGTATACTGTATAACGTATAAACTTCCATGACAATTCCTCTTTTAACAACAGCGCTTCTTTTTCAAGTGCAGCTGTGTTAGTTTCATTTCACGACTTCAAAGAAATCAAAGAAGAAGAGAAACTGACATTTAACAGGGTTATTAGTACGACTCCAACTTCGACATGAAGCATCCATTGCGGTCAGCTCAATTCACATTGCACTGATATGTCAGGAACAGATTAGGGCCATGGATTGTAATGAAAATCTAGCCTAATTTTAGAGGGGAAAGATTAACAACACGTGAATTTAGTATGATTAGTCTTGATATGTGTGTTACTCACTTAACATGCAGGAACCTGTACCAGCATGGGTCCAGGCCTAACCCACACACACACACACACAAAGCCCAAACTGTAAACATTAGATTGGAACAAACTCACAAAGACTTGCTACAAACCCGATTCCAAAAAAGTTGGGATACTGTACAAATTGTGATTAAAAAGGAATGGAATAATTTACAAATCTCATAAACTTATATTTAATTCACAATAGAATATAGATAACATAACGAATGTTGAAAGTGAGACATTTTGTAATGTCATGCCAAATATTGGCTCATTTTGGATTTCATGAGAACTACACATTCCAAAAGAGTTGGGACAGATAGCAATAAGAGGCCGGAAAAGTTAAATGTACAGATAAGGAACAGCTGGAGGACCAATTTGCAACTTATTATGTCAATTGGCAACATGATTGGGTATAAAAAGAGCCTCTCAAAGTGGCAGTGTCTCTCAGAAGTCAAGATGGGCAGAGGATCACCAATTCCCCCAATGCTGCGGCAAAAAATAGTGGAGCAATATCAGAGAGGCGTTTCACAGAGAAAAATTGCAAAGAGTTTGAAGTTATCATCATCTACAGTGCATAATATCATCCAAAGATTCAGAGAATCTGGAACAATCTCTGTGCGTAAGGGTCAAGGCCGGAAAACCATACTGGATGCCCGTGATCTTCGGGCCCTCAGATGGCACTGCATCACATACAGGAATGATACTGTAATGGAAATCACAACATGGGCTCAGGAATACTTCACACAATCCACCGTGCCATTCGCCGTTGCCGGCTAAAACTCTATAGGTCAAAAAAGATGCCTTATCTAAACAGGATCCAGAAGCGCAGGCATTTTCTCTGGGCCAAGGATCATCTAAAATGGACTGTGGCAAAGTGGAAAAGTGTTCTGTGGTCAGACGAATCAAAATTTGAAGTTCATTTTGGAAAATTGGGACGCCATGTCATCCGGACTAAAGAGGACAAGGACAACCCAAATTGTTATCAGCGCTCAGTTCAGAAGCCAGCATCTCTGATGGTATGGGGTTGCATGAGTGCGTGTGGCATGGGCAGCCTACACATCTGGAAAGGCACCATCAATGCTGACAGTTATATCCAAGTTCTAGAACAACATATGCTCCCATCCAGACGTCATCTCTTTCAGGGAAGACCTTGCATTTTCCAAAATGACAATGCCAGACCACATACTGCATCAATAACAATGTCATGGCTGCATAAAAGAAGGATCCGGTTACTGAAATGGCCCGCCTGCAGTCCAGATCTTTCACCCATAGAAAACATTTGGCGCATCATAAAGAGGAAGGTGCGACAAAGAAGACCTAAGACAGTTGAGCAACTAGAAGCCTGTATTAGACAAGATTCCTATTCACAAACTTGAGCAACTTGTCTCCTCAGTCCCCAGACGTTTGCAGTCTGTTATAAAAAGAAGAGGGGATGCCACACAGTGGTAAACATGGCCTTGTCCCAACTTTTTTGAGATGTGTTGATGCCATGAAATTTTAAATCAACGTATTTTTCCCTTAAAGTGATACGTTGTGATCTCAGTTTAAACATTTGATATGTCATCTATGTTGTATTCTGAGTAAAATATTGAAATTTGAAACTTCGACATCATTGCATTCTGTTTTTATTCACAATTGTACAGTGTCCCAACTTTTTTGGAATCAGGTTTGTAGAAAACTATGCCCTGGCAGGATAATAAGATGAAGATCAGTGAGACACTAGAGAAGAAATTATCATGGATCAACAGAAGGCTATCGAATAAAGAGAATAGAGAACAGTAGGCTATAGAATAAAGAGAAAAGACAACAGAATGCTATAAGATCAATAGAGGTTTTGAACCCAAAGATAAAGATATGGTAGAACAGAATGCTATAGAATAAAGTTAAGATAGAACAAAACGGTAACACTTTATTTCCGAACTCCCAAAAGTGTGTCTGTAGATGATGACTATCGGGAACATATTAGTTAACTATCTACTAACCCTAAACTTAACTTGCAAAAACATATTCCCATTCAAAATTTCAGAAGCCCTAACCACAAAAACGAACTCAATAGTATAGGTGGCTGTTTGTAAAATGCATTCTCCATGTGGAAGCTAGGTGAATTGTCAGTAATTTTCTTCTTGTTCTTACATGCACTGCTAGACCTGGACCAAACACTGCAACACACACAAACACACACACATACACACCCTTCTATTTTGGATGCAGACAATCAGTAAGTGAGCAGGTTATAGTTACTGCAGGTGTCTCCCTGGTAGTTAATTGCATTCTGCTTTACTAAGGGGCTGAATTAGTCCCTGATCAGGAGTGGGTGAAAGCCAGACGTGTTTGGTCTCTCGATGACTTGGTTCGGATTCGAGTGGGCGTTGGGTTTAAGGTTTAGAGAAAATAGGATTTTGAATATGGTAATATATAGTGCCCCAACAAGGTTAGTAAAACATAAACCGCGTGCGTGTGTCTGCCAGGTAATCGGCCCTTCCTTTTCCCAAGCTGTTGCAAGCCTGTTAGGTTCCACAATGACTAACCACTTACATATCTCCACAGCACAGCCGAAAAGCACAAAGTCCAACCTGACTCTTCTACCCGCTTCCGTGTGAATAACTATAACACAAGCATGGCAACTTTATAGAAAATATGCACACATTATTTACATTCGCTGGCGAAGAAGACTAGTAAGATCGCTTCATATTAGATTTTGATGAGCCATTTGAGATAATTGACGCGGTAAGCCCATCCACGGCCCCGCTGGGCATGGTAATGTCATTGAGGTGTGCAACAGAACGTGTTATGTGTTATAAGTATTGTACTCAGGCCTGCATGAAAAGACTGGACCACGAAGATAAGATTCATATCTGTCTATACCACTAATCTCTCTTTTTTGGTAAACACTTTGCGCCTTCACACAGTGGAAAAACGCAATGGGGTAGGTAGCGCAGTGTAGCGTACAGGGATACTGACTCCAGACTCAGGTTCTGACATCAGTGCAAAAAGCTGCCTACTCCATCAGCATTTGCTACAACAGGATTCACTGCGGTGCGTCAACTGTCATCCGTGTATTCGTGCAAGTCCACGACTCCCAACAGTCCCTACTGTTAATCGTGTGTCCACGATTCTAAAACATATTAGGAGGAAATCGTTAGTCTTTCAACACAAAATGTTGACCAACGCGACGCGTTGCCTACGTTCACGGACAAACCGAAAACCACGGGTGAAGAACTAAAAAGAAAAACTTAAGTGAGGACCATGCAACCTAACCAACCTGAGTCATTTGGTGTTGAACTTACCTCAGGTTCTAACCAGGTGAGCAGAAATCCCAGATATCAGCTCATTATAGTTCCCTTATGCGCGAAACGTGTTGTCGAGCTTTGAACTTTCTAAGCGTTTAACTGACACAAATTTTCAAGGCGTGTATTAACGCTGCCCGTTTCCTACTCTAGCCTGTTGAAGCGTGATGTTACTGTACAAATCCCCGCCCTTTCAGCCGCTGTTCAGTGATAATGTTCGATGTTTAGGAATTCCCCGTCTACAGAAATGATGGCTATTAACTGAGTTAATACTACTGTTGTTATTTGATTTTGTAAGGCCTCGATTTCTGAGTGAGATATAATATAATAATACTTGTTATGATTATAATTATTACTATTTTTGACGTAATACTTAACTGAATTCCTGTCGGTGCAGTGTTATCAAAGGCATTTCAACCGCTTTGGTACAAAGTTATCTGCCTGGATTAATGCTAGGATGGAAGATGTAGAAATACAATCAATAGAATCACTGAAGCGAATGGGAATCCTGTCGTATTCATCGTATGACTACGTATTTTTTCATAGCTGACATAATACATCTGGATAATTATAAAAACTGGCACCTTTTGATTGTTAGATAAAATATGCTATTACAGTTTTTTGTCTTTTCCATAACATAGAAGAGCGCATCCAGTTTCTCGACATGTCCTAGCCTGATCACGCCTCAGGCAACGCATTTTGCCTAGAAAGGAATGTGTCATCTCTTACACCCACACACACACACATACGCACAAGTATACTGACACACAAACGCGCGCACACACATATACTCACACATGTACTTAAAAGCCAATGAGAAATGTTTTTATTCAATGAAAAGTTGTTTCGCAGTAAATAAATTAATCCTTACCAGTTTAGTGGTTGGTGTAATATAGAGGTCATTTTCTGTATGACGAGCCATACTGAGTGCTTTTTTTGATTGCCATTGTGTGTACTGGTTGTCTTAGCTTTGAAGGATTACATTTAATAAAATGTAATCATGACATTACATGAAAATATGAGCATGGTGACAAGATCTGACATTTTGCAAGTCCTGACTTTTCTACAGGCTTTAAAGGCTTATGGGTTAAAATTAAGTTTAGAGCTAACACATCATAATGTGTGTGTCTGTCTGTCTGTCTGTCTGTGTGTGTGTGTGTGTGTGTGTGTGTGTGTGTGTGTTTTGTGTGTCCGTGCACACTTTGTGAGTTTGAGAACAAGTGTGTGAGCTTGAACAAGACCATATCATCTTAGAGTTCTCTAGTAATATGACTGGCTGTGCCTGTAGCAGCACACATCGTCCTACCTGTGCCCTGCCCAAGTCAATCACTGAATTCAGGAACAATAGTGGTGAATGGGCTGACCCCACTGTTGGAGGTTTATGTGAGGCAACCGCACGGAGTCATTACTGTTTGATTTATTCATACACAGGTCTTACTGTCCATACCGCTCCAGAAAAAATTAAGAGACCACTGCACCTTTTTCTTTCCTTTCCAAAAAGTTGAAAAGGAAAGTTTTGAGTGAGGAAGAGAAGCGTTCAATTTGCAGTGGTCTCTTAATTCTAACCCTTCTGTTCCTCACTCAAAACCTTCCTTTTCAACTTTTTTGGAAAGGAAAGAAAAAGGTGCGGTGGTCTCATAATTTTTTCCAAAGCTGTATATAATGTATTGACTTGTATCTCCTGAACACAACTGCATGCTTCCACAATGGAGTATTTAATTATATCCAATAGGCAAAATCCACTTAGATACTGTAACTTAGAAAAACAGCCACTTATAACAACATTAATTCAGTGTGCATTATATACCAAGGTTTGTCAATGCGAGAGAGTTGTCACTAGCTTCTTTAGCCACAAAAATAATTATGTTGTCAGATTCCATAAACCCAAAGTTGGAGAGAATTGGAGAAAAAAGGCATGACTTAAAACATTTGGTTAGGTTTAAGGTTGAGGTAACAATTTCACTTTTACATTTTTTTTACATTTCTGTCACAGTATTCTATTCAGGACAAGAAACACTGTAATCTGGGGAGCATGTGAGATGAATAGTCAGCATTGTTATTATTTAAACGGCCAGATTCTCATTAAGTAACACAAATAAATAACGTGATTGTGGATTTCTTGAAAATAAAATAACATTTTGCGTGCATGAGTATTGGTGTAGTATGTGTAATGCGTTTTTGTGTGTGGCTGTGCCTGGTGTGTGTGTGTGTGTGTGTGTGTGTACGTGTGTGTGTGCTTGTGTGTCTGTTGGCCTGCATGCAGAGGCATGTTTGATATCAGTTTGCCTCTCGTTATAACGGCAATCTCCGGTTCACTGAACAAAAACACAGTAGATGAATGGGCACCCCAAACACACATACACACACATTGTCAAGTGCAGGTTTCACAGCATCGTACGTACCGAACATTTGCTACATTATGTGAATCAGTCAATTAATTAGGATAAAAATAGTCAATGTGGTTATCCAGGCCAGGAATAGCAGATATCCCCATCAAACCAGAAGGAGATGTTTGGAGGAAAATCTCCATTAATTATCAGAGGCTGTTACTGATAAAAGTGGTACTTTTATCAGTAATATATGCTTTGAGTGGGGGCTTGAGACAACAAGGCAATATCTTTCTTTATAGACAAAGGGTCAGGGAGTCTAGAAGAAGTTGAAAGAGAAAAAACTGCAAGGAGAGGCGTGAGACAGTCCGAGGACAGCACATTGTCTTTTTTGGACTCCCTTGCTGTAAAATGGGGCCTCTTTTGTCTCCGCCGGCCACACCTCCACATGTCGCCATAGTAACATTTTACTGCGACTCTCAATGGGTGGTAAATACAGCCCTATGGGTTGTTGTAGAGACAGCAGCTAACTCAGTCACACCAGGGCCAAAGCCTGGAACAAAGTGGGCTTGGATGTAGTGTCCGCAACGACTGGCCAGATTCCTTTACACTTAGGGAAGCATAATGCGTACACTATTTTCCTGATTCATATATTTTTTTTTTTACACTTGTTTGTTATCAATCAAAAGCTCTGGATTATTCCTTATTGGACTTCTATCTCAACTAATCTCTGAACAAGTGGGTCGGCCAGGCTGCGTCGCCCTGACAATGACGACCAGCATGCCAAGAAGCAGGAAAGGTCCAATGCTTGGCTAACACGACCCATTGAGACTGCGGACGAGTCATCGTGTTGAGCTGGGAATGGAGAAATCAGAGTTCCACCAGGGACCCGGGAGAGTGGAGAGACTCCTGAGGCAGCTGAAAGAGACAGTTCTGGAGTTGGGAGAGGCGACTGCCACCAGGGACCTCCCGGAGGGGAGGCGGGGGAAGACTGGAGGTACGAGCCAGGAGGAGGAAGTCAAGGAGATGAAGAAGATTTTTTGTTTCCGAAATGATGGAGAGAGGTCTGACACGATGAAGGAGACGGAGGGCTGGAGGGCGGGTGGTTTGGTGGTCCTAGAGGAGGCATGGAAGGAAAGGAAGAGAGAGGGACAGTTCAGGGTTTTGAGACTCCTCCAGGAGCTGGGAGAGGTCCACACACAGCAAGTCAGTCTCTGGAGAGAGTCACTGCAAAGCACAGTGCGCATGCTGTCCTTGAATCCGACCGAAGAGAAGACTCCGGAGGTGTCCTCTCCAACAGGTACTGTGAAAGGCTTTCCTACCTGTGATTAGGTATTAGATTCACCGTTGGTTTTCTGGCATGTTGTGTTCACCCGTTAACTAAGCTTACTTGTAATCTCAAAGGGGGACGGCAGTCACAGGCTTACCACACGCAAATAGACAAAAGCAAATGTTCTCAAAAAGTGTCCGAAAGGGATCTCCTATCCTACATCATCCCAATCCTAATACCAATCCCAATCCTAATCCCAGTGCTACAGAGAACATTTGCGAGGTGGGACACTTTAGATGGATGGAGATCTCACCCGGGATAACCAGGAATTGATATGCTGGCCAAGGAGATGCTGTTCACCCATTTGAGCATTCAGTGGCCTAGGTAAACAGGAGCCAGACCACGCCAACCCTTCTCGCCCCAAAGCAATCAGCCAAAGAATCGCCAGGTTTTTAGCCCACACTGGCCCTCAAACGCTCGACTCAAGCCGGCCCCCGCCAATGCCAAAATGGGCTAGCTTACCGCGACCCTAACAACTGCACAACGTAGGCCGGCCCACAAAAACCTAGACACAGAACAACCCAGGCCGCTCCAGCCACGGGTCCGGGGTTTCAACTCTGTCACGTTTCCTGCGTTTGTTTGTTCTGTTTCAGATGAGCTCCACTCTGACTGTCTCGGCGCCACCCTGGTCAGCGTGGAAGCAGACATCAGGGTCATCGAAGACAAACTCCGTCTCATCCGCCGCAAGCTGACGACGGCCGCAACCGGAGTCCGAGTGGAGCGGGGGCAGGCGACCGACGCCGAGGACGGGTCGCCGGGAGGCCGGGATGTTGACGGCGTCCAGGGGAGCTGTAGCCCCCGATCTGACAGCACCGGCGCTGTAGAGAGTGGGTCTGCGGTCCAGGGATCAGCCCTAGACCCCGGGACTGAAGTCAACCCAGAGGTCACACCGGAGACTCAGGCTGACTTACAGAAGGAGAGAGACAGGAGAGAAGGAGTTAAAGACGGGACCGAAGAGAAGGGCCATCAGAGTGGATGGGTCACACTCGGGTGAGTTCTAAAACGTGCACGTTTACAAGCACGCACGGGCACACACCCAGGGAGACACACACACAAACGTGCACGTCCTCACGCGTACTAACACACTCAGCCGAGAAACATCATATTCTCCGAATCCATGAACTCAGACGCTATTTCGTGAATCCATACTTCTCCTGACCGGTGAAACTGGAGAGCCGTGTCGGGCCTCATTAAGTTGGTTTGATGTGCCGCGGTCTGTTCCGTGTCAGGTCAACTCTGGCTTATGTCGACGTGCTTCAGTTGTGGAGTTCACAGTCAGGTCATCACAATCATCGACCAAACGGCAGTCATTTTGGAAAGGCAAAGTCAAGGAGAAAATCACATGCATATCACTTGCAGAGGCATAATTCGGTTCGACACGATATCAGATCCAATGAGAACAAGTGCAGTTGGATCATGTGACCTGCGCCGACCCCTTTTTTTCCCAACAGTCTAACAGGTCGGTCAGCCGACGGCCTGGCCGACATTCCCGATGCCTGCTTCGTGTCGGTCCCCGCGGGCGCGGCCGGAGCCCTGACCTGTGACCTGGCGGACGCCCTGAGCTTCGCCGTGGTGACCGGCTCAGAGGAGCTGGTTAGCAGGGTCCTCAGGGTCAGGGTCCGGGACGGAACCTGCTGCCCGTTTCCCGTCGCCGTGGCCGTGCCTTTCCGGGCGCGCTACCGTGGAAACTACCGGGACGTGGCGGTGAAGGTGGTGGACGAACAGGGGAGGACCAGCTACGTCCGTCCATCGTACACGGAGGAGATGTGCAGGGGGCACAAGGTACGAGTATCAAGGTCATTACCTCCAGGAGGACGATCGTCAGCTGACTGACCTTCCTCTCTTTGTGTGTGTGTGTGCGTTGCAGGGCTCATTTGCAGAGGTGAGGGTGTACACTCTGGGCCTGTTTGCGGTGGTTTCGTGTCTACGGAGAGAGAACTACACGGTCCCCAGGAGAGGTCTGTCACTCAGGCTCAGCGCAGACCCCCGTGTCTGTCTCCACTACCTCCCAGGATGCTTCACTTCATCAGTCGTGGCCCAGTCCATGGTATGGGAAGAGTTTATTCATTAAGACACTTGCTTTGTTATTAATTGGGCTTAAATCTCCCTTGTCAAATGGTTTTTGGACGTCCCAAAACACAAATCCCCTCACTTTTAAGGACAAACCATGTTTAATGAAAACAAACAAATGGTGTTTGTAGTATTTTGCATGGTTATTTGGGTGTGTGTGGTATATAATTGTTGTTCCATTCTTGTGAGGGCCACAAATACCTACCAACAATTTAACAGTGATACAAGAAACATTTCACCTCGTGGGTGGAAATTTACTAGCCCTAAAAAGGAAAAACAAATGTTGCCAATGCATAACACAGTCCATTCATCACAGCAATATCACATTTTGATTTTCAAGGAAGAAGTGTGGTTATATATTTCTATTTTTTTACTGTATGTTTTTATTTGGTCATTTCCTGTAACGACAGTGATCCTCCATACACGTCTTACCACATTCTGATCATCAGCACACGGCTCAGTCTACCAGGAAGTGTTTGGCCGGGCTCATCATTGCTTAAGGGTAACACATTCCCTGGCTTTACAACCATGACTAAGATTAAAGGCGTAGCCAAAACGTCAAATAAAACCACATCGCATGAAGGCAAGACACAGGCAGAGGTATCAGTAGCAAAACCTCATTGAATCCAAACAACAACACTTCTGAACTACTGGAGCCCAGGGGGAAGTAATTAACAGTCTGACTGCCGTTAGGACCCGACCGGGGATGGCTTGTGAGCGGAGAGAGGAGGCAATGGCCCCCTCACTCGAGAGCACTTTAAGAGGATATCCACGGCAAATTTGGAGGACCTGTCGGTTTCCGAGTTTTGCCACGGCTTGAAGGAGGGGACCTAGACCTGTCAAGGGAGGATCAGAAATAGGAAATAATGAACGGATCTGCATAATTTCAGGATGGTCACATGACTCCCCTATTCGAGATGGAGGACGTTAACCACAAGGAGGTCACAAACAGTCCAAGTCTGAAGATCAAAATAGATAATTAATATTGTTAGTATTATGTCCTTTCATACTGGAGGGACTGACAGTGGATTTGGTAATGAGGTACCTAGACACTAGTTGGAGAACAACAAACATACGACAACAAAGACGACCAAATCTCAAAGACTGAACTAGAGCAGAGAGCAAAGTAGTAGGTTTAAAAGCAGAGAGCACGAAGAAGGGGGTAAAAAGAGAGTACGCTCAACTAAAGGACAGACACATCAGAGAAATGGCCAAGTCTGTGATGAAAATAAGGAATGGTGGCATAGAAAGCTCTATTGAATCTGACAGTTCTGACTTCTCGTCTGTTGAATGTGATGATGCCTGATAAAGTATCCAAGGGCCACAAAGAGGACAAGAGAGAAGAGGCTGTAGTTCAGTCGTACAGGAGATTGAAGCAGCCTGCTTGGAATAATTCTAAATAATAAGTCGGGTTGATCAATTCTATTGGTTTTTCACTGACAAATCGTCTGATTATTCATGTAACAATTCGTTTCCGGTTCCGTAACATGCTGTATTATCTTTGTAAAATGTTAGGAAAATGTTAACCCAAAATATGTGACAAGAAACTCAACCTCTCGTAATTGTTATTATGGGACCAACTACAATGTTTCTAATGCATCCCTTGATGGTGGAAACAACCTTTGAACCCTCTAATGATGTCATGTCCAGACGTAGACATTAGTTTGGGCAGATGTTCCGGTTTAATGAAGAAAAAAAGGATAACAGATTAAATTCCTATCGCGGCGTTCTTGTGATCCCGCCCTACAGAGGTGACAGACAGAGCCGGACAAAGTGTGTCCTATCCGAATGCCCAATGCACACAAGTCACTGGGTTGTGATGGTGTGCTGAACAATTTCACCTCCCAGGACCATTCCAGCCGTCTGCCACCACAGACCTGGCCACCTGGGAGGCCATTAGGTGTAACAACTGCTGATGTCCTAGTGGCGTGACGGCTGGAGTCTCCAGGAAGCGCAACGGAGTGGAGTTTCCTGTGGTGCTGGCTCTTGCCTCAGTCTGTAATCAATGGTTGTCTAGCTACTTTTCTTAATGGTGTGAAAGCAGCACTTGTGTGTGAGTGTGTTTTTGAGTTTGTGTGTGTGTGTGTGTGTGTGTGTGTGTGTGTGTGTGGTGTATGTAGGTGACCCAGTGTGTGTGTGTGTTTGTGTCCTCAGAGGTGATTCAGCCCTTCAGTCAACCCAAGGAACTAATTAGCCAAACCAAAGGCAATAATTATCCTAATTAGAAAGTTTCAGGCTTCAGCATCACACCTTAGAGGCCCATGAACATCACTTCAGGCTGGGTGGGAGAGCAAGAGAGAGGGATGGATCGGGGGAGAGAGGCGGAGAGGGGTGGGGAGAGGCGGAGAGGGGTGGGAGTGTTTGAGACATGGTGGTGGAGAGGGATGGGCTTCAGGATGTAGAATCTATAGGATACTGTCTCCTTGAATTGTGCTTAGGTAACAGTTCTGTCTTGCCGCTTCCCTCTGAATGGTACGACAACGCTTCCATTCCTGTTCTACGGTCCAGCCCTGAGACGGATGAGCAAAGAAAATGAGCTTCTCTACAATGTTCCCGGGCTTCAGCATCTCCGGGCTTCAGCCGTAGAGGCCCAGAAGTTTTTCTGTGGCAAAGCTATTCACACACTGGTTAGGGAATGAGAGGGACGTATGAGTGGATGAATGACCGGAGGGATAGAGAGACAAGGGATGATGGATGGATGAATGAATGGATGATGGAGAGATGGAATCGATCAATGGGGTAATTGGATGGAGTGATATAGAGGGATGGGTCGGAGTGATGTATTTCTGATGGGGTAATTGGATGGAGTGATATAGAAGGATGGGTCGGAGTGATGTATTTCTGATGGAAGAAGCCCATTCTCATCCTCACTATTACCTGGAGACCTAGAACATCTCTGGTTACTTTTTAGTCTAGCAGCATAAATGGTTGTCTTCCACGTAATCTTCTGTAGCTCAGTAGTTAGAGGATTGCCCCTTGCGATTCCCGGATAGTGTGTTCGATTCCCGGGACCGGCCCTATGATGAAATGTCCACTTGGCTGTCAGTCACTCTGGATGAGGTGTCCACTAAATGTTTGCTCTTTGAATTGTCTTATGACGACGTGGCATCATCAACGTGTCTGTGAAAGCTCCAGCCCGTCGACGGCTCCCTACTGGCCAGCCTGAAGTCCCGGAGAGATGGTTACCACGCGGTCCTGTCCACCAGCCCCCTCCTCCACATCACACACCCCTCCTCCCAGAACCTCCGGAGGCCCCTCACCGTCACACTGCCCTGCCCCCCCAACCCAGAAAAACGGAGAGGGGCGGGGCAGGGCGGGGAGCAGGCCCAACTCACCCGTCCCATCTGCGGGGACGCGTCGCGAAGCACGCCAACTCTCCAGAAAGTGAGGTGAACCGACTGCTTCCTGTGCCTTCCTCCTGGTTATATGAGGTGTCTGTCCACTTTCCATTCAGCCATTTTGGGCCATTTTCATTCACAAGGACATATGTACTGTATTTTATACACTGCCGATTTTGCAGGTTTTCCCACTTACAAAGCATGTAGAAGTCTGTAATTTTTATCATAGGTACTCTTCAAATCCAGTAAATCACATTGTATGATTTTTAAGTAAATAATTTGCATTACATAAGTATTTGATACATCAGAAAAGCACAACTTAATATTTGGTTCAGAAACCTTTGTTTGCAATTACAGAGATCATATGTTTCCTGTAGTTCTTGACCAGGTTTGCACACACTGCAGCAGGGATTTTGGCCCACTCCTCTATACAGACCGTCTCATCTCCCATTCCTCCTCTGGATCATCCAGATGGCCATTGGCAAACTTCAGACCGGCCTGGACATGCGCTGGCTTGAGCAGGGGGACCTTGCGTGCGCTGCAGGATTTTAATCCATGACGGCGTAGTGTGTTACTAATGGTTTTCTTTGAGACTGTGGACCCAGCTCTCTTCAGGTCATTGACCAGGTCCTGCCGTGTAGTTCTGCGCTGATCCCTCACCTTCCTCATGATCATTGATGCCCCACCAGGTGAGATTGTGCATGGAGCCCCAGACCGAGGGAGATTGACCGTCATCTTGAACTTCTTCCATTTTCTAATAATTGCGCCAACAGTTGTTGTCTTCTCACCAAGCTGCTTGCCTATTGTCCTGTAGCCCATCCCAGCCTTGTGCAGGTCTACAATTTTATCCCTGATGTCCTTACACAGCTCTCTGGTCTTGGCCATTGTGGAGAGGTTGAAGTCTGTTTGATTGAGTGTGTGGACAGGTGTCTTTTATACAGGTAACGAGTTCAAACAGGTGCAGTTAATACAGGTAATGAGTGGAGAACAGGAGGGCTTCTTGAAGAAAAACTAACAGGTCTGTGAGAGATGAAATTTTCCTGGTTGGTAGGTGATCAAATACTTATGTCCTGCAATAAAATGCTAATTAATTATTTAAAAATCATACAATGTGATTTTCTGGATTCACTTCACTGTTGAAGTGTACCTATGATAAAAATGACAGACCTCTACATGCTTTGTAAGTAGGAAAACCTGCAAAATCGGCAGTGTATCAAATACTTGTTCTCCCCACTGTATATATTTGTAGTAAAGACTAAACTGTTATTATATAGATTTGTCTATGCGCTGTATTCATATTTGTGTTGGTTTTTTCAGGGTGTCACTGAAGTGTTCTGGAGTGTTGTCGAGTGAGCTTTTGGTTCTACTGGGCTGGAAGGATGACAAGTGGAACATTCTAGATAAGGTCACCTTGAGGAACCTGCAAAACGGCCTGGTGTCCTTCGAGCTGAGCGAGAACATTGAGAGGTATGTTTGGTCAACACTGCCTGGTGGTAAGTTATTGTGCGACCCCTATTGTGCGACGAAACAATAGACAACTTTGATAGGTATCAAACTGCGGAGACGCAGTGCATTCTGGGAAAGAAAGCTTTGCCAAGGGTTTTAATGTATAACCTTCATTATTAAACGTATTTATTTCTGCATACAGTTAACTAAAAAGGTAATCCCATTATTTTATTCCTCCTGTGACTCAGTTTGAGGGGATTCATCATTTTATTCCACTCTCACTAACAATCCTATCTCCCTGCTTTATTTCTGGCTACTACAAAGGTGCCTGTCTGTTTCTGCTCATCCTACCCCCTTCAATTATTATAATCCTTCCCGTCTATCGCTCTCTTTCTCTTCCTGTCCATTTCTCTCTCTCTGTCCATTGCTCTTCCTGTCCATCTCTCATCAATCCTTATCCCTCAGATTCTCTCCATCTCTTTTCTTGTTATCTCTCTTCATCTCCCCTTCTATCACTTCCTCTCCACCTCCGTCACTCTCTCTCCATCCATGACTAGACTACTCATCATAACTCAAGCCTTTCTCTGGCATCTCTTTTCAGACACTCTCTACTTCCTGTCTAAGGTTCCGAGTTCCAGTAACTTCACAGAAATGGCCGGGTTTTCCAGAAATCACTGACGGAGTGTTCCGGACGCTTTGCCTATTTACTCCTCACAGTGTTGTGTGTCCCCCCGCTCCCCTTCCCCAGACTGTTTGTAGTGCGCCTCTTCTCTCCAGTGAGTCCCTCCCGCCTGACCGCCCTGGCAGAGGAGGTGGAGGAAAGGGTTCGGTGCACCGCGGTGAACATAGTGCTCCAGCAAGCGCAGGCGGACCCCCACACGGCCCTGGTGGCCGTCCTGCCCAGCAGAGACCTGCCCCGGGCGATGTCCGAACTCCGGGCCCAGGGCTACTGCGGCCCTGCGGAGCCCTCACTGGAGATCGCCATGTCAGAGGGGGAGCAGCTGCTCGTCTCCTTCAGTGGAAACATTACGTTGACAGGTGAACGGCCGCCGCCCTCATCTCCACCCTCATCCGGGTCTACAGTGTACCTTAGTAACACTGCCTCTCGTCCCCATCACCTTGTATAACTCCTTGGGTTGGAGAAATGAAGGGGCGCGTCACAGCTGACGGCCGCACCGGCAGACATTCCCTACAGCCGCGTTTCCACGGAAACAGCAGCCTCATATTACAAAAGGCCCCGTCACACCCCTAACAAGACAGAGCTGCCCGGAAACCTTCATGTCAGAGGTTGTGACGACACTGTGACCAGTGTCCCCTTATCTACAATACACAAGTGCCGCCGTAAATCCCGCCACACACACACACACACACACACAACGAATTACAGGTTTCAAGATAAAGCCACTGTGATGCAAGTGAGGGATTATTCAATCAGCCCATCTGGGTCTGGCGAGAATGCTTTGATGGAGGGAACGTCAGAGTCAGTGATTTGGATACCGGTCGGTTGCTCCGCACATTGATAACGTCAGTGTGAAGTGTATTCAACCGTGACAGAATAGCCATTTAGTACGGCTGTGTGCTTTTCTAAAAGAGAAATATGAAGTGGAGCAGCAGTTGTTTGGTTAGTGGCAAATACCCATATTCAGTGACAGCGCCTGACACCGTCACGCTGGCGTGGCAACTTCAGTGAATTCAGAACACAAGTCCAATGCGGACAGCACAATGAGGATTACAGTGGGTGTGAATGCGGGTGGGCCTTCAGCCAGTGCTCAAACATTCCCAAGAAAGTTTGGTTCCAGTTTTATTCACTGGATGTTTCCTCCAGGGTCCCGGCACCATCAGAGTGGCGAAGGTGGCGGCGGTGTTTGTGAGCGAATAACTTTCCACAGTCAGAGAAAGAACCACCTCCGCTTGCATTTGACCGAGGTGGACCCGTTTGGGAACTACAGCTCGCCCCACTACAAGGGCACGGCCCTGTTCTACAAGGTGGCTGTTGGTCGGGTGGAATGGCGAGAGGGCCAGGCCACTCCCTCCTGCTGTGTGTCTCTTAAGGACCTCGTCTGCAAGCTGTCTGTGACTCTGCCCAAGGTACAGTACTAAATCTTTATTCCAATTGTTTGTCATCTTCCATAGTGACATAGTCCACACCTTGTTTCATACATTCACTTACTATACACACCTGGTTTCATACAGGGACATGCTATACACACCTGGTTTCATTGTGACATGCACACCTGGTGTCACACAGGGCCATACACTTTTGATTTCATAATGACATACAAACCTGGTTTCATACATGGACGCATTATACTCACCTATGTTTATCGTAACATATTCACCTGGTTTCATAGTAACATATTCACCTGGTTTCATAGTAACATATTCACCTGGTTTCATAGTAACATATTCCCCTGGTTTCATAGTAACATATTCACCTAGTTTCATAGTAACATATTCACCTGGTTTCATAGTAACATATTCACCTGGTTTCATAGTAACATATTCCCCTGGTTTCATAGTAACATATTCCCCTGGTTTCCTAGTAACATATTCACCTGGTTTCATAGTAACATATTCACCTGGTTTCATAGTAACATATTCACCTGGTTTCATAGTAACATATTCCCCTGGTTTCATAGTAACATATTCACCTGGTTTCATAGTAACATACACCTGGTTTCATAGTAACATATTCACCTGGTTTCATAGTAACATATTCACCTGGTTTCATAGTAACATATTCACCTGGTTTCATGGCGACATTTTATACACAAAAGGTTTCATGACTAAATTTTTCACATACCTGGTTTCACAGCAAAATACTATACACACCTGGTTTCATAGCAACATAATATACACACCTTGTTTCATAGTGACATATTAATCAACTGGTTTAGTAAATGTTCTGGTTGTTCTGTCGTGTTTCTAGAAAGTGAGAACCAGAAGTCGACCTGTGAGTGCTAAGGTGACATCACATGGCCAGTCAGGTACTACAGGAAACACACACACTCTCTCACTTGCAACATGTCAGACATCAGTGTCCACAAACCCATGACAACGACCTGTCCTCGACCAGGGTGTCTGTCGGACTCCGCCCTCCTCTGGCTGTCCGAGGAGCTCTCTGAGGAAGACGTTTCCCAGCTGGTCCTCTGCTTCCGTCTGCACCGTGGCTCCGTCCAGCTGGCAAGGCACCAGGCGCCGGGCGGCCCAGCCTCATGGGCCTACCACGTCCTGGCTCTGTGGAGGAGGGCGCTCCCGGCCGGCCCGCACTCCGCCAAGACCGCCTCTCTGGCCCGCTGCCTGGCCAAGAGCGGACGGCCCGACCTGGCCAGAGAGCTGCTGTTACGACAGACGGCCACAGGGGAGAGCCCTGTGGATTCTGACAAGTAGAGGGGGGCTGTTGGCGCATCCTGAAGATGAAGTGTATGCTAAGCAGTGGTTCCCGGTGTTTAGTAGTTGTTAGTCCTGTGAGGGCTGCATGACAGAACTAAACCTGTCTTTTATTGGAGCAGCCAGTCCTATCAGGAGGGACTTACAATACAACATGTATATAAGCTGTAGTATGACATAATGTGAAGCTCGAGGGCAGTCTTGAATGAATCTTATGTCTCCATATTGTCTTTGTTTCGACTCATGAATGATGGCTGTGAGTGTGACTCATACATAATGCAGATTATAGGCCTCTAGCGGCCAGAAGGCCACTGAACACGTCCTCCATTTTAATATTGTCATTGGGCTTCATCACTCCTCATCCTCTTTGCACTTCACTGCGTATCTCTGCATAACGGAACGCTCCGACCCGCTGTATGTTGCTGAGGAGAGACCGTGTTCGTGGTCTCACCCGCTTGTGTCTTCAGCGGCCGAGTCCATGGCTTAACTGTCTTCAGAGTAGGAAACATACTGTGCCGGGTTGGGTCCTCTGAACGTCTGTGTTACATGGCAGCGTTGTAGCTTGCTCTGACGCTGTTTGTCCACATGGGGGCAGCAACAGCCAGGGAAAATGTCTTCAGTTGAGTGGAACAGGGTTGCAGCATTTAGGGAATTTGAAATTAGGACTGGGGCTTTTTGGAAAGCCAAGGAACCTATTGAGAGTTGAGCAGAATTTTTCAACAATGGAAATCAGTTAGCTTTCACCAGTAACAAGTGCATTTGATTCGTCCGCGGAAGTGAATGAGCGTTGCGTGGGAAAATCACGAAATCCCGCTTCTCAGGACCGTGGACGTGCTGCAGAACAGGAATACACGGTGTGTGAACGTTTTGTGGTGTAATTCTGAGGAAAAGCATGTGATTGGATCTTTGTGGCTACTGTAGCTGCACCCACGATGCTCTAGTTGTAAAATGTGATCAATCGTTTGACGTGTAATAAACTCCTTAACAACAACGCGTGTTTGTGGGTGACTCAGTAAAACCTGTTTCAACAGGTGAGGGCAGCAGTGAAGGAAATACTTCCATACTGCACAGCTCCCCTCCCATACTGTAAACTGGTGTAGTCCCTTTTTAAAGTAAAGCACTGTGCAGTCTTAGGCACCTGAAAGTTGAACTAAAGTCATTTGTTTGGAAAGTAAGTGTTTATTTGTAAGAACATATAAATATACATATTATATGAATGTATTTATAAATATTATATATATTTTTTTTTTCCATTACAACGCTTATTACCTTATTATCAAATAAATGGCCTTAGTTTGACATTCAGGTGCCTAAGACTTTTGTACAGTCCTGTAAATCAACTGATCACTATAACCAGATCATAAACCAGACTGGAAAATAATAACCAGCAATCAATCAATCAAATGTATTTATAAAGCCCTTTTTACAAAAGCAGTTGTCACAAAGTGCTTTACAGAGACACCCGGCCTTAAACCCCAAGGAGCAAACAACTGTAGTGTTGAATTTCAGTGGCTAGGAAAAACTCCCTAAGAAGGCCGAATTTTAGGAAGAAACCTAGAGAGGACCCAGGCTCAGAGGGGTGACCAGTCCTCTTCTGGCTAAGGAAACCACGACACTCCTGACACAGTCTGCCAGGTGCCGGCAATCTAATTCTTGGCTTCCGCTCCTTTTCCCTCGGCTGTGTCTCATTCTCTGGAGCCTCGGGGGTCAGCAGTTGGAAACGGAGACCCCTGCAGTCAGGTGGAAGTGGATCTGGGGACCCCCCCATGGAGAGAGAGAGAGAGTGAGAATGCGTGGTAGGCAGGAGACCCCTCTGCATATCAAATGGGGGGTAAAGGGAAAAGTTAATGAAGTATTAAACACAGATGGCTAATGAATGCTTAAACACTCCCCGTCACGCTCTCTCTTTCCCCGTCCCTCTCATCCTTTCTGTATAATTTCGATCCTTCCGATTTTGTGATGTCCACCTCAAAATGAAGGCCTTGCCTTGTCGCGACAGTTCTACCAAATGTTGGTTAGAGATTGAAATGGCCTTAAGTTGTTCTGCTATTGCTCACATTGCTTGCTAAACCAGACTGCATTGACCGACACATATACAGTGGAGGAGAATGCATTCCCTTGCCGACGACCCTGAAACTTGAAGGCACTTGCTCTTAAGGAGTCTCCTGAGAGCCACCATACAAGGTAATCCATCAATCCTGCTAAGCCAGTATGCAGCCAGCTCTGCAGGAACCCCAGTCATTCATTATGACACGAGCAGAATTTGAACTCCTGACCCAAACGATGCAGCTGTACTGAAAGGCAGTCGCCACTGAGGAAAATCCAACCGTTTCTCTTTTCTCCCACTCTCTGTCACTCCATCTGTCTTTTATCGCTCTATCTATGTGACTCCATCTGATTTTTATCGCTCCATCTCTGTCACTCCATCTGTCTTTTATCGCTCTGTCTTTTATTGCTTTACCTCTGTCACTTCATCTGTCTTTTATCGCTCTATCTCTGTCACTTCATCTGCTTTTTATCGCTCTATCTCTGTCACTTCATCTGTCTTTTATCGCTCTATCTCTGTCACTCCATCTGTCTTTTATCACTCTATGCCTGTCACTCCATCTGTCTTATCGCTCTATCTCTGTCACTCTGCCTCTAACTGTGCTCCCTGTCATCATGCATGTTGTTCTCCTTTCTCTCTCCATCTCTTCTCTCTTTTCTCTCCAGGCTAAAAGATATGTGACGATCGACCAGGGGAATCAGTGCCTCAGAGTGTGTGTGCCTGCAGAAGGTGTCATTAGAGTCTGGCACACAGGGGTCCACACACACACACACACACACACACATATATATGCACACATAAACACACATACACACACACATACACACACATACACACTTTGCGCCTGGCTAGAGGTAAATGTCAGAGTGAGAGGAAATCATTTCTCTCTCTTCATTATGTAAAAGGCCACACAGCACACAGCTCGATGGGGGCTCTGCCTGGGAGCGAACCCAGGGCCAATCTAGTAATGTAATGAGACACACCGAGGAATTTTAAGCTGAACTTATTAAGAGCTCCTCACTGGACACGTGATGCATTACGATTCAAATGACTTGCCGTCAAAGGGATGATCTCAAACTTGACGTCTGGTGGATACTCAAATTTGATAGAAGTCCTTCATCAATCACCAGGCCCCGGGTGTCTTCCCACTGGGAACGGATGTCACTTCAGCATCCTGTCTAGGTTTGTGCATGGCTGAGTCTTTAACTGATGTGAATTCCATGTGATATCCACATCAAAAGTCGGCATATCCGTAGATTCGGGTGAAAAGGTTGTGTTGGTGAGGAAAAGATAGGGTTTCTGCAGAGCCCAATGATGTTTAATGGAGGGAGGTGCTGTAAACTCCAGTGAGAAAACCACAGGTGTTTAATGGCGGGAGGTGCTGTAACTTCTGGTGAAAAACCCATTGATGTTTAATGGAGGGAGGTGCTGTAACTTCTGGTGAAAAACCCATTGATTTTTAATGGAGGGAGGTGCTGTAACCTCTGGTGAAAAACCCATTGATGTTTAATGGCGGGAGGTGCTGTAACCTCTGGTGAAAAACCCATTGATGTTTAATGGAGGGAGATGGTGTAACCTCTGGTGAAAAACCCACTGAAGTTTAATGGAGGGAGATGGTGTAACCTCTGGTGAAAAACCCACTGAAGTTTAATGGAGGGAGATGGTGTAACCTCTGGTGAAAAACCCACTGAAGTTTAATGGAGGGAGATAGTGTAACCTCTGGTGAGAATTCAACATCTGAACCAACTAATGCATATTGCGAGACTATTAAATGAAGCATATTTTAATAAACCCTTATACAAATATAAAGGCCTATGTGTCTATATGTTCATACTGACAATAAAACATTAGCATGTTCTGTCCACAGATCCCTCTGGCCCTCTAGAATATCCCTCGATTTGCTCTTAAATGAGAGGAGCCTGGTAAGAGCAGATGAATACCCCCTTAGCAGATCTTATCTTCCCCCTCCTCAGGTAATTTTCCATATCATAATGTGGTTAAGTCTAATGCAATGATCAGGAAGAACTTCAGCCTTATACACAAAAGAATACGTATTCAGGCAGGGGGTGAATTTCCTGTAAAAGGGAATATATGGTCTATTTACAGCCCTTAAGTGGCCATGTGGATTTTATTAAGTATGAATATCTAACAGAGAATATTACTAACGTTTATATTTGTGTGTGTATATATATATATATATATATATATATATATATATATATATATATATATATATATATATATACACAGTGTTGGGTAGTTTACTTTTAAAATGGAATATGTTACAGTTACAAGTTACCTGTCCACATTTGTAATCAATAACGTAACTTTTTGATTACTTTAATCCAATTACTTTGTATTACTTTTAGAATACTTTAATATTAAGAGGCATTAGAAAACAAATAGGAATAGCCTATAACCAACTGAACACATTTTGTGGGATCAATCAATGTTAGAGTTTCATAGCTGGGCAAAAACATTTTAGCATACAAATCTGAGATGCTAGGTAAAAGCAGGATCATGGCTTCCCTGTATAGTCCAGTCATTTTAAGCCAAAATGGGGGTCAACCTAGGACAAATTGCAGCAGAAACAAACTCAACTGATTTTGTATCCTCAATATGTCCTGAGTAAGGGGGAAAAAAGACTGTATAGCTAGCTAACACAGCTGCTAACACAGTTGTGTTAGCTAGCTATACAGTTGTGTTAGCTAGCTTAGCTAGCAGCAGCAAAGAACTTGTTAGCTGTCTCGAGACTAATTCACTTGAATTACTTAAATGGCAGTGCAATGCCTACGATAACCCATGTATAACCTCAAGAAATTCAAAGAAAGTGACATGTTTCGAGAGCAAGTCAAGGTGCTCTATGAACATTCAGCTTCTACAGATGATGTAGCAGAAGCAGGGGAGAAAGCTATGGTGATTCTCTACAATGGAAGATCTACAGACTCCCTGGACTCCCTCCGATATCATTGATTCTGTGAGAAGGTGGCATCCAGTTCTACTTACATTCAGCCACAGGTCTTACCACTAACATCGGGAGCAGCAAAGTACCACAGCCTGCGAGTGTACAAGAATGGAAGGGATCAACATCTGGTACATTAAAATTTTACTGAAACATTTCTTACAGATGGACTCTGTCCTATGGAGTGCCAGGGATTTGTGCCAATTAAAACAACCCTTCCTCCTGCTCCTGAGAAGCTCATGAAGGTCATAAGGTCCAGCTGCCAGTCTGACTGCAGCACCCGGAGATGCAGTTGTAAAAAAAAAGCTGTATAGAATGCACCCCATGGACACTGCAGGGGAGTGAGCTGCACATTCTCAATCCAGTTGGCCTGTGATGAGAATGAAGATGAGATTCTCTAGTGCTGCATTGAGTACGTAATTTGATTGTTTGATCCAGCCACTGTTTATTTTACCTACCTTTTGTCTTCTGCATTCTCCTTACCCTTGTCTCCTGTTCTTCCCTCAGACTCATCCCCCAGAAACAGTCCCACGGACCCAGCCCCAAACCCCATCTCTGCAATAATAATGAATAAAGGCTGGTTTAAAGTGCATCTTCCTGCCTCTATGTATTAATGCTCATGCGTCGAGTGGATAACTAAATCACATTTAATATGGGTAGGCTTATCGTAGATATACTCTGCTTTTTACCAATAAAACTAGCGCTTCATCGGTCACTAATCTGGTTATGCACGGCCACTTTTGCGCACACGATGACCACACCCAGCAACTGAGGTGCGCAATTTTTATTATGGTTCAAATAACTATGTTTTCAAAACATTATATAAAAATAAATAAACATACAAAGTGTCATAATTGTTCAGCGCAACTTTTCTTTTTCAATTGAAGTAATCCAAAAGTAATCATACCTTTTTTTTTCAAAAGTTTCTGTAATCCGATTACAATATTTTAGTTGGTAACTGTTTTTCTGTAATCCGTTACATGTAAAATATATATCAACCCCAGCTCCCTGTAGCCGGACACTACCTCTGGATGCGACGAGTGCAGACTGACAGTCCAGGGCTTTGACGTTGTGATGCTACTGAAGCAAGTAGGGGATCAATGCAGCGAGATGTGTGTCACATAGAAGCAGAGGGACCAGGGCGCCCTAGAACCTAAAGCTACAGGCTTCCTCCTGCGGACAACAGGTGTGCAGCATGCACTCAATCTGTCCCTCATTATTAATTGTTATTTTCTTTCTATTTATCACTTTGAACCCTGACCTGGATGTCCTCATGCAAAGCTGAGCCTGCTCCTGGGCCCCGCCAGGATGCTGACATGGGTTGTGTGTGTGTGTGTGTGTGAATGCGTACCTGTCAGCTGTTGTGTTCACTCATCCATTACCGAATCCTCATTTCTCCCTTCAGCGGACCAGACCCCCTGCCCGCACGCTCCCCAGGGGTTGAAAGCAGTAGATCACAAGCTATCCGTGTTGGGTGTATGTTAATAGCGTGTTTGATATTCCTGGGATCATTCCATAGGTTGTATAGGTTTGGGGAGGAGGGGGGAGGAGGGGGGAGTATATGGGTGAAAGCTAGCAGACAGGCAGAATCACTGGGCTGTGAAACCTTGACATCCAGGCCGAACCGTCTGTATGAGTGACCTGGGGAGGGCCTGGGGAGGGCCAGGGGAGGTCCAGGGGAGGGCCTGGGGAGGTCGTCTCTCTGTCATGTTTTCTCCTCTCTCAAACAATAATATTCGCCTGAGTAGACACATACACACACACACACAGACACACACACAGGGACAGCCTCCTCTTAGCCACCCAGGACATCTCTCAGGGGTGAAAGGTCAGGGGAATCGAGATGCAGTCAGGCTTCAAATATCATCATTTAGCATGCGGTTGCATCATAGATATCAAGGCACTCTGTGAAGAAGTCACACAGCTCTGTCAAAACGTGTTACCAAACTGCAAAGAAAATGTATTTTCAAGTATATTTATCTTATTTTCTGGTTAAAAATTTAACCATTCTTAAAATAAGGGCATTTTTTCTTAACAAGCTAAAGTTGTCATAGATAACACGACTTGGTTTTAGCAATTTGTTGATTTGTTGACAAAAGGCTTTTACCTTTTTCCGTTTTATTGTTCATAACTGCTGTGTACACAGATCTTTTTTATTTTTTTTAAATACACCAAGCTAACAAATCCCTGCAAAAACAGAACCATTTTTAAATATATTTTCCACAGTATGTTATACTCTATACAGTTCCTACTGGTTCCACAGTTGACCTTCTGATATCGGGCTCGACCCACTATATAGTTCTTTGTATTCCACCTCGAGCTACTCCACCACCAATGCATCTGAACTCTTCTTCCCATACCCTTGATTAACCGATTTCTTCAGTAGAGTTGTGTTTACTGTTTGGCACAAAATATGCATGGCATTGACATTGTGTGTGAAATCAATGAAATCAAGAATACTGCTGTGCTCTTTGGGTTATAATGGAGATCGACTGGTACCCGTTTTCAATAGAAGTGTCTTAGGAATCGAGAAAAACAGTATTAAGCAAGCCAACACCAAGTGGAGAGGGCGGACATTTTGGCTGAAGTGATGCATTTAACAGAGGCGGTGTCTTGACAGTGCACAGCAGGACAGCAGGACACATGAAAATTACACTTGAGAACTTGCCTGTGTGAATTGGAGCGAGCTGAACATAATTGCCGGCCCCAATAAAGTAATTTGTGGATGGTGATTTTCCCTCTAGAAGGAATACAAGATGTCACGACTCCTACTCTTCCGACTCTGTTTCAGTTTGTTTTTCCGTTCCTCTCCGACCACTCCTTTGTCAAGAACCTTGTCGTCCTTTACACCTGCTCGGCTTCATTCCATTCCTGGACCGCATCCCCTCTTCCCTCGGGGAACAACACTCACAGAAATCTTCCACCGTCTCAAATTTGCACCCTGCAAAACAAAGCTTTTGGTCTAGAAGACAAAATAGGAGTGACATCCAATTCCACCCAGTTGAAACAGAGAGAAACAGCAGGAAGCCCCCCCCCGTCTCCCCGTCCCCGTCCCCTTCCCCAAATGACCCACTGCACCCCTCAACCTCTCTCTGAATGGGCTTGTGATTGGTGGCGATACGTGAGAGACAGCGTGAGATTACTTGTTCTCGGAGGAACTTGGCAATTTGAAGGGGTTGACCATGTGACTTTTGTTCCCGACCAAGCCGATGACACCCTGCTAGAAGCTTACGGAACGTGGTAACAGGTGAACTGTGATATTGAGGGTACCGATGCACCTGTTTTCAGAGCTTGTCCCGTGGCTTCAGTACCGCTCGCAGTCCTTCATTATGTCCTTTTAATTAAGCTAGGCTACCTCGCAGTCCTTCATTATGTCCTTTGTTTAATTTAGCTAGGCTACCTGGCAGTGAAGGTTTCTATGCCGTGTTACTCGTTGTCTCAGATCTGATTATTGCTCAGTGTACTGGTGACTGGCTACGTTCTTAGCATTTCTGTTATTTGTTGGGGAAAAAACGACATGCGGGAAAAACACTTCCCTGGTGTACTTTGGGGTGAGTTAGACACATAAAGGTCCGCTTTTGTCATCGAGTGTCATCCATGACGATTGATTGGTACTAGTAAATACAGTGTCATTATTTGGAAAAAGAAAATTTTACAGTTATTGGCACTTCCAAAATGGACAGCTACGGATTCAGCCAACTGGCCTCAAAAAGAAATGATGACGATAAGTGCTGACCTGGTGTCTGAGCTGGCACTGAAAAATGTTTTGTTTATTTCTTCTTAAAGAAGATTTGGGGCCTTCAGCTTAGCTGCTGCATGGTATCCTGGTGGAGGGCAGGGTTGTTAAAGTTCAGGGCCCATTCCCTTTGTTTTGGGTTGTGAGTTTTGGATTTTGAAATGCTGTCATAACAACTTTGGCAACTTGGCCTGTGCCTGTTTGGTTGTCACAGTAACGTCGCCAGGGATACTGTTGCCAGAGAACGTGTCACCGGCTGCGATCGCAAGGTTGACAGCGTGTTAGAGGTCCCAAAGCACCATGGTAGTCACACCTCCAACAGAGAGGAAGAGAGACATGGGAAGATGGAGAGTTGTCAAAGAGCTAAAGCCATTTCAGACACAAGGGACGGAGACAGAACCAACCCAGTACATAACCAGCAGAGTGTTGTGTTGTGTAAGACTGAATGGGTCTGCTTCTAGTCTCTGTCAATATGTATCCGTTTCCTGCTCACATTCCTTGTCAATATAAACCGGTGGTGCTGATGGATCTACAAACAGTGGTGTCGTCGTTCTCCTACTGTCTTCCCCTCTTTCCATATTTCCCTTCCCTCCCTCTCTCTCTCACCCACCACCCCTTACTGCCACTCTCCCCTCATTCACCCTCTCCCCCATAACTATATCGCTCTCTGTCTTATCTTGTCCTTCATCCTCTTCCCTCAAGCTACAATCTTTCACACTCCCACCCCCACCCCACCCCCCCCCCCTCCGCTTCATCTCCCTTCCCCATCTCTGGACTGTTGGTGTTGACTTGCTGTTCTGAGAGACTTTGATGACTCTGGCACCAAGGAGGAAAACAACAGCTAGGAAACCAATTCCCCATGCTCCAAATCACGTAACCCTAACCCTAAACCTATCCACAGCCATAAAAAAACACATAGATTACTGTAAAGTTAGGTATAGCTGTCCTATACCTTATAGATTAATGTATAATAAGCTATAGATGTCCTGTACCTTATAGATTATTGTAAAGTTAGGTATAGCCTTCCTATACCTTATAGATTAATGTACAGTAACCTATAGACATCCTGCACCTTAAAGATTACTGTAAAGTTAGCTATAGCCATCATATACCTTATAGATTAATGGACAGTAACCTATAGACATCCTGTACTTTATAGATTACTGTAAAGTTAGCTATAGCCATTCTATACTTTATAGATTAATGTATAGTAAACTATAGATGTCCTGTACCTTACAGATTACTGTAAAGTTAGCTATAGCCATCCTATACCTTAAAGATTAATGTACAGTAACCTATAGACATCCTGTACCTTATAGATTACTGTAAAGTTACGAATAGCCATCCTATACCTTATAGAATAATGTACAGTAAACTATAGCTGTCCTATACCTTATAGATTAATTTACAGTAAGCAATAGATGTCGTGTGCCTTGTAGATTACTGTAAAGTTAGGTATAGCTGTCCGATAACTTATAGATTAATGTACAGTAAGCTATTTGCCATCCTATACCGTACAAATTAATGTACAGTAAGCTATAGATGTCCTTTACCTTGCAGACTAATGTGTATTCAGCAAGGCTAAAAGAGCTTGCATCGCTACGTCTATTTTGTGTCTCTCTAAGTGTCTGAGATTGTGTCTGTCCCAGTGTCAATGTCTGTGACCCGTGATGCACGACTGTGTAATGAACGGCTGTGAGATGAACGGCTGTGAGATGAACGGCTGTGTGAGCGGTGATGACTTAACCAACGGTGTTGGCGGTAATTGCTGTAATCTCTGATTATGTATGTGGAGAGACTGATATACAACCAGGGGCTGGGGAATATAACAGGGCTAGCCCGCCGACTAACTAAACACACCCACACGCCTGCGTACACACAGTTTAGCATGTTTGGCAAGCCAAGGCAACTGTACAGGACAGTGATGGAGCCGACTGTAGAGATATATCTCCATAATGAGGACGTTTCAACACAACCGATTGCAGACCTCCTCCACTCCCATCTCTCCTACACTGCAAAAAATACATCTTATCCAGTATATTTTTCTTGTTATCTGATTAATAATCTAACCACCTTTACAATAAGGTACATTTTCTCTACAAGCTATAGTTGTGTTAGATAATAATAATGGGTTTCGAAAATGTGACTGTCATATGAATTTGTCTTGTTCCATTAGCGGATTATTTCACTTATTTCAAGCAAATATCTTCCGAAATATAGTTTATATTTTATATTTTTTTTTTGATATGTACCTCCACCTCTCCAATCTCTCTCTCTCTCTCTCTCTCTCTCTCTTTCTTTTCTGATCAGATCGTGGGGCGAGCAACCCCGGAAATCTGTAACACGCGCGGCACTCGCACACACAGACAGACAGTCACTGGCTGAAGCGGGTGAGTTGAAGTTGACGTGAGGGGGAGATGAAGGGCAAGTTGCCTCAAGGTCACAGCTGCTACAGCAGGACAACATCACGGACCAATGTGTGAATGTGTGTGTGTGTGTGTGTGTGCGTGTGTTTCTCTTCGCATGAGCGCACACGTGTAGATGCGTGGGTGTGCATTTATAAACGTGGCGTGTTCGTCTATGGCGTGTGTGAGTGTTGTGTTATCTATTCTACTGTCGGGCTCAAATACCATATCAAGTCCCCTGAGTAAGAACGTGCAGCGGTGCAGAGATGTTTTCTTCTTTTGGCTCCGTATGACAAAAGTTTAGATTTGGAATGAATCAGTGAGTGTGAGGTTGAAGTGTAGGCTGTCAACTTTTATTTGAGGTTACTTGTGTACATAATGGTTTCCCCCTATAACTGACCACCAAAAGAATTTGGACAGTTGGCTCGACCGGTTTTTCTGGGTGTTTCATCAAATCAGTTCTGCGATATGCGGTGTTGTTTCTCAAGTTCAAAAAGTGGAAAGCTCCTGACTTTAATCCAATTACAAAAGTCTTTGCTTTTGCTAAATTTATATTTTAAGACAAAAAGGCCACAGAAAATACACAGTAAATAATGATGTCTGTAGTCCTGGCCGAGCATTACCAGAGAAGATACCCCACGTCTGCTGATGTCAATGGGCTCTGGGCAAGATTGTCTGCTAAATGACCGAAATGTAGACGTACAACCTAATAGTGCAGGGGCTGCGGATACATCAGGGCCTGTGGTGGGTGGGGGCCCGTGGGGGGCCCGTAGTGAGTGGGGGCCCGTGGTGGTTGGGGGTCAACGGTGAGCGGGGGGCCGCGGTGGGTGGGGGGCCCTCGGTGGGTGGGGGGCCATGGTGGGTGTGGGGCCCTTGATGGGTGGGGGGCCGTGGTGGGTGGGGGCGCCCTGGGGGGCCTGTGGTGGGCAGAGGGTAATATAGCAAATATTTTTGTTTTATGTTTTGTTGTTCGATCTTAGTCAGACGTCGGCTGTGAGGTTGTTCTACAAACATCTAAGTGGGAAATATCTCAGGCACTCTGAACAATTGTGTAGCAAAATATGTTTTGGAACATTATCTTAAAAGATTCACTGCATATATCTACTGGTCATTTGTACTTGTGTTGATGCGGTAAAATCTTCCGTATTTAACTGCAGATATTGACTTGGAGGTATATTATTGTTCATATCGGGTCTCACATTACTGCTACTTCAAGACAGCGGCAACAGCATCAGATCTGAGTGCACCAATTACTTCCACTGTGTCTCTACAGAGTCTCAGATGAGCTTAGCAGTTCAGCTTTCTGAAAAAGCAAAAAAATTGTCTGTCATCCAGTTTTCTTAGGGCTTATGCGTATCATGTCTTTGTGATGTGTTACTAATGTGTCTGTAGCTTATTACTTCAACATTTCGTGAAGGGTTCAAGCTCATTAGGCACACTGTTTATGAGTGTATTGTATTCTCGTTGACACAATCTTTTTTTTCTCAAATCAACAATAACGGATAACTGTAATTAATTATAGTCTGATTCTATTTCCGATGTCTGCAGCTACATTTACTGCTAAACCATTTCTTATAAAACTGTATTCCGATGCGTTTACTTGTATTCTGTACGTTTAAATCGTACGTCAGAGTTCTTGATTGCAGGCAGAGTTCTTGATTGCAGGCTTTTTACACGGACCACAACAATTACGGAGTACAGCTGAGTTAGGTACGATCGCGCAGCATGGGGGTGGACTCACGTAGGCAGGCGCGTGAGCTACGTGCAGAACACATCTAGCAACAATCAATTTCCTGGCGTTCCTCGTGCGCGAGCTATCTCGCATTGCATTAACACACACTGAGCAGGCACTACACACCGCATAACGGGAGAGAAAACATTCCGCGGTACGGTTAATCTCGGAGACAGCGCCCAGCTGCAGCCTGGGAAAGCACACACCCACACAAGTCTGAGAACGTCACGGGGGACGGGAAATAGGGTTATAATCAGGACAGAGTACATCTCCACCCCAACTGTGTGATTTCACGTCTCGATTTCCTCTATTTAAATTGCTGTCGTTGTCGTGCGATGCGCTGGTGGAGCTGGTAGAAAAACCAGTTGTGGTTAGTGATGCCCAAGTCCAAATAGACATGTTTCTATACTCTACAATGATAGGTTTATTTTCAGAAATGAAACAATCTGGTGCTGTTCAATGTTCAAACAACGTTCAAACAATGCTCAAACTCAGAACACAGTGCTGAGGGACCATAGACAGAGGCCTTCTCTCAATTAAATAGTCCTCAGATTGTTAATGACTGGCTGACTGAACGCACCCACGGCTGAGTCCACAGGTGTGTGTGCGCTCGTTTGTGTGTTTGCTCTGCGTAAGCGTGTGTGCACGCTCGTTTGTGTGCTGGCATGGACTCACGGGGGTTCGCGGTAACGTACGTGACTCCTGTAGCGGCCCTTTTGTAAACACATAGCATCACCTATCAGCGGTGGAGAAGCAGCGTTTGGTAGCCCTCCGACAGCTTTCCGATTCAGGGTACTTTGCTCCAGATGAGTAATTGTGGAACTAACTGGGGGAACAAGTTGTCATGCAATAGAGCACTTCTACAAGACACCGCTTATTAAAGAGCTGGAGACTCTTGGATGGCCACTGGGCTTGTAAGCAGACTTTATTCCTCGCAAGTGAGAGATTATTGGAACCACTACAATCGGAGTCATCATCCACTCTATGAATCATCCGCTCTTTAAATATGTTGTAGAGTCATCACGCGCTGTATGAAGACGTTGTGGAGTCATCATCCACTCTGAATCATCCGCTCTTTAAATATGTTGTAGAGTCATCACGCGCTGTATGAAGATGTTGTGGAGTCATCATCCACTCTATGAATCATCCGCTCTTTAAATATGTTGTAGAGTCATCACCCGCTCTATGAAGACGTTGTGGAGTCATCATCCACTCTATGAATCATCCGCTCTTTAAATATGTTGTAGAGTCATCACGCGCTGTATGAAGACGTTGTGGAGTCATCATCCACTCTATAAATCATCCGCTCTTTAAATATGTTGTAGAGTCATCACCCGCTCTATGAAGACGTTGTGGAGTCATCATCCACTCTATGATTCATCCGCTCTTTAAATATGTTGTAGAGTCATCACCCGCTCCATGAAGACGTTGTGGAGTCATCATCCGCTTTATGAATAATACGGGGCACAGTGGACACAAATGTCAGTCGCAGGGCCGGTCACCTTCCCGTGGGGCACACGTTGAATCTGAAAGAAGTGGTCGGAGTAGTCGTCTCAGACCAACGCATTCCCATTGGAGTGAATGGTGCGTGTAAAAAAGACAGATGACGCATGCACGCCAGTGTGCACGACACACGCTACCAAGGCGTCCCTGGTCAGTCGTAGGGTTTGAAGCTGAGTTTTCAGATAACGTGAATTCAGTGTGACACTGAATAAAGGTAAGGGTCGGATGTAACCCCCCCCCCCACCCGCAGACTTGGTTTAGTAGCCCAGTGACCGTGGGAGATCTGGCCGGTACACTTCCTGTTGCCCCCCCCCCCCCTCCCTCCCCCACCCCACCCCCACCCAAAGGACGGCCAAGCCATTAAAGTAATTAACCGGAGTGGGGGAATACGGAGAGGTGGAGGGAAAGGAATGGGGTTATTTTCTGCCGAGGTAGCATTTCGGGTTGGGGGGGGGGTGCCTGACTGGCCATGTTCGCTCTTTTTCTGTCCTGAGTCAGTTAATCCCTGAGTCACTTTCATTACCCACAGTCGTAGAGCACAGGCCAGGGACCCGAAATTAATCTTCCAAAGAGCCCTAGACGCCATTACTGCAGCGCTGCTAGCAGGCATTTAACTCCACTACAATGCAGAGAGATGGGAGACAGAGGAAGAGAGAGAGGAAAAGGGAGGGAGGGAGGGAGAGAATGAAATAGGGGGGGAGAGCGCGACAAAGGGAAGGCAGGCAATGTCCTGGGAAGAGATTTAGGAGAGGAGGATGGGAAGACGGGAGGGAGATAATAATGACCTCGTGGAAGACGGGAGGGAGATAATAATGACCTCGTGGAAGACGGGGGAGAGATAATAATGACCTCGTGGATGACGGGAGGGAGATAATAATGACCTCGTGGAAGACGGGAGGGAGATAATAATGACCCCGTGGAAGACGGGAGGGAGATAATAATGACCCCGTGGAAGACGGGGGAGAGATAATAATGACCTCGTGGATGACGGGAGGGAGATAATAATGACCCCGTGGAAGACGGGAGGGAGATAATAATGACCCCGTGGAAGACGGGAGGGAGATAATAATGACCCAGTGGAAGACGGGAGGGAGATAATAATGACCCCGTGGAAGATGGGAGGGAGATAATAATGACCCCGTGGAAGACGGGAGGGAGATAATAATGACCCCGTGGAAGACGGGAGGGAGATAATAATGACCCCGTGGAAGACGGGAGGGAGATAATAATGACCCCGTGGAAGATGGGAGGGAGATAATAATGACCCCGTGGAAGACGGGAGGGAGATAATAATGACCCCGTGGAAGACGGGAGGGAGATAATAATGACCCCGTGGAAGACGGGGGAGAGATAATAATGACCCCATGGAAGACGGGAGGGAGATAATAATGACCCTGTGGCAGACGGGGGAGAGATAATAATGACCTCGTGGATGACGGGAGGGAGATAATAATGACCCCGTGGAAGACGGGGGAGAGATAATAATGACCCCGTGGAAGACGGGAGGGAGATAATAATGACCCCGTGGAAGACGGGAAGGAGATAATAATGACCCCGTGGAAGACGGGAGGGAGATAATAATGACCGCGTGGAAGACGGGGGAGTGATCATAATGACCCCGTGGAAGACGTGAGGGAGATAATAATGACCCCGTGGAAGACGGGGGAGTGATAATAATGACCTTGTGGAAGACGGGAGGGAGATAATAATGACCCCGTGGAAGACGGGAGGGAGATAATAATGACCCCGTGGAAGACGGGAGGGAGATAATAATGACCCCGTGGAAGACGGGAGGGAGATAATAATGACCCTGTGGAAGACGGGAGGGAGATAATAATGACCTCGTGGAAGACGGGGGAGAGATAATAATGACCGCGTGGAAGACGGGAGGGAGATAATAATGACCCCGTGGAAGATGGGAGGGAGATAATAATGACCCCGTGGAAGACGGGAGGGAGATAATAATGACCCCGTGGAAGACGGGGGAGTGATAATAATGACCTCGTGGAAGACGGGAGGGAGATAATAATGACCCCGTGGAAGACGGGAGGGAGATAATAATGACCCCGTGGAAGACGGAGGAGAGATAATAATGACCCCGTGGAAGACGGGAGGGAGATAATAATGACCCCGTGGAAGACGGGAGGGAGATAATAATGACCCCGTGGAAGACGGGAGGGAGATAATAATGACCCCGTGGAAGACGGGAGGGAGATAATAATGACCCCGTGGAAGACGGGAGGGAGATAATAATGACCCCGTGGAAGACGGGAGGGAGATAATAATGACCCCGTGGAAGACGGGAGGGAGATAATAATGACCCCGTGGAAGACGGGAGGGAGAGAAAGTAGAAGATTTCTTCTGGGTAAGGAGTGAAGGAAATGCTGTTTAGAGAATGGACAGATTGAAGAGTGAGAGAGAGAGAGAGAGAGAGAGGGAAAGAAGGAAGGAAAGATAGAAAGAATTAGAGAGAGAGAATTAGGAAGAAACGGAGAGAGAAGGAATCTGACGCTCAGGGGACAGCGGAACAACCTCCCATTATGACATCATTTACAGCAACGATGAAGTCATCCAAGGTCAGACATGTTGCCTGTTACTATTTGTTTCTAACGCGACCGATCACACTCAACCCCGTAGGCCTACCTTATGATCCTGTGTAATGACTGTCTCTTTGTTTTAACAGGGCATTTTCTTTTGTGGAACACTTTCAGAGGCACTTTATTGCACAGCACCGACCATGCATGGGACGGGGAAGTCATTCTCACTGAGCTGTTCAAATCAGGGAGGTGAATCAGCTCCAGGTAAGTGTCACTCTGCAGACATGCCTAGATGAGATCTATAACGTTTAAAGGTCAGAATGAAGAGAGTGGCAAATAAAATACACGTAAAGACAACTTAAAGACACCATTTGAAAAGCAAGGCTAAAAAGGTGTTTTTAATGGTGTCTTTTGCGTCCTTCAGATTTTCAGGCGGGCTGTTCCGGAGGACCGGACCGTTGTGGCTGAAAGGGGCCTGACCACACATTTTGGTTCTTACCGTAACAATAATTAAAAGGCCAATAGAACGTGTGTGGGACTAACCAGGCACGCATCTAACAAGCATGTCAGACGTGTTCAGGTGCATGGGCATGAGGTGCTTTAAAAATCCATAAAGCAATTATAAAATCAAATCTAGAAGTAACAGGCAGCCATGCAGGGACTTTAAATGAGGTGTTATGTAATCTCTCTTTCTGGCGTTTGTTAGAACTCCTCCTGCAGTAAAAGCACTTGGTGACAACTGCTGATGTAAAAAGGGCTTTATGAATAACACTTGATTTATTTATTGATTGAAGGGATATACTATAATCAAGCGTGCTGGTGATAAAAGCATGCACTAGACTCTGAGTTTTGGCCTGGCAAAGAAACAGACTCAACTTTGCAATGTTTCTTAAACGATAAAAGTCAGGGTTTGTCACATTTCTGACTGGGCCCTAGGTGTCACCTTTCTGATAAGATCGCACCTAGACCTTTTTTAAATCTAGTTCTAGTGAGTGATAATGTTCCATCACTATGTCTCTTTGGGCCTTGGCACTAAACATCACAAACAACAAAAAAGGTTTGATCCTTGTACAGTTTCGAGAAATGTTCTGCTATCCGTGTATTGATGTCGGTGGTGAACTTAATCAAGGTGTCACTTAGGTTAATATTATCTGGGGATTCTGGGATATTCAGTAGGGTACAGCCAGTGTAACTGTGAAAAGGAACACCACTTCTTGTAATGATGCAGCACAGAGGTGACCTTTACAAACTGAAACATATGGGCCCAAAAACCGGGCCTCTAGTTGAATTGTGTGGTTCGTTAATGAGGGTGTTATGATCTGTTGTGAAAATCTTACATGAGATCGCTGTATTCTCTGAGTTATGGTCACCTAGAGCAACAGAAGAAGGTATTGGCCAGTTAGAAACCAGCTCTGTATTAAACCCGAGAGGCCAATACATTGCTAATACATTGTTCTGTACATTGTTCTGGTCCTTCCCATCATTAAGGCAGGAAAACTGACAATAGTTGTGTAACAGACAATATCTCTCCAATATCACCTTGCAAATAGTACCAGGCTGTATCTTAGGTCCCCTTTTATATAGTACAAGGATATATCAAATATCACATTTTATATAGTACCAGGGTATATCTAATATCACCTTTATTATAGTACCAGGGTATATCTGATATCACATTTTATATAGTACCAGGGTATATCTAATATCACATGTTATATAGTACCAGGGTATATCTGATATCACCTTTTATATAGTACCAGGGTATATCTAATATCACCTTTACTATAGTACCAGGGTATATCTGATATCACATTTTATATAGTACCAGGGTATATCTGATATCACCTTTTATATAGTACCAGGGTATATCTAATATCACCTTTACTATAGTACCAGGGTATATCTGATATCACATTTTATATAGTACCAGGGTATATCTGATATCACCTTTTATATAGTACCAGGGTATATCTAATATCACCTTTTATATAGTACCAGGTTATATCTAGTATCACATTTTATATAGTACCAGTGTATATCTAATATCACATTTTATATAGTACCAGGCTAAATCTAATGCATGTAGAATCAGGTTAATTATAAAACAAAAATGTTTAAGTTGCTGGGCAGTTTAGCAAAACATTCACACAGCACTAAATATGACTTACAATCTAGTTTGTTTTCCCCATGACAGTGTTCTAAAAAGAACTGTTTGATGTGGAAAACCCTATTTTCAATACCATGGCTTCTTATAAAGGCAAAAGGTTTTACCTAAAACATTTAACATATTTTTACTGAGAGTGTAGATTTTAGAGTGTAGCTAGGAGCTTGGGGTGCTTAATTTGTCTCACTGGGTTTTCTGATACAGCTGACTGGAAATAGGATAAAGTGAGGAAACCAGACACTCTCTTTATTTCTGATCCCAGACCAATTTAAAGTAGCCTCTCTGGAGTCCAGAGGTGGAGGCAGGAGTTAGTGTAGAACAAAGGGAAGGTGGTGTATATTGGTCTGTCTGAGCATAGTAACGACAAGAAAGGACATTGAAGGAAACTGCTGCTCTTAGTCACAGACTGATAATCACATCTTCAAGCACACACACACACACCCAGAGAAACCCATGTCTGAAGCGGATATTTAAATGCTTTAACCAAAAGGTTATGCCCAAGTTTTACCCTGGACTCCTAATCCGGTAATCAAATTCCTATTCTCCACCCTGGTTGCCGTCATTTTTTCAGTTCAACTTCAAACGGCAACTGGGTAGTCTCCAAAATGTCACTCAGTGACCCGTCTAGCAGAGACGATAATCAATCAAAAAAAATAATATTCAAATCATGAAAGGTGATTAAAAGAGAAAATATGTCAAAGAAAATCTTGTTATGTTTTGGCCAGGTCCTTATGGTTGTTGTTTCTTTTTTTCCTTCACAGTTTAGTCTTCCCAGGTACCTTCCCAACTGGCTTCCACCAAAATAACAGGAACAGGAATGGCAGAAGAACCCATGTCACAACCGTTAGAACCAAGGGGAGGGGGTCCCCTCCTGGCTCTCCCCTACTTTCTTAGATCGTGGGGTTAGAACGATAACCTTTTCTAGAGGCCTGTTTTTTTCAGGTCCTAACTGTTATGCCTGAGTTCCCACTGCTAGAACCCAGCAGAAAATGCTCCGACTAACAGACTCGACATGCGAGGTTTGACTGCCAGTTAAATTGTGCATTTGTTTTGTTGCTAGGCAGAAGGTCAACTGCCGTGCTGTGGTGATGACCAATGACAAGCAAGCAACATCGAAATATCAAAGGTTATTGGTCAAACGTGTAAGGTCACCCAGCCAATCCACTGCCAGCTAAGCCAATCCCACGGCTGCCAGCCAGAATCAATGACAACCACTAATCATTCAGCCATCTTGGAAAAAATGCTGTCCATATTCAATGGACATTAGGCAACATTTAGTTCATTAACTTGAACGTGATTTTCCGTAACACTGAGGAGATTTCAAAAGTCCAACAGTGGATGATGGGCACTCTAGGGAGCCAGTAATGGGGTCTCCCTTGGGGAGGGCAGGGACGGCTGTTATTGCTCTTTAATTGGCCCCCTTGGCTTTCGCCTTCACGGTTCAAAGGGTCCAATCAGACACGGGCGTCTCCCTGCGTCCAATCAGACAGGACAGCGGAGGTCGTGAGGTCATTGGCTCTGTTTGTCTGGCTGTGTAGAGTCCTCAGTGGTATCCAAACATTTCTTGGACTGTGGTACATCTTGATGACTTATACAATTCTCGTCTAAAATGTCTTATTGGAAGTTAGAACTTTTTTTATTTGTGGGTGTTTGCATAGTTAGTGGGTATTTCCTTACTCGTGCTGATTAAGCTGGGCATACCCCTTTAGGAATTATACAACCAGAACTTATTTTTTTCTCTACTCCGGTAAAATCTATAGTTTGAGATATTAACCGATACAGACGTGCCCATGTCAACTGTTTTCCTTGGCAGTGTGTTGTTATACAGTTGACTGGTGACGGTTAACGTAAGGCATTAAGTTTAGTCATTCAAGTTAGGTTATGGTTAGGGTTAGGTTGGGTTTAGGGTTAGGGAATGTGTATTTCAGGGTCAGGCCTCAGGTCCCCACAAGAACCGAAAGACAAATGTGTGTCGTGTTTTCCCTCCCTGTTAATATGTTTGTCTGTTTGGCAGCTGTGAGGAAAAACGGCACAGAGAGGAGCAAGAAACCCAGTGGCGCAACGAGAAGACACAACGTAATTTGCAGCCCGCCTCGCTAATTGAGCTACCGCAGCCCTTCTGTCGGGGTTGGTCTGTTAGGAGATTGGATGGATTGGTACGGACGCACACACACACCTACACACTCACAGTAACATGCATACACACACACAAATGCACGCACACACACACACATGCACAAACAGATGCACACACACACAGGAAATGCCTCAGACTAGCTTTCGTCTGTTGTTGTTGTGGACAAATTCGATTAACTCTCAGCACTAAGACCAGGGTCTGGTCTTAAAAGCTTTGAGGGAGCATGCCTCTCTGAAACATTGTTTTATTATCCAATGTGAATAAATACTAATGATTTTTCCACTTCCGAATTACCTTGGACTGTCTAAAAGAAAAACAGTGTATTCAAAACTCTTCGATAGTGTTGGCCTTGAATCCATTTACATGTTACGTTGTAATTTTTTAGAGAAGGTACAGTTTCAGAAGTTTTCTCACACACATAATCGGAGAATGCGTTGCAGCGTCCACAAAAACATGACTTGCCAAAGAGTCATGTGACAAGGATAAGTGTTTAATCAGTCGCTCGTACTATAGATGCAAGCACAGCTGACACGCACGCATACACGCATACACACACACGCGCACAAACACACACACGCGCACACGCAAACACACACACACACAGTTGTTGGCCCCCATGTCCCTACATGCCTCTTTGTGTTTACATGTAAAATAGTTTCATTATCCCACAGCGATAGGAAATGGGAGTTACAATGAAATGCTTTAAACCTTGAATGAATTTTAAAATGTAATTTATTCACCTGGAGGAAGGTTCTTTCTACTATTTTTCAGCTGAGCATGAATGTTCACCACGTGTATCTAGTAGGAGTAATCAAAGTGTTGAAGCTTGTGTTTTAATGTATTTCAGCTGAGCCTGTACTACTACCACCTGTCAACCCCCCCACCCCCCAGCTACGAGCCACAATGAGGAGTCGGAGTAGACTATTGGTCAGAGCAATTCAGCCACAAGGCTCCCCAGGTCGCCTGGAAACGTGTTTCCTGTCACACCCCCCCCCCTCATCTCCACTTCTGTGGCCCAGCTGAAATCCTTTGGTTGCATCCTTGGGTAGAATGTTTTTCAGGAAAAAAAAAGAAATAAATCTTGGGTATTCTTGTTGTTAATCCCGTGTCAAAAAGGAAATCTCCAGAGTCGTCTCAATAGGCGAGTAGGCTGTTTTCCATCACAGCTTTGCATCTCAATGCTGTGTGGGATTGTGTGTGTGTGAGTGTGTGTGTGTGAGTGTGTGTGTGTGTGAGTGTGTGTGTGTGTGACTGCATGTGTTTGCATGCATCCCCTCTCCTTCCCGAGTTCTGCTAGAATTAGCGTCCCCCGTCATTACATTAAATGACACTCTAAGCGCTACTCTCCCCGTTTCTAACTTCTGCTGCTTTCCTCACTGTCAGTGAGACACGGAGGGTGCCGTCTTACGTCTCCCAGTCTGAGGGTTTCAAACAGTCTGGACGGTTTGACGCCTGCAGTTCCCCGCTGGATGTATTGGTCAGTGTCAGTTGGGACGGTGAAGATGAACTGACAGAGGAATATGGATGAGGGGTGCTCCTCAGGGCAGGGCTTCTCAGTTGTTCCACCAGGGGGTTTCTTTTACACATGTTATTAAAATCGGGTGAGATTTAAAGATATGCATTTCAAATTATTACAGGGTCAAGTAAGCATTAGGAGGAGAGAGTTTGAAATAATATGACGAGTGCTGAAGGAGGTGGAGAGTTTAATCTCCTCTGTACATTAAAAAAAGTTCTGTTTCTCTTTTATTTAAAAATATTCTCTCCCTTCATGTGCCCCAAGGACTTACTTCAACACAAAACTGTGGAGGAAGGAATGGAAACTATTTGTTTATTTTAAATATTTTCCATTCTTTATTAATGTAACTGTGACTAGGTTGGCCAATGCCTGAATCCCCCTCCGGAATAATAATATCTAATACCTAATAATCTCTCAAGCTTAAAAGAGGCAGATGGAAATATCATGAAGGGAGCTTTAATTCATTTATTTTATTCTGTATCCATTGATCCACTTTTTTGACAGTTTCTTCATTTGAACGAGATTAGCAATCTTTCTGTGTAAAGTAAAAGCAAGAATGTATTTCCTCAAACCCTTATTTCAATTGGGAACCCATGGAAAGTGATTGTAGCCTGTTTTAGAGATTTAATATCCAATTAACATTGTTGTTGCCTTAAATTATGATTGCTTTTATGAACAAATTCTTCAATAGCCCATATGGCAAAACATGATTCTTGCTTTGCTAGCATTGTGAGTTGAATTCCCTCAAGGGACCAGCACAAAAGAAACGTACGCACTCACTACAGTAAGCCATTCCAGGTAAGAGAGTCAGCTAAATGACAAATGTACACAAAGTTGACATACATTCGCAGTATATAAACAACCCCGGCTGGTGAGTGTATGGAAAAAAAAGTGCTGAATATGTAATGTACATGGATTTACAGTTGAGGCACGCACTTACAATATCAATACAGTATACCTGAATGCATGGAGATAAACAGTGTTTTTAGTGCAGCTCTTTAGTTTACAGTCCACGGCCACGGGGCGGGGGAGAGAGACTGTTAAGGTGATAGAAGGTTTTTTCTCCGGCTGGCCAGGCATCCAGCGTGATTTCCTAACAGTTGGTGGGGTAGTCTGGGAAGAGACCGTGAGGATCTTACCCTGCGAGCTACTGTGACTCCTGGACTCAGATCCTGGACTCGTGTCGGATCTCAATGAAGGGCAGGTGGATGACCTGTTTGATGGGCCCATTTATTCAGGGTGTTTTGAGAGTACGCCAACCTACAGTTACTTAGCACTGGAACACACTAACCCGACCTGTCGGATGAGTGGGGTTTATTGACTCACCATCTCCTTCATTTGCACACATTTGCATAATCTGATTACCGTGAGCGTTGTTTAATGAGATATGCACAAACCCTGGCTAATTCTCCACATATAACTCACTGACAGGGAAGCCTGTAGTTTAGGGTTAAGTGGATGACAATAACTCACGGACAGGGAAGCCTGTAGTTTAGGGTTAAGTGGCTGACAATAACTCACGGACAGGGAAGCCTGTAGTTTAGGGTTAAGTGGATGACAATAACTCACGGAAAGGGAAGCCTGTAGTTTAGGGTTAAGTGGATGACAATAACTCACTGACAGGGAAGCCTGTAGTTTAGGGTTAAGTGGAAGACAATAACTCACGGACAGGGAAGCCTGTAGTTTAGGGTTAAGTGGCTGACAATAACTCACGGACAGGGAAGCCTGTAGTTTAGGGTTAAGTGGATGACAATAACTCACGGACAGGGAAGCCTGTAGTTTAGGGTTAAGTGGATGACAATAACTCACGGAAAGGGAAGCCTGTAGTTTAGGGTTAAGTGGATGACAATAACTCACGGACAGGGAAGCCTGTAGTTGAGGGTTAAGTGGAAGACAATAACTCACGGACAGAGAAGCCTGTAGTTTAAGTGGAAGACATCAATTTACAAACACAACATGGAGAATAATTTCTGCAGCTGACAGAGAAAACAAGTCAATATATTTTTCTCACAGAAAAACAATTACTTCTGTCCAAGTGGGTATTTACAGAACACATTGTCAGAGTTGAGCGCACCAGATTTGGAATTGTGTATGAGCTGTATTGGGTCGGCATGGCTTCCTGCAAAACAGATATCCAGGTCTGAATTAATGACTGGCTTCCCATTGTTACCGTGCGTAAATTGCTCAAAGAAGAACTGTGTTAAACAATCACAAGTAAACACTGGCGATTGACATGTGCCTGGGGTGGCACACTGATAAGCTCCAACTGCACTGTGCTAACATCTCTTCTGGGGACAGTGTGAAAAGCATTGCAGTGCTAACATCTCTTCTGGGGAAGGTATGGAATTCACTGCAGTGCTAAAATCTTTTCTGGGGATGGTATGGAATTCACTGCAGTGCTAAAATCTTTTCTGGGGATGGTATGGAATTCACTGCAGTGCTAAAATCTTTTCTGGGGATGGTATGGAATTCACTGCAGTGCTAAAATCTTTTCTGGGGATGGTATGGAATTCACTGCAGTGCTAAAATCTTTTCTGGGGATGGTATGGAATTCACTGCAGTGCTAAAATCTTTTCTGGGGATGGTATGGAATTCATTGCAGTCCTAAAGTCTCTTCTGGGGATGGTATGGAAATAATTGACTTCTGTTGGGCACCTCTAAACTTGATAATATTTTATTGATGAACAGGCTGGCATTTGGGGCACAGTTTTGTCTGAGTAACGACAAATAGAGGAGAGGAAAGTAATTAAAGTGATGCCTAATTAGTTGAGATTTCATGTTTCAACTGACCACAGTAGTTTTTACTTCAAAGTGTTCAAAGAGTTCTGACAGGAACTTTGAACAACCACCAGTTCAAACTTCATGTGAAATTTTAATTACGAGGACAGGCAGTAGTTTTTAAGTTATTCAAACACATTGCCAGTATGGAAATTAATTAATATTTTCCGTCAAAATGTGTTTTAAAATGTGTACAAGTAGTGATATATTTTAATGACAAGGGACAGATAAAGACACTGGTTATGTTCAATGTGTTGTTAATTCTCCACTGGTTGACTTTTTCTTATGGCAACGGGTCATTCATTTCCCTGAACATGACAGGGTTTTGCAGATAAGAGAAGATAACATTTTTTATTTTTAAAGATAGTTTGAAATTGAGCAGTTCTTTTTAATGAAATTAAAACGTCTTCATTGGCATGAAATAAACATGTACATATTGCCTGAGGATTCTGCGGAAATCTTTTTTTAATTTACATTATCTCATCGTGACGCTGTTGTCGTGGTTTTACGAAGAAATGTTTTAGCCAATAAGAATTTTCACGTGTAACGTCACCCCATGCCACATCCTATAGGCTACAGGTGAAAGGTACATTTGGGCGAAAACAGTGAAGTATGAATGAGCCTATTCTGTGCCATTGTAAGCTGTTCTGTCACAGCAAAAATACACCGTTGGGGACACCCAGTTGATTGACATCCTGGCCATCACTCTCCCTCCATTTATCTCCCTCTCTAGGGTTTGTCAGTGGAGCTTATCTGGAAGAACAGGCAACAGCCTCAGGTCTCACGTCACCAGGGGCTTTGTGAAGTGGGTAGAGTAAAAAATGATAATAATGGTAATAAAAACAAAAAAAGGATTGTCCCCTTGAGGCCCGCACATTCTCCGCTTGAACGATTCATTATTTTTGAATGTCCCTTTTCAACTCAAGAGTTATGATTGGTTTTGACTGAGTCATGTGTTTCATTTCTTTTTATTTGCCGGCCCCAAAGAATTCGACAGCAGGATTAACCGGCAAATGTGAAACACATCAATGTGAAAGAAGAAAATATCATGTTGCGGACAACAAGAATGAGAAACAATTTGAACTATTAAAGGGTTCTCATCTGGAGGATGGTCCAGTACAAAGGCAATTTTTTCTTGGGCAGCTACTTTGGTCTTGTAAGTCTTTTAATTGAAAGTAAAGTTGTCCGTTTCTCGTTGTTATAAATACAACTGCATGTATTTAGTAGAAGGCTTTTATACCTTGTCTGTTTGGCTTATTTTATTAGTGCAAAAATCTCTGGAAAGTATAGAAGTCACAAATATGTCAGGAAATACCAAGCTGTTTGATCTACAAAAAAAAACAGTGGGCACAAACAATACAGTGAGAAAAGTCTTCTTGATGACCGTAGGTTGGGACTGCACTTATTCAAGCAGCCAACCAATTCTTTTCCATTTTCTCATTGGACAAATAAATGTGAAAGTGATGGGGGGGTTAATACATTTTGACCAAATGGCAAATTTACATTTGCATACATATTGTATGTAATACAGATGGTACAATGTTTAGCTAATCTGTCTTTTGAGGTAAATGAAGTCAACCGAAGATGTGATGCGAGAGCTGCCAGCCTTTAAATGTCTTCCAGTGAGTCAACACATTGAGGTTGTACTACATCTCTAGAATGTTATTAGAAAATGAACATGCCCTTATAAAAGATTTTTCGATTTGGATACAAATACCTTCTGCTCAACCGTTTCTTCCCTGGATAGTCTCTGTGCAACAGTTCAATGTGTAAACTTGAACTGGAATGAACTGGAAGATGTTCTGTTTCAGGAACTGGACTGACAGTGGGCAGGATGATCCAGAGAATATTTAACCATGTGACTTCCAGCCACACTCGACTCCACCCACTTGGCTCTTAGCAAAAAGTAGAATATTCATTCAAAATATTCATTCAAAAGTAGAATATTCAACACATACATTTCTTTTATAAACGTTTTTGATAAATTTTCTGCTGGCCAGAAAATCACAGTAATTAAAACATTTATAAATCCATAATCATTTCTACTAGATTTGGATATAGTTTAACAGTGGTCTGGTGTGTTGTCAATGACCGTAAATGAAAATATTTTGCTTTCTACTCAAACTGACTGCATCCCCTGGGGACGTTCATGTATGTCATGGTCTACAGTTAAATGTTTAACCAACCTGGTGCTCGGTGCTGATTTAGGGACATTTCTGTTTTTCACCGGGTGACTGCGAGCATCCTCTAAGACCCGTGACCATTAAACATTAAGATTGCCTCCTCCCAATGTTAACAGTATTCCTCTTCCTAGACGGGATGACCTTTGGATATGCTACCGCTGATTGTGCTTCAGTCCAGTCAGGTCCGACAGGCCGCAGCACAATCCTCTGTGGAAACTCTAGTTATTACATGTTTAACATGAGAGGACACGATGATTGTAGGCCCTGACAGCTCCGTAGCCCTTTGCTTCATACCCCTCCCCTTCGCTCCGTAGCCCTCCCCTTCACTCCGTAACCCTCCCCTTCACTCCGTAACCCTCCCCTTCACTCCGTAACCCTCCCCTTCACGCCATAACCCTCCCCTTCACTCCGTAACTCTCCCCTACGCTCCGTAACCCTCCCCTTCACTCCGTAGCCCTCCCCTTCACGCCGTAACCCTCCCCTTCACGCCGTAACCCTCCCCTTCACTCCATGACCCTCCCCTTCACTCCGTAACCCTCCCCTTCACTCCGTAACCCTCCCCTTCGCTCCGTAGCCCTCCCCTTCGCTCCATAACCCTCCCCTTCGCTCCGTAACCCTCCCCTTCACTCCGTAGCCCTCCCCTTCACTCCGTAACCCTCCCCTTCACTCTGTTCAGGGGCAACGACTACATGAACGAAGGACGGACAAAAATACACCCTGATAGGGTGGTCTGTTTTCTGAGCTGCATGGGTTCAAATCCCACAGTTTTTTCGTCACGAAACTCTTGATTTTACCATTCCCCACTTTCCTTTGCAATAAAGCAAAACAAAAGCATTTTCTTCTTTCTCTCCATCTCACTACTCTCTCTCTCTCTGTTCCCTATCTGACAAAAGAGAATCGGTCAAAATGGCCGCCGTTGCCGTGGCATCCTAAGGGAGCCATTAGGCAGACTTGTTCAAAGTGGAAATGATTAAAGGATGCTTTGCTGGATACATAAAAGGAGGAGAAGTAAAGAGAGAGAACGAGAGGAGGATGAAAATCCTGTTCATCAGTAAACAGTCCATTTGATTTAGCAAATATCTCTCTCATTACTAAGCAGCCTGCTTTTCTTCTACGCTTCCCTCAATGTCTCCGGGAGCTTATGGTTGCTACTAAACTGCAGATGGATTCATTTCAGTGTTATTCGGAAAGGTTTTGGCATTGTGTGTTGAAAATATTTTGGACATTTTTCGTCTGTAATCTGTCTATCTAAATGTTCCAGTGGAAAACACAAAGGGAATACTTGTGGCCAGGTCCGCACACGTATCGGCCCCGGTGTAAATGAACAAAAAAGGACGTAGTTATATCAACTGCAACAGCTGTCCATCAACCAGGAGGACCTCTTGGTCTTGTTCATCTGATATTTCAACGACCCTGTTCTCAGTTCGTGTTACCAAAACATGTCATCTTGTAACAACATGATTGAAACGGACAATATCCAACCGTATAAGACAAAATAACTGATATTATACAATACAACGGAATTTGATGCGCTGTACGTCTTTGTTTCTTTTTAACGCATTCCAAGGACAGCCTGTCGGCCAGCGCTGTGCGAGCATGAGAACTGGGGCCTTGTAAATCAGGCGATGGCAGGGAATGCCCAGTCTTCAGAGATAACCGAAATTGTGCACTAGTAGTCACATCCACTTACCGAGACGCTGGTATCACCAGTTCCCACTAATCCCCACCGTACATGTGGAGAAACCCCCTAACTGGTGTGAGTGTTTGTGGGGAAAGTCACATTTCATGTTTCAGAAGCTGGTGTGGATAGATTTTGCTTTGCTCAGGTAACCCAGCGATCAGGACCAATTCAGCAACTCTGTTCTACCACGATAAGCATATCACGGCATTACTCACCCTCCCTCACGCTCTCTCTCTCTCCCCCCCCATTTATCTCTCTACCAGCCCATTCCCCAACTTCCGTTTAGCCTCCCTTCTGATTTTCTCTCTCAAACAACTTGATCCGCGTCTCCTTTTGATTGCGGGCCAATCAAAAACTCCCCACCCTGACACACAACAGGGGGACAGAATCCCATCCAGCAGGTAATTTAGCCCTCTCCTATTTTACTGCCAGTAGTTTTGTTTTCCGTGCAATGCAGACCCAGCATTAAGAAGCCTCTTCAGTCTGGTGATGCGCCTGTGGACCCTGTGTCAGAACGCATTGTTCATTATCTCCTTGGCTTTTCTGTGTGGAGTTGCAGAAACCAAAGGCTAGGGGAAAGGAAGGGGGGGGGTTACATTGGGAAGTCGGAGCACCCTTTTAACTCCATGACTCCTTCATCACTGTTACACAGAGACAAACAATACACGCAGGTTGAACAGGGACTAAACAGCAAACAATTGACTAGACAACACCAAACAAAACACCACAGCAATACATTCTCACATGAAACAGGACAAAGTGAGACGTGCTAAACTAAGTGATGTATGAATGAACAAAGGGTCTGTCTATCAAAAAGGGTGTGTATCTCAAGAGTGTCTATGTAAAGCAAAAGAGTCTCTCTGGGAGAACCAACTGACTGGGTTTTTAAACCAGGGGATGTGTGATGTGATTGGGTAATGGAAAAAGGAATAGGTGGTGCAATTAGGAGGGGTGTCCACTGATTGGTCCACCTCAACAGTCAGGTGATGCACTCATGACTGCCAGGTGGGAAACACCGACGAGCACAATCAGGAACATAAGGGACACCTGGGGAAACGGCAGGAGGGGAAAAACACAAACGCACCTACAGGGTTCCTGCATGCGTAACGATCCCAGTTAACAACTCCACGGTGTCTCAGAACAACACTCCGTCATTCACACAAACCCTGCACGTTCACGCCTCGCGACATTGGATTATGACGTCAACTCACACAGGAGGAGGTGCCGGCGCCAATCAGGGCACGCGCCGTTTCACGCCTGGACCGCGGCAAGCCACTGTTCAGCAGGGCTCTCCGCGACATCAAACGCCTGTTTCCCTAAGACCTCCCATGTCAGCCCGTTCCTCCACACGGTCCGCCGCCTTCAAGATGGAAATTAATAAAAGGAGGTGGTTGAGTGAGTAAGGGCGGATGGAAGGAGAAGGAGAAGGAGGGGAAGGGAGAAAAAGACAAGAGGAGAACGGAGAGCTAAAGGGAGAAAGAGATGGCGCCATACTCATTAGTGCTACATTTATTTTAGGCCTGACTCAATCTGAGCACCATTCTGTCACGGTAATTAGCTTCTTTCCATAGGGGCAGGCAGCTGCATTGCTCAGACTCAAACGTGTCCAAAGGGGAGCGGACAATCATAAATTAAAATCCCTCCCTCGATCACCCTTCCACGGCTCTGGCCTTCTGAGAGGCAGGAGGAGGGATGACTTTCGTACACACCCAGGCGCCCAAGTAACCAGGGGTTATGGAATGCAGAGTGAAGGTGTGTCAGGCACGCGTGTGTGCGTCTGCCGCCCTCTCTCATCTTGGTGTTGTGCGTGTCCCCGCGTACCACAATGCACCGGGACCTTGTAACGAGGGCTGGCTGGCAGCGGTGGAATGGCTACGATCCCGTTAAAGTTAAGAAGCAGACAACAGCGGAACAGCCGGGAGAGACAGCAGTGAAGGTTGAGAGAGAGAGAGAAACAGCGGTTGAGGGAAATGGAAAGAGAGGCCAAGAAAGAGAGCGGTAGAAAGACGGGGAGAGAGGCCCCGATAATTGATCCATGGAATAAAAAGGGGGATCTGTGCGAACAGCAAACTCTGGAAGAACTGTGTCACAATCATCAATGGCAGACTCCACTATTTCCTCTGTGGAGACATGATCGTGAGCCAGTGTCTGCCTGGCTTGTTTACCAAACCGCTGTTGGACGGTCCAAGTGTACAGCATACCCGGAACACACCGGCTGACAAACCAAACCGAAGTCGTCGAATGCCTTGCCTGAAACGGCAAGACCGCAAGCCCCACTAGGTTTCTGGAGGGTGCAGTGTTCAAGTCACATCATCCCAGTCCTCCCGGGGTTTTTTCGAATCACCAAGTGGATGCCACAAAACTGGGCAGAAAGACGGGGCAACTGGGAAACCAGGGGACAATTAGCAAATGAACACAGGTGCTTTTGAGGAGCTCTCGTAGCACCACGCCGAGTCAGTAGGTTCGAGCCTCGACCGCGCCACACCCCGGCGTGTTGCAATGCCCTGCGAGTGGGGAGGAGTCGCAGGAATTTCTTTGCCATGAAGAGCTTCGGGTGGCGACCACCCGTGGCCCGGGTGAAGCCTGTTGAAGCTTCTCAGGTGAGTTGACCCAGAAACGATTCCTTGTTTGGATGATCACTGTGGGAAGATTTTTCTCTTTTGTAACGTTGCTTCCTTCCCCAGTCATGTACTCTTTTGGTGCCCTGTATGGGAGAGATAGGTTCTGGCTCTATTCATGAATTTTCTGTCTGGAAAGAAGAACTGTATATCAAAACAATCTGGTAGGTTTTGGGTTGGAGTGTGGGTCGTGTGTTTGCAATCATGATTATACAAAAGTGACTCTGCTCCACTGCACAACTGATAACCATGTAATCCTTTGTTAATCTTTCGACTCCAGACTCCCCCCAAAAATGTATTGAAGAGGTTGGCTAAGTATTAGCAGTGACGAAACCGGGAGATTGAAAATGTCTGCCTGTGAGTAAAATCATTTGGATTGGAATGGAGGAAGGGCGACAGTGCTGATCACAGAAATAATACTGGCAAAAGCTTTACTGTCTTCACCATTGACAGAAAGAATACTGGCTAACGCTGTACTCTGTCTTCATCATTTACAGAAAGAATACTGGCTAATGCTGTACTCTGTCTTCATCATTTACAGAAAGAATACTGGCTAATGCTGTACTCTGTCTTCATCATTTACAGAAAGAATACTGGCTAATGCTGTTCTCTGTCTTCATAATTTACACTAAGAATACTGGCTAACGCTGTACTCTGTCTTCATCATTTACAGAAAGAATACTGGCTAATGCTGTTCTCTGTCTTCATAATTTACACTAAGAATACTGGCTAATGCTGTTCTCTGTCTTCATAATTTACACTAAGAATACTGGCTAATGCTGTTCTCTGTCTTCATAATTTACACTAAGAATACTGGCTAATGCTGTTCTCTGTCTTCATAATTTACACTAAGAATACTGGCTAATGCTGTACTCTGTCTTCATCATTTACAGAAAGAGTACTGGCCCTGTCTCAATTTTGCCCTGTCTTCACCGTCTCAATTTTGCCCTGTCTTCACCGTTGACAAGAAATTATACTGTCAAAAATGGTATAGTCTTCACCGGTGTCAAGAAACATAACTAGCTAAAGCTTTACTTAGTCAGTCTTCACCATTGCTGGGGACAAAGCCTTAAAAAGCACTTAATGTTCCATATCAACATGTTTAAAACAAAATCAGTTAATTACTTTTCAAACAAGCACATTGTTACTTCCATTTCATTTTACAACAATATTTTATTTTTCTACGTGAATACCTCCATCCAGGCATATACACAACGTGATTGACGCAAAGTCCAATGTATTGTCTGTTAAGCAAACAACAACGACAAAAAATGAAAATTCCCCAGCCCCGTCTTCGGACAATAAAAAACACTGTGTAATCATACAGTTTACACAGTTTGCGGGGGTGAAACAGTATTTCAGCTCATCCATTCACTACGTTAAACGTCTAAAAACTAAAATGTCAGTTTAAAAGCAAAATACATGTGTAGTACTGTAAAGGAGACATTGTGTTGCTCTCTGTCATTAATAGCCTACTTAACTTGATGTACAGGGCATGAATATGACTTATGTATACTGTAGTGGATTCCTTACGGCAGCCTATACATTTAAAGGGGTTGTGCGCCCTCTACTGGACAGCCTGACTAACACAAGCTGGCATTGTCAGAAATTGTGTTTTTTTGGGACATTAATGTTGTTCGAGTACATAACTAAAAGTTATCTTGCCCTTTTACTAATGTTGTACATTTTACAGGTTCTGACTAAATAAAGTATCAAGCAATAAGGGACCATCTCTGGTAACAAAGTTTCCGGCAGATGCCCCAGGGCAGAAATACAGACATTGCCCAGCACATGGTGCCATCTTTTGGACAGATCGGCGAATGTCCTGAAGGTCTCCAAAGTCGCTGAAACTGCCATTGGACATTTCATCAGAGCAGGGCTGTGAACTGAACTGGCAAAGCTGTCCGATCCCACACGTTTACTGTGGCGATGTTTGCTAAGCATTCTGGAGTGAATAGGTTCTGGTGCAGGCACCAAATGGCTGCTACAACTTGGATGTAAATAAAGTGAGCTTCCCCCATTATGTACAGCATTTCATTTGAGTGTCAAGTAAAGCGAGTTCAATACATTATAATTGATTAATAGATTATAATATGCCTCAACAAACTCTCCCTCAGACTCACTCGCTCTCTTTTTCCCCATCCCTCTCTCTCTCCAGTGCATTTCTTTCAGGCATACAGTATTTTAATCTCTCTTCTCCGAACAAGGAATATGTTCTAGGTCCGTGCAGCCAGCCCCAAACTAGGGCCTCAACAGTTGGAAAAGCCCTCTACACACCAAATCCACCCCAGAGGCACGCGCTAGCTACCTACGCGCTAGGTTAGCTAAAGGTTAGCTAAACAAAATGAATGCTAACTTGGAATAAATCTAACTAAACGTGGTAACTACACCTAGAATTGTCACGGCAGCCCTGTTTACTTTGCTGTGCAATAATGCAATGCATCTCCTCTGAAGTCCTGGTTACCGTCTCTGTTCTACTCACAGCTGATTAGATCACAGCTAATTTTGGGTGGAAGAGACTCGGCTGCAGTGACAGTGCTTTTCCCTCTTACACCCCACCCCGCCACCCCCCCACCCCCCAACCCAGTCCCTGTCTTTGCTCTCCTTTTTAATGATGTTGGAAGTGTCTGGGTTGATTAAAAATATCCGGAGCAGCTGGAGAGTGGAATGTTTGTGAGCCTATAAAATCCCTTCAGGTGGAACTCTGTCAATACCTGCTACCCCCCCCCTCCATTTCTGTAAGACTCTCTGTCTGTCTCTATTCTTGCTACTTTTCTGTCTGTCTCTGTGTCCCTGTCTGCTTCTCCTCTCATTTGGCAAGCAGACTCCAGATAGGGAGAACAAACAAAAAGATCAGTGAGCAACAGCACGTGTCTGTGTGTCTGCGTGTGTGTGTGTGTGTGTGTGTGTGTCTGTGTGTGTGTGTGTGTGTGTGTGTCTGTAGAAGGTGAAACTGGACGCCAGGGCAGCAGGTGGTCGTACACCCTGAGTGTTTGACCAGCAATCGACAGCCCGAGAAGGATTTAACCCTTTCAGCGTACCCATCTGTCTGGCCTCCGTCTTCTCCGTCTCCATATCTATTCCCGGCCCCTTTCCCATCAACCCCCTCTTCAGCCACCCCTCCAGCTCCCCGATTGGAAAGGAGGCCATTTCCTGCGTCTTGATGGCCTCCCCTCCTGGCACTGGCATCGCAGCCTAATCCTCTTACAGTCAGCCCGACTTCTATAAAAGATGGGAGGGCTCTCTCCCTCCCGGAGGCCTGTCATGTCAAGGGGGCTGCCACACCAACAGCTGCATATAGATGGATGCAAATGAGCAGGCAGTCTTTTTATGGCTCTTTATGATGTATTAATATTAATGGCCCTGCCAGCAGAGATAACGATACCATTTGAATTTAACACACGCAATTAGCGGGCTCCAGCTGCACCCAGGCTGTGAACGGCGCACACGCGTGTGAGAATACCGATGTATGTGCGCCGCGGTCGGAAAGTTTTCACTTCCTCCACGCTGTCTTGCTACAGTCTTGATTTGTAATTGATTGCGTGTGTGCTTTTTTTGCCGTCAACCTGCTCACAATACCTGATAATGACAAAGCGAAGACACGTTCTGAGAAATATTTACCAATTTATTGAAAATGAAACATTGAAATATCCCATTTGCACAAGTATTTAACAGAGCTGCAGAGTTTCTCTGCAGAGATGGGAGAACCTGCCGGAAGGAGAACCATTCAGAATTACAATGGAGCAAAAAAACAGAGGGTTTGTGGAAGAAAACCTGATCTAGAGTGCGAAGGAACTCAGATTGGGCACACAAACGTGTCCTTCAGCACAACAACAACCTGAAGCACAGAGCCAAGACAACACTGGAGAGGCTTTAGGACAAGCTGGAACACCCAGATCAACACTGGGGAGACATGAATATTGCAGTTCACCAACACTCGCCATCCCATCTGATAAAGCGTGAGATATGCAAGGATGAATCGGGGGAAATGGGAGGAACTATTTATTTTAGGCTTAGGGTTAAGAATTATATTAAAAGTAACAATTGGAGTTAGGTTTCAGTGTATTATAACAGTAATACTTTTTCAGGTCCCCACAAAGATAGTGAAATCTGGAATGTTTATGTGTGCATTTTTCTGTCATTCTGTTTCATTTGATGAGATTATTGCTATTTATTTGATTTATCACAAGAGGTCAGATTGAGTCAATCTGCTTGAAGTACAGTTTCCATTGATCTTCGCTGTAAAAATCAATTTTGATTTATGATGAGACTTTGGTTCACACATGGGCAATACCAGCTGATGACGCTAATAATGAAGAAAGCAAGGGAACTACTGACAAAATGACTGTTGAAACTCAACATGGTAACTTTGTCAGTAATGACTATGTCCTCAGACAAGTGCTGGAGGTAGGTGCATGTGGGCTTTTTCAGTGGAGACTGTGACACACCCCCCCCCCCCCCAACCCCCCCCCCCCCGGCGTGGTATTCAGCGTGCGTCATCGTCGGCCTTCTAGTCACGCCGCTCCTCCTCCCACGGCACTGTCATGTCTTGTTATTGCACACACCTGGTGTCCATTCCCTCATTAGGTTGCCTATATTAGTTCCTGTGTTTATGGGTGTCTTTGTGAGGCATTGTTCTGTGTTTGGTGTTGCATATTGTGAGGCTGATTGCATGTTTGTTTTGCACTTGTGCGCTCCTTTTTTACGCGTGCCATTTTTCTAAAAGAAACAGCTAGTTATACTACCTCCCTGTGTTTGGCTCCCTTATTTTAACACACACCTCGACAACACCTGTGACAGTAATAGTGGAACGTTTCACAGCATTTCTTCACCAGGCAATATTTTAGGTGCATTTTGTACCAATTCCCCAAGACAAAATCCCAATTTTACCACTGGGAGTAAGCTAGCTGAGTTTAACTGGGGACAAACAGCATCTTTGTCGTAAGCTAGCTATCATCCTGGTTTGACTGGGGTCACAAGCATCTCTTTTGTAAGCTAGCTGACATCACAGTTTAACTGGGGCCATAAAGCATCTCTTTTGCAAGCTAGCTGACATCACGGTTTAAACAGGAACACACAGGGAGAGCTCATGGTAGCACGGAGACAAGTGACTCATCTTGATGAATGTCTGCCATTACTCAGCAAGATCTGGGAAAATGCAAGGACATGAAAGTATGCGTGTTTCTGTTGGAGGTGGGTGCGTACAAAGACGTATATGATGCATTTACACAGCCAGCTAAAATGCCCCTCAAATATAATTTTTCTGTTGAAAAAAAATCTGTTATTTACCTGTGTGATATTCTTTGGAACTGATTTGGTTGTTCACAATCCAAACTGGGCAACCGGTTTAAACGCAGCCATCTTTTTATGCTGTAAATACCAGACTTTGGAAACAAAAGGCAAAGATAGGTAGATGGGCATGGATACAGACAAGCAGCCAGGCACACAGTCTCCTCCATATCAGTGTACCCAAAAGAACAGTTTCCATAATCACTCATTCTCCAGTAGAGATAGACAGCTGAGTCCTGGCAGTCATACTCAAAGATGGAGGAACCCATCACATTACCAATGCAGAGAAAACTAGAAACGGTCAAAATCCCTTGGCATGACTGTCCGAGCCCTGAAAACCCTGTGAAAAACAACTCAGAACTCTGAGTTAATAAGGCTTCCAGGTTCCACCCATCCTGGCTGGTGTGTTTTCCTGGACCCTCTACATGGTAAATACCTTCACACAGCGCTTCTAGAAACCTCCCAGACATTCCCTAGTTCTGCTGTAGTCCTGAACCAGCTCACCTTATTCAAATACATGGGACGGCTGGGGTACCCCCAGGAGAGGTTTGGGAATCCCTTCCTTATTATAATCCAGTCTGGGGCTGGAGGCGGAAAGAAGCAGTGTAGACATGCGATTGGATAGACAGCTAGCTGGGCTTCAACTCTCATTAGCCAATAGGTCAGGCCACCCTGCAGACTAAAAAGAGAAATCTAACTTCACCCCTCTGAAAAGACGGCTTGTGGCATTTCCAGCACAGTTGCAGACGAGGCAGGAGACCGGTGATTTGTGACTGGAAGTCTGAATGTTGAATAATTAACTGAAACATCACCATTTCTTTTTTTAGAGGCCCTGTATTCTGTCTTTTTTTTTTTTTCTACCTCGCCAACTGCTCCTCCGGAAATTTAGGTATAATTATCAAAGCTGCTGCACAACATGGTGTCAGTTGGAAGATCTATGCGTTGCAGATAGTGGCGTTTGCTAAAGACGACTGAACGTAATGCATGATGTTTTGGTGTTTAGGGAGATATATAGAGAGGTAGGGAAATATAGAGAGAAAGATAGAGGGAGAACAAAATGGAAAAGAAGAGAAAAATATAAAGAAAGATGAAGACAGGGAAGGGGAGACGTGGAATAAGATCAGATGACATATAATTTGTGATAAAAAATATGATAAGAAGCATCCAATTGCAATACAAAGAGGAGCAAGGGGGTATTTGACCCTGTTTCCCTCGCCACTAGAAAATACCTTTCGACTGCCATTTTGGATCCATACTTTCTAGGCAGAAAAAAAGAAGGTTCTTCACTGACTGGTCCCTGAGAGGAACTGCTGATTCCACAATGGTGGAGGAGAAGACTTATCGATAGGGCCATTTCCCCTGTTGCTGAATCAGGATGGGCCCTCAGTGGACAACTCATTATTTGTTTTTCATTACGTGGCTGCCGACAAAATGGCTGCCAGTGTGACACTGATAAATGGTCGTCTCGGAGGGAGGGCGAATCCGCTCTGCTGAGCTCTAGAATTCAAATGTAAACTCCACACTAATGGGAGGATTTTCATAAAAAAAAGTTATTAAATAAAGGAGAAGCACGCAGCAAATATTGGAACTGTCTCAAGGGAGTAACGGCTAGCCTATTCTACATTGGAGACAAAGAGCCTACGATGCTATATTGGAGATGAAGAGCCTATGATACCACATTGGAGACAAAGAGCCTATGATACCACATTGGAGACAAAGAGCCTACGATACTACATTGGAGACAAAGAGCCTACGATACTACATTGGAGTCGAAAAGACTACAATACTACATTGGAGATGAAGAGCCTATGATTCTACATTGGAGACAAAGAGCCTATGATGCTACGTTGGAGATAAAGAGTCTACGATACTACATTGGCGACGAGGAGCCTACGATACTACATTGGAGACAAAGAGCCTACGATACTACATTGAAGACAAAGAAGAGAACATTTTATATTTTGCATGTTTTTCATTCACTAATTGAGCAGATTGAGTGGTTAAATCACTCTTGAAGTCAGAAGGACAAAGGGCTTCATGATCATTTAAAATCAATGGGACTTGATTGCCTCAGTTTCCCTCCGTTCTTCAGTGGGTTTGTCGCTAAGCCTCGTGGGAGTGAATCAGCATGTTTAAAGAGATGTGATCTGAGGTATGACTGCTCTCCCTCACATCTTCACACCGAAGCTTTAAAGCTTTAAGCTTTATGGGTCAATTAAAGTTATTAAAGTTAGTGAAGGGAGAATTAAGCAGCAGATGCGGGTATTGATCGGTATGTTTTTTAATTACTGTTCTCTCATGTTCCCCCTGGCAGCAACACAACACAGCTATACTGTAAAGTAATGAATAGAGAAGTTTGCTCATAAAAATCTACATTGAGGGGCGAGTTTGGTTTTGTGTTGTACAACACTTATACTGGTAAATCAGATAAGGCTAAAGCGTCTGATTATTGAAATAGCAGCAGCAGTTTTACTTTAGAGATAAGTAATTGCCCAGCCCCCTTCGGGTTTGGATTGTTAGTAATCGAATAAGGCTGCCTTGCTTTGAAGTGCTCCATCACGTCCTTGTGGTAGCTTGGTCAAGTGGGAGCTCAATCTGGGTAGAAGAACTGAAGAGCATTTTCCCTCCAGCGCATACGGATTCTGGTCGAGACTTCCTGGTTGAGTGAGCAGCGTTATATAAACCCCCGAACAGCGTTGGATGAACTTTGGAAGACCCATGTCGCGACTGGCAGTGGCCTTAGTCTCAAAGTTGTCACACAATCCGAGAGAGAAAACCCCCAGGTAAAGGTCAACGAATTGTCTGTTTGAAAGTCTGTGGTGATTGAGGGGGAGGAAGAAAGTGACAGGCTTTGTTATGTGACTTTACGTACTTTACATAGCAGATTCTGTATTCCAAACAGTACAAACATGTCAAGACAGTCTGAGACAGTGGACAGGGTTAAAAGGGCTGTTGAAGTTGTCTGTCGGTACGTGCCTATGTAATCTGAAATAAAGTGAATAGTTATTTAAAAGAAGTCGCAGTTTCTCTTTTGTTTATGCATTTATCATGATATAAAACAACCCCAAGGCCCAATAAACCATTTCCTCAGGACTGAAGTACAAATGTCCATGACTCACCATTTTCTTTCTGCTAAGTCAGAACCACCTCTGTTTTAAGAGGCGAGCCAGGTGTGCATCCAGTAAATGAAATTAAGAAAGCCAAAGTAAAAGGATGTGCCTTCTGTAAGCTTTTGTCTCATTGTGGGGCCGTGAAACTGTTCAAAACCTCATTCAAAATAGCTCTTTCGAAACCTGGATGAAATCCTTGAGCTCCAAATGTATGGAACTATTCCTAGATATAGTACCTTTCTATTTCTTTATATCCTTCTAAAATCAATAGTAAGAAACCCAAAGTCCATCTTTGTGGACCAGTGGTTATTAATGTGACTTTGGAGGGTGGAGAAGCCTTTGAAGGAAGGATTTTAGGATCATTTAATCAGCTCTACTTGTGTCCCCTTATCATACTAGAACCAAAATGTTCCTAGATGGCTAGGCCCAGGCTAGAAAGGATATTACTTCATACATGAGGGCTTTAAATGAATGCAAGACAGAGTTCCTTCTGTGAAAAAATTTGAAATCGGCTCAGCTTAAAATATTGGATTTGTTAATGAAGTGAGGATGTAAAATACCTGCCTGACTCAGTGAATTACGCAAGGTCAGTAAGAGCACAGAAAGAGAGCGAAAGAAGAAAGTAAGAGTGAAGTGTAAAAAAGAAAAAGAAAAGGAGCAATGAGAAAGACACAAGGAAAGTACATTTCTGTGCATGCAGGAACATCATGATTACATAAACCATAAAAATATGCATGTCTTCCTCTCCTCTGTCTCGTTCTCTCTTTCTCACTTCGTCTCCAGACGTTTTTGCAGTCATATCATTATAAGCCATTTCCCTCAGCAGCACAGAGGTTGGACCAGTTCAGATTAAGGTCATCCTTTGTTTCTTTACCCCTGTCATTACCTGACAAGGTGAATAGAGGTCACTGATGATAAAAGCTCTGTGTGACAGGAAATCGTCTTGACAGGAGCCTTTTCGTCAAAGGAGAAAGGTCAGTTAAGGAAATAAAAATTTAATCCAAAATGTTTTACGACAGTACATCATCAGCATGGGTGTTTATTTAAACCAGTTAGGTTTAAATAAACCAACAATTATAGTGATGTCTTCAACATGTTCGGCTTGACAGACTGCTGTCCATCAATGATCCCAATGTACTTTGAAGAAAGCTTGAAAAGTCCCCTAAAGGCAGAATGTTCAAATGCTTTCAACTCTATGTGTGCAAAGTGACTTTCTCATACTTTATTTGACAATGACATGGGTGAACATTGGAGTTCCTGCTAAAAGAGCGGTGGGACAAATTTGAACCGGAGGAGGCAGCTTAGACTTACAGACCACCGTGGGCCACTGAACACGTCGTGTTTCTAAAAGAGTGTCAATACCAAAACATCAAAGAGTTCTGAGATCCGTTAGGAACTGCATCAGTGAGCTGGTGTGTTAGCCTGTCTGTGTGGTACTGGACATTTTTCTCCAGAGTGCATGTGTCAGTGTGTGTGTGTGCACGTGCGCGTGTGTGTGTGTCTGTTGTTTCCGAGGTAACAAGGCTTTTCGCCTGGATCAACAAGATAATTATCACCTTCTATGAGAGACAATTTCTCCTCCCAGTCCTTCTCCACATCCACAGGCCTACTGAACACACACCCCATTACACAGGACATGACACACCTTCTATAGCACACTGTTGTTGTGTGTCTGTTAACACTAAAACCACTGACAGGGTAGATTTTCAGTTATTCCACTTACTGACAGGAACACAGCTGACTATTATTTGTGTTGATATTGAAGAATTAATGACAATCTCTATTTTCTGTAAGTGGTACAAGGTTAAACTCAAATTTCAGTACAGTGATTTATTTTATCAAAATGATAAAAGCACCAAATTTGGCACAAACGTTACCTAGGCGAGCAGGATTGTCCCTTTCTGATGAAAGAAGTATGAATATATACAGATATGCTGCCTGCTGATGGCATATATGTCAGCTACTCTTAATTTGTTCCACTGAACCACCCGGTGCAAAAGACAGAAATGTGGTACTGTCGTCCATTTGCTTGCTCTTCCATCATTTTAAAATAATCACATTAATGGGGTTTGAAACACCATTTATTTAGATAGTCTCTATAATCGACTGTCTTGTGGGAGAGCATGTCGAGGTTGACAAGAGAGGTAGACGGAGTGAGAGAGGTAGATGGAGTAAGAGAGGTAGATGGAGTGAGTGAGGTAGATGGAGGGGGAGAGGTAGACAGGCTACAAACGGTCGGTAACATTGCAACAATAAACTACTGTTCCTAAACTTAACCCTTATCCTGACACTAAGTGTAACCTTAAACTAAACTAACACTAACCCTTATTCTGAACTTAACGCTAAGCCTTACTTCTAGGTCTTGCAATGCAAGGTTAAGACAAGTTTAGATTCCACATGGACATTTTAGAAAATAAAAAATATTATGGGACCTGCTTTTTGCTAGATTACACGTAATTAGCATAGACCAGTGGTGGGGACACTGAGTTATACCTGGCTGCAGATTATATTTTGCACCCAACTCAATATAATCATAGTAAAACCGTTTTCCTAAGTTTTCTTGCAATAGTTCAATCTATTTCAATTGCTTTCGTATTTCATTATGATCGTGATATTTTTGTGCGGCTACCATTTACTTCCAGTCATATCAAACATGTAAGCTAGTCCCTTGTTAAATAGTAGAGCAAAGGGTTATGAGATAATAGAATCCCTCATGTCCTAACCTTGTATTGTTGAACCTAGTCTTGTTCTAAACCTAACTGAAACTGTGGCAAGCAGTTGCTTAGCAACAGACCGTTACTTGGTTGTTTGGTGATAGTGGACTCTCAAAAGAAGTGTAACCAATATTTTTATTATTTTCGTTTCAGGACAAGCAGGAAACATAACAGCTTGGCGAAAACAGTTACAATTACATATTTTATTGGAAAAATTGACAAATATCCCCCAAATAATACTGTCTGGATTTTATTTGGGGAATTGGAAATTATTTTAGATTTGGGTCTAGGTATAAATTCAATGTACTTACTTATAATTAACAGCTTCTATTAATAGCTGTGGATAAGTTACAACTATACAACTACAGTGCAAACCCCTCCAACATCACTAGGTGTGTGTTTCTTCTCAGCAGGATACAAGAGTAATCAGCTGACCACTTTTCAGACATTGTGGGCGGGGGTTTTCTTGCATCGTTAGCGGAATAGCGTTAACATTTTGTCTGCAAGGCTGTCAGGTGACCTCACTCTAATCCAGTTAGCTACCACAGCCACTTGTGTCATGTAAATACACACAAACAAATAGGCACGCACATTTTCCAACGGACACAAATTCTAACACACACACACACACATAGAGACACTTTAGAGCCGGACTCAGTATCAAACCTTTTTTGCTTTGATGTCTGACATTTTCCTTTATAGATAATTAACTTGAAATGCTCCAAAGAATGTTAAGAAAGAATAAGAGTGCAAGGCCTCCAGGGAAATAGACCAGACCAAGGCTTTGCTTACTGATGCTGTGTCTCAATAGTAACGAGTACCACGCATCAGGACAAATTATCAGGAAACAGCAGTAAGTCTGCATGATTATGTGGATAAACTATGTGGAAATTCTTTGTAGGGTTTGATATATTTTTGCTGCCCTTGATGGTCCACAGAGACAGAAAAGTCTATTAAATTCAATAGGTGCTTTATTGGCATGAATGGATGGTGGCCACTGTTGCCAAAGGGAACATGCTTAAGTTGCAATAGTGATACAGTACATAAATAAATACAATGAACCTATAAAAGCACAACAAAAATAAATAAATAATACATTATACCAAATACTATTGACAGTTTTACAGAGAATAAACATAGATAAATAACAAACAATAATCAAAGATTCTGAAAAACAAATAATCTACATTCTGGGTGCTATTGTTTCTCTTTTGTAATGACAGCTCAGAACATGGTCAGGTGCCAGGTGTAGTTTTTCGATATTTTCACCCAAGAGAGTGCACATCTTCTCCTCAGCAGATAAAAAAAGATGATTACAGAAAGGATGAGGTGGAGGACGAGGCGAAGGATGAGTTGGAGGAAGGTGAAGGATGAGTTGGAGGATGAGGTGAAGGATGAGGAGATGAGAGGAATAAGAGTTAAGAGATTTGAGGAAAGAGTGGGTTTGAGGGAGATATATATTGTCAAGTTGCTTATAAAAGTATGTAACGGCATGCTTAGTCATCTTTCTCTCTCTCCTCTCTGGCCCCTCTCTCTCCTCACTTTCTTTCACTCTCTCCCTCTATTTCTATCTCTTTCAGTTTCAATTTCCAAAGCTTTATTGGCATGAAAATAACATTTACAAGTGTTGCCAAAGCAATACAACAATAAAGAACAGAATAACAATCACCACTGTAATTATAAATATAATAATAATAATATAATCTTTCTATCTCTCCTATCTCTCTCTACCTCCACCCCTCTCTTCAACCTTCACGCTCTCTCACTCCATCTACCTCTCTCACTCCATCTACCTCTCCCCCTCCATCTACCTCCCTCACTCCATCTACCTCTCCCTCTCCATCTACCTCACTCACTCACTCCATCTACCTCTCTCACTCCATCTACCTCACTCACTCACTCCATCTACCTCTCCCCCTCCATCTACCTCACTCACTCCATCTACCTCTCACTCCATCTACCTCTCTCACTCCATCTACCTCACTCACTCCATCTACCTCTCTCACTCCATCTACCTCTCTCACTCCGTCTACCTCTCTTGTCAACCTCGACATGCTCTCCCACAAGACAGAAGAATCCTCCGGCCCTCACTTCTTGTCACTGAAATCGATTAATTCCTTTTGACAGTCATAGGAGATGTCGACCCTAGACCTACTAAGGTGTTCTGTCTCGCAGAATTCATTCGGGCCACTGTTGCCACACACCATTCCGCCACACATCACATGGTCGGCATCAAGCCGGAATCACCAGCGGCGCTTAATTAACAGAACATTGCAGAGCTGATGTCAAAGAATATCAGAGCGTTTGCTTGTAGGTGTGGGGCCTTCAACAGTTTGACACAGGAGGAGGAATAGAACTGCCAAGCCAAAGAGAAATATGACCTTGGCAGTCATGACTGAACTAATCTGCAGATAAGAACAGAAACTCACACGCAGATGAACACACACACACAAAACAACACACACACAAAACAACGCACACACAAGGCACACTTGGAGGGTGTGATCTCACAGAGGAGAGTGTTTGTTTTGGGGGTTCGGCCATATTATTTCCCCCCCTATGCAGCCGATAAAGTCGCTGACAAATGTACGTGTGTGTGTCTGTGTGTGACAGACTTTGTGTGTGCGAACTGCTTTTAAGTGTCATATAAGGATCATAAGATTACCAAGCAGATAGGCGGTCAGTTCAACAATCTGACGTCCCGGTCATGATGGTCCTGAACAACTTTGTGGCCTTTCACTGTGGAGTAAACAGCAGCCTATACAAAAAGCCTCAGGATGGCAGGCGGTTTTGAGTGAGGAACAGAAGGGTCAAAACTAAGAGACCACTGCAAATTGAACGCTTCTGCTCCTCACTCAAAACATTCCTTTTCAACTTTTTTGGAAAGGGAAGAAAAAGATGCAGTGGTCTCTCAATTTTTTACGGAGCTGTAAGCTGGGCCCTTTCATGGCCTGTGAGACGTTAGCGGTCACTTAGGACCCTGGATCACTAGGGGGCCTCCACCCGCTATGGAGCCCCCGACCGATATGAGAGAGGAGGCCCCAGATCAAATTCTGCGTAGGGCCCCCATAAGGCTAGAGCCGGCACTGCAAATAAGTGTGCGTCTTTGGAGATGTTGACTGACTCATCAACTCGTATTGCAAAACCCATCGGCTAATTAACATTTCTATTAACTGCTCCTTGACCTCTGATGCCAACTCATCAACTCTGCGTGCCACGGCTGGGTCTGACAAAGGGACAGCTTGAATTATAGTAGTGTTGCCACAAAAGAAATTACAATTTTTCATCCAATTTCCAAAAAACATAAAATAAAGATGAATATCTTTCTCGGCCGGAGGTCTTCCCAGTCTCTCTCGGTTGAAGACCCCTGGTCAGAGACTGCCAGCAAACACGCGTCTCTAGTGTCACCCCAATAGTAGCCGAAGACAGAACGTGATGCGCTGTGACCCCATCTTGTGATTCCGCCACTGGGTTGGTTATACAGCATCCGAGCGTCTGAACGTTGTTGGCGAACTGTTTCCTCATGTTGTTCTCCACAAGAAAGGGATGAAGGACCAGAGAGGGGGCGAAAGATGAAGACAGAAGAGAGGCGGGGAGGGGCGAAAGAGGGGCGGGGGAAGAGGAAACTATGAACCCGTGCGATGGAGAGAAGGAAAGAGAGAGGGAGAGGAGAACAGGTTATTCCTGGGTTGCTAACCTGCTGCACTATATATGTATGTGATATATCAGACCATGCAGCTGTCACAATAGTGGATGTGAGATCTGCTCTGTGGTCTTAAAATAACCCCAGTAGATAACGCTCACAGCCTCACACAACCCCCTCTATAGACAGAGAGAGGTGGGGAGGGAGAGAGAGAGAGAGAGAGAGAGACCATGTATGCTGTTACACAGTACTGACATGTTTTCGTCCTCTCGGGCCTTTACGCCCCTCAGCAGTGTGTGAACGCATCTCTCCGTCGTCCTTTGCTGCCTCTCTTCCCCTCTTTTCCCTCCCTCTGTTCTTTTCTGTCGTTTATCGCTACATCCCTCAGCCCCTTCATCTTGCTATTTTTTATGTCTCTGGCCGTTGCTTTCACCATCCATCTACGGAATCTCTTCATCCATCTACATGATCATCCATCCTCTTCACTGTAGTGAGCAGCTCCACATTAATCTCTCTCATTCTCTCTGTTTTCTCTCCCTCCTCCCTCCACATTTAGCTCCTTCTCACATTCTGTTTTCTCTCCCTCGTCTCTCCACATTTAGCTCCTTCTTACATTCGGTTTTCTCTGCCTCGTCTCTCCACATTTAGCTCGCTCTTTCTCAGTTTTTCTCCCTCCTCTCTCCATATTTCTCTCTGTCTAGCTCCCCCTCCATGGACTTGGTGTGCTACTTTGCGTGTTCTGTAGTGTGTGTGTGTGTGTGTGTGTGTGTGTGTGTGTGTGTGTGTGTGTGTGTGTGTGTGTGTGTGTGTGTGTGTGTGTGTGTGTGTGTGCTGACGTGAGATGTTGTGACAGGCTCGGGCATGTGCTACGATGAAGCCGGTCTCTCTCCCGGGGTTCTTCCTCTCTCCGCTCCTCGGCCAGACGTTTCCGTCAAAGCCTTCTCCTCTCCCTCCTGTCCTCTCTCCTCTTCCCATCCCCTCTGCTCTCGTTTTCCCCCTCCTTTCCCCTCTCCCCTCCCCTCTTCTCTACCTCTCCGCTCCTCCTCTGTGAGACTGTGCGGACATCAGCATCAATGACCCTGTACTCCCCGCGTCTCCTGGCTATTGCTGTAGAGGTTACTGAATGGGGATGTCTCAGTTCAGACAGATGGGGCTGTGTGTACGTGTGTCCGTGTGTGTGTGTGTGTGTGTGTGTGTGTTTTTCGGGATCCCATTAACTGATACCGTGAGCTAGTGTTTCTGTGTGTGAGTGTTGTTCATGTGAGTGTTGTTTGTTCATGTGTGTGTGGAAGCTGAGGAGCTGAAATGTCCTCCTATTGGGCCACAGACTCTGTGCCTTTTGCCAGTGTCACCTCCATCCCGGGTGATTCCATGTCTCTGCGCTCCGTTCCTCATTCCGTATTCCTGGTTTTCATTCATTAGCCTTATCCTGTTGGGCTACACTCCCCTGACCCCCCCCCCCCCACGCCCCCCTCGGCACCCCATGGCTGTTTGGGAGCGTGTGTGTGTGTGTGTGTGTGTGTGTGTGTGTGTGTGGCTGTGCGCTCCCTCCCTGACAGCACATTTCATTTCATTTGCTTTCCCAGCAGTCTGCTGGTTCACTCCGCCGAGTGGCTCATCTCGACAGGGGAGTGTCAGGAAAACACGTTACCCACAGAGTTTGCGTTCAGCCACGAAACAGGACGCCCCAGCGCGGTGTGGCCCCGAATGACCCCCTTCCCTCGGGCCCCCGTTTGCTGGTTCATGGGCTGTCATTTGTGCAAGATTCCCAAAGCTGAGGGAGGGAACATTACTGGGGGTATATAGGCTAAGTAGACCCTAAAGGACACCATGTAGCTTTTATGAGCGATGCTGAATCCCACAAATCACAACATTGTATGTTGTGATGCATTTTTCTTTTTTTATGTCAGATTTTCCAGGTGAAATGTTTAACTGTCCCTGTGGTTTATGGAGTATCGTGTAAAATGACAGGAAGGATTTGTTCATTTTTGATTTTCCTACTTGATTTTCCTGTTCTCAAATATAAAGGTGAATTTGGGTTTATTTATTTTGGGATGGGTTTACTGATCCCCTCACCGCACTGGAAGTCCCCCCTCTGTGTTTTGTCGGTAACACAGGGGAAAAGGGGAGCCTCCAAGCAACTCGCTAGGGCCTGACTGAAAATCCAACCATCCCCCATCATCAGGGCGTTTTGAAGCAATGCTGAAGTAAACCATTCACAACAGGACAGTCATGTAAGCAATATTATTAAAATAAGCAGGGGCAAAGAACAGAGGTTCGTTTAACCGGGACACCGTTAGTCATAAAAAAAGGTTGAGACAAGACAGCTGAAGCTGACTGCTTATTTAGTTAAAGCAGAAGACTGTTTATAGAGCTCAGGGCGAATACGTTGGCACCCTTGACATTTTCTTAAACACCTTCTTGATTCTTCAAAATGATTAAAGATGAATTCGGCGGACACCTTTTGTCTCCAGATCCAAAACATTTCCACATTTCTGTTATTGAACAACAAAATCTTAAAAGACATGCCTTGTCACGCTCGCTGCCGTCATCTGGGATCGGTGAAGGCTCGTACCCTAGCATGATGGACGTCAATCAGCAGGACAAAAGACAGGTCTGAGAGAGTCAGCAGAGAGAGACAGAGAGAAAACAATTAGCCTAGCATAATTTAAGACTGATGCTGCTTGAGAATGACACTGACTATCGCATCCCGCTCTACATGGGGCTGGAGAGTATAGAGAGAGAAACTAAATATTTTTCACTGTTGTTGTTTATTATACCTTTAATTGTTTTTCCCATTTGCGTTGGCAACGCAAACAAGTGTTTCCCAGGCCTACAAAGCCCTTGAATTGAAATTTAATGGATACGGGAGAGAGAGGGAGAGAGAAATGAAGGAAAATCAGGAGGGAAAGCATCTCCAGGCTTAGTGAGCCAGGCCTTGCTGTTGCGAGAGGTAGTCATTATAGGTTTGCTCATGTGCACACTACCCACAAAATGAGGCGGAAACCGAGCTGCATTTTCTTACCTCCTTCCTCATCTATGGTTGCCTTTAACAATAAATGTGGTTGGAATTTAGCTGAAAAATCCATGTGTTCATGATATGTAAAAAAAAAAAGAAAAAAAAAGAGAGACAACTCCAGGGGGTATAATAACTTTTTAACATATCTGGCTTATACCCTGCTTTCGTATTGTACAACAACGCTTCCCATGGCAAGTGAGCATTTTAAGTGAATTGTGAGACAGAGATGGGTGGGGAGAGAAGATAGACAGACATTAGAGAGAATTTAACAGAAAGGATGAGAAATGTACCATGACTACGAGAGGAAAGGGAGACAGGGACAGATTGAAAGAGCATGTGTATACTTGTATTATTTAGTGAAGTTACATTGCAAGGCCCTCCCTTTTATTCTCTTATCTAAATATGGCTTTAGTATAGCATAATGCATACATCTGAAACCAGATGAATAAAACATTGTATGCACTCTTACATGATTTCACCATTAGAAAGACACACAAAACAGATCTTCAAACTCACACGCCGCAATGTGCAGTAGCAGCTATCGCAATGCATTTTGGGAAGTGCGACATGGCAGGCTCTCTATATAATATGCCAAAGAGAATTTGGCAGTGAGTTCAGAAAATAGAATTCCAAACTGTAATTGTTTGCAAATAAAAAAATGAACCATCCTATTTTGGGACTATGTTAATATGTGCATAATCTATAAACTGAACCTCTATCATACCTCAGTCAGCCATGAAATTAAATTTGTTACCGAGTGGTTTTGATATTGTACATGACACCAGAGTCGTCGCTAGGATCATAATACATTCAGGGCTTAGCCCACCCCCCCGCCCCGCCCCGCCCCGCCCGGGACAGAAAGTACAGGGTTTTGAATGTAGATGCAGAAAATGGCCTACATGTCTACATTGTCATAATGCACGATCTGAATAATAGATTAATAGATCAGGGGCAATTTATTAAAAAAATTGTCAATTTGAGATCCGGGGCTATTCATAAAATATCCGGGGCTATAGCCCCGGACGCCCAGGCCTAACGACGCCACTGCATAGATATTCCGGCCTAGATTCAGCGGCCAGCATTATAACCAAAACAGACTCATGGGTTCTGCACACACATCTCGACATCGTCAGTCCAGAGTCCGCGGGGAGATGCTACGATGAAGCAGGGCCTTGGATGTAAATGGAATACACAAAATATTGGGGAGAAAAAGCCGGGTTGAAATACACAAAATGTGAAAGTGCATAGTGCAGGTGATCTATGTTGTTTGGGATTCTCCACAGGAAATAGAAATAATAAAGCTCTCCGAAGATCTGCAACCACTGATTAGATTTTAAAAAAGCATTATTAGTAACAGTCACCTAAACGCATTATTTATTTTAGTTTATACGTCTGTAGGCTTTACAGTATCTTTAAATAGAACTGTTAGGGAGATGTATTCCATGCTTAGTGTTGAATCAATCAAAGATATCTCCAAGCCAGGTTGGGCTTGGTTGAAGCTCTGGGAGACTCAAGGGTTAACTGTACATAGATCTTCTCCAGTAGGGGGTGCTATGTTATTTTCTGATAGATATACCATTAAAGATCTAAACCTTTTTCAGTGGTAAACATTCAACATATTACAGACAAGATTAATCTAGAATATTAGTCAGGACAATAAGTTTAGTTTTTTAAAAGCTGGTCGGGTACTTCTTGGTAATCAAAATGTGTTTCAAATCTGCTGCCACAGAATATTAAGAATATACGGTGTAAAAACGTTGATTCAGAGTTTGTGCCTGGTGGGGAACGGACACACACAAGACACAAACAAATAAGAGCACAATCTATCTTCCTCTTTTTAGTTCTGACTTGCTTTATCTCCTTCTCAAAGACACACACACACACACACACACACACACACACATACACAGCAACTCACGCAGTATGCAGGAATTCATTATCGTGCTGCTGATTTATGTGGGGTTTTTGTCAGTGCATAATTACCAGTTAAGGATTGTTTATGATGGTTATGCACCAGGAATGTAAAGCATATGGAAAACAGCCTCGGTTAATACCAAGGGGAAACACTGAAGCAAGCAGGAAGAGAAATAATTAGTGGACACAGTTAAGGAGCGTGGAATGGGGCGAGAAGAGGTGCAGGGGTGTCGGATGGATGAGTGAGAAGGAGAAGAGAAGGAAGTGGGTCGACTAAAATGACGGGTGGACTTGGACGAGGAGAGGATGACGGGTGGACTTGGAACGAGGAGAGGATGACGGGGTGGATTTGGACGAGGAGAGGATGACGGGTGGACTTGGATGAGGAGAGGATGACGGGTGGACTTGGATGAGGAGAGGATGACAGGTGGACTTGGATGAGGAGAGGATGACGGGTGGACTTGGACGAGGAGAGGATGACGGGTGGACTTGGACGAGGAGAGGATGACGGGTGGACTTGAACGAGGAGAGGATGACGGGTGGACTTGGACAAGGAGAGGATGACGGGTGGACTTGGACGAGGAGAGGATGACGGGTGGACTTGGACAAGGAGAGGATGACAGGGTGGACGATAGGAAATCATGTCACAGCATCGTCCCGATTTGTTTGTCTGTGTTGGCAGAAGTGTGTTTGATGTATATGTGTATGCCAGGTGTGTGTGCGTGCATGTGTGTGTGTCAGTGAGAAAAGGTGAGCAGCCCACCGATCACCAGGCTTTCTTTCACACACACACACACACACACTTGTGAAATGCTTTATTTCTATTCACGAATCAGATTAACGTTAACGATTTGCATCAAACGCAACAGAAAGTTTTCCTATACTATGCAGCCTAGGATCCAAAAGACCTGCAGCAGGAGCCTGCGTGATTAGCAGAGGTTGGCCAGTACAAAACACATGCACACATGTCGCTAAATATACTGTAACTATAGTAGTTTGGTTCTTGTGTTTTTGTTATATCTCTGTACTTTTGTCTTGAGCATGAATAGTGCTAACTACGCCACTACCTCCTACACATGGAATACCTATTCACTACTACATATGGGCTACTCATTCACTACTACACATGGGCTACACTTTCACTACTATTCATGGGCTACTCTTTCACTGCTACACATGGGCTACTCATTCACTGCTACACATGGGCTACACATTCAATACGACACATGGGCTTCTCATTCACTGCTACACATGGGCTACTCATTCACTATTAATCATAGGCTACTCTTTCACTGCTAAACTTGGGCTGATCTTTCACTACTACACATGGGCTACTCTGTCACTGCTACACATGGGCTACTCTGTCAATGCTACACATGGCCTACTCTGTCACAACTAGGGTTGCCTTGGGCTGCCATGTCTGAGTAATGGGTCTTTTGGAGGGTTCTGTGAGCAGAGCATCAGGTCAGACATTAGCACCTAATGATGGCCGTCCACTTGTCATCCTCAACTCATGATACCACAGCATTAAACATTAAACTAAGAGACAGGGGAAGGTTTACTTTACTTTTTTGATCAAATTCAGCGTGGGATTTACACAAGCCTTCATATTGACACCCAGACATCTCTTCGGTATCCATATGCAGGGAAGACCTATCAACGTTGTTGAAAATGTCCAGCTATAGCAGCGCCAATCCTGGAGCAGTGATCATGAGATCCACCTCTGGGCAACCTCACTATTAGTTCTGCTTCTTTGATATGGTGCAATACTTGTTTCCTGTCTTTTATTAGTTATTTCACCCATTTCAATCCTCTATTTGTTGTGTTTATTCTGAATTTTGATCCATAGCTATGGTTTTAAGAAATGGATGACTTGGAGTGAGATGCTTCAATGAGCTCAGGCTTGATTGCCTTGAATTCATTAAGGAACAGTCCAGGATGTTTCGCTGGATGAAAGATTTAACAGCTCATGATGTAGGATTGTGTGTTTGTGTGTGTTTGTTTTTTAATATTTATTGTGTGTAAAATGTGTTGTTTAATGTGTGCTGTGCACAGACTGTTACTGCGGGGGGAAAAAGATTTGTACTAACTTGTCAGTTTACAGTTTCTTTCAATTGCTTAAGCACAATTTTTAAAACCGGGCCCGGTAATTCAAACCCCTTTACACAATTAGCACAACACAACACCAAAGTAGCACAACACCTCAGATCATTGGCAAAATGGAAGACTTTTGTCAAAACAATACAATGTCCTATAAGAACCTTATTTTGTGGTCATAACATAAACCCAACCATCATATGGTCTGATTCTGTCTGAATCAGTCAAACACTCCTGTGCCTAAAACACTTCTAGCATTTACACCGAGAAAGTGGAAAAATAAATTCACCAACACCACATGACACCAATTGTGTAAATCCAACCTCATCAATGTATATAAACACATGCAGGACTTCCTACACATCCATTTGCAAAACTCTCTAAAATACAGCAAAAGATCACATGGTGTAGATCAATTTACTGTAGGTCTGATATACAGTAAAATTACATGCACAGTGAAAAGGTTATGTGTGCAGTACACAATACTACAGTCAGTGAACAGAATATACCACCACATATTCACACCGCAGGACTTTCACCCTGTCTGAATGTCTTTCACATTGCACTTTATACAGTTGTTTCATCAGAACTTTATGTTTTTTAAGGATACAGGCTATTGTTGACAGAGAGACCTGTCAGACATTATTGAAACTAGGGTGATCATTGACAATATGGGCTTGAATTTCTCTAAGTCTGATTGCATTTCTGGCCAAAACGAGGTTTATGATCTCTCTCTGTTGCCCCTGTGTGAATATGGGGCCCCTTCCTCCTTGGTGTTCTCGACATTCAATCCTATGTTTGCCAAAAAAAAGACATGTAGCTTACTGTAAAATGATACAGGAATAGATACCAAAACTTTTGATATAGTACATGCAGAAGGTATGGTTTCTCACCAGTGCTCTTGATGAAATGTCCGAACTATTGATGCCACCGTGTACCTGCTTAGGTTAGGCTGGACTCTCAGGCCAGCCTCCATTAGTATTAGTCTGTACTCTCAGGCCAGCCTCCATTAGTATTAGTCTGTGGTTTATTTCATGGTCCACAATTGTAGCACAAATTTGGTTACACAGATTTGGTTGTCTTCTTCTTTGTGCATGTCCTGCCCCTCCCGCAGGTCTTCCTCTCCCTCTTCCTCTTCCTTGGCCTCTTCCTCCACCTTTTTCTCTTTGGATTACCCCTCTCATCCGCACTCTCCCTCTTCCTCTCCCTCTTCTTCTCCCTTTTCCTCTTCCTCCACCTTGTTCTCTCTGGTTTACCCCTCTCATCCACACTCTCCCTCTTCCTCTGACACTGTCAAAACAATTTTAAGACAGATGAACTTACCTGCTGCCTTTTTATGGTGCTTAAACCTGATTGGTGTGTCTACAATTAAGCACCAGTGTGTGTGCACACCTGGTGGCTGTGTTTAACCAATTGGTTCATGGGTGTGTTCATTTGAAAGCCTTTGCTTGGAAATTGCAAGGAAATTACATCATGATACATTTCTGTTTCAAATGCGTACAAGTGTGTTTAGTGTTTTGCAAATCACTGTGTGTGATGTTTTGCAAAAAAGTGTGAAGCTGACAATGTGCTCACAGTTGTGCAAATCTAGGACAGTGTTTTGATACTTGAGTGTCGGGTTTTGCTAATTGTGGGGACGTTTTAATTTTAGTGTGTAAGCAATTGAAAAAACTGTAAGTAGAGCTGCATGAGGTCCAGGAGGTGGTGGAAGGTAGCTACACTTACTGTGAGCCACTTCATCTGGCCAGAAGCCATGCAGGAATAAAGGTAACACCTCACCTTGCTTCTGCCTACCGTGGGAAAACCTCAGCGCTCCGATCTTGCTCAGGGCTTGACCTAAATTCTTATCTATTCTCAGCCTGATTTTTCAAACACTTCCTCGTTTACTTAGCCGTTTGAACTGCGTAACACTATTTGTAGAAATTGAGGACGTATATTGGGTGTGTTTATTTGTCCGCAACTTGAGCTAGTGTAGCAGACTGTCTTTCCAACTAGGCTCGACAGGGACAGGTTAAAAATAGGGTGAAGTCACGCCTCCTGTAAGTTGATTGGCTGACTCAAATTGAGCCCGAAGCAAATTTTCAGATCAGGATTTCAGAGGCAGTCTGATGTGCTGGTCATCTTTTATAGCATGCCATTCATTTCCCTCTACGCTACATGGTTTTAGGGAAATATAGATTTTAATGTGTAGAAAATGCTAGTTAAGTGGCAAAAGGCAATACAAGTTAAAATAAAATTAAAATCCATCTAACCTTTTTTCATGCAAGAGCCCCAGACAGTTCCTATAGACCTCCATCTTAATTAAACTTTTGGAGGTACCGGAAGAACTTCAGACAGCTTCTTATAGACCTCCTTCTTCCTGGGAATGGAAGAACCCCCAGACAGCTTCTTATAGACCTCCTTCTTCCTGGGAATGGAAGAACCCCCAAACAGCTTCTTATAGACCTCCTTCTTCCTGGGAATGGAAGAACCCCCAAACAGCTTCTTATAGACCTCCTTCAACTACTGGAGGTCATGGAAGAGTCTCGGACAGCTTCCTATAATCCATCACCTTTCTCCAACTGTCATTTCTCTCAGCAGTTCCAACTGTGGTGTGTCTACACTCTGGCCAACTGTCTGAAGTCTTGCTGCTTATCTTCTTTTCCACTCCTCTGTGTTGTTGCTTGTGATGCGTGACGGAGTGGGCAGGTCATTATTTTGCTTGGCCGGGAATCTCGGTAGGCTTTCTCGTGGCCTGATCAATACCACACTCCTGATGGATAAGCATGGCGCATGTATGCGAAAACATGCATCATCCATCTTTGAGTTGATCTGGTCTCGTCAAATCACTGGTCAGGTGGTCTCACATGAGTAGTGTGTGTGTGTGTGTGCGCGTGTGTGTACGCGTGTGTGCGCATGTCATCGGAGTTGATGTGTGTGAGATGGAATTTGATCGAATTAGGTAAGGGTGACTGTTAGCTCTGCTCTCTGTGCACGTGAGACTTGCATAATGAGCGCGCGTGCCTTTGAGTGAGCGTGTGCGATTCACTTGTCTGATGCATTGTGATGTGCGTTTGAGCGAGCAGGATAATGATACTCGTTGGCCATGAATCTCAGAAGGCCGTCCCAGGCTCCAATCAATACCATGCTACAGACAGACAGGAAGCCACACACGCAGCCCTGTAGGGGAGCACACATTTCACAACACAACTGAGCAACGGGGCACTCTACCAACCTCTATCCCAACGGTGCCTCACAAGTTCTCCTCCCTGTTCAGCGTTTGAAATGGAATTTATTGGCCACTTGGCCAACTCTTTGAAACCGACACTGAACGCAATCGTGTAGACTGGTTAAGGGCTAAGGTTTGTGAGAGTGTTAAATGTAGGTTTTGATTACGAAAGCTTAAATTGACAGTTAGGATGATTTATTCATTCTGATTGGCCCATTTAAGGGTTGCATAATGATTATGGTTATCAGCTGGACTTTGGGAAAGACAATTAGCCTAGTCAGGTCTCCCTAAAATATATTTTTAACACTTTTTGGAAAGGGCTGCAATTTTTGGCAGCAAGACTTGTCTGGATTGAATATGTGTCAAAAACAGAGGTTTTACTGCAAATATCCAGTCTGCAACCATAACAAAACCATGGCAAACCAACAGTATAACTAAACTGCATTAGCACTCACCACTGCCCAGTAGCCAGTTTTTAAGTAACAAGCTTTAAAATCGGCCACCTTGACAAAACGGTTAAAAAATGTGTCTCTGTCCAGAGAGGGAAAGGGTAGACAGGTGAAAATGCATGTCGGTGGGAAAGGTGGGAGGTGAAGCAAGAGCGAGAAAAGGTAGAGGTAAGATAAGAGAGGGAAAGCGGCATGAGCGAAGATTGAGCACGTCTGGGAGAGTGAAACATGCAAACTGATTCAGCAATGTAAGTTGTCGGAGACACTGAGAAAGAGGTTAAAAAAAGATAAAGAGAAGAAACCTTACTGCTGACATTTTAGTTTTTCTGTCTTTTTTTCTGCTACCTTTGCAGAAATGACATCCAGATGGCCAAACTGAGCAGTTATTTTATGAACACACAATAACTTCATATTTTCACCAGCGGGGACGTCTGACTAATGTGATTATATTATTGCTACTTCTTTTTTATCGGATGGGGTTGACAACCCAACACTTACTACCCAATTAAATGTCTTTCGGGTGCCTAAGAATTTTGAAATGTACACAATAACCATTGTCTCCTTATTTCAAGTATATCTGCAGTTGTTTGGTTTTCCATATTTTTATCCCGTAAGTCATTGCATTTATCACCAAATAAATGCAATGATCGATCAGATTTATATCTGACCAGTGAATAACTGTCCACGTTTTGGATCTGAGTGCCATTTTTGAGACAAGGTTGGATCCTTGCCAATGACAAATAAAATAATCAAAGAGCAAAAAACAGGACACCAAGTAAACAAGAATGCCTGTGGAGGTCAGATATTATATAGCATTTTACGGCTATCGTATCCGATGGAATTTTCTTTGTAATTTCGTTTACCGTTTTCATAATCAAAGGGAACTCTGATCCATCACCATCCGACAGAGAGGATGAAAGTTAATATAACCTGCAACACGAACAGGGTGGTAGATATCTTAATGGTCAAGCAAAATTAAAGCTTTCCAGTTCTGCTCCCAATTAAAAAAAAAAAAGATTTTTTTTTCTTGTTTGTGGGGCTGAGACAGCGGACATTTGCATAACACGAAGACATGGCCTGAGGAATTGACAATCCTGGGGAAAATATAAACAAGGACACTAATAAACAAAGGAGAATTCCCACACAAACTCAAACGAGAAGGATAATTATCGAGTGCTGTTCTTGGCAACAGCTGAAACCGGATTTAGGGCTGCCCTTTAATTTAACAAGTCAGAGCGAGTCAGAATTAATACCCAGCCCACACCATTGTCACACACATTGGGAACCATCTCCCATAGACCCCCCGTCTCCCCCTCTAAAATATCAGACTCAGAAGAGAAGAGAGGCGTCTGATTGTGGCGTGATTTTGTGATACCTGATTGTCCACTCGGCAGACACACGTCCTTGTGAAAGGCTCATGGGGTGTATTGTATTTACTGTACCGACGTCCTTTATTCTGACCAGGGCTCAATGCTTCAGGGCTCTGCTGAAGCTGCCGGGGATGCCTGGGAGCCTTCTACACAATGTCCCCAGGTTATAGTATTGTTTCTCCGTGTGTGTCGGTGTGTGTGTGTGTGTATTGGTGTGTACGTGTGTGTGTGTGTGTATTGGTGTGTACGTGTGTGTGTGTGTGTGTGTATTGGTGTGTACATGTGTGTATGTATGTGTGTGTATTGGTGTGTACATGTGTGTATGTATGTGTGTGTATTGGTGTGTACACACGTGTATGTGTGTGTGTGTGTGTATTTGTGTGTACATGTGTGTGTGTGTGTGTGTGTATGTGTCTGTGTGTATTGGTGTGTATGTGCGTGTATGTGCCCCTCTGGGCTGAAGGTAGACACGCAACCCTCACATAGAAGCTCAATTTAATTCAGAGAGAACAAACTGCCTCTAAACTCTTATTGATTGAACTCGTCTTGTCTGTCCATTTGAAATGATATCCAGCAGAATGGGTGAAAGGGGCCTCAGCACATTCAGCCATCTGGCTCCAACCCTTCATCAGCGTCCGCTGGTAATGAATACACGAATGCAGAGGGAGGAATGCTACGCTGAGGACCAACAGGGATTGGAGAAGCATTTTCTTTTCTAAAGCTCTCCTTAGAATGTATCGATTGCCCTGAACGCCATCACTCACCCCCTCTCTCACTCACTCCCTCTCTCACTCACCCCCTCTCTCTCCCACCCCCTCTCTCACTCACCCCCTCTCTCACTCACCCCCTCTCTCTCCCACCCCCTCTCTCACTCACCCCCTCTCTCACTCACCCCCTCTCTCTCCCACCCCCTCTCTCACTCACCCCCTCTCTCACTCACCCCCTCTCTCTCCCACCCCCTCTCTCACTCACCCCCTCTCTCACTCACCCCTCTCTCTCCCACCCCCTCTCTCTCCCACCCCCTCTCGCTCCCACCCCCTCTCTTTCCCACCCAGTCTCTCTCCCACCCCCTCTCTCTCCCACCCGGTCTCTCTCCCACCCGGTCTCTCTCCCACCCCCTCTCTCTCCCACCCCCTCTCTCTCCCACCCGGTCTCTCTCCCACCCGGTCTCTCTCCCACCCGGTCTCTCTCCCACCCCCTCTCTCTCCCACCCCCTCTCTCTCCCACCCGGTCTCTCTCCCACCCCCTCTCTCTCCCACCCGGTCTCTCTCCCACCCCCTCTCGCTCCCACCCGGTCTCTCTCCCACCCCCTCTCTCTCCCACCCCCTCTCTCTCCCACCCGGTCTCTCTCCCACCCCCTCTCTCTCCCACCCGGTCTCTCTCCCACCCCCTCTCTCTCCCACCCCCTCTCTCTCCCACCCGGTCTCTCTCCCACCCCCTCTCTCTCCCACCCGGTCTCTCTCCCACCCCCTCTCGCTCCCACCCGGTCTCTCTCCCACCCCCTCTCTCTCCCACCCGGTCTCTCTCCCACCCCCTCTCTCTCCCACCCCCTCTCTCTCCCACCCGGTCTCTCTCCCACCCCCTCTCTCTCCCACCCGGTCTCTCTCCCACCCCCTCTCTCTCCCACCCCCTCTCTCTCCCACCCGGTCTCTCTCCCACCCCCTCTCTCTCCCACCCGGTCTCTCTCCCACCCCCTCTCTCTCCCACCCCCTCTCTCTCCCACCCGGTCTCTCTCCCACCCCCTCTCTCTCCCACCCCCTCTCTCTCCCACCCCCTCTCTCTATCACTCACTCTGCCCCGCGACCTGTCTCACACCCCTTTCACCCTTTACCCCCCACCCCCAATCACTGTCTCACTCTCCCTCTCTCTTTCACCACCTCTCTCCATCTCTCTTTGTCTCACTCTCATTCTCCCTTTCTCTCTCTTGCTCTCCCTGGATCTCTCGGTCTCTCCACCTACTTCCTGTCTCACTCTCTCTCTCTGTCGCACATTTCTCTCTTGGTCTCTCCCCCTACTCCCTGTCTCTCTCTCTCTCTCTCTCTCTCTCTCTCTCTCTGTCGCATGTTTCTCTCTTTGCCTTTCTCCCTCCTCTCTCCTCGCAATTTGCGGCGCAACTAACAGCTGGATTGCGACCAACTGCTGTGAGTGTGTAGTCCTTGGACATCGCTATTTCTGGCCAGTCAAACACATAAACTGGATTGAGGGGTGGGTTTCAGATTCTGGCCACCAGTGGGACACGAAGAGAGACGGGGAAGTGTGCTTGTTCAGCCTCTTGGTTACCTGGGAGACCACCTGAGGTTAAATTGAGCTGCAGGCAGAGATTGGTTTACGCCAGAGGATGCTTGACGTCTACAGGAGATAAACACAGAGATGGGATGAGGCCAGGGGAGGATTTATTTTTACCGTGGATTAAAATATAGATGGGATGAGGCCAAGGGAGGCTTGACTTCTAGAGGGGATGAGGACAGAGATGGGATGAGGCGCATTGATGCATTGATGTCTACTGGTAATGTCCACAGAAATGTAGGACGTTCACTGGACTTCCCAGAAGACATTGCTTCATGGTCCTCTGGATATTTCCCTGTTTGCCCCGAAGAACGTTCCTTTGGGAAACCCACCATGTCCTAACAACTACTGAAGTCCAGAGGAACGTTCCAAAGAGGTTGGAACACGGTCCTTAGTGAATTGTTGGGAACCTACTTGGAACTCAATCGACACCGTTAATTTGGGAAAATCCTAAAGACTAGTCTGGCCTATTGGTTGTAATTTGTTGTCCTTTTGGTCTTAGATGTGCTCTCTCTTATTCTCTAATTGTGAGAGAAAGAGTTGGCAGAGGGGTGAAGCTATTGTTCTGTGATAGGACAGCGACATCACAGCATTCATAATGCCTACTGAATACCGAGGCAGGACGGCGAAAGCCAATAATCTTTTGATGAAGCAAATGTGATTTTTATATATATATATATATATATATATATATATATATATATATATATATATAGAACTGTGGGCTGTACCATTTAGCCTGCTTATAAATAGATTTAAACATCCAATCAATCTTGCAGAATATGCAGACAGCCACTCGCTATTAATAGGCAGAGAAAGAATGAAGTCACGGTTAAATATCAAAACATTTTACCCACAACTATCCAGAAATGTGATTAGAAGTCCCCGTTTTGTTTTTGTTTAAATAATTCAGAGTTGTAAAGAGAACAGTTACTATGCCCACACTAGAAGGCAAACTGTCACATTTTCCAACCTTAGTTTTAACACACATTTTTATAGTTTGCACAGTTAACAACAGGTCTAATTTATAACATGTCTTGCACCAAGGTGACAAATATTTACTTGCCTCAATACTCTGTCTTTACCTACGCTCAGTCGCTGATCTAGTTATTAACCTGATTCCCTCTCAACCAACTTGTCTGTCTTAAGTAACAGGTATAATATCCTGTAGATGTCTTAAAGAGGTTAGTGGAATCCAAACCCTGCTGTTACGTCAACATGCCCACAGTGTAGTTACTAAAAATGTATTGGTTGGATATATGGCATATAGATTGTTTTGCTGAATAAAGTTTAGAAATTATCCTACAGGCCTGCCAGAGCATCACCAGGGACGATACTCAGTACAAGCCTGGCAGAACATCACCAGGGAAAATACCCAGTACAGTCAATACACTACAGTCAATACACTGTAGTCAAAACATTACAGTCAATACACTACAGTCAATACACTACAGTCAATACACTGTAGTCAAAACATTACAGTCAATACACTACAGTCAATACACTATAGTCAAAACATTACAGTCAATACACTACAGTCAATACACTACAGTCAATACACTGTAGTCAAAACATTACAGTCAATACACTACAGTCAATACACTGTAGTCAAAACATTACAGTCAAGCCACTACAGTCAATACACTATAGTCAAAACATTACAGTCAATACACTACAGTCAATACACTATAGTCAAGACACTACAGTCAATACACTATAGTCAAGACACTACAGTCAATACACTATAGTCAAGACACTACAGTCAATACACTACAGTCAAGACACTACTGTCACACCCTGATGTGTTTCACCTGTTGTTTGGTCCCCGCCCCTCACCAGGTGTTCCCGGTTCCCTATTAGCCCCGTGTATTTAAACCCTGTTCTCTGTTTGGCAGTTGCCAGATCGTCTTGTCCCGTACAGTCGTTTCCAGCGTTCTATGTGTTCATCAGTCAGTCTACCTGTCCTTCTATTCCCCGGTTACGACCCTTGCCTGTTTTCCGGATTACGAGCCTGCCTGCCCTCTCCTGTACCTTCGACCATCCGACCGCCCGACAACGAACACCGCCTGTCCCCCACTACGAGCCTGCCTGCCCTCTCCTGTACCTTTGACCATCTGACCCCCCGACAACAAACACTGCCTGTCCCCCACCACGAGCCTGCCTGCCCTCTCCTGTGCCTTCGACCATCTGATCGTCCGATAACGAACACTGCCTGTCCACCACTACGAGCCTGCCCACTGCCTGGTAGTTCAATAAATACTTTGGACCGCCCTCCTCTGCCTCTGTGTCCGCATTTGGGTCCCCACCCGTGCACCGTTGTGTCAGAACGATCTGGCCATGTCGGACCCAGCGGAGTTGGAACACCTACACAACGCAGTGGCCTGCCAAGGGGTCGTCGTGGGCCGACACGAGGAGGCACTCCACGGCATCGCAGAGGAACTCCGTGAGCAGAGAGTGCGCCAACAGGAGACCAACGATAGCCTGCTGCGAATGCTGGAGAGAATAACCCTAGCCCTGCCTGCACAGGTAGCTCCCCACCTGCCTCCTGCCCCGTCTATTCCCGACTTCCCAACGCCCCCCCCGATGCCCCAAAGGGAGCCACACTTACCTGCCCCCGAACGGTTCTCTGGTGACTCCAGTTATTGTGTTCCCTTTTTGTCCCAGTGCTCGCGCATCTTCGAGCTCCAGCCGTCCTCGTTCCCTACGGAGAAGTCACGGGTTGCTTACATCATTACCATGATGTCCGGGCGGGCCTTGGCCTGGGCCACGCCGATCTGGGACCAACGATTGCCCATCTGTTACAGCCTAGCGGCTTTCACGGCGGAGGTAAAGAAGGTTTTCGATGCCCCTCTGTCCGGCAGGGAAGCGGCACGCCAGCTCCTACGACTCAGGCAGGGCAACAGTAGCGTTCCGGATTACGCCATCAAGTTCCGTACCCTGGCAGCGGAGTGTTCGTGGGGTTCTGAGGCGCTACTCGACACGTTCTACAACGGTTTGTGTGACCCCATCAAGGACGAGCTTGCTGCCCGAGATGTGCCCACGTGTTTGGATGGTCTCGTGTCCATGGCCACTCGAATAGGTAGCCGACTACGGGAACGGGACCGGGAGAGAGGACACCGTCATCCTGCCCAGGCACTTCCGCATCCCGGCAGGCTGGATGGTGGAGCGTCACTGGGTCTGACGACACCACCCGAGCCCTTCCGAGACTCACCGAGGGTAACCGAAGCCCTTACACCTGAGCCCATGCAGTTGGGCAGGGCGCGTCTGACTCCGGAGGAACGTCAACGGCGAATGCTCAGCCACAGCTGTCTCTACTGCGGAGGGCTAGGACATTACGCCGCCAGCTGTCCGTTAAAAGGACGGGCTCATCCGTAACCGCAGGAATACGGGTGAGTCAGACCAAGACGCGGTGGGCACCCACTGAGCGCCTTCCTTTTCCTGCCACTGTTATCTGGGGTTCCCAAACCCTGAGTGTGAACGTTCTTATTGATTCCGGGGCTGATGACTGTTTTATCGACACCTCCCTTCTTGTGCAGATGGGCATCCCCTCAAGCCCCTTACACCCACACATAGAGGCCACAGCCCTGGACGGCCGCTCTATTGGGCGGGTGTCTGAGATATCAGTTCCTGTTACCCTGACCCTATCTGGTAACCACAGTGAGGAGATCCAGTTCCTGCCCTTACGTTCCCCTAATGTTCCCATCGTGTTAGGCCACTCATGGCTCGTGAAACACAACCCCCACATTGACTGGACTACTGGCTCTGTTACAGGTTGGAGCCCCTTTTGTCTGGCACACTGTCTGAAGGCCGCTCCACAGGCTCTGACCAGGGCCGCCCCCCTGTCCACGGACATCGATCTGTCATCTGTCCCTGCTGACTACTGGGACTTAAAGGAGGTTTTTGACAAAGCCCGGGCCACCTCCCTACCACCACACCGACCATATGACTGCGCCATAAACCTCCACCCAGGCACGTCGCCCCCCCGTGGACGCCTGTACTCCCTGTCCGGACCTGAAACAAAGGCCATGGAGGAGTATGTGGGGACTTCCCTCAGGGCCGGGATCATCCGACCATCTTCCTCTTCTGCTGGTGCGGGGTTTTTCTTTGTGGCCAAGAAGGATAAGACCCTGCGTCCCTGCATAGATTATCGGGGCCTGAATGACATCACGGTGAAGAACCGTTATCCACTCCCTCTGCTTGCCTCCGCGTTCGAGATGCTCCAGGGTGCCACCATCTTCTCGACGCTTGACCTCCGCAATGCCTACCACCTGGTACGGATCAGAGAGGGAGATGAGTGGAAGACGGCGTTCAACACCACTAGTGGCCACTATGAATACCTGGTAATGCCGTTTGGGCTGACCAACGCTCCGGCTGTCTTTCAGGCCCTGGTGAACGACGTGCTCCGGGACATGATTAACCGCTTTGTTTTCGTGTATCTGGATGACATTTTGATTTACTCCCGCTCTGCCCAGGAACACACCTCCCACGTCCGACAGGTCCTTCAGCGGTTATTGGAAAACCGCCTTTTCGTAAAAGCTGAGAAGTGCAAGTTCCACCGCTCCGTCATTCCTTTCCTGGGCTACATAGTGGCTGCGGGTAGCATCCGGATGGACCCCGGCAAGGTCCAAGCCGTCACCGATTGGCCACAGCCCTCTTCACGCCTGGACCTACAGCGCTTCCTTGGCTTTGCCAATTTCTATCGGAGGTTCATCCGGGGTTACAGTGAGTTGGCTGCCCCGCTCACCGCCTTGACCTCCACTAAAGTGGCCTTCCAATGGTCCCCCGCGGCATCCCGTGCCTTCGCGGCCCTCAAGCAGCGCTTCACCTCGGCCCCCATCCTGATTCACCCGGACCCGGCCCGGCAGTTTGTAGTGGAGTTGGACGCCTCCAGCGTCGGTGTAGGGGCCATCCTGTCACAGAGATCGGACCAGGACCAGAAACTGCACCCCTGTGCTTACCTCTCCCGCCGCCTGACACCTGCTGAGGCCAACTACGACGTGGGCAACAGGGAATTGCTTGCGGTCAAGGCTGCATTGGAGGAGTGGAGACATTGGCTGGAGGGGGCGGAACAGCCCTTTCTCGTTTGGACTGACCACAAGAACCTTGAGTACCTGCGCTCGGCCCGGAGGCTCAATTCCCGCCAAGCCAGATGGGCCCTGTTCTTTGCTCGCTTCCAATTCACCCTCTCCTATCGGCCTGGCTCAAAGAACACCAAACCGGACGCGCTGTCCCGCGTGTTCGGACCTGCTGCGGACCACCAAGAGCCTGAGCGCATCCTTCCTGCCTCCTGTCTGGCTACGTCGTTGGTTTGGGGGGTGGAAGAGGCAGTACGGAACGCGCAACGGCTAAATCCGGATCCTGGGGGGGGGCCGCCTGGCCGCTTGTTTGTGCCTGACCATGTCCGGTCCAAAGTCCTGGAATGGGGCCACTCCTCGACACTTACCTGCCACCCCGGCGCCCGACGGACCTTGGCCTTCCTCCGTCAACGGTTCTGGTGGCCCACCATGGGGGTGGACGTCCCCGCCTTCGTATCCGCCTGCACGGTGTGTGCCCAAAACAAGACGTCACGCCAAGCCCCAGCCGGTCTCTTGCAACCGCTTCCGGTCCCTCGTCGCCCATGGTCACACATCTCCCTGGACTTTGTCACGGGCCTGCCTCTTTCCGACGGCAACACCGCTATCCTCACGGTGGTGGACCGGTTCACCAAAACGGCACACTTCATCCCCCTGCCCAAGCTGCCATCGGCCAAGGAGACGTCCCAACTGATGGTACAGCACATCTTCCGAATCCACGGTCTGCCTGTTGACGTCGTCTCCGATCGGGGTCCTCAGTTCACTTCCCAGTTCTGGAGGGCTTTCTGCACCCTCATTGGTTCTTCCCTCAGTCTGACCTCCGGTTTTCACCCCGAGTCAAACGGCCAATCGGAAAGGGCCAATCAGGACCTATGCCCACAACACCCTACCCTCCTCCACTACTGGGCTCTCCCCCTTCGAATGCTCTCTGGGCTACCAGCCTCCGTTGTTCCCAGAGCAGGAAGAGGAGGTCGGGGTTCCATCCGCCCAGTTCTTCATTCGGCGCTGTCGCCGGACATGGAAGCGGGCCCGTGCGGCCCTTCTGCGCACCAACGCCAGGTACTGTCGACAGGCCGACCGCCGCAGGACCCCAGCACCCCGCTACCGTGTTGGCCAGAGGGTGTGGTTGTCCGCCCGGGACCTGCCCCTTCGTGTGGAGAGCCGCAAGCTGTCTCCCCGCTTCATCGGGCCCTTTCGGATCTCTCGGGTCATCAGCCGTTCGGCTGTTCGCTTAGTGTTGCCCCGCTCCCTCCGTGTCCACCCGACCTTTCACGTGTCTCGTATCAAACCCGTCGCTAACTGTCCTTTGTCTCCTCTCCCTAGGCCTGCTCCTCTCCCCCGTCTCGTGGACGGCCACCCAACCTATTCTGTTCGGCGTCTCCTGGGGGTTCGGGCCCGGGGCCGGGGCTTCCAATACCTGGTTGACTGGGACGGCTACGGGCCGGAGGAGCGCTCCTGGGTGCCGGCTAGGGACATCCTCGACCCGAGCCTCATCGCTGACTTCCATCGTCGGTGTCCCGGTCAGCCGGGTGTGCGCCCGGGTCGGCCGCCAGGTGGCGTCCGTAGGGGGGGGGGGTTCTGTCACACCCTGATGTGTTTCACCTGTTGTTTGGTCCCCGCCCCTCACCAGGTGTTCCCGGTTCCCTATTAGCCCCGTGTATTTAAACCCTGTTCTCTGTTTGGCAGTTGCCAGATCGTCTTGTCCCGTACAGTCGTTTCCAGCGTTCTATGTGTTCATCAGTCAGTCTACCTGTCCTTCTATTCCCCGGTTACGACCCTTGCCTGTTTTCCGGATTACGAGCCTGCCTGCCCTCTCCTGTACCTTCGACCATCCGACCGCCCGACAACGAACACTGCCTGTCCCCCACTACGAGCCTGCCTGCCCTCTCCTGTACCTTTGACCATCTGACCCCCCGACAACAAACACTGCCTGTCCCCCACCACGAGCCTGCCTGCCCTCTCCTGTGCCTTCGACCATCTGATCGTCCGATAACGAACACTGCCTGTCCACCACTACGAGCCTGCCCACTGCCTGGTAGTTCAATAAATACTTTGGACCGCCCTCCTCTGCCTCTGTGTCCGCATTTGGGTCCCCACCCGTGCACCGTTGTGTCAACTACAGTCAATACATTATAGTCTAAACATTACAGTCAATACACTACAGTCAATACACTATAGTCAATACACTACAGTCAATACACTATAGTCAAGACACTACAATCAATACACTACGGTCAATACACTACAGTCAAGACACTACAATCAATACAATATAGTCAAGACACTACAGTCAATACACTACAGTCAATACACTATAGTCAAGACACTACAGTCAATACACTATAGTCAAGACACTACAGTCAATACACTACAGTCAAGACACTACAGTCAATACATTATAGTCTAAACATTACAGTCAATACACTACAGTCAATACACTATAGTCAAGACACTACAATCAATACACTACAGTCAATACACTATAGTCAAGACACTACAATCAATACACTACAGTCAATACACTACAGTCAAGACACTACAATCAATACACTACAGTCAATACACTACAGTCAATACACTACAGTCAATACACTATAGTCAAAACATTACAGTGAAGACACTACAGTCCATAAACTACAGTCAATACACTACAGTCAATACACTATAGTCAAAACATTACAGTCAAGACACTACAGTCAATACATTATATCCCAGACAGTAAGGTCAATACACTATAGTCAAAACATTACAGTCAATACACTATAGTCAAAACACTAAAGTCAATACACTATAGTCAAAACACTAAAGTCAATACACAATAGTCAAAACATTACAGTCAAGACACTACAGTCAATACAGTATAGTCAAGAAACTGCAGTCAATACACTATAGTCAAGACACTACAGTCAATACACTATAGTCAAGACACTACAGTCAATACACTACATCCCAGACAGTACAGTCAATACACTGTAGTCAAAACATTACAGTCAAGACACTACACACCCTTTCATTTGACAAGTCAGAGCAAGTCAGAATTAATACCCAGCCCACACCATCGTCACACACATTGGGAACCATCTCCCGTAGACCCCCCGTCTAAAATACACTTTATTCAAGATACTGCAGACAATACGCTATAGTCAACACATTACAGTCAAGACACTACAGTCAATACACTATAGTCAATACACTACAGTCAATAAACTACAGTCAATATTGTATGCTTGACACTGCCTTTCCAGCCTCACGCTGTATTCTTTATCCTTCTACCAAAGTAAGTCACTGCTTCCCAAGAGCTGGCCCTAGGAGTACATGGAAACCAAAATAGAAGCATTCCTAATCCCCCCCCCCCCCCCCCTGGAATCTTTGATCTTCACCTAGGGAGCGCTGAGTCTATAACCTTCTGATCACACACACACACAGCTCCGCATCCTTCCTGAACATTCTCCTTAGTCCCTCAATAAGGGGAGCCCCCTGGAGACACCAAGGCCATTGGAATGTTTCTTCCTAAAAAGGGAGGAGAGAAATGTGTGGAGGTCAAACTCTATAATATAGACTGAGGGCACCAACTAAAACACCAGGTTGCTATTGTTTTGATGTTGGTCTTAAAAGATGCATTACTGTCTGTCTTTCTCTATGTGTGTGTGTGTTACAATGAGTCCACACCTGGTTACAATAACTCCTCACCCTGTACCAATCACTCCACACGCTGTTACGATCACTCCACACTCTGTTACGATCACTCCACACCCTGCTATGATCAGTCCTCACCCTGCTATGATCAGTCCTCATCCTGTTATAATCACTCCTCACCCTGTTATTATCACTAATCACTCTGTTACGATCACTCCACACCCTGCTATGATCAGTCCTCATCCTGTTATAATCACTCCTCACCCTGTTATTATCACTAATCACCCTGTTATGATCAGTCCTCTTCCTGTTATGATCAGTCCTCACCCTGTTATGATCAGTCATCTTCCTGTTATGATCAGTCCTCACCCTGTTATTATCAGTCCTCTTCCTGTTACGATCACTCCACACCCTGCTATGATCAGTCCTCATCCTGTTATAATCACTCCTCACCCTGTTATTATCACTAATCACCCTGTTATGATCAGTCCTCTTCCTGTTATGATCAGTCCTCACCCTGTTATGATCAGTCCTCTTCCTGTTATGATCAGTCCTCACCCTGCTATGATCAGTCCTCACCCTGTTATTATCACTCCTCACCCTGTTATTATCACTACTCACCCTGTTATTATCACTACTCACCCTGTTATAATTACTCCTCACCCTGTTATAATCACTCCTCACCCTGTTATTATCACTACTCACCCTGTTATTATCACTCCTCACCCTGCTATGATCACTCCTCACCCTGTTAAGATCACTCCTCACCCTCCCACTTTCCCTTAACTGACAAACACATTCCAGTGCATGAGCAAGATCAGCCTGATTTGAGTGAACATTTCACATCACCAGTGAAATAATTGCATGGCAACACCAGGCATCAGTTGTGAGTGTACCTGTGAGTTCAACTGCCAGGTTTATAGGCCCCAAGCCCATTTCATTCATTATATTCCCTCGATCACTCCGACATGCGAAAGAGCTCAGACAGCCAACTCATCAATCAAGACTGACATACCGCCACCAACACAATGTGACTTGATGTGTGGGGAGTAAACAGCTACGCTCTGACATAAACACCACAGTAGGGTGTGCTGACAGTCGACATTCAATATCCCCTCAGCCCTCCCAACCGATGTGAGTACGGGCAGCCAGGAAAAGGGGGCCTAAAGATGGCCGCCATTACAACAACAAACAACAGCGTCTCTCTAACCCGGCGTCGCTCCCGTAGCCGTGCGTGAGGTTCATGTTGGTTCCGCTGCCTGTCTGACACTGGCGACAAGTGTCCATGTGACGGTTTTTCCTGGGCCGTTTGCCCCGGCATCAGTGCCAGCTAACACGGGTGCACAGCAGGCGATACACCTCAGCCTTGCCCACAGGTATGTGCGGAACGGGAAGTGGAGTCGACTGTCTGCCTGTCTTGTGTCTTGTTTGGCCCCCCCCGGGGACGACGCACGGTCCCTTGCAGCCGAGTCCTCAGGATATGCTAAACACGGTCTAGTCAATTTGAACGCTCTAGCAGTTTCCATTAAAGCACTGATTTGTTTTATTTCAGGAGGCTCCTGAAGCTTTCAGTGTTATGCCACAAGGGAGAGTGAAAGAGAGAGAGAGAGGAGAGGGACTGAAAAAACTGCACGGTCTGAAAGCAGGGTGACTGGAAAACTTTCTTCTTTTTACTATCAGGGGAAATAAGCTTATTTGTTCGACTTACCGGTCGCTTGCCTTTGATTCCAGCGCTGTCCCGTGATTACAGTAAGCTTTGATTCCGGTGCTGTCACATGATTACAGTAAGCTTTGATTCCGGTGCTGTCACATGATTACAGTAAGCTTTGATTCCGGTGCTGTCACATGATTACAGTAAGCTTTGAATACGGTGCTGTCCCGTGATTTCAATAAGCTTTGATTCCGGTGCTGTACGGTGATTACAGTAAGCTTTGATTCCGGTGCTGTCCCTTGATTACAGTAAGCTATGATTCCGGTGCTGTCCCTTGATTACAGTAAGCTATGATTCCGGTGCTGTCCCTTGATTACAGTAAGCTTTGATTCCGGTGCTGTCCCTTGATTACAGTAAGCTTTGATTCCGGTGCTGTCCCTTGATTACAGTAAGCTTGGCTCTGAGGACAACAGAAGTGTTATATGTGCATAGAAGCGTGATTGTGTTTGCACGTTAAAGCTGAATCTGTCCTGTTTTTTTGGGGGCGTTTCCAACAGTCACAAAAAATGTAGTTCAACAACAAGTGTAGATATCTAGCATTGACTGTCCTGATGTTCCCAGGCACCCGTTTGAGTTAATTCCTACAACACCCAGCACTCCCCTCTCTCTGATTGCATCGGTGAAATATAAGAGGGTGTTTCAAATAACACATTTTAAAGGTTTCCTGCCCAGAAATTGAACCTCCGCAGTTCCTTGAAAAGTTTTTTCAAGGAAACGTTATGGGGTAGTTGGAGAAGCTGAGGAGAGACACCTCTCAGCTCTCTGCTTACATTAATATTATTCACAGTTCAGAAATTTAAGAGCATAAGGATTAACAATCTGTGAATGTTTGTCATCCAAAGAATATTTAAAACCCCATGTACACATGACTAACACACCCGCCACCAACACACACACACAACTGTAAATCCAGCATGTATACCTGCATGTTCCATTACGCGTTACAGCGTTTGCCAGAATGTTGATGCTGGCAGATGTTATACCCATGAGATGCTGTGATTGACAGGTTTAGCTGCTGTGATTGACAGGTTCAGGTGCTTCAACTAACCAGTTATTCTATACTAACAAGGAAGCACACACAAGCAAGCGTGACCACACATCTACCTCGATTGTTTGACATACACACACACACATTAATAAATAATGAAACCCATATATACACGCCCCCACACATTCCCTTCTGGACAGTGCACATACACACACACACATACACACACACACATACACACACAGAGACACACAGACACACTCCTTCCTTGTTCCCCATAGACCCCGTTGAGAAATACCTGAGGCAACGTAGCGACCTCTGCGTTAAGTGACGTCGTCATGGCAACAGCGAGAAGTGGCAGGGCTCTTATCAGACAGAATCTAAATGTCTCTCAGTGAAACAACGTGTGACTCCCAGAGCAGAATTATTGACCCCTGACCCTTGGCTACAGCAGCAAGCGATGAGCCCATCATCCACGCACAAATGGACATGTTCTCATAGAGATGTCTGCACTCCTTGAGGAAATAAATGTCTATAAATGGTACACACACACACACACACACAGATCTAAGCACTGGTATACTGTATGCATGTCTTCTGCACCACACACAAACCAAGCACACATTCACTGACAGTCACACATAGGGCTCAACACATAGGGCCCACCAGCTACACACACACACACACACACACACACACACAGGCTGTGAAGGCCAGACTACACTGGGTCCCAGTGGAATCCATCTTCATTTGTTGCCTGTAAGAGGGCTCTTAGCTGTACAGCCCCATTCTCATCCATTACTCATCCATTACTCATCCATTACTCATCCATTACTCATCCATTACTCATCCTTCTGAATCCGGACGCCGCTCCGCTGCGGCGCTCCCGGGAGGCACGATCAATGGGACGGAGCGCGGACATGGGAAATGCCCACACGGACCCGTTGGCATCTGTTCAGGTACGCGACAGGACAAATAAATTGTGTTCATAGCTGTGCTGAATGAGGCGCAGTTGATTGACTCTCGTTTATTGAACAGCCAATCAAGGGTGCTGGATTTTATATAGAACACTAAATCCAAATCAACAATCCCCACAAAAGAATCTGCAAGGGTGTGAATTCTGCTATGTAGATTCAGCATGCTAGCCTAGGCTATTTGGTGAGGTACTGATATGTAGATTCAGCATGCTGGGCTAGGCTGTCGGGTAAGGATCTGCTATGTAGATTAAGCGTGCTAGCCTAGGCTAGGCAACGTGGTTGGTGTGTGCGTATCTGTCTGGATGCCAAGCCAAGCGCTAGCTGATGCTATCCTGAGGGAGCTCATTAGTTGGCCTCGGCCTCTGTGGTCCTCCTCTGATTAAAAACAATGAGTGAAACAACCGCTTGTCATGCCTCCTCCCACAGAGAGTTCCTTTACCCATCTTCTCTCTTATTTCAGGCTTCTGCTCTGCTCTTCTATTTCTCTTTCCTACAGTCTTTGTCATGGCTCCATCGCCAGCCTAGTGTAAACATACTCTAAAGCAATGCTAAGTTGATTTCTAAAATGTAATTTTACTCACAGCTAACAAACATTTTGAATCACCAACAATGCTTGGAGCAAACACACCCTGTTCCTGTTACAACTTCAAATGTTTCCTGTTACAACTTCAAATAAGTCCTTTCACTTCCTTTTACTTTCACAGAAATACAGTACTCTTTAGCTTCTAGGCATATTTTCATTTCATCGAAGTCAGCGCTCCATTATTTCAAAGGAATTGCCAGTCTCTCCCTTTTTTTTTCGATCTGAAAGTTACCTCTGAAGGCACAGAAAATTAACATGAATAGTCTCCATCGATCAGATGGAAGAGTTCAGTCGCAAAAGCCTCGCTGCCACAACATCACATATCGACATCTTAGCTCTTACCTCCCAGTTTGGCGATATAAGAACAGAAATCTTTACCGATTTAGGCTGCACTGAATGAGCAGGGCACCGTGGGGCGTACATGTCTTTGACAGATGGATTTTCATCAGTGGACTTTAAAGTAAGGTGTCACAGCTGTGACTACAGGGTCCGGGTTATCAAGACGCCGGTGTCTTCCGCGCTCCTAATGATAACAGATGAGCCGGCGCCATTGTGCGCAGAGGACCGGCGGTGACCCGGTAACCCGTGACTATACACTCCCGGGCTCAATATGCAGCTCTATAGATGACCACTTCATAAATGTGCACACACACACACACACAGATACAGAGAGATTTTGGCGACATGCTGTTTGTTATATGTGTGAGCAGCACAATTGCGAAAACAATGCAAAACAATGTGTATTCACCAACATGATAGACTAGATGTGTGAGAGCCCCCCCCCCCCCCCACCTGTTTGTGGGGGGGTATGTGTCGGGGAGCGCGTGTGTGTGTCTGTGTTTTTGAGTGCGCTCATGTAGATCCCTCGTCTGGGTGTCTAAGTATTCTCTGGCTTTCCATTGTTTAGCAACTCCTGGAATGACGCATTCCAGATCAAAGTGCATAAGGATTTCTTTATTCCAAAAAATAAAATGCAAAGCCTTTGATCATTAGATCACATGAATTATGGGTGCGTGAATTATCCCCATCCACGTGCTTGGGGATCGTGCTTTATCAACTCCATCATTAATGAAGGGTTTCCTCTTCTGTGTGTAAATTTCTGGCTGGATCCATGACGCTGAGGAATGGCTCATTGGCTCCTAGGTCAGGTTTAAAGGGGCTTTACCAATATACATATATATATATATATTGTTGTATTTGTTAGCTTGTTTGTGCCAATACAGTTGCCTCAGTCATTCCCATTGACTATTGATTCAGAAGTTTCAGTGCTTACCCAGTGGGTACCTGTGAACGTGGGCCTTGTTGATACAAACCCTGTGTTGCATTTTGTGGCGTGGTAAAGGTTTAAACGGAATCAGGGAGAAGCACCTGTGTTGTGTTGTTTCCAGATGAAGGGAAACTCTGCAATGGATTTCACAGATGTTTGTACCGAGAGGGAGAGAGAGAGCGCGCGCAGAGAGAGAAAGAGCCAGGAACTATAAAAGAAACAGGAAAGGGAGTGCAAAAGAGAAACAGTGAGGGAGAGACTTAGGTAGCAGAAAAGAAAAGTGAGAGAAAAAAAAAGTGAGAGAAACAAAGGGAAGCCAGGAAAGAAAATTAGACAGACAAAAGAAAGGAGAGGTAGATTTGAAGAGAGGGATAGAGAGGAGGGGGACTTGAAGAGAGGGATGGAGAGGAGGGAGACTTGAAGAGAGGGATGAAGAGGAGGGGGCCAATCCACTTTGATGTGGAGTCACTTCAAAGAGGTCCCCCCCCCCCGGCATGTGGCTCTGTGACGTACCTCAGCCAACACATTTCTCTCTCCTCCCTTTCCTCTCCTCTCTGTCCTCTCTGTCCTGCCTCCCTTTCTCCTTTCCCTCTCCTCTTTCTACTCACTCCTTTTTCCTCTCCCCCTCCTCTATCTCCTCCCTCTCTCTATTTCTCCCTTTCTCCTCTCCCCCGTCCTTTCTTTTACACTTTCGCTATCCTTTCCTACCCTTTATTGCTAGCATGTGTTTCTCATCACAGAAACTTTCCCGATGTGTGTGGGGATGTTTAAAGGACACCATTTATAAAGCAGGTTGGAAGAGGTCAAAAGTCACAGTCGAACCTCAAAGCATCAAGCTCCCAAACAACAAGACAACCTAGTAAAAGGGTCAACAATGAGACTTTACTAGAAAAGAATGCCTTCTGAGTGTTTTTTTTTCTAGTGAGCGGCAGGCTGTTTAGGTCTCTTGTGGACTGCTTTCAAGTTGTGTAAATATGATGGGGGGTGGTCAGAGTCAGACGAAGAGGAACGTGGCAGACACTGAGTGACAGAGAGATAAAGTCAGGCACAACAGACCTCCTATTGTTTCCGTGGTGACCCCCCTGTATGACTGGTCGTGAGTTGAGTCCTTGTAATATTCCAAGCAGGTCGACGCCGTCACATAAACAACCGTATTTCTCTGGTCACTATGGCAGCACAGAAATCATGCAACATTCACATGGACGTGTTATACTGTTCTCTCTTCTTATCTCAAATTCTCTCACTCCGATTTTTCTATTCTCTTTTTTACATCTTCTGTTCTCACCCTCCGATGAAAATCTCTGTCTATTCTGATTTTCTGATTCTGTTTCATCTGACTCTCTCCCTCTTTCCCTCTGATTCTCTCTCTTCATAGGTCTCTTCTAACTGGACTAGATCTGTAAACAGTTCTGGCATTTCCACAATTTGAAATCGTGTAAAATGATAAATAACAAAATTGTTTTCATTCTAATAGATTGTTACAAACAGCAAATGTGTGCAGAAATCTAGCATGTGACATTTTTGTTTGAATTCTCTTTGTTGGGCTGATTTCCAAACCTCAGAGTATTCTACTCTATGCATCCTCAATGGGAGATGAGGAAGATTTGGTACCGAATCCACGAGGGGGGGCAAAGCCGGGCATTGCCACCCCCCCCAGATAGAATCTATGGCCCCCCCCATTTTGTTTTCCCTTAAACACTGCAAATGGTATGTGGATTAGATATAAAAATATATGATAAAAAATTCCGGTCCTGGCTAAACCTCGTTGCCTTTAGTACAGTCTCTCAAGGACCTTGTTCCACCACTCCCTTGTACTAATCCCTTGTACTTCTGGACTCTGACACTGCCTTGCAAAGTATGATTAGTTCTCAGTTGTTACATGTACATGTCTACCTCTCGAACCTCATTGCTGCAATACCTCCAATTCAGTTGTACATGTTCCTTACACATTCAATTTGCCCATTTAGAATTGCCTATTGTTCTTGCATTTTTTTTTTTGCACATTCAGAATTGCCACTTGTACTTGCATTTGCCTCATCGCACAACTACTCACTTTCCACTTGTATATACATATACTTAATACTTCATGTATACTTAATACATTCTCAGCACTCCCCTACTTGCCTTCATTGCTCATTTAGAATTGTCATTTGCTCTGTACTTGCCCTTATTGCATATCAATACATTCCACTTCTAACATACACTATACCTAATACTTCATTTCCTGCGCTCTTCTATTTGCACTTCTGGTTTGATGCTAACTGCCTTTTGTTGTACTGTACTCATACTGTTCAATGACAATAAAGTTGAATCTAATCTAATAATATAAATCTAATCATTGCCGTCAGTCAAAGTACATTGAAGTGACGACAATAGTGATCTTATTTTCTAAGCCTCTTTAGTAAGCTAGGTGAAACAGTGATGAGCCCCTTTTTATAGCCGTTAGCCTCGTTCAACTTCGGCTCATCAATATGACTGCATGCCAACGCAAACGAGCGACAGAGGGGCAACGCGTGAATACGCACATTTCTCAAACATTACGGGAAATTATGAGGTGGCTTTATAATGAAGTCTTACATAATAAATATACTTGGCCAAAAATAAGAGGACCTACTTTTAGTCGTGCAAGGTGTAGGCCGATACTATACAGCTGGGACACTGGGGAAGATGTCACATCTCTCTCCATTACACATCTCTCTCCATTACACATCTCTCTCCATTACACATCTCTCTCCATTACACATCTCTCTCCATTACACATCTCTCTCTCTCTGATTCCAAATTATTATTATATATTTGAATTCAAATTAGTTTATTAGACTTCACTGGCGTGGGAAAAGTATGTTTAGATTGCCAAAGAAAGTGGAAAAATAATAAAACATAAAGTAAAGTAGCTGTAGGTAAACGTTACACCCACCAAATTCAGAGCAGACAGAAAGATGTTCGTAGAAGTCTCTAAGAACCTCAGGGTAAAATCAATGGATCTGCAGGCCTCTTTTGCCACAAGTGTAGTGTAAAAGAAGTGTCTTCTCTCAAAAAAGAATATCAAGACAAGACAAGCCAGGGGTGTGCTTATTCCTTCTGTTGCTTCCATTTATTTTTCATTAATAAATTAATAATCTTTCAGGGTAATTTGTCCACTTAGCTTAGTTCTATATGACAATTGTTTTGAAGATTACCAAGTTATCCAAATATGTATGAAAATGACTGCTTTCCAGTGGTGAACTGACTTCCTCATGACTGTATATAATGAGTATGGGTTGGAATCTCCCTGTTATTCTACTCCCACTCTACGATTCTCGTTATCTCTCTCTCAAATTCTATTCAGATACACATCTCCCTGTGATTTTTTTTCCGGACCGTGTAAGCGGAGCCGGCTAAGAAGAGCAAATGCCTCATACTGAGTGAGTGAGTGAGTGAGTGAGCGACCCCTTGTTAAATAACGTAGTGGTTAGAGAAGCATTTTTGTGAACTATAGTTCATAAGTTTGTATCTCCTCGCAGGTGAAGCGAAGAACCCATTGTGAATTATTCCGTATTGGCGAATACTTTGTTGGCTGAAACAGTATATGGTTATATTGCAACTGTTTCTGGCATGGAATAGTTCATTTTCAGTCTCGCTAGAAATTGCGATTCTTATGAAGCCAATTACTGGCTAATAAGCTGTTAAAACCGCCAGTGGGAAAAGCAATACAGTTCATAGACGCTATTTGTGGTGGAGGTAAACTTAATAAGAAACATTAGTCAGTTTCACACAATCCTCAATTGAGTCTAGCGACTGCTGAAACATGTAATGCCATTGCCTAGTTGTTAAAGACAGTGCCTCTCATGTGGAAGTTCGAATCTATTGAGAGCAATGACATTTATTAATTATTTCTGGTAGATTCCACGATTCTCTCGTCTTTTCACTTGATGAAAATGTTAGTTATCATTGCCTTTATTGGCAGTTATTTTATACATGTAATTCGCAAATGAAAGAAATGGTATGTTCTTATGCCATGAAATGAAATAGCTTTGGCAAACTCACTAGCAATTGCTAAATTCTTATGACTATTCCAGTAAGTTAGTAGATACCGGTAAAGCTTATTACTGGCTAATACACTGTTCAAACAGCCAGTGGCAAATGCAATACATAGTAAGAAACATTAGTAATTTTAACTGTACCAATGTCATTCAATTATGGCCAATTAACTATTAAAATGGCCAATGGTAAAAGAGGATTTATTCAGGATAGAGACAAGGGGCTATACTGACACCCAGCAACTGTACAGCTTTGTGGTGTTGTGGTTAAGGACACAGCCTCTCACATTGGCAACCCGGGTTTGATTCTCAAGGTGGCAACATTTTCAATTGTGGGCCGGCTGAACTAGGCTTGCCTGATTTCTTGTTATTAAACCGTATCTGTATTTCTTTCTCTCATAGACAGACACACGCTCAGACACAAACTGCAATGTTGGCCAAATTATGACTTTTCAGCTGTCTCCACAGCCACTTCACACACAGAGTGGATTTACACAGTGACTGTCACACAGATGACATATAGACCGGATACATTCCCTATAACACAGAGGACATATAGGCCGGATCCATTTCCTATAACACAGAGGACATATAGACCGGATCCATTCCCTATAACACAGAGGACATATAGACCAGATCCATTCCCTATAACACAGAGGACATATAGGCCGGATCAATTTCCTATAACACAGAGGACATATAGACCGGATCCATTCCCTATAACACAGAGGACATATAGACCAGATCCATTCCCTATAACACAGAGGACATATAGACCAGATCCATTCCCTATAACACAGAGGACATATAGACCGGATCCATTCCCTATAACATACAGGACATATAGACCGGATCAACTCCTTATAACACAGAAGACATATAGACCAGATCCATTCCCTATAACACAGAGGACATATAGACCGGATCCATTCCCTATAACACAGAGGACATATAGATCAAATCCATTCCCTATAACACAAAGGACATATAGACCAGACACATTCCCTATAACATTGCTTGTAGGAGGCTGGACTCAAGTGCAGGGGGAACGGGGGACTTCCAGTAAAAAATAACAAAGACATAACAAAACCAAATCAAGGCTTGAAGTGAACAAAAAGGAATGGAATCCAAAACAAAGACCGACAAGATGCACCAGGGAAGAAGGAACTTAAATAGGGACAGTGATCGGGAACAGGTGAAGGCAATAACAACAAACAGGTGTCCGTGCACCAAATTCAGGGAGAGAGAGGGCGTTGGATCTCACTGGCACTGCAGGCCTGCTGAGCCCAGGACGTGGCATTCCCAGAAACAAGACAGGGACACCTGCTATATCTGTCACAGTACAAACACAAACATATGGCCAGGATAGGAGACAACACATCAAGGAAATACATCTCTGAAATGTTGCTGAAAGACAGTGTTGATCAGTACACACAAACAATAAAAGATGAGAACCAATTTTAAAAGGCCTTCAGCAGCATGATACTGGTGGATATACTAGTCACTATGGATGGGGGTTGGGACACGTACCAAAACTCCAGGAGTTTTTCCTTCATAGCATGTTCTCAGTCTTCCTTTTTAAACTGGGATGGAGCATGACTGACCAACATATTGACTGACCAAAACCTCTCCTAGAGGCCCCCAGCCATCTCATATTTGTATTAATGTTCAGAGATAAGCGGATTTATCTCAAGGTGAGTGTGTGCAGCCAAGATCTTGATAATTAGTTGACAATTTTATTCAGGTGTGCCGAGGATCTAACAGGTAAAGACTGGCAGTCTCCAGGGGAGGTTTGATAACCACTGCAGTATGGTCTCAAATGTATGGAATCACAACAATATCGCAGTATCAAATCTCAATACATAGTAGAGAATCATGAACATATCACATCATTACCTATCTGCCTTAGGAAGTATTACTTCCTGAATCAGAATGAAATTTGAAGCTAAATAATTTGTATCCAGACAAAGAAAATGCATCTTTCATCTACAAGCCTTTTTTAACCTTATGACCAGACTAAGTACTTTTCTGTCTTATTGACGCTTATTGGTCGATAATTGGCCAATAGGTTGTGCTCTTACTGTCACGCCCAGGGCAGTCCATAGATCAGTGATTGTGGGTGTGTGTTTGCTTGCCTCACTGTGTATTATTCATTAAATCCCTCGCCACAATATGTACGACCTTGAGAGAGAGTGTGTGTAACATTCTCTTATCACCTGTGGGATTTCAAAGCATATTGCTGTGACCGTTGACAGTAAACTAAGGTGGTGTGGAGGTGGTGTTGAGGGTAACTCTGGAGGAGGTGGTGTTGAGGGGAATATGAGTTAAAGTGGAGGTGGTGGTGTTGAGGGGAATATGAGTTAAAGTGGAGGTGGTGTTGAGGGGAATATGAGTCGAAGTGGAGGTGGTGTTGAGGGGAATATGAGTTAAAGTGGAGGTGGTGGTGTTGAGGGGAATATGAGTTAAAGTGGAGGTGGTGTTGAGGGGAATATGAGTCGAAGTGGAGGTGGTGTTGAGGGGAATATGAGTCGAAGTGGAGGTGGTGTTGAGGGGAATATGAGTCGAAGTGGAGGTGGTGTTGAGGGGAATATGAGTTGAAGTGGAGGTGGTGTTGAGGGGAATATGAGTCGAAGTGGAGGTGGTGTTGAGGGGAATATGAGTCGAAGTGGAGGTGGTGTTGAGGGGAATATGAGTTGAAGTGGAGGTGGTGTTGAGGGGAATATGAGTCGAAGTGGAGGTGGTGTTGAGGGGAATATGAGTTGAAGTGGAGGTGGTGTTGAGGGGAATATGAGTCGAAGTGGAGGTGGTGGTGTTGAGGGGAATATGAGTTGAAGTGGAGGTGGTGTTGAGGGGAATATGAGTCGAAGTGGAGGTGGTGGTGTTGAGGGGAATATGAGTCGAAGTGGAGGTGGTGAAGGTGTGAGAAGGCAACACTGTACTGTGGTCAGACACTTCTGCTAAGAATTTATTCTCCTTCTCTCTGTATCTATGTATCCATCCATCTCTCTCTCTCTCTCTCTGTCTCTCTCTCTCTTTTTTTTTTTCCTGTCATTCTCTTACAACAGAGGTAGACAGCTCTGCTGTGGAGCTGCAGGTTATGCGCCCAGAAAATGTAGGGCCAAAAAGAAAACAAGTCTATGTCATTAGGGTAACCGATCGCTGGTTTGTGGACAGACCACAATGGCATATTTTGACCCAGCCACTTGGGTAATGTGCCAGTAAGCAATCAAATCCCTAAGCTGGCCAGGTAAAACAGATCCGTTGATTTGTCCCTGAGCAAGACAATTAACCCTAATTGCCTTCAGGTTGTTGCCATAAACAAGAACATGTTCTCAGTGGGGTTGTCAGAGGTGTCAGGCTCCCAGCGCAGAACTGTACAAAAAAAACGCCGTTCCAGCAAGCTTTTTAATTTGATCTGTCAAATAATCTGTCACCTGTGGGTTGAGTTTGGGATAGTTCGTTAGCGGAGGTTTGATTTTGAGGTCCTACGTGACTTTAGGGCAACAAAGAGAGTAGGCAAAAATAATTGCTGACCCCAGTTAAACACGGTTTCAGAAGTTGTCCTCGGGCAGTCTATTAGTAACCATTCAATCAGGAACATGAGTTCTGCCACCTGAACAGTTTCTCCTCACTGCTGTGGCCTTCAGTAACCAGCCATCTGTGCTGCAAAGACTAGGAGACATCCACACACTTCCTAATGATTAGCTGCAAAATAAACAGTGGCACCAGACACCTCCCAAAACTCAGTTCACCTCCCCACAGCAACATTGAGAAATACAGATGGAACTGTAAATCTTTAAATGAGCACACCGTTTCTTAGTTTTTCTCGATTGCTTAAACACATTTCTTGAACCTATGCCTCGTATTCTCAAAACGGTAAACACAAATCCATAACGTCTCACCCAATTCACAAAATATCCTATTTGCAGGTCAAAATGAAGCACTATATCAAAACCATTAACTCTTGCTGAAAAACCAAACTTTGACCTCAGGCAGGACACACAAGCCGTCTCAACACACACACTAAAACTTAGTTTTACACACTGGTGTAATAAATTCAAAACAACATTTCCAAAACTGTTAAGTTATGTTGCCACAAACCTTTTCAGATGAACACAAGACACAACCAGTGGTTACATTGGCACATTTTATTCATTACTGTTATACAGTACTGCACAGTAATACTACAGTACTGCATCAGCATCCCGTCTTTGCTCTGGGTCAGGCCAGAGAATCTCGTCCACATCACAGGCTATATTTGCCCTACTGATATGTCTAGGCAGGCTTCTTCCATGGCCTGAAGGAGGTGAATACACATATAAGGTTCTCGGTCATACACTTTACAACAGTGCATGTGATGTCAAAGCACAGAGTACAGCACTCAAAAGTTACTGTACAGAGCAGTAGTACTGTTAGTACACCTACCTGTTTTCCTCCCTGAAGGTTCTGATGATGGAGGCGATGGTGTAGCGACTCACATTAGGCTGGACTCGTTGCCCAGCCTCCCTCATGGTCATACCATGGACAAGAACATGGTCCACTAAAGTGGCTCGAATTTCTTCCGAGACTGCTTGTCTCCTAGCCCTTACTCCTCTTCTACCTCCTCCTTCACCACATCTTCCTCCTCTCCCTCCTCGCCTTCCTCCTTCACCACGTCCTGGTCCTCCTCCTTCTCCTTCACCAGGTCCTCGTCCTCCTCCATCTCCTTCACCACGTCCTCGTCCTCCTCCTTCTCCTTCACCACGTCCTCCTCCTTCTCCTCCTCCTCCTCGACCATGTCCTCTTCCTCTTCCTCTCCCTCTCCCTCCTCAACCGTCGTTTCTCTGTGGATCCATTGTTCCAAAACTCCATTAACTGACTCTGGCCATTTTATCTATCTATTGAAAGTTCTGATTGGTGTGTGATCAATTTTGACTCGTAGTGTTTCCACCTGGGTAATTGTGTGCTAATTGAGCTTCGGCTGTGCTGACTTGAGTGAGCAATATTGAATGCTGTGCTTTCTAAATGACTACATGGTGGAGGCAATGAGAAATTAAGGGATTTGTGTGTAGAGTTTTGCAGTAACAGTTCAACGAATCTGACTCATGTGTCAAAACCAGGGAATAGTGTTTATAGTTTAGTGAAATGGGTGTGCTTTTTGAAAAACTGGCGTTATTGGTTTAGACATTTTAGTTCAAATGCCTGGTTATAGTGTTTAAGCAATTGAGAAAAACTGTAATTACACAGATGTGCAGGATGTGCTCTTACCACTCACATTCCTTTATCCCATTGGGCAAACCGCTATGAGTGTCCAACATAAACGTGCGTCGCCTGTCACCTAAATGTCGTCCGCCATTCACAACTTTACGCCACGTGAAACAAGGAGTATGGGCAAATGCCCATAACGGAACAAATTGATTCTTATTTCGACTCGGATATCTTCCTCCCCATGTACTGGGTTTGTACACGGCACATGGCGCTGAACTTCAACGCCATAAATCACATGTACTGGCGCTAGCTCGTACTGGTTTTACAAAACTGAGAACTGAAAACCAGTGGAGATCTACGGTGTGATGAGAGCAGCTGCGTGAAATATATCAATACGTTAGACCAAGCATTCCGCCATTCCAGACCGCTCTATTCCGTTCGCTGTCTGAACCGTGCATCGCGGACATTGCCCTGTGACCTCCACCAGGGCCACTGGGTTATCCAGACGGACTATCGCTTTCAAAAGTATGCGGTTGTGATATAGCGATGAATCAAGTCACGACTGAACTGACCAACTACTCCGGATCAAAATTACTCACACCCATATACGTAACAGTTTCAGGACAGGCCCAGTATGTACGGTACTTTGCAAGTCTTAGGCATCTGAAAGTTGAACTTGTTTAATTTGGGTAGTAAGTGTTTCAATTAATAGAAATGTATCTTTTCAAGTGCCTAAGACTTTTGCACTGTACAGTACTTCTAGGAAGTAGTAATAGTATGTGAATTGAGATTTGAGCAGTCAATCAAACGTCTCTCACTTCCTGTCAATCTTCTGAGATTGACTTCAAGGTTTTCAAAACCGACAAAAGACAGCCAGTTTTGTGAAAAGTGCCGTAGATGAATGAGAGCTAGTGAGTGATCAAGGGAAGAAACTCCTACAAGGACCATGATGTATGCAGTCAGATTCAGCAACCGAGTGAGCTCTGTTCACTGCTCAGCGACAACGACGACTGAATTCACAAACAGCTATAAGCACTCAACTCGAAGAAGCGTCACAATTAGAGTTAATGAATATCATGAGCTAAAAGTTAGCAGTTATGTAATGGCCGTGAAGAGGTCATTCCACATTTTGACTGTTAGTGCTAGAATAACTAGGTAATTATAGTAATGGCCACTCAAAATGACATTGTTGCCATACAAGTGCATTTAGCCAGGGCAGCTCCAGGGCCAGACCACATCCAATTAGTTTTAACATGCAACAACAGAGAAGCTGCTTAGCGTATTATTTTTGTTCAGGTTTTTTTTGGAGGTGTACCTGGTTAGGAGCTGTCAGTTTGGTGGACTGCTACTTTGGGGTCACTGTTACAAAGCCAAACTCTTCCTGTCTGTTTTGTGTGTGTAGAGTATTTGAGCAAGGGACAAAGGGCTGAAGTATATGGCCAATATACCACAGCTAATACCTGTTTCCCATGTACGACAAACCGCAGACAGCCTCAGGCCTTGGCTATGATGTGTTTGCATAGCCATGTTATATGATCTGATATATCACAGCATTCAGCTAATCAGCACTCAGGGCTCACGCCACCCAGTTCATAAATAGAAATATCACTTAAATTAAACGTGTGTGGATGAAATACTTGATTTAATTGTACCAGCCTAATCGAGGTGTAGATTACAACAGACATTAAAGCTTCCAAATGGGTATCCTGTAATAATCCTGTAATAGCCATGCTATATGTAAGCAAAAAAGCACAAAGAGGTGTGGTACAGTATATGGCCAATATACCATGACTACGAGCCATTCTATGGCACAGTGCATTTCTGGACACATGGCTTAGTCGATGCCTCATTGCCCTTCTGAACTGGTTACCAAGGCGTTTAGAGCAGTAAAATGTGATGCGATGTCATACAAAACAGGTGATTTGAATCCTGAATGCTGACTGGCTGATAGCTGTGGTTGGAGTACAAAATCACCCAAAATAATACATTTCATTTGTTTTTGTTTATTTATGGATTGACAAAACTTCCTGGTATGTAGAAATGATAACGGACCGACCAATACATTTTCTTATAACAGTCCTTTTCTGTCCCATAAATCAATTTTGAAACAACAAATTGGGTAAATTATGTGTGTCCCTCTATTAAATTGCTAAATACCGTTGTGGTCCGACATAGCCCAAACAAGAAACAGTTACATGGAACGTTACATTCCGATGGAATGTAGGCATGCAACTCTTAAATACTTCAGTTCTCCCAATGAGTTGTGAGGTCCCCATAGAGTTTAATCATGTGCTATTATTCTGAAAGGATGAAGGGCTATTAGCAATGCTGTTGATAAGCTAGCTAACCATGTTACTTCATCAAACCGGCAGAAATTGCTCTGATTCTCTAATGAATTGGCCAGTCCCCTCAGCGAATGACACTGCTGCAGGGGGAGATGTTCTCTCTCTCTCTCGCTCTCTCTTTCTCTCTCTCTCTCTCTCTCTAGTTATGCCCCTTTCAATCTCCCTGCCTCCTCTGTGTTTGTGCTTCTGTTTGCAGATTGGGGACAGGTGGAGTTGATTGGGTCATTAAGATAACAAGTTGCACCTGGGTTTGGAGCCAACTAGAAGATAAAGGTTCCTGGGGCCCAGCCCTGTCCCTAGGGGGCTAGGGGTTGCTCTACATCGAGGCATGACTTCTGTTTCTGTAACAAAAAACAACTTAATATACAAGTACTGGCATTGTTTGACATGCCATGAGACAGTCAAATTACCTGTTGGACTGTAGATTTTCTGAGCCTTCCAAAAGCTACAATATATTAGGTAAACAGTGGTTCATAATTAATTAAATAAATGATTTAAGTTGACAGCACACATAAAACAGTATGTGCATATTAAGTTGTTATGCAGAGAGGAGGCAAGGCTAACAGATTCCTGATGAATACTTCATGGAATGATTCTGTAAAGCCTCTGAAAAGGGCTTGTGTGTTTGTCCGAACTCAATCATCTGCATACTTCAAGACAGCTACATGGAGTGTGAGATATGTGGAGAACAACCCAAATTATACAAAAGTAGTAAACACAAATAAACTTTCTTTGCAGATCCACACTAAATGCATAAAAGGGCTGTAATTTACCCCTGGGGGTACTTGGCCAATATGCAGGGGGTAAGTTTAGAAGACTCATACTATTACAGGCTTTAAATGCACATAAGGATGCATCTAGGATGCTGGGGTTTATTCTGGTTGGAGACAAATTCAGAGGAACATTAAGCCAAAACATATGGTAATCACCAATGCAACCCAAATCTAGGACATGATAAAAAGGCATTGTGCTTATATTTATTTTTTACCCTCAGTTATTACTTCATGATCTTCCCTAACATTTTCATGAACCTCCAGGTACAATTTTGATCCCTCTTAATCATTACAAATCATAGATCTAAATCCTTCAGGTTTTAATATGGTTACCCTACTTAAAAAGATTGGTTCTTATCACAGTTGATTCAAATAGCCCCAAAGTGTCCTAAAATAAAAAAAATTAAGCTGCTTGATGGGCCATATTTTGACTATGGTAGAACAATTACATGAGTTATTGTTAGAAATTGTAATAAAATGTGTGTTTATTCAAGCAGTATTACAGGGGTCCTCACTCCTACTTACATTTTCTTTTTCATTCACTAAGACTTTAGGTTTCTTATGACTTTAGTTCACAAAGACTTTTGGTTCACTAAGACTATTGGTTTATCAGGACTATTGTTTACCAGGATTATTGGTTTACCAAGACTTTTGTTCATTAAGACTTTTGGTTCACTTAGACTTTTTGCTCACTAAGACTTTTGGTTCACTGAGACTTTTGGTTCACTAAGACTTTTGGTTCACTGAGACTTTTGGTTCACTAAGACTTTCGGTTTGCCTAGACTGGGTTCACTAAGAATTTGGTTCACTAAGACTTTTGGTTTACCAGGACTATTGGTTTACCAAGACTTTTGGTTCACTAAGACATTTGGATAACCAAGACTTTTGGCTCACTAAGACTTTTGGTTCATTGAGACTTTTGGTTCACTAAGACTTTGGGATCACTAAGACTTTTGGCTCCCTGGGATGTTTGGTTCACAAAGACTTTTGCTTCAATATGACTTTCAGTTCACTAAGACTTTTGGTTTACTAACCTTTTTAAGGATTAATGGACCACAAGGGCACACATTCTGTCTCTCTCTCTCTCTCTCACACACACACACACACACACACACTCATATATCTGCCATGCAGTCCTAACACTGTCATCTATTCTCAGGGAGAATATAAATCAATTAGGCACCGAAGGTCAGCTGTGAGCAAAAAACAAAAACAGTAATTGTGGAGCGTTGAAATGAGCCGCCCCTCATGTCTGTAAATAGTCCCCTTATCTAACCTGCCTCCTGTGTTGTCACCCTGAAGATGACACTGGATGACAGAAATTGCTATTGCGGAGTCAGGCCTTAATAACTACTTCCTGTCTTTGGTTCCTGCACAGATTGGAGAGGAAACGGGAGGGAAACAATGGAAACAAAAGTGACAGCACATTGACATCTTGTTTCCCTGGTCCAGACGCATCTCAGTGGCCCAAACAGTGTGGTCGCAATTCAGCGGTGGAGGGGATGACTCCGTGTTCTGGCCGGCATACGTACATGCAGCTCGTACAGTATGACGCCTCCAAAATCCTCTCTTTGGCAGAGAGAGAGAGAGAGAGAGAGAGTAGGAAGGGAAAGAAGAGAGATCCATTGTTGGTGGGCTGATTGGAGCCCCTGTCATCGCTAATAGCAGGATTATGTTCAAGCTCATCAGCCAGACCCAGTTTCCTTGTCGAGGCTTGTTCTGGATGAGAGGCGTATGTTGTTGCTATGAGGGTGCTCAAAACACATCCATAAACGCCGACTGTAATTAATGATCGTGTGTGGAGACGGACGAGATGGCTGTCGGTCAAACACAGAGAGCGCGCGACAGTCAGACCATAAATGAAAACTCACCTAACAGTGACCCTTTAAATGTGGTGGCCCTCGGGCCTCATGGGTTAAGCATCCTCTTATTAAACTGCGGGGATTTGACACCCAGCCCATTGACCTCTTCAGTTCCATGTCCATCCGGAACCATCCATCCATCGCCACGCATCGTCACTACCAACCATGACCCAACACACTGTCCTTCTGTACGATGTACCTCCGGGACCACCCACCCAAACGCCACGCACAAACGCCGGCAATTGTGGCCCTTTAGTGGAATATAACTGTGAGGCACAAGCACAGTTGAGTTCATTACCCAGAAGAACACTGCGTCTGCTCCACACTCCATCTCCCATTGTTCCCTGTTTCTGCTCACAAGTCCTCCGCCAGTGATGTCGGTTTTTGGCAGGAGGTACCTCCCCCAGTGACTTCAACCTGGATTGTTGCTTCCCCCAGACTGTTCTCTGTTATGTATTGGACTCTGGGCTGTGGCCCACTCAATACTGCATACTGAATATGGCTTGGGAGAGAAAGTGCATGCATTTGTCCAGGGATTCAAATATTGATCCGCGGGGTAGGGCCCCACCATCACAATACACCAAAAAGGCCTTACTCTTGTTGTTTGTCAAGCTTGTGAGTGGGAGAGTGAAGGATAGGACATATGCCATACTTGTGAGTATGTGTGTGTGTGTTTGTGTGCGTGTGTGAGCACACGTTTCTTTGCGTGTGTGTGTCCCCCAGTCGGGCCAAGTGAACAGCTCTGTGTCTCTCAGTATCTCAGTACTGACAGATCATATCTAGTCACAGGATTGGCCTATGGAGATAGACTGGCTCAGATTTGTACTGTTTGTGTGTGTATGTGTGTGTGTGAGACCATGTCAACACACACACAGACATACAAGTGCTACACACATAGATATCTAGTCGTTGAGAACTATTGCTTGTTACGGTTAAAAATAAGAAATAACTAGGTCAATATGTAGACAGGGCAGTTTCCTGTGGATGTCCTCCAAAACGGAGCGATGCAGCGCGCGCCACCATGTTGTGCTGAGTGCCCCCCACGAGCCATCTGCCTCGCCCAGGTGTGTACATTATTAATTACGCATGGGGATTTCCTGCCCTAAGGAATATTCAGGTAAATAAAGGCCACGCGCATTTAAATGCGACGCTGAACCATAGGCCTCTATTAGATTTCTGGGTTTCACTCAGGGTTCACCAGAGGTGTAGCGTATGTTACCGGCCCGCCACACAGTCACGCCGCTCATTTATTCCGTTGCATTCATCGCGTGATACATCAGACCAGAGTGGCTGCTATATTTCTGAATTTTATGGTACGTGGTAATTTAAATTAATAAACTTGTAAGTAAAATGGGAACCTATGATAGACAAAATTCCACGTGTTTATAGTTTTCAAATTATAATTAATACAATGAAAATGAATTAATTAAAGGAAATTTGCGTTTTTTTATTTCAACTGTAGTTTAAGAATATATGAATGTTCTGCATTTCGCTAAGAGCAGCACTGTAGCCTAATCAATTACGTTTAGAAATCCAATGCACTTAAACTTTCAGCGCGAATGGGGGCTGCAGAAGAGAGGCAGGCTATAGGCTACATTTATCGATAAAATAATTAATTCCAAACAAACTCCTCCTACTCCCGTGAAACGTTCAACCCTTGTCTCCACCATCCACACAATAACTGCGATGTCAAGTAGAGCAAGACTACAGCTTGCCTGAAGACGAGCGAACCGACCGCACTCCGTCAACCCATTAACCGCACGGTCCATAGCAATTTCCATTATCCCGTACTGAATTGTAAGCGGCGAGGACCACTGCAATATCGCCACTGAATGAACCCGGACAGAGTGAGGGGGAAAGAGAACGAGAGAGACAGAGAACGAGAGAGACTAGGAGAAGGAGAACGGGAGACGGGGAGAGAGATACGGGGTTTGGAGCTCTATATCTAGCCAGTGCTGGCAACGGCCGCAAGATGCTGAGAGCCGCTCTGCTCCAACCAGCTGCTTTTACTCCCGTCTCAAAGCGCTGACAGCCAGTGAAGAGAACTCTAAATGGGCGTTTTTACCGTCTGTGTTAATTCTCAAGGATCCACGGTTGGATATTTCGGAAATGAAGCGCATGAAAGATGTGAGCATCGAGAAGTGTTCTTATAGTGTTTAGCCTATCTACTGCCTCCTCAAGTCACTTCAGTGAATGAGTATTTATTTTCATAATAAATACACATTTTTTAAAAAGGATTTACATTTTGACATAGCAGGACTACCCAACTTTTCAGTGTGTTTAGTTGTCTGTTTTGCGGTCTCTGTCTGGGAAACAGAGATCTCAGGATACATCAACTCCGTGGAAAACGGCGACTTGAGATCTTCCCGCGACTGAACAACATTTTACTGCTGTTTCACCCCTATCTCCCTCTGCAAGCATCTCCTTTGGGTGGGATTGCGCCCGATGCTTGCCCATTGTTTGTCTCTTTGTTCCGTCCTGTCATTTGTTTGTTTGTTTCACAGCATGGCACGATGATTCACATGCTTATCCAATAAAATTAATTCAAATTATGCATGTAACAGTGGGGCCTAATGCGTTCTGTTATGCTAAATTCCTATGACTAAATGCAAAAACAAGCATCCCGTACCCTAAGGGTTTTGCCTTTTTGCCAGGACTTGGCAGATCAGATAATCAGTGTTGAAGCCACTAAAAACAAGTCTGCGTGTGCCTCGTTGCAGTTACGCTGGAAAACGCAACCAATGTGGCCCTCGGGAGCGGGGAGCAGGCAGCCCTGTCCGCGGGAGTCGGCGCTCCGCAGGGCGGCAATCAGTGGCAACGTCCTCGCCCTGCCGCCGCACCACGTCCCCACGGGAAGGAGTGTCCGGGTCTTCATCAGCGCCAACCCTGACGGTAAGACACATCTGGCCGGTGAACAAATGTTTCAATCCTGGCATTAAACTTTTCGTCTGTCATAACTCAGTCTGCCGAAAGATGGGATGCGGCGTGTCAAATCGTTTCTGGCCAATTCCATAATGACATGCTGCACCTGTTACACTCAAAATAAGTGCCATTACTGACCTGAAGATTGTTGTAGAATTCCCGTCGCTATTATATAACTCATTTCCAATGTGTCAGACATGTCCACTTTTTGAGGAAACAACGGCATATAGGTCTAAAATTCACTGTCCCCACACACAAGGGACCATACACACGACAGGATAGGAGGGTAACAGGCCCTTCACAACTGCCTTTTAGCTAGGTGCCTGGCTAGCGCGAGGAAGAGTACGAGACTGTCACGCGTAGCCTAATCGTGCCCCAAACCAACAGTCACCGTGGCCTGATTCAATTAAATTAGGACCGTCGGTCCAGGTATAGTTCGTTCATTCGTTTGTTCGTTTACTTTGGACAACGAAATAATGAGCAAACGACTGCTTTTTTCGTTTCTTCGTTTCTTCAGAAAAACCAAAAATTTTTAAGTTAATTTTTTTGTTTCCTGGTTCCTGCTCGAAAGTCAGAAAAAACACCTGATATTTCGATTTTCCCCTGTGGGTGGTGCTAAATCTGGAATGCCTGTCATTGGCTAAATACACAAGATACGCATTAATTGTTTCTCAAATTAAGAGTTTACCTGAGAATCTGCGTGAAGTTGGCACCCCACCCAACGCAAAACGTGGGTGGTCTCAATCGATGGTGCTCTGTTTGGGCTGGTTTGTGCCGTTAACATTTTAGTTTGTCGTTTGTGCTGGTACAGTTTCTGGTATAACCAAATATTCTACTGGATAGCACGTTGGCTTCACCCTCTTTCCACTACAGCTCTGTCATTACGTCAACTGATTTTTTAAGAACGTTGCAAAAACTATATTTTAACCGGCACAAATGGAACACTAACGATTGAGCATATTTTGAGTGAATTTGTAGCATGTTGGAGGGCAGAGTGACCTCGGAATGATCTATAAAATATTCTATAAGACTAATATCTAAAAATGACAGCAGCACAAATGGAGCACAAACGATTAGAGGTATTTCTCCTGCGTAAAATGGTCCCCACACAAAGCAAAACTAGGGCAAATAGGCTTAATGTTTGTGCTGGTTTGTGCCATTACAATTGCGGTGCTGCTTTAATCTTTTAGATATTAAACAGTATTTTAGAGGTCAAATTTACTCTAAATAGGATGAATAGTTGTGCGCCATTTGGGTCTGTAAAACTTTAGTTTTTGCAACTGTCTTTATAATGGATAAAGACAGAGCTATAGCAAAGCTAAAGATGGAACAGACTAGAGCAGAAGCAATTAAACAAATTTTACCTGTGTTTGTTTTGGTGACTGCTTTCTTACTGAGAGGGACAGAGCTATTTTGGAGCATGTTGGGGCGGTGAGTGACGTTATCACCAATAGTTAAATGTCTAATATATTTATATTATACTGAAGCAGCACAAACGAAAAATGTAACCGCACAAACCGGCACAAACCAAACACAAACAAACAAGACTATTTTTGTTGATTTCAGAAAATGTTGGGGGGCTGAGTGACCTCAGAATGACCTATAAAATACTATTTAATATCTATAAAATGATAGCAGCACAAACGAACATTTTAACGGAGCACCATCGATTGAGACTATTTTGCCGAAGTTTTGCGTTGGGTGGGGGGCCAACTTCACGCAGATCCTCGGGTAAACTCTTAAATTGAAAAACAATGAATGACAGGCATTCCAGATTTAGCACCACCCACAGGGGAAAATCGAAATAACAGGTGGTTTTTCTGACTTTCGAGCAGGAACGAGGAAACAAAAAATGTACTTAAGAATTCGTTTTTTGGTTTTTCTGAAGAAACGAAGAAACAAAAAAAGGAGTCGTTTGCTCATTATTTCGTTGTGCAAAGTAAACGAACAAACAAATGAATGAACGATACCTGGACCTAGGAGGATCCACTTGCAGTTAGTGTTATGTTCGGGGAACAGTTTCTAGGCTAACGAATGTCATTTTTATATTAAACGTTCTTGAACGGAATCACGGAGTTACGTTTGTTCCGAAATGGTGGGTGTGGCGAGATGTGTCTCGCAGCAACAAGTGCCCTGTTTTTAGAGCTGAAGCGTTTCAACTGGTCGTTCGGTAGGCTACTGCAACTTTTCCGTTCAATTGGATGTTTCAAAACGTAAAAGCGAACTGAACACATCACTGCTGTATTTGAATATGGCCCTGAGGAGGAGGTTAAAAATAGTCAGTCTAAAACAGGAGTAAACAAGACAAGAAAAGTAGACACAGACAGATAGAGCAGGATGGAGATGGGGGTGAAGGGAAAGATTGAGAGAGTGGTAAAAGGAAAGGTGGAAAAATGGATGAAGATGAAGATGGATGGAGGAATTATGAAGCCTAAACTAAAATCTCTCTTATATACTGGTTTTGGTCCATTAAAATCTAATTGCTAGCAGACCATATTTGCCTCCTATTCTTGGTGCAAACATTAGATTGGAGGGATCATACAATATGTTACTAACTGGAATACCAATAACCCTGGAGATACTTTGGAGTCAGAGGTCAAATGTACGTAAAACATTAAATGTTGTAGATTTGAAAGTTGGAATCTGGAAAGACGCACACCTGACTAATTGTTTCTATAGCTACAACTAATGGCTTCCATCAAATTACAGAATACTAAATATGAAGATTCTTTATTATATAGAATAGTTTGTCATTGAGGAACACATTGTTTCTAAACCAAAGTACATTTCGATTGTAGTGGCGAGAAAGAGACAGCGATTAAAAGAGAGCTTTAGATGTACTGAATAAATATGCCTTTTCCTCCTTCATTTTGACCTCCAGTATCTGTGACTAGCACCAGGGGCGTTGGACTGGGGGGAAAAGGGGTACTAAGTATATAGGGCCCTAATGTGTAGAAGGGCCCTCGAAAATGTTTGAATCTTGAATAAAGTGGGGAGGGGCCCTCAGAGACCGCCTATGTACAGGGCCCAGAATTTTGTGCTACATCCATGACTAGCACCTTACAGTCAACACCTTATTTACTAGAAAGGTTTCCTACATTTTAATAATTTGGCTGACCTGCGTTCAGAGTGACATATAATTAGTGCATTCTTCTCAACATAGCAACGTGGGACAAGCAGACAACCCAGTAATGTTACGTTTTACTCAACAAAGTTACATAAGAAAGTCAGTGCTAGACATCCAGCCTAAAAATGACCCCCTGTTTTATTTCATCCAGCTCTCTGTCGTGCTTACTGCTCATGTCCCAAAAAGCGAATCATTACAAAAAGTGCTTTTGTTGTTGTCTCATAACTATTAAATAATGTTCTTATTTGGATAATCGATATTACCCCTGGCTCACCTGTTTCACCTGCTTCACATTTTCGGCTGACATTTGTTATGCCTTATGACAGCTTACGTAGTCCTCATGACATATGCTACACTTCATCAGGTGTTTTTGTCACACGTTTTGATCCTAGGCGAGGCTAGTTTAACGTAGCCGGCATAAAAATAACCCCAAAGCAGAGTTCCTACATCCGCGTTAGAAGGGGAAACGGAAGCTAGGTCGTTTCAGGGGGGGGTGCGGCGTGTGATCTACATTTACAGTATACGACATAGCTAATGGTCTTCTTGTGCTTTGCCAGAGATAAGTACTGTGTTGTAACAGCTTTACTGTGTTCATGCGGTGTCTGGGACATCCCTCTTCCTTTCTCTTCCTCTTTCTCTCATCAGTTTTGTCGCTGCCTAGCCGAGTTAGCTCAACCAAACATTTTACAAAGGGGATTATCAGTGTTGGCAGAGTGAACACCCGAAATTAATATTATGTTAAAAAATGTATACAGGTTTAATCATACGTATAACATCCAAAAATTAAGGACACTCTTTTGTAAGTGCAGGCTATTCGTTGAATGCTAAAATATGTGTTTTTTATAAAATGTGTCATAACTTTTTTTTGGGATTCCAGGAAAATTAACTTTTTGGTTCCATTTTTATGGCTCTGTGGGAAAGGTTATTTCATGTTATCTAATTCTTTACGTGGAACAAACATAAATAGTTGTCCTATATGGACTGCGGATTAACCCTCTTCTATTTATTTTCTCAGTGTTCTGTTGAAAAGTATCTTGCCAATCACTGTTACAATTTGTGTGCTGTTACCCAAAAGGCACGTCTGGGGTGTAGGAACAATTGGCTATATCAGTCTTTTAAAAGAAAAAAGGGAATAAATCATAGGTGACTATTAAAATGACTCACTATTTAAACTGGGGAATCGATTTTTTTTCTTTTTTCCCCCTTTGGGGAAACCCTTGTTTTGGTTCCAGGTAAACAAACAACTTTACCTGGAACCGATGACCAGAGTGTAGGCTGTGTGGTCATTTAAACATTGAAGCTGAAAGGAGATTGTTGAAAGCCAAGTGAACTTTGCGGTGAATAGAGATGTGCCAGTTCTGCTAATGAATCATCCTGACTTCAGGCTGGGCTTTTAGTTTGGCAACATTTTATCTTGAATGAATGTGTGTGTGTATGTGTGTGTGTGTGTGTGTGTATGATCAACCATGGATACTTTTCCTAATCAGACTTTCATCTTTCCCGGTGATCAACAGGACAGTTACTGTATGGAAAAGAAAAGGCTGGTTTCTTATCTACAGCCATATTTTAGTCTTGGCGTGTGTTTGTGTGAGAGAACGAGCAAGAGAGAGAGAGAGTTTGCTGTGCGAAAGATGTAATTCCATCTTACCATAGACATTGTCTTGAGCCTAAAAGCATGATCTCATTTAAAAACTGGTACGTGTATGCCAGCTTTAACTTTGTCTTTCCTCCAAGATCCTCAATAATTACCTCAATTTTGCTTGGGAATTACTGGTTTCATTTCATTTTTGTTGCAATTTAGCGTGGCACCCTGATTTCACTGGAGACAATATTTTTGTTGAAAGTCTCTTTTTCTAGTCTAGAAGACCTATCCACATCCTTTCATCTCACCGAACTTTCCAGCCATCTTTCTTTCTCTCTCTCTCTCTCTCTTTATAGATGTATACATCCATCCATCTCTGTCACTCCTTATCTACCCATCCTTCTATCTATGGATCCATCTATCTCTCTTTTTTTGTCTCTCGGGTCTGGAGTATATTTTCTCCTCTCCCTCATATCTGGCTATCATCGTCAATCATGTCAGAGCTTTAACTGTGAAATCTTTCAAGCCGTGAGAATGTTACAGCCCAGTCCATTTCAGGATCCAATCTGCTGAGAGAGAGAGAGAGAGAGATGGAGGGATGGAGGGGATTGAGCGTGTCACTGATGGCTCTTATTTAATAGATCTGTTTCTTGGGGAGAAGAGTAGCAATGGAGTCAGTTGAGATCCTGTCTCCCCCTCGCTCTGTCTCTCTCCGCAGTAAAGCGTATTTTTCTCGCTCCCCTTTACCTCCCTCTGGGTGGGAGACTCTTATTTTGGCAGACACTTTTACCCACCTCCCCTGAAGCACTCAGTAGCCTACTACGTGATGCCACAACAACGCACCAGCGAGACATAACCAAGAGACATGTCCCACCCACATAACTAAACAACTGTCACTCAGGGACAGATTGGCTGAGCGTGAGTGTGTGTCATAGATACACGCGCCGTCTGCATGCTGAGCTAGTTCTGTTAGCATGTACCCAGATGCACAAGCGCTTTTCATAACTGCTGTGTTTCCACTGGCGTGTTTTAGGAGAGCCAGTTGGGCAGTTTCTGCAGGACAGCCTTTACGAAAAAACATTACATTTACTCGTCTGCTTAATAATACATGGCTGAAGAAAGACATGCTTCTCTTACCCCTCCACACACACACACACACACACACACACACTGTGATGCCCATGTCAGTAATTGTGGCCTGGTTGTCATATTGCTGTAAGCCAAGCTGAGAGACTTCTCGGAAAACATCCTCAGTTTGTCTGTCTGTATCTCACTGTCTCTCTCTTTCACCCTCTCCCCACCCACCCATCCCTTCTCTCACTCTTTCTTTCTCCATCTCTCTCTCTTTCTCAATCAGTGGATCTCAGAGCCTTTCTGCATGCTAAGTGTATCACGGCCCATTATTGTGTGGAGCCTGGTGATTGCTGCGTGGGTTGTGGGCACCTGAGGAGGCTGAGGCAGAACTGGGCTCTGGAATGGACATTGTGTTGATGAAAGAAGTAGATTGGTTGAACAATGTCTGGGAGTGAGAGAGAGACGTAGAAACTCGCAACAGTCAATCACATTTATTTATAAAGCCCTTTTTACAAAAGCAGTTGTCACAAAGTGCTTTACAGAGACACCCGGCCTTAAACCCCAAGGAGCAAACAACAGTCAGCTGTAACTGCCAGGAAGAGCTTTGGAATTGAAGTGAAGAGATAGTGTGCGCGCGTGTGTGTGTGTGTGCGTGCGCATGTTCGCATGCATGCCATGTCCGTCAAACACACACACACACACGCACACAAAGATACTCTGTGCCTCGTTGACGTCGACACGCCATAGTTCATTATGTGTAAGGAAACTGAGTCGTGGTTCCTCTCATCAGCAACATGCTTTCAGTTCAGCTGGATGTGCTGAGATGAGGCCTTTATAGTGTCCGTATTTGATAACCGTGAGGATGCCGGTGTCATCTAAATGGCCACCCAGCATTCCCGCCTAAAACCGGTCTTGTAGCTTGACACGGTCTGGAGCAGGAGAACATATTTGAATGGGACACATTCATGGTCGATGTGTTCCGCCATCAAACGGACGACTCATCTCCTGGGCATGGTCTGTTTTTAACAGCCAATCAGACCTAGAGGGGGATGGATATATATATATATATAAATAAAGAGAGAGAGAGATGGAGGGAGGGAGGGAGATAACCAGAGAAAGAGTAGAGAGGGGGAGGGTGGAGGGAGAGAGGAGGGGCACTGGATAGAGGGGGAGATAAAGTCAGGGGTAGAGAGACAGAGAGTGAGGATGGAGGAAAGGAGATCGGGGGGGGGGGGGGCTGGTTGGGCCCTGTCCTATCAGATTATTGTAACCCAGGGGCGGGCGGTGGAAAGGAGAGAAAGACATCAAAATAAATGAAAGCGGGACAGAACAATGACCAATGACTAATAAGTCACCCCTCAGAACCAATGTCATGTCATGTAGACCACGTGCAAACCAATCATAGCCTAGCTATGTGGTCATACAGACTTCAAACTCACCACTTAGACCAGAACTATGTCATGTAGACTACATACTCACCACTCAGACCAGAACTATGTCATGTAGACTACATACTCACCACTCGGACCAGAACTATGTCATGTAGACTACATACTCACCACTCAGACCAGAACTATGTCATGTAGACTACATACTCACCACTCAGACCAGAACTATGTCATGTAGACTACATACTCACCACTCAGACCAGAACTATGTCATGTAGACTACATACTCATCACTCGGACCAGAACTCTGTCATGTAGACTACATACTCACCACTCAGACCAGAACTATGTCATGTAGACTACATACTCATCACTCAGACCAGAACTATGTCATGTAGACTATATACTCATCACTCAGACCAGAAATATGTCATGTAGACTACATACTCACCACTCAGACCAGAACTATGTCATGTAGACTACATACTTCCCAGTCTGTCTTTGTCATTCTGAAGAATGACACCATCAGCCGTTTTAGTCTATTCCCAGTTCTCTATCATAGCACACCTATCCATACTAATAAATAATGAATCCCGGCAGATTCAGTTGCGGTCGATGTTGAGGTCTCTAAGTGGTAATGTTGATCCAGTAAGAACATACTTTTTCTTAGTTGAGGATGTAGTCAGACATGTGATGTAACTTTCATCACCTCTTATATCTATGCTTTGCCGTGTCACTAGATGCCATCATGCTAATGACTGTTTTCTCTCCGAAATCCTGTTTCCAGACACAGAAGCGGAGAGGAATGCGCTGAAAGAGCATGTCTACCCCAAACTACGGGACTTCTGCAGGGAGAACTACGGAATTGAGTTCCAGGTGGGTGAAACCTCATTTTGTTCCTCGTGTAGTATAAAAGAAAAACTTGATTTAAAAACATTTATAATTTGTTTTTAACTGACTCTCGGATTGTCCCTACAATGAATGAAGGCACAAAACCAGCGATGTGCCTTGAAAGGTCAGAAGAGCGAGCTGCTCACGGAAATCCCCGGGCAGACAGATGGGCATAGGAGATTAGGAAGGATGTGGAACGCCGGAGCATATTTCTCTGCGACGAGGCTGTGCCCGTGTGTGTGCGTGTTTGTGTCCTTGTGTCTCTCTGCAATGGATGTGTCGGGTACCCATCCTCCCCTGTGGATCCAACCAATCTGGTATCATTTACATTGCAAATGGCCTGGCATGCCCCCCGCACAGAGAGGTATCGAAATATGTTTCTTAAACGGGTCCAGGAGGGCCGCCCTGGAGCGACCGTTGTGGTTTCTTTCCACAATTTCCTGCAGGGAACAAGAAACATAACCCTGAGTGAACATGACCTGCTTTGACCATCGTTTTAGGGCTTTCCCAGGTTAAAAGGTTTATTGGTCTGTTGAGTAATATTTTGGTCATAGTAAAAAACGAGAAACCAGGCAAGCCTAGTTCAGCCGGCCCACAATAGAAATTGTTGCCAGCTCGAGATTCGAACCCGGTTACCCACGTGAAAGGCTGTGTCATTAACCACTACACCACTACACCAAGTTTACCTCCACCACAAATAGTGGCTATGTATTGCGTTTGCCACTGGCCGTTTTAACAGTGTATTAGCCAGTAATAAGCTATATACCGGTATCTACTAACTTGCAGGAATAGTCATAAGAATTGAGCAATTGCTAGCGAGTCTGCCAAATCTATTTCATTTCATGGCATAAGAACGTATTTCTTTCTTTCATGGTGTACTTTCCCCATGGCGTACTTTCATTGGTGAATGACGTTTATACAATAATTATCAATAAAGGCGACAATAACTAACTTTTTCATCAAGTGAAAAGACGAGGGAATCGTACAATCTACAAGAGATAATTAATAAATGTTGTTGCTCTCAATAGATTCAAACTCAGGTCTTCCACATGGGAGGCACTGTCTTTAACCTCTACGCCGCTGCATTACACGTTTCAGCAGTCGTTAGACTCCATTGAGGATTGTGTTAAACTGACTAATGTTTCTTATTAAGTTTACCTCCACCATAGCCTCTATGAACTGTATTGCTTTTGCCACTGGCCGTTTTAACAGCTTATTAGCCAGTAATAAGGTTACTAGTATCTACTAACTTCCTAGGAATAATCATAAGAATTGAGCAATTGCTAGCGAGACTGAAGATGAATGTTTCCATGCCAGAATCTGTCGCAATATAAGCGTATACAGTTTCAGCCAGCAAAGTTATCGTCAATACGGAATAATTCACAATGCGTACTTTGCTTTGCCTGTGAGGAGATAGAAACTCGGGACCTATAGTTTACAAGTCCGCTTCTTAAACCACTACGTTATTTAACAAAGGGTGGTGACTCAGTCAGTCAGTCAGTCAGTCAGTAAGGGACATTCGCTGCTAGCCAGCTCCGCTTATGCGGTCTGGCAAAATGGTGTATATCTGCTTATATGTTTATTTGTTTTAATAATATCAGCTACATACAATGAGCTTGTCAGGTGCTTTAAAAGCACAAGAGGAGCCATATTCTCATTTTACAAATTTTAGGAGCTAGAAATTAAGTTTGCGCACCAATGCTAATCATTGATCATGATGGGCAACTTCCATCTAAATACACTCCTTTTTCTTTTGTCTTTATGGCTTATATGCTTTTACTTTTTTAAGGTCAGTTTGTACTGTTTTAAGTATAAACAATTGTAATTGTTGATTGCCTTCTTTGTATGTACAAAGCAATACATTATTTTATTTTTAAATGAAGGGCAACTTCCTGGTTTGCCCGATTGGCAACTACGGCCGTTTATCAATCTGCGTTTTTGTCTGTACTTGTGTTCTTGTGAACTCGTTTGACGTCATCTTTCATGGTCCAAGTACGGTTCCAATCCAAAGAACCCAAGTTACCAAGAACGCCTAAAATGCCCGGATGTGTACTTCATCCCCCTCTTTTATTGAGGATGCATGGGTTGGTGACTTGTTCAGCGAGAACGCATGTAATATCCCAGAACTCATTGCAAGATGTCAGGAGAGCAGGAAAAACTCCACAACTGTAATACGTTTTAACTTTTCTTATTTAAGGTAAACGGTACCTTTAAATCAGCATCTGAACATTTTTTGTATGAGAAATGGGCATTGTAGTCACTGAATATTTGCTAATTTTATTTTATTTATTTATTCGATCAGCTAGCTAACATTATTCAGTGCAGTGGAGAGGCTAGTTAACATTAGCTAAGTTAAGTAATTACAGTACCTGTAGAAAGGGACAGCTTTTTTAGAATTGCAGTTGATTTTCACTTTCAAAAATCAACAGCAATCAACTGCAAAAATCTACTTGGCAAGAACGTTCTTCTCAGGGACACAAGTACGTTCTTAGCGTACTTGGAATTGATAAACAGCCTACCTGGTGTGCTCTATGGGCAACTTACGATGGGCAACTTACTGTTAAACCTGAAGGTAGCCTTCAGCATGAGCAAACTCTCAAAACCATCTCAAAACCATCTCACGACCCCACACTCTGGAAACCGCTGACCTCGGCTGACAGACAGAGAATCAGACAGATGAAGTGTCTCGGAAAGAGAATATAATGATTTTGACTGCTTGCCAACTGTCGAAGAAATTGCGATAGACCACGAGCCTGAAGGCCAGCACTGACCAATACCATGCGCTTAATCATGCGGTAAAGGTTGCCTAGCTCTGTGATTTGGAAGGATGGTAACAGGAGCTGTTGCAGTGGTCTTCTCACACCAGGGTGTGTCCTGGTGACCAGGGTTACACCTGACGGGTAACGAGTAACACCTGAGGAGAGTTTCACCGAGACGCCGTGGGGTCACGTGGTTCTTACAAAACAACGTTGTCCTACTCCAAACAGCCCGAGTCTCAAGTACCTCAGAAGACACTGACGCTTGTTAGTCCGTAGATTCTCCAGCGGAGAGGTCGTACGTCAACGCAGACACGCACAGAAAACACGCTCACACATGCAGACACACACACACACACACACAGATATGCACACTCTCGTTGCGGGATGTATACACCATAACGAATCCCGATTCTCCTCAGCTCATCATCACTTCACCCCATTCTTCACCCAGAACGTTTTTCTAACAGGGTGCTGAGGGGAAATCCATTAAGATGCCTTCCCCTTCATTGCGTCGCGGTGTTGCGTTCCCCTGCCATCCCTCCGTAGTTAAGGGATAAGCGTGAGAGGTGGGGGTTTAAGACGGGAACTGGGTCTGCGGATGGCTTTAGCGTCGATACGTAAAACTGTGTGATGCGTTTCGTCCGCCACAGTATAGTGAAGCACCCACGTAGCTATTTAGCGTTCTGACTGTGGGAGGAGATGGGGTTTTGGAGATATAGAGAATATTGGAAAGGTGGCACTTTAATAATATTCAAGATATTTATAAGACTTTGGATTAATAATACTGAGGGATTGATAAGACAGTAGTTTAATAACATTAATGATATTGATAAGACTATAATGTAATAATGTTGGATACAAGACTGTACCAAAGAATGAGCAAGGCCTACTATAATCTAATTGGAATTATTATAAATTAACCTCTTAGATAATAATCATAAACTGATTCTATCAAAGCAAATATTATTTACCCGAAAATGACCTATTGCATTATGCAAAGGAATATGGTTTAGATAAGATGGCATGACTTAACAAAGCATTGACAGCCTAGAAATACTGTATACAGACAAGATAAAGCATGACTAGAGGCCTAGTAAAAGAGGATTACACCATCCAACTTTTCCATAGAGAGCAAGGGGATTCACCAGCCAGGACAATGGACATTTAAAATTCTACCAATTTGAAGGTGTGACCTTTTCAAAGCAGAACAGACCACTGCTGACGGTAGCGTCAAATCCATTATTCCTGATTTGAGTGTTTGTCGACTCAGAGTTTTTCAGGACTGAGGAAACCCTAAAAGAGTATTTTGTGTTTTGGAACAACTGGCTCTAGGTAAAAAAAAAGATAATGTGTTACACCTGCACCTAGTGTGCATGACAGATAGGTAGGATTTAGGATACATACACTTTTTAAAATACATACACCTCTGATATCCTTTATTTTAGCCTTGTTAGCCTTGCTAACTTGGAAGTTAATGAGGGCAGCTCATTACAATACTCGTAAATTATTTTGGATGTAAAGGGTACTGAAAAAGTAAGAGCATTATTTTGGTTGTGAAAACAATGGCTGCCGTTGTCTGAACTAATCACATTGGGTCTAGAGGGACACACCCCGCCCACTCCACAGATAGAACTAGAGAATTTTCTATAACGGCTCTCCCGCTACAGCCGTGGAATACGGTTTAACGGCTGTCATTCAAACGTCTCTCCAGCGGTCTAATAATACCGAGCTACCGAGGAAGAGACACAGACAAGAGGTGAAACTCAATTTCAGATATTTCATTTACGATTATTTAGGAACTCTATTATGCCCCGGCTTTTGGAGTCGAGGAAATAGGCTTGTCATTTTGGTTTTGTCAACAAAAAAAAGCCTGAGCGTCTTAATATATTCGTCACTCGATGCTGGGCTTGTCAGAGATGCGTTTTGGTAAGTATTCCTCTTCTTTAAGCCTTGCGAAAGTTTTAATTTAATGAAGAGAAATGCGTCAACAACTTATATTTTTCTCAAACCCGCTAAGCTCCCCGGCTTATTAAGCACACCTGGTTTGTTGTTCTGAAGAGATATTTTGGAATAATTATTTTGCTGCTTATGCATAACACAGGCACCGTTAAATCGTCTAACGGCGTGAAGCAGACGGAGAAGTTGAGAAAAGGTGAGGGTTTTCCTCAGCATCATTAGCATGTCCTAGTTTACCAAGTGATTTACAATTACGTTAAATTAACTCGTGCTCTTCTATGATAGTGGGAGTGGGTGGAACGTTGTGGAGAACAACAATGAAGTTCAGCATCGCTGGCGGAACAGTGAAATATGAGTTGTCACATATATTGGGCACCTTGATCCATTTCTGTCACCCTGTGTCTCACGCTCCTTCCTTCCCTTTCTCATCTCTTGTTATTGCTGGCTATTCACTGTCCAGGTTTGGCTCCCAGGCCACTACACAAATGATGATGAACTTGCAGGAACTTTTTATTAATTCCAAGGCGTTGCCCAAAATGGTGGTTGGGAGGATTCCTGAATCAGGAGGAAATGAGCAGAAATTATGGAATATTCCATCTGGGTTTCTGATGAACCAGGAAATACAATTTTTATGTCCATTTTATAAAAATATCATTTTTGACTATTACAGTGATTCTGTTGTTTTTATTGTTCATGTTATGTTTGGGAGACTTTAGAGTCTATTGAAAGCTTCAGGAATCGTTCAAGCCTCCAAAAGTTAGATAGGTCTCTTTCTGAAAAGAGAAGCAAGGACACACACTCTAACTCAGATATTGATATAGGACTTCATAAGACACGCCAGCGTTTGAAAACTTGGCAATGATTGCTATTATGTCAGACAATTGGTAGTCCAATGGTTGGTTTGAGAAACTAATTTCTCTAAAGATAACATTTGGATTTTTACAGACGTTGGTTGAATCTTGGGTGTCACCAAGTCTCCAAAAATGCAATTACACAACACTTCCATGCCAATAAACAATTTCAACTAATTACTCAAAGCAAACCTCTACTCTCATCAAGATGGGAGAGGTGTTTGCTAAACATCATTGCAACTTTGGAAAAATTACAAATTAGGTGGGTTTGGCATGAGAGGGAACAACATGCAGAAGATAACCTAATTCCTATGGTGAAGTATGGTGGTGAATATGTGATGTAGTGGGGCATTTTTGATTCCAACGACTTAAGAAAAATGTGGGTGGCTTGAGGTTAATCGTTGGTCATTTTTAGACCGTCCAGCTGGATAACGATGCACTCCTCCAGATACACCCAAAAAATTTCTCTCTGACCACAGAATCAAGAATTTGCAATGGCATCCCAGTCACTTGAACTGAACCACATTAGAAACATGTGGGGTGAGCTGAAGAAGAGAGTCCACAAGTGAGGACTAAGGACTGAGAAGGATCTGGAGAAAATCTGCATGGATGAATGGTTCCAGATCCTTTGCAATGTGTTATTCTACCTCATCAAATCTAATTGGAGGAGGGGTCCAATAAATCTGAAGGACACTGTAGTAAAGACCCCATTGCCTTTCCCCAGACCTCTGTAATTTCTTGTTTTTATAAGACCAGTAGCGACGGTTGCTGTCATCTATTAATTATGCAATTACACTCAATGCCCAGACAAGTTAAACCCAACACCAAGATAATTCGCTCCTTTTGCTCTCTTTCTGTCTGATAATAATACATTCCAGCTGTCTTTCCTCCCCTTATTCTGGAAATTAACGTGGACAAGCCAAAATGGCAAGAGTTTACTTCTAATTGCCTCTAAGTGCCATTCAGGACGTTTAGGACCAGTAACATTAGCAGCTGTCTTGGCAGAAATGGCTGATGGGGAGTTGTGTTCATTGTAAAAAAAACGGAAAAAAAAAACAGATGTGTTTCTGCACCAATGTCCCTTACTGATCTCCATACTGTAGGATGGAGTGTATAGGTCTGCAATTAGACATGTTTTTTTCTGTTCACATGAAGCAGGCTTCTTGTTTAGTTCCCAATTAGAGGTAGGAAGGTCTTCCTACACAGAGTAGATGTGTTAATTGTAGCTCACAGCGAATTCTGAAATTCATCACAAGCTTAATTATGCATACCACACTAGTTTTGTGTTGGTAATTCTAAATCAACAGTCTTTAAATATTAACTGTATTTCTGGGTGGCATTTTTTATTTCTGTGTTATTTCCTCAGAGGGATTCTGTTGAATGTTTTTTCCGCTCTTTTCAGGCTGATTTCAAACCCTTTTCTTCCAGGCACGGAGGCCTAATCCTCAAGTCTAATAGTCTAACATTCAATAAAGAAAAAGGCTTCTTTCGCACTTGACCTACAGCAAACAGAAGTCCTCCAAGGGCAACAGAAAGCTGCTTAACCGGAGCTTCCTCTGCCTCTTATATAAGGCACCAGTACTGCCTCCCCTACAGCAGAGGAATAGAGAGAGGGAGAGAAAGGGGGAGAGAAGGAAGGAGAAAAACCCAGAGAGGGAAAGAGAAAGAGGGGGCAGAGGAGATAGATGAGAGGGGAAGGTACCATTGATTTCTTTATATTATATACTTGCTCTGTGTCCTTGGGATCTGAAAGGTACTGTGCAATTACATGCATGTAATCGTTATGGCCCGGAGACGTTCAGTGCATGTCCAGAGGTTTGAGAGAGGAAGGAAAATGGAGAGACAAGTAGAGGGGGAGGGAGGAGAGGAATGGAAACGAGTGATAGGGAGAAGAGGAGGCAGAGAGGTGAAGGAAAGAGAAAGGAGAGAGAAGTGGAGGGAAAGAAAGGAGAGTTCCGGAGATGTGAGAGCCCTTAAAGATTGAAACCAAAAGCCACCACCATGTGGAATATTCTCCGTCTTTACAGGCCTCTGTTTTTCATTCGTCCCCTCCATCCTGATTCCCCCGAAACATCTGTGCCACTTGTCTGACCTTCTGGGGACCATGTCACAGCCCCCCCCCCCGCGTCCTCCCTCTCCATCTATCGGTTTCTTGTGCACCGACCCACACAACTATGTCCTTGGGTTGGAGGGGAAATTAAATTATTGTGGCAGCTTCCCCCCCGCGGCGTTAGGGCGAGAGATGACTAATGTCTTAATTTGAGGTTTAATTACTGGGCCTCGGCCGAATCTCCCGCCCGCCCGCCTGACAGAGGGAATCTCTTAATGCTGGGACACACACGGTGTGTACGGTTGTTCTACCAATGACTCAGGGATGTTACGAGTCCCTCGTGCAGCCGAATGCCAATAAGCGGTCCGTTATTGAGTCGGTGGGCGGGGGGATTACCATAGGAGTTTATTCGTTTACCTGATGCGTCTCGACCGATTGACGCTGTCGCGTTCGTTTGATTGGGCTGTTTATCGGAGGAGGTTTTCAAACGTGGGATTTGCCCTCATAACTGCGCATTGAGTTATGGCCAGTGAAATAATACTGAGCGCAGCTGGTCAGCGTTAGGGATTTGTTGAACAGCGTGCCGGGGTGGCAGCTAGCCTAGCGGTCACTTTTCCACCACTATAAACGACTGCGGCACTCCTGTTTGGCCCTGTGGTCTCTTGACAGATATTGCTTGGGACCAGTCGGAGGTACAGGGTTTGGAGTTGGCAGCAGAATGGGGCGGTTTAACAGATTGCCCCTCTCCCCCAGGTCCACGCGGCTCCGTGCCAGTAAGCCTCGGCCCAGCCACGTCTCCACTGAAACACAGGCCCCCGGCTCCTGCCCGTTCTGCCGCCCCAGCTAATCATCCTGCGGGGTGGGGGGTGGCTCCCCCTGAAAGCTGTCAGTCAAACAGACGGCCCCGCCCACCATCCGTCTTGCGGTGAATTGCCGCAATGTACAATTATTAGGCCTGTCTGTCAGTTCTGCCCGGGCCTCGCTACCTGCGTGCCTTCGTCTCAGGGGGGCCTTCCCCTGGCTCCCTGACAAGCCTATTGAGCGTGAAGGCTAGTGAGAACCGCTGAGTCTTTACGTTGTCTCCCCTCTGTTGCGTGCGGGATGAAATACGCGGTCGGCTGACACCTAACAGCTCACATCCATTTCCCTCTCCGAACCCACGACCTCCGCCTGACATGTCAGTCGTGACAGGATACCCCTGTGTCTTTCCCTCATCGTTTGTAAGTGCGTGCTGTGCCCACACTGCAGGTCGATGAAGGGGAACCTGGGAAATGTGGCACCATTAAGAACCCTGACCCAGGGCCATGGGAGAGTACCATGGGAAATGTAGGCCAACAGAAGGAACCTGGAAATGCCAGGATGCTCCCAGAGGCCGGGTTTCTCCTGCGTCAGCAGCCACTCGGCTTGGCGGCACTCGTTTATGATGCTGCTCTCTTTATTCTCTCCATCCGGGCGAGATTTCCCCCGCGGCGTGTTTTGCGCTCGGAATTGTCCGCACTGGTCGACAGTGATTTTGACAAATGTCAGAGGATCTCCCAACCGACACACACACACACACATATTCATACAGGTATACACACACTCATACACACACATTCATACAGGTATACACACTCAACACACACACGCACAGGAACGTAGAATTACACAGTCCAGTGTTTCGGATGAATTCTGTCATTCCATAATCAGCCTGTCCATGTTGCCCCCGGCAACACAGTGGAATGACATACCTGGTCCTTAGAACAAAAAACAAACATATACAATTTGCTGTTTAAAATGTGAAATAGGTGCGCTTGAAGTTCCCACGTTTCACATTAATTACATTTTGAGTTTGATCAGAACGTGGGTGCTGTTTTGTTTGCAGGCATTATGTGTCCGTTGTTGTTATGGGCAATAATGCAGAATTTACCTAACTTTTTAAGATTTGATTCCTCAACTGGAGCAATGACAGTCTGCCTGACAGCGATTACAGTCTGTCTGACAGCGATGACAGTATTTCTTTAGATTGATTTGTCAAAAATCTTGTTTGAAAAGTTGAGGAAAATAAAGCCCTTGTGTTACCTTAAGGCTGGGCACCAACCATACATCTCAACCAGAGCTCTTCCGTCTGCAGCCTCTGGTTTCTATCAAGACATGTGGTGACAAAACTCCATTGGTTTTGATTGATGTCGGCTTTCATTTTGTACATTCTTAAATTTCATATTTCTGTGCATGTTTCTTTATTGCCTTTATTGCCATGTGTTATATGTAATAGTTTAAGGTTAAATAGATGGTCCATAACAATTATCACTCTTATTATTATGACAGAGATATGAATACTAGCCAAACAGAATGGCTGAGGTTAAGTGTAGAGGATGGAGATTTTGGCCATTCTGAACAGGGACGTGCATTCAAGGCAAAGATGTGTTGACTGTCAGTTGTCATGTGTTTCTACGTGGTGGTCCTGTACTGGGGTGTTGACTGTTGGTTGTGTGTCTTTAGGTGGTGGTCCTATTCTGGGGTTTTAACTGTTGGTTGTGTGTCTCTAGGTAGTGGACCTGTACTGGGGTGTTGACTGTTGGTTGTGTGTCTTTAGGTGTTGGTCCTATTCTGGGGTACTGACTGTTGGTTGTGTGACTTTAGGTGGTGGTCCTATATTGGGGTGTTGATTGTGTGTCTCTATGTGGAGGACCTGTACTGGGGTGTTGACTGTTGGTTGTGTGTCTCTAGGTGGTGGACCTGTACTGGAGTGTTGACTGTTGGTTGTGTGTCTCTAGGTGGTGGTCCTGTACTGGGGTGTTGACTGTTGGTTGTGTGTCTTTAGGTGGTGGTCCTATTCTGGGGTTTTAACTGTTGGTTGTGTGTCTCTAGGTAGTGGACCTGTACTGGGGTGTTGACTGTTGGTTGTGTGTCTTTAGGTGTTGGTCCTATTCTGGGGTACTGACTGTTGGTTGTGTGACTTTAGGTGGTGGTCCTATATTGGGGTGTTGATTGTGTGTCTCTATGTGGAGGACCTGTACTGGAGTGTTGACTGTTGGTTGTGTGTCTCTAGGTGGTGGACCTGTACTGGAGTGTTGACTGTTGGTTGTGTGTCTCTGTAGGTGGTGGACCTGTACTGGAGTGTTGACTGTTGGTTGTGTCTCTGTAGGTGGTGGACCTGTACTGGGGTGTTGACTGTTGATTGTGTGTCTCTAGGTGGTGGAGCTGTACTGGAGTGTTGACTGTTGGTTGTGTGTCTCTAGGTGGTGGACCTGTACTGGAGTGTTGACTGTTGGTTGTGTCTTTCTAGGTGGTGGACCTGTACTGGGGTGTTGACTGTTGGTTGTGTGTCTCTAGGTGGTGGACCTGTACTGGAGTGTTGACTGTTGGTTGTGTCTTTCTAGGTGGTGGACCTGTACTGGGGTGTTGACTGTTGGTTGTGTCTTTCTAGGTGGTGGACCTGTACTGGAGTGTTGACTGTTGGTTGTGTGTCTCTAGGTGGTGGACCTGTACTGGGGTGTTGACTGTTGGTTGTGTGTCTCTAGGTGGTGGACCTGTACTGGAGTGTTGACTGTTGGTTGTGTGTCTCTAGGTGGTGGACCTGTACTGGAGTGTTGACTGTTGGTTGTGTGTCTCTAGGTGGTGGACCTGTACTGGGGTGTTGACTGTTGGTTGTGTCTTTCTAGGTGGTGGACCTGTACTGGAGTGTTGACTGTTGGTTGTGTCTTTCTAGGTGGTGGACCTGTACTGGGGTGTGGACCCGGAGGAGTGGGACAGCCCAGACCTGCAGCGCCTCAGGATGAAGCTACTAGAGGACTGCCTCCAGACCTCCGCCGGGCCTTGTTTTGTTGTGGGTATATGACACGCTGATGAGCCTTCATAAGCACACACCCTGCTCATATGTTTATCTGACCATGTTGTGTTTGTCCTCTATCTATCTTTGTATCTATCTATATCTATATATCTGTCTTATCTATCAATCTATATATCTATATAGCTATATACCTACCTATCTATTATCTATCTATTTGTATATACAGCTCCGGAAAAAAAGTTGAAAAGGAAGGCTTTCAGTGAGGAACAGAAGCGTTCAATTTGCAGGAGTCTCTTAATTTTAACCTTTCTGTTCCTCACTCAAAACCTTCCTTTTCAACTTATCTGGAAAGGAAAGAAAAAGGTGCAGTGGTTTCTTCATTTTCTCCGGAGCTGTTTATATAAGCACACACACACACACATATATACATAGATAAATATACTTGTAAATTGATTAACAAATTGATAAATTGATAGATATTTATAGTATATAAGATCATGTATATTATTTTGTTCATGTACTTATCCATGTATTTATCATCATCTAAATACCTCCATCCATCCAGTTGTCTACTCTTCCATACATCCATCTGTCCATCCAACACCACATTCATCCTTCCATAATTCTCCACACATCCATCTGTCCATCCAACACCACATTCATCCATCCATAACTCTCCACACATCCATCTGTCCATCCAACACCACATTCATCCATCCATAACTCTCCATACATCCACACATCCATCTGTCCACCCAACACCACATTCATCCATCCATAACTCTCCACACATCCATCTGTCCATCCAACACCACATTCATCCATCCATAACTCTCCACACATCCATCTGTCCATCCAACACCACATTCATCCATCCATAACTCTCCACACATCCATCTGTCCATCCAACACCACATTCATCCATCCAGAACTCTCCACACATCCATCTGTCCATCCAACACCACATTCATCCATCCAGAACTCTCCACACATCCACACATCCATCTGTCCATCCAATACCACATTCATCCATCCATAACTCTCCACACATCCACACATGCATCTGCTTATTTAACGCTCTGTGCACTTCGTTGTCTACTAACAGGGTCAACAGCTGTTTGGTTTGGGACCTGTTGTTGTTGTTGGTAGATGAGTACAGTCAGGGACCCAGGTTATGTGGGTAATCACTCCTTAAGGTCACAGTTGTTTAGAGGGCCCTCATGTCATAATGAATAAAACAAAGTCATTTTGATGGAGGGGTTGAGATTGAAAGTGGGGTTGGAGATTAGAGAAAGGGTTGGCCATCAGAGCTTGTTCTGTCTTCTCTGTTCTCTTCTATTTTAATTTACATATCTTATTACATAGATCTCTCCAGCCACTCTGTGTCCCCTTTTCCATCTTCATCTATCTCTTTCTGCAATTATCTCTCATTTTCTCTCTCTCTCCATCTCTCTCTGTAATTTTCACCTCCATTTCCATCTCTCCATCTCGTTATCTGTCTCATTCTCTCTCTCTCTCTCTTTTCTTGCTTTGCCCTTCTCTCCCTTCTTTACCTCCATCTCCCCCTCCATCTCTATCCCCTTCCTTTCCCTGTCCGTCTCTCCCCCATCACTGCCTCCCCCTCCCTTGCCATCCATCATGCCCCCCCCCCCCACTCAGGCTGTAATAGCGGCTGAGGTAGCGGGGTTGAGATGAGTCAGACATGAAAAGCTCAGTGGGACTCTTGGCATGTATTATTATCAGCCCAGGAGGATTCATTTAACCGCCTTAACCCCCTTGGTTGACCCTGGCAAATACCAGACACACACTCACTTGTGAATACACGCCGATGCTTGCTCACACACACACACACACACACACTGCCACGGTGTCTCCATGCGGGCCCGATAAAAGTTGCGTGGGTGGAAGGGAATGGAAGGAATATAGAGAAGCCCCTGTATGTTCGGGAGATAAGGGTTTAATCAAGGGACGGAGCAGATATTCACACACACACACACACACACACTTCTGACAGCTGTCCCTGTGAATGGACTACGGTACTCATCCCCTCTAATAGTGAACATGAAGGTAATTTCTTAGCTCCTGATTTTGTTTATCATGTTGAGCACAGTGTTGGAGGCTTGTCTCTTCAGCTCCAATCAGCAGTGTGTACACACACAGACATACACACAGACACACACACGGGCACACGCCCCGGACACACGTGCGCGCGCGCACACTCACGTTTGAATTGTGAACCCAGCACCCACTCACAACCTCCTTCTCTGCCAGTGACGTTCTGGTTCTGCGTTCCGACCGTCCTCCGGTTGGCTGTGCCAGTTCAGATCAGTGGATCCACTCAGAGGACCGCCTGGCTCCCGTCTCCCACGGAGAGCCAGCAACGGGGAGGAGCATTAGTCGGAGCGTCTTGACAGCCGTCGTCTCTTGGCCCTCGTGATAATTCTGCCAGGAGTCACATTCTCCCTCCTCTGAAGTGACTCACTGACACGGTTTCTGTGTTGAAGGCGAGGGGCCAGACGGAGGGCCTGACAGTTCTGGGTTGTGTTCATTGACTCGCTCGTCTCCTGAGATCGGACAGTTCTGGGTGGTTCTTTTGGTTTCACTTTGTTTCTGGCTGGCGACCCGCCGAAGAACTTTAATAGAACCGCGGTGGTGAGATACATCACCACCATACGTTATAATATAGGACATATACACACACACGCACACACACTCACACACACATATAATCACATTTTACCGTCTGAAACTAGACCAGACCCCATTTCCTAGCTCTGTGACGGACGCTGCACCCCCCAACCCCCTTGTCTTGTCCTCCCCGCCGCTGCGCTCCTCGGCTGGGCCGTGCCCCCCCCCCCCCAGTTCCCCCGTGGCGTCGCACATCCCCATAGGTGCCCTCAGACTGCTTCTGGTGGAAGTCAGCAGTGGTGGAAGTCACTTCAAAGCCTCTTCCAGGGGAGTGGGGCTCCACGGGAGAATCCCAGCTGACACAACTGTGATTGGGCCCAGGGCAAACAAACGCTTGAGAGGAAAGGGGAGGCGTGTGTTAGAGGCACGAGTTTCCAACGTTGCCGAGGAACAGATAAAACAAGAGACAGGCAAAGGGAGAGAGAGATGGGGAGAGAAATGAGAGGGAGTGAGACAGAGGGAGTAAGAGAGAGAGAGAGAGAAGTTTATATGAGGTTCAGGGATGTCTACATAGTGGAGGGTTTTAAACCAGTTTATATCAGGTTTGGTGGTGTATACATAGTGGAGGGGTTTAAACCAGTTTATATCAGATTCGGGGTGTCTACATAGTGGAGGGGTTTAAACCAGTTTATATCAGGTTTGGTGGTGTATACATAGTGGAGGGTTTTAAACCAGTTTATATCAGATTCAGGGGTGTCTACATAGTGGAGGGTTTTAAACCAGTTTATATCAGATTCAGGGGTGTCTACATAGTGGAGGGTTTTAAACCAGTTTATATCAGATTCGGGGTGTCTACATAGTGGAGGGGTTTAAACCAGTTTATATCAGGTTCGATGGTGTCTACATAGTGGAGGGGTTTAAACCAGTTTATATCAGGTTCGATGGTGTCTACATAGTGGAGGGGTTTAAACCAGTTTATATCAGATTCGGGGTGTCTACATAGTGGAGGGGTTTAAACCAGTTTATATCAGGTTCGATGGTGTCTACATAGTGGAGCGGTTTAAACCAGTTTATATCAGGTTCGATGGTGTATACATAGTGGAGGGGTTTAAACCAGTTTATATCAGATTCGGGGTGTCTACATAGTGGAGGGGTTTAAACCAGTTTATATCAGGTTTGGTGGTGTATACATAGTGGAGGGTTTTAAACCAGTTTATATCAGATTCAGGGGTGTCTACATAGTGGAGGGTTTTAAACCAGTTTATATCAGATTCAGGGGTGTCTACATAGTGGAGGGTTTTAAACCAGTTTATATCAGATTCGGGGTGTCTACATAGTGGAGGGGTTTAAACCAGTTTATATCAGGTTCGATGGTGTCTACATAGTGGAGGGGTTTAAACCAGTTTATATCAGGTTCAGCACTGACTACATAGTGCAGGGGTTTTAACCAGTTTTTATCAGGTTCAGGGATGTCTACATAGTGAAGGGGTTTTAACCAGTTTTTATCAGGTTCAGGGATGTCTACATAGTGAAGGGGTTTTAACCAGTTTTTATCAGGTTCGGTGGTGACTACATAATGGAGGGGTTTAAACCAGTTTATATCAGGTTCAGCACTGACTACATAGTGGAGGGGTTTAAACCAGTTTATATCAGGTTCAGCACTGACTACATAGTGGAGGGGTTTAAACCAGTTTATATCAGGTTCAGCACTGACTACATAGTGGAGGGGTTTAAACCAGTTTATATCAGGTTCAGCACTGACTACATAGTGGAGGGGTTTAAACCAGTTTATATCAGGTTCAGCACTGACTACATAGTGGAGGGGTTTAAACCAGTTTATATCAGGTTCGGGGGTGTCTACTTAGTAGAGTGGTCTGAATCAGAGGAGCTTTGAAGTCCTCCCTCCTTTCCTTATAATATACTTCCCTCCTCTGCTTCTGGCACTCTCATGGTCTTGCTGTCACTGTTCGCAACACCAGAAAGGTTTATGCAGTGCTTTGCTATTAGATAACAGGGTGTACAATGTAACATCTCCTCCAAGGTTGTGAGTGTCCCAGCCGAACCATAATTGTGTGCTGTATCTCTGAGGCACGATGTCAGTGTAGTGTGTGATGGACCAGCATCACTACGGATCACAGCGTGATCTGCTTTGACACTATGACAGTCACACTGTCGAAACCAACAGGTGTCACTGCTTTATATCACATTCTCACAGAGAGGACGAGTGGCGTCGCAGGGCCTACCAAACACCTCAGCCCAAACACACACACACCTGTAGGGACTGTCGACCTGTCTGAGCAATAAAGCAGGTTTCTATGGCAATGGCAGGGGTTGGCATGGCGATGGTGTCATTGACCCGGAGACTAAACTAGACAATGAGGCTTGGCTAGTTTTACCGCTTTCTGTCCGATGGTCTAGAATTCCCTTATGTGAAACGATAAATCCCCTAGAACGCCGCAGGGAACCTCATCATTCAACCATATCATATCGACGGAACAGGGTTGTTCCATGAGATAGTTCCTCCTACCCTTCCGTGATAGATGTAGTACTTCAGTGGAACTATAACACAGCTTCCTTACAGAGAAGTGTCCTCCTTGTAAGTCCACACATGATCTACCTTTTTTTTCAACCAGAAATGTGAACTTCTCATGTATTCCCGGGTTTTATAAATAAGCCTTCGAAAGTCTGTTTTCAACTTGAATATCTCTCTCACAATAACAAAACGATTCAAGGTTCATGCTGTCTACAAAGTCGATGAATAAATTGAATAATTTGGAATGGAAAAATGTGAATGTATTCCACCAGCCTGGAGGCCTGGGTCTTCATGTACCAACACTGTGCAGAAACTTTTTCGTACACACCTACGCATTGAATAAGTGTAATTTATCAAGCAGCTACCTAGTAACTAAGCATACCGGTAGGAAATCACCATGTGTAAATACCAGTTTTTTGTAGCCTTGGGGCCTGTACACAGCTTTGACCATTTGCATTTCAAAACACTCCCAGTTGTACCGATGTGGTCAAAATAAATGTGCCTGTGGGAAAAATGCAATGCCATACCACGGAATACAAGGACTCAACCGGCGGGGGGGAAGCGAAGAAAACTATTTTCCAGAGACTGAAATAGAGGCTCTGGTGCTGTAGATTGTGAGGGCACGTTCACTCTGGTCGGGCCTCTCGACCAGTAAAAATAAAAGAACAATAACCGCACACTTATGGTTGCTCTGGCAATGGCAAATATTGCACATTGTGAAACGTCACAGTGGACTGTCATCCACCAGCCGTGCCTCGTCAACATCTACATAGCATGCGTTGGTCCACGGGGCTCTGTGGTTGTGCCGTAGGATGCAAAGCTGCAGCGATGGGCGAAGTCCAGTTAAATAATGACGGTTGCCAAGAGCCAGGCGGCTGACAGCACTTGGATGTGATGGCACGTTCATTTGCGATTCGGCACTGTAGATTTAAATCTTTTGCAAAACCTCCACGTGTTTGATTTTGGCAATGGGTGTATCTATTGAGCGGATCTGCACTTCTAGAAGAAAAACTCTTTCACTGAAAACGTGGCCTCTGCAAAAATTGCAGTGCATGCGGAATCTTTCAACGTAGCAAGATCAGCCATTTCACATTCAATTTCCGGTTATCTCAGCCTGTTATAATATTTCAATAATGGTTTTACTAGGCCCTATAATTTAACAAATTACTGTACTGGATTATTATCTGAATAAATGCACTGACATGGACAAATTATGTGATAAAAGCCAGTTAAGACATTTTGTGTGAATTCACAATGGAAACACCATGAAATAAAAAACGATGTACTCATTAAATCACCCTCTGAAACACTAGAACAACATTTGGCAGTCATCCCTCATAATTATGTGACTTCCCTGGAATTGTAGGATATTCTGTTTCGATCCTGTAGCACTGATGGTTTTCATCCGTTAATGGGTTGTAGCACTGATGGTTTTCATCCGTTAATGGGTTGTGGCACTGATGGTTTTCATCCGTTAATGGGTTGTGGCACTGATGGTTTTCATCCGTTAATGGGTTGTAGCACTGATGGTTTTTATCTGTCCCTGAACTGTAACACTGAGGGTTTTCATCCATTTTTGACCTGTAGCACTGATGGTTTTCATCTGTCCCTGAACTGTAGCACTGATGGCTTTCATCCATTCTTGGCCTGTAGCACTGATGGCTTTCATCCATTCTTGGCCTGTAACACTGATGGTTTTCATCCATTCTTGGCCTGTAACACTGATGGTTTTCATCCATTCTTGGCCTGTAGCACTGATTGTTTTCATCTGTCCCTGAACTGTAGCACTGATGGCTTTCATCCATTCTTGGCCTGTAACACTGATGGTTTTCATCCATTCTTGGCCTGTAACACTGATGGTTTTCATCCATTCTTGGCCTGTAGCACTGCAGGTTTTTATCTGTCCCTGAACTGTAGCACTGATGGCTTTCATCCATTCTTGGCCTGTAACACTGATGGTTTTCATCCATTCTTGTCCTGTAACACTGATGGTTTTCATAAATTTTTGGCCTGTAGCACTGATGGTTTTCATCTGTCCCTGAACTGTAACACTGCAGGTTTTCATTGGTTCCTGGCCTGTAACACTGTTGATTTTCATACGTTCCTGCATGGGTTTAAATCCATTTGGCAGCTTTCAGCAAAGCTTCTGTCCTCAGTTACTAAACGTTGATAAATTAGGACCATGGCCCCCTGTGCTAAGACCTCACACCTGCTGGGAAACTTGCATTCCGAGAAAGTCTTCTTATCGGCCAACCACACAGGGAAGCAATCTTAACACATTTCATTCACTATGGTGATAAGAAGGCCTTATCAGAAGGGATTTCCCAACCCCACACCTGCCACTCAACTAGAGATAAGTGGTGAAGAAGGGTTTTAAGGTGGTTGGCTTTTTATGTTACATGTTGGTACTTTGCATCTTCCGGATGGCGAGGACTCCTCTTAAAACCATACGGCCGCCATGTTGCCCCTGACCCCTCAACCCTCCCTGGCTCCTCCAGCCTTCCCCTCTTACTCCTCTCCCCACTCTGTCTCTTTTCTCTCCTCCTATCACTCCTTCTCTTCTCCCTCTTCCCACCACTCCTCCTCTTCTCCCTCCTCCCACCACTCCACCTCTTCTCCCTCCACCCACCACTCCTTTTCTTCTCCCTCTACCTCTCCCTCCTCTACCTACTTCCTCCTCCCCAACTCGTTTTATCCCTCCTCAACCCATTCCTTATCCTCTCGCTAAACATTTTGTATAGTTTCAGTCTCTGCGGCAGTTGGCCAGGATCCCAACCAGTGTGTAATGCTCTGAGGCCGGCCGGCTGGCTGATAACGTTGCACAGAGAAACTGGAGACATTTTTAACTGTTCCTCCGGGCAACAAGAGAGGGGAGTGGTGAGGGAAGAAGCGGGCGAGAGAGGGAGGGGGGAGGGAGAGGAGTAAGGGGAAGGTAGAGGGAAGGATGAGTGGGGGAGAGAGAGATCTGCACAGAAGTATTGCAAACTTGCGGTAGTGATATTTTTCGGGGGTCTGCGCCGTGTTCACGGGATGACAGTATGTGGACATCTGATTACAGGCCCAGGCAGAGACTGAATCCCATTACGGCAGCTCTGATGCTGGTCCGGTATGGCAGGGAAACCCGGCCCCAGACAGAGAGTACTCAAGAGTACACGCGAGCCGGCTGTCAGTTGTCTTCACAGGCATCTACAACCACCCCCTGACCAGTCCATAAAACTGACTGACTTCAGAACCCAAGCTCTCTCAACCCAATCTACCTACCCAATACTGACAAACACACACGTGTGGGTTTAACTGTCAAGGTGAGGACCGGTAGTTTATCTTTAACCTCAATAACTAACATTTATGCCTAACCTAAATATAACCCATAATGCCTAAACCTCAACCTAATTCTAACCCAAACTCTGACACTAACCATAAAAGTAACCCCCAGGGCTGGCCAAATGTCCTCACTTCGTGTGATTTTCTGGGTTTTACTATCGCAGTGAGAAACACAAGGAACACAAACACACACATAGTCACTCATCCATTCCATCCTTACCTTCAAGGAACGCTGACACACTTTGTCAGCAAATCAGAGAATAACTTTCCCTCTTTCCTTTCATATATACTTCTATATCTCCATCTGTCTCTGTCTTAACATCTCTGTGCCTGTCAGCTTGGTGTGGCACCTTCCCAGATGTCTCCATCCCTCAATGACAAACTGATCTCCAACTCTATAAAACAAGGCTGGTTCTGTTAAAGAGAACAGCTGATGGACTATTTTAGTCGGTGCTGTCAATAGTATCTCGTCTCTCAATGGCTTTTGAAAATCTCTTTTCCCTTTCCAAGTCTGCTTTAATGTCAGTCAGCATCCGTTCAGAAACGACTGCCGCTCTTTCTATCTTGAGAACGGTCGACACTCCTCAACTCTTCCTCAGATCCTTTGTCCAGCAATTTCAAGGGATCTGCCTCCATTTTGTCCAATGGACCCCTTGTATCGATACTGATTTAGGTGGAAGAAATAATAAGCTCACCCCGTTCGTCTGGCCTTTTCCCCCAAGAATGACGCCCCAACCCAAAGACAAAGAAAAGTCATTTGATCATGGTCAAGCTCTGTAATCAAAAGGCCTTTTCATCAATAAAGTGCTAGAGCTAATGCAGATAGACAGTGTGCAGACAAACGCTAAGTCTTCATTAATCATAAATGCATTCATCATAGACTGAGTCGATCTCACGCACTGCGGTGGCTCTTTCCGGTGGTGATGTTCCTCTGCCGACCGCGGACCGACATTCATTATGCTTTAAGAGATCACAGTCATCTACAGGCCTTTTCCTTCTGGCTAGGAGGCATCATAAAGTGGTTCCCAGATAACCCCTTAACCCTTAACTCCAAACCCTAGATATGCCGCAGGCTTCAAAGCAAACTCCAGTCGTGCGGTTCTGTGTGATCAGAAAGACTGTTGCATTGGCATGAATGATGAAAAAAAAAACGGTCATTATCGAGTGCGTTTGGGGGGTTGGTTTTTCATATGGTTCTGTATCCCTGGGGAAAGAGAACAACATTTTATTCAGTGGTGTTGCTTTTGAAGATAACGAAGATCATGGCCTTCCGGTTGACAGAGAAACGTCCAACGCTTATCTTTCTGTGTGAGTGTGGACTCACCCGTACTTCACTGTTTAATCCCATTCAAAGCGGCTGCCTACACATCGGAAAGGAACCCAAAGGAGTAGCAGTACCATTCTGATTCACTCAGCGCTTTGGCTCTCAGTGGCTGACACTGACCACGTACACTGTGTCATTGTGTGCCTGCTAGCCTAGCCATGTACTCTGAGGAAGGGAAACGATTTGCACAGGTGTGTGTGTGTGTGTGTGTGCGTGTGTGTGTGTGTGTGTCTACATGAAGTCTTAAAATGATAGAGACCCTTATTTACTTCCCTGAGTCAGATAAACCGGAGGTCCATTGGTCTTCCTAAACAATTGTGAGGAAAGAGAAAATTCGAGCGTTGGCAAAATTGGTAACTGGCATTAGCGCAATTGCTAGAAGTCTATTGGAACAGCTAGCACGAACAACTCTAAGCCGGGGCTGATGTGCATTACCAATAGGTTCACCCACACAGAGCAGAAGGATACTCAAGACACACATAAAAGACTATAACGGTGTTAATGTTTGCCTGGATGTCTTCACCCAATAAGTGCTGCGAATCAAACAGCCGGGCAGGATGTCATAATCATAGTATTTCAAATGCTCCCAAGACTCTATGTAACTATAAACCCTGAAACCAAAAATCGTAAAGTGACTGGCTGATGATGATGATGATGATGATCCGATCTCCCTCCGTTTTTCTTGTCCCCTCGCCTCTTGTTCCTCCCCTCCTCACAGGGGCTGGTGGGGGAGAAGTATGGCAGCATCCGCGTGCCGGGGGAGGTGGAGGCTCCGGAGTTCGAGATGATCCTTGACGCGGCGGTGGAGGCGGGGCTGGACACGCACGTCCTGGAAGAGTGGTATTGCCGAGATGAGAACGCCGTGCCGCCGGCCTACTACCTCAAACCCAAAGCCCAAATGTTGAAGAACTACCAGAACTCGGTAAGATCTGGACCCCTTAGGCCTTAACCTGTAGTGTTGAGCAGGCCAAGGCCCAAACCCAGCTGTCCTGGAGTGTTAGGCCGTGGCTAGGTTCTCGCGGGTCAAGGACTGTGTAGGTCTCAGTTAGTCTACCTCAAAAATATACCGGAATCTGCGTTGTTGAGGAGGGCGCTTGCCAGTGTGCCGTTGTGTTCATTCATGTGAACAATTTACTTTGATTTGGTGCTAAAACATTTGTGTGTATAAACACAACTAAGTGGTTCAGAATCACATTTACACATTTCGGGCTCTCATCTGCCATCTTTTTGTGCAGCCAACTGTTATGCTTTGTCGCCATGCCATATGGTTCACATCAACCACAAGATTTTTGAAGTGCTCATAAATGTCCCCAGTGAAATGTATTTGGTTTCAGCTAAAATGCGTGGTCCTGGTACTAATAACAGTATTTAAATATAAATAAAATCAACATTAAATGCATTATTTTTATTACATTTTTTAAGTTAGTTAAGCAGGCTAGCTAAACGTTCATGTATACCTGTGTGGTAGTCACCATGAAACTACAGTGCCAGCTCATTGCTGTTTTGACTAGCTAAACATTAGCGCCTGTATCTGAAGTATATATATTTATACACCTGTGGAATCTGAGCATTGACAATTACAATATGAATGTACGTTTCATTGGAAGTGAATGTGTCTAAATAATGAGAACAACAGAAACATCTCTATTTAGATTATCTCTCTGTAGGTTGTGCTCTAATGACCATAGGAATTTTTATGATGGCCATATGGCATGGGGGTTACTGTCTTGGAAACCTGATCTTTGCTATGTAGAAACGCCCTTAATGTATAAGCTAGCTGGCAACCAACATTACAGTGAGAAGAATATAGAACGTTCACCGAATGACATCTGTGCTGCAAAATCCCCCCTCGATTTGATATGAGTTCTACATTATTTGACCACTATACGAAACCGCCAATTCTTAACACTCCCCACCAGAAGAGGAAATCCAGTGGCAGGGCCGAGGAAGCCTGTAAAGCAAAATGGGTTGACATTCTGCATTTTCAAATCACAGTATCTACATTACGAGTGGACTACATTTTCATGAGTTTTCAAATGTTCTAAAGATGGTGTTGCTAAGGAATGACTGCAGGGCAAATTCAATTTTTGCAAACACACACACACGTACAATAGTAAGCATTGAAACATGCTGGAACACACCAGTATTTTTATCCAATAGGATTTTTCTATGTTATGCTTGGCTCCTATGTTCTGGCCTCTCTGCGTCATTAGCCTCCCAGTGGGAGCAATAGCTGTTGCGCTTTCTATGTTCAGTTATAAACATAAAGAGTTTGATATTTAGCTGTATGGCTAGCATACAAGCTAGGTAAACATTAGCACCTTTGTCATTCAATATGGCTCATACTGTGGTTCAGAGGTTGGAGGGAAATGAGAAAAACAGCAGGGTCGGCATACTGGAAACTTCTCTCATGAATCTCATTGACTCCCTCACTCCAGGGATATACTAGGGGGTTATTGGATACAAAAACAACACAATAGGATCAGCAAATATAGATTGCTTTTCCCTTATAGTGTCTCTATGGTCCAGTTCAACTAGTCAAGATAATGAACTATATTGCATCAGTTTCCCAAGGGCCCAGACGACTTCCAAGGTTTCTGTCGTTCAGCCAGTCTGCTTTTCAGTTCCTTCCTCTCGCCAACTACGTTGTATCAGGTCTCTAGCCTTGTTAAGACTACTCTACAAAATCAAAAGACAAACAATTGACCTAGCCACTTTCCAATTTAAATATTAATGCCCAACCTTTTCTTCCACAGATGGAGTCGAGCAGTGTGGCCAAGACCAAGAACGACAAAGCGTGGAGGAACGTGTCTGAGGAGATCAAGAGGATCTTCCGGAGGTCGGTTCTGCAGCTCCAGGAGAAGGGAGCCATGAAACCCCCTCAGGCCAAGAAATTCCTCTGCTCTGGTATGAAGTCCGATGTTGTCTTCTCACGCTGTCTTGTCCTGTGTCCTTCTTTCTTAGTGGTAATTTTTCTTCCTCAACTTTTCTACCCATGTTTTGCCAGTTTCGTTGACTGACAAGATATTCGCGTTTAGGGAAATTACCAGCAAATAGGGTTAGCCATTTTGGGACAGGACATCAGACCTTGATGGCTCGGGGGTTTGATCTAGCGGCCTTCTGGTTGACGCTGTTAGATGCTCTAACCACCAGGCGACCTGCTGATCTTAAATGGTATTGTGTAATACAATGATGAGAACTTAGTCGCTTGTGTTATTCAGTGCTGAGTTGTTTTCTTTTTTCTGCTGTGCACTGTACAGCTTTGAAAGGATTCATTATTGTACTGCCTAGAACATTTACCTGGAGAAATAGTTCTCAGGCCTTAAATCAGCTAAGGAATTATTGTGATTATTTTATGGAGGCAATCAGTCTCTCGGCTACCTTTCCATTAATGGCGCACCGCTCTTAACTGCCAAGCCATCTACACCCCAGACAGGCCTGCGGAAACAGCAGGGGGAATCGAATAATTTACACAGCAACGTCAGACATTCATCCAGGTCCTTCCTACATCCAGCAATCACCTGTTTGGCAGTGTCAAAAAAATATATATATATTGCCAGGTGGAGTAGATCCGGCAAGCCGTGGAATGGTGTTGACGATTCCAGTGCGAGGTGTGTTTTTCATTGTTTTTGCAAGGCTACATCCTAAAAATAGGCCTGACTGTTGCTTATCTGAGTAAACGCCCATTAATCACAGGGGTGTTTGTGCTTTAGCCCATCTCAGAATCAGCGGTCTCACACAGGAGACCGCTGTCAAAAATAGGTCAAGCACAGGCATCTGTCCGATACACGTCCAATATCCACGATAGACCATGAGATCACATTGCATTCAGCCCAGATAGTACACTGAACAGATGTCTCTGAATATTCATTCCAATCCTCTGTGTGTATTATTTAAAGTACATCTGCCCTGAAGTGTTCCAAGAGGGCTTGAAATTGCTTCTAATTTCACTAAAAGTAACTTTATTTGGGTTAATCTAATAAGCACTGATCCAGTTGGATGCGATTGGCCATTTTCGGATTGGGGGAAAAGTATATTCCCAGTCACTCCAACGCATATCTTTGGCATTACTCTGAAGCCTTTTTTTGGCCGAGGAACTGTGCAATGTTTGTTGAGTTATATAGGACATTGGTGAAATGGACGACCGCTGTTTTTTTTTAAGACCGGTTGTGAGAAAAAGCAACACTGCCTTGTGCCAACCTACATTTTAGTGGCGCTTCTGTTTAATCTTATCCCCTACAGTATGCATCCATTCACAGTACGCCATGGACATTTCAAATTCACAGAAAGCAATTTAACTTAATTGCCATGCAGATTTCTGCTTGATTCGTTCACTGGGATAGCCAAGGCTTTTGTTTGTAAAAAAAAAAAATTGGAGGAAAAAAGGCTACTTAATTGACTATTCAGAGCTTCAAACAGCATTTCAACACCTTGCTTCTCTCACTCTCAAGCAGCTGCCCTTTTGTTTTTTTCTCCGTCTTTTCTCTTCTGTAGCAAACTGGTTTGAGAAGTAGATGATGCTGGCAGAGTTTCAGTAGAGCTGTCTCTTCAGGAGGGGGTTGATAAGGCTACAGTACTGGATTATGTGATTGTATCTACAATGTTTTCCTTTAAAATGGCTTAAGGGAAACATAGCCTAGCTAATCACAGCCAAAAGCCAGGCTTTAAGACTGCCAGAATCTGTGTGGCTTTAGTCTTAGAAATCTCCAGATGTGCCATTTCTAAAGACGAGCATAGGAGCACTCAGTACTTAAAAATAAAAAAGTTCTAACTTTTAATTGACCAGCGTTGCATGCCTCCGTCTCCCCCTTCGAACAGCCTTGGAGGATGAACTGGACTTCGCACTGGGCCAACAAACGCCAGCCTTCCTCAAGAAATGTGTCTGCTACATCCGCAAGATCTCCAACTTCGACCGGCACGCCAAACTCCCGGAGATGGCCAAGTACATGGACATTGTCGTGTCCGAGGACCGCGTCATGCGCAACCAGGAGGCCTACGAGCGCCTGCTGAAGGTGCGCGACGAGTTCATCCCGACGGTGGTGGCGTCGTCCAACCTCCGCGTCTATTCGTCGGTGACACACTGCGACATGAAGCTGGGCTACTCCCAGGAGGTGGAGAGCCACTACGTGGAAGGCCTCTGCAAGCAGTTCTACGAGGACATGGTGGACATCATCCAGGCCACAGTGCAGCAGAACTTCGACACCGAGACGGACCCCCTGTACGACGAGATCCTCCAGCACCTGTCGCTGTGCAAGGGCCTGTCCGCGTTCTACGAGTACAAGAGCGAGACGCTGGACCTGGTGCGCGAGTACATGCTGCCCTCCAAGGGCAGTAGAACGAGCCCCATGGTGGTCTACGGGGGTCCCTGCACCGGGAAGACTCTGCTGCTGGCTGAGGTGGCCAAACAGGTGAGAGGCAAACCGCTACGCCGCCGGGGATGGGTTGTCTAGGTTTCAAGGACCTCAAAGGGACCGCCCGGGTTTTGGACAGACGTTGGATGGTGGATTAAAAGGGAGGTTTTGATTTACGACGGGATTTTAATTTGAGAGAGAGAGAATGTGTGTTTTTGGAGGCGTGGGTCTCCTGTGTGCAAACGTGCGCAAGGGTGTGTGTGCTTTCTACACAGACCTTGTGCGTTAGTGTTTTGTAATGATGGAAAAAAATATGTTTGAACAGCCCTGATAGAAATGCAATTTTGTTTCGCGGTGGAGCTAATTAGAATAGTACCAGGCATGATTTTTTTTATTATTATGTTACATTTTTTGTTCTTTTGTAACTTACAGTTAGTGGAACATATATAATAATCATAGCAAGTTCTAGAAAACAATATATATCGTGTACCTAACCAAAACTGGGAATGTGGTTGAAGTGGTTAATTTTGTATTTTGAAAGTTCAAGATGCAAGGTACATGGGTATGTTGTACATAAGTATGTTGTGCTGTACATACATTTTGAGCATCTGTCTGGCTGACCAGTCTGACATAAAGTTGTCCATGAGCCAGGCAAAATGTAACACCACCTTGGGAAAGCCATGGTTTGATGGTGTAATACATTTTGCCCCACAAACCACTGATCGTATTGATATGTGAAACCTTCTCCAGAAAGGTACCCTACTCTGTTTTTCATACCTTTATACTCCTTTATGCAACAGAATGTCCACAGGCTGATTAGAAATCACAGACACAAGTTGGAATATTTCTAAGCTCGTTCTCCCGGTCATGTTAAACGGAAGCATTTCATCCCTGCCAGCCTAACAGGAAGACAACCTGGGCCTATCTCTGTTACCCTGTTAGCTCACGGCAAAAAAAGCCTCATCAAACAAAATGTCCATGTTGTCGGCTTGATTTGGTCAATGACAAAAAATTATGAAGAAGTAATTGTCACTATTATACTTTGTAATATTATTATTATATTTATTTTTCTTGGCTGCTGCGTCGAATATATACAAATATAATACTGCAGCATAAGTTACCATGTATTCTGCTGCTCTCTCAGATATATACAGTGCCTTCAGAAAGTGTCCTGGCCCCTTCATTCCGTTTCTCCACATTTTGTTGCAGGGTAGATTTAAATGATAATTGGCTGAACAGTGTTTTTCTGCCATCGATCTACGCACACTTTGTAATGACAAAGCAACAACACCTCTTTTGATAATTGTGCCAATTTGAAATATCTCACGAACACCAGTAATACACATTTTTTTTTTATTTCACATTGAACTAATCTAAAGTTTTTTAATCCCAGGACTGAATGAGACAACGGTTATTGCATTCGTATCGGGGGAATGCGTCGTACCGGGATCCCAGTGATCCCAATCAGTTAGAGTGTTGATTTTATTGCATGTAGGCCTAATAGATTGAAAGATGTCCTATGTTGAGTTTTTCATTGGTGCTGTCATTTGTTGATCTGCAAGTCACACTAAGATTTCGGTTAACAGTAGTGTTGGTTACTAATATGGGAATTTCAAATCACTGTCAGTTAAATGGGGCCGAGGCAACAAAATAATCGAATGTGATGTTGCTGGCATCAAATTCAAAATGAACATGCACAGTGGATGTAAAAAATCTACACACCCCTGTTAAAATGCCAGGTTCTTGTGATGTAAAAGAATGAGACAGAGATAAATCATGTGAGAACTTTTTCCACCTTTAATGTGTCCTATAACGTGAACAATTCAATTGAAAAACTAACTGTGATCTTTAAGGGGAAAAAACCCTCTTATAACTGGGGATGTGGCTGTGTTCAGAATTAACCAATCACATTCAAACTCTGGTCCCTGAACAGGAAACCCCTCCTCCACTTATATCTGTAAAGTAAATAGCAATGTAACCCATACTATCCCCAAACTTAGCTTTATTACACACAGGTATCATACCAGGAAATGACCCACATACATGCTCCATATTAGTCATTAGGCTCCACCTCCCTAATGACGCCAAATACGTGATGTCATGCCGTCTGGCTCGTGGACTTATTAGGGTACCATCGCAGGGAGTCGCGTGTGCTGTCGGTCTGAGCGCGTTCCTACTGGATGCCGTGAAATTGTCTCCTTGTGAGGAAAAGTGATTTACTTTACGTGGCCGAGGCCAAGCTCGCACGCGCTCAGACCACCACTGTGCCGGAGGCTCCTCCCCTCGCTCAGCGAGGGGGCGACCCGGTGGGACGCTACATCGTCAGGGATGAAAGGAACCATTTCTGGATTGAGGGCAGGCAGAGCAACGCTGGCGGCTCACTCTCACACACACACGAACAATAATACAGCACACGCATAACATGCGCGCCCTGTAGGGACGAGAATAAATTAAATGGATCATTTGAATTTAGATTGTCGCACAGCACTGTAAGTACACTGCATTTAACACCGGCAGCCATTCATCATGCAGTGTCCCAAATATGAAGGCCCCTGCTGCCCCAGAGGCGGGGCCAAGGGGGGATAGCTGTATTTCGGTTGGTCGGAATAAAAGGATGGGAGGGACTGTGTTGACACAGCCTGTCACCCCAGGGAGGAAATTACCACAGATTTCAGTCGCTAAAACTGGTTCCTTCATGCTGAGCTGAGTATTCTCTGGGACCTGGCATGCTTTCTGCAGAGTTGGAAGTTCCATGCCACACACACACACACACACACACACACACTCACAGCATTATGCTTACAAACATCCACACATTTACCTTATCATTTGGTAATTTAGCTTGCCTCCTTATCCAGAGGGACAAACATTAAATACCTGCACATATTATCATCTACATACATTATTATCTGTAGCACTTTTTAATATTTTATGTTACGAAGGGATGGGAGGGGATGAACCTCTTAGGTTACCTGGTGGCGGGGCTACAGGAGGAACTGGAGGGAACAGAGCTCCTCAACCAGCCGACGTGGAGCTGCCGCACAGATGACCTGATGTACGGGGTCATAATCCACTTCAGTTGGCTCTACACCATGATCAAGATAGGGCAGTTTGGATGAATCAGCCAATTAAATGATTCGCTGGCGATTGTGATTTCAGGGCAAGATTGTACATGAATTCATCAGTCGAGCCATTAGAGGTATAGAGCGGGCTGTGCTGACGTTCACATGCACACACATATCCTCTCAAACCCACACAGGCACACCAACTATCCTACATGTAGGCAGACACACTTACGCACATTCACTCTTTTACAAACTCAGACAACCTCACTAACACACACACATACACACTTTCAGAGCCTCAAGTACTGTTCCAAAAGTGTCAAGTTGTGTTTATTGATTCAAAAAATCACAGCGGATGACTTTCAAGCATATGAATATGGATAAAATAAGGGAGACAAAGGCAACGGCTGATTCATAAAATATCTTACGTTGGGAAACTCTTGAAAACATTTTTCATTTTCACTTGTTGTTTTTCTGTTTACCTCGTGGCCTTCACAAGGGGAGGACAGCTGAACATGTTCACAGGATTGGATCTCTTGAATAATTTATCAGGTCTACAAACTGAGTTCAGACTCTGGCAGTTCTATTTACGAAGTATATAGCCGCTGGAGACCAAATAACTGGTATTGAAGCAAACTGTATCTGTCTCTTCGTTGCACTGCTCATATCAAGTCATCATTATCTAGTTCCATGGCTTTCCAATCTAGCACCTTCCCCTTCAGTGAAGCTTCATGTTGCCTACTGATTGTTGATAGTCTCACTGGGTAAATATGGATGTACTGGATATGGTGTAATTATAAAAACATGTTTAAAGGGATGTGCGTGAAAAATGATTGCAACGCTAACTAATTAAAATGCCACTGACGTATGACGAACAACAAAATTAAATACTCTCCTTAGAGCTCTTTCAAGTTAGATAACCCTTGTCTTACAGAGGAAACGGATTATGGGCTGAGGTGGTTCTAGACTTTGAGAACTATTGTACGGTAAATGCAATTCAAAGAGAAAACGCTAGGTGTTATTTAGTAACCATTTATTGGAGAACCTATGCACAGCAATGTACATGCCATGTCTTGGCATTGGGTTCTGCTCCTCTGGGGTAACTCACTGCCATCCCATGGTTGTGTATACGATACTGCCCAAAAATGCATCACCGTTCTATTATTAATCGCATTCGCCATAAGCAATGAGCACGGTACGCAATGTGGAGCTAGTATGAAAATGCATGCACTGGATAAAAGCATCTATTAAATTATTACATTTTAAATGTTTGTCTATTCACAGAGCTCTTTCAATAAACAGTGCGCTAAATCTGTTTTCCTTCTCTTTGTTGTTTCCAGGCCTATATGTGGCTGCAGAAGGAGATGGGCCCCGAGACAGACCCAGTGGTGGTGGTGCGCTTTGTGGGCTCCTCTGAGTTCGCCACAAACCTACGAACCCTCCTGCAGAGTGTCTGCGAGCAGATAGCAATCAACTACCGTTGCCTGATCCACTTCCTGCCCAACAAGATCCAGGAGATGCGGGAGCTGCTGGTCAACCTCCTGAGCGAGTCCTCCTTCCACCGGCCCCTGGTCATTGTCCTGGATGCCCTGGAGCAGCTCTCGGAGGCCGACGAGGCCCGCAAGCTGTGGTGGCTCCCGACACACCTGCCTCGTACTGTCCGCATTGTGGTCTCAACGTTGCCAAACAAGCACGGGATCCTCCAGAAGCTGCGCTGTCTGATCCACGACGACACGCGCTACATAGAGCTGGTTCAGCGGGACCGTAAGGCGTGCAGTCAGACACTGAAGCAGCAGCTGTTGGGGGTGCGGAGGAAGGTGACCTCGGGGCAGCAGATCTACGTCAATGAGGCGCTGGCCAAGTGCACGTTACCCATGTTTGTCAACCTCATCTATCGGGAGGTGGTGCACTGGCGCTCACACAAGGACGTGGACGATCGCTCGCTGTGCTCCACGGTACACGAGAGCATCGAGCAGCTCTTCTACTCGGTAGAGAACAAGCTGGGACAGAGGTTCGTGTTTAGGGCCCTGGGCTACATCACCATGGCCAAGGCAGGGCTGACAGAGGTGGAGCTGGAAGATATTCTGTCGTTGGACAACAGTGTTCTGGGTGATATCATGGTGAGTTCCAATCTGAAAAACCCTCTGAGGATCTCCTACGACCTGGTGGCGAGGCTAAAGGAGGAACTGGAGGGCTACCTGATCGAGAGGCAGGTGCGTAATGTCACATTGATGGTGTGGGCCAATAGGCACCTGCACCTTATTGCCCAAAAGCTGTATCTTAGCAACGAGGAGGACGTGCACCAAATGCACAGCCTGCTGGCTGAGTACTTTCTAGGCGCGTGGTCAGGAGGCAGAAAGAAGATCTTCCACTGCGACAACAACCATTTCGCCTCCCTCAACATCTCACAACACAAGAACCCCCACCCACAGCAGCCATCTCACAAAGAAGCATCCGCAGAGAAGTACTCCTACGATAGGCAGACTCCAGAGCAACCCTGGGTGTTCCAGTGCAACCTCCTGGAGCCCGACATCTTCTTCGTCAACCACAGGAAGATGACAGAGCTCCTCTACCACCTCACGCGAAGCGGCCGCACAGATGACCTGATGTACGGGGTCATAATGAACTTCAGTTGGCTCTACACCATGATCAAGATAGGGCAGTTTGAGAAGGCGTTGAACGACATCGACATGGCCTACAGCTATTCCCAGGAAAAGGAACTGAAGTTCTTGGCCTCCACGCTGCGCAGCATCAAGGTCAAAGTCATGAAGAACCCGTCATCCCTGTCCGCAGAGCTGCAGCAGAGACTCCTCCCAGTGGTCACCTCCCTGCCTAAACTCCGACACCTCCTCTTGGAGTGCGACAAAGACGGCCCCAAGTACTGCTCCATCGTGCCACTCCACTCATCGATGGACGTCACCTACAGTCCTGAAAGGCTGCCGCTGTGTTCCAGCTATATGCAGATTGTGGAGATCCTTCCCACGTTGGCCCCCAACATCGTTCTGGTGGCCCTGGAGGATGGGTCCGTCAGCACCTGGGACGTGGAGAGCAGGCAGCTCCTACGGCAGATTGACACGGCGCGCTCCGTTGTCCTTGGCATTCGGCTAACCAGTGACGAGAAGTACCTGGTGGTGGCGACTACCAAGAACACGCTGCTCATATATGATAACCATAAGTCCTGCCTTCTGTCTGAAGTGGACATCAAGGGATCCAAGCAGTGTGGTATCACAGGAGGGGTGACGTTCATCAACGGCTTCACCCTGTCTAGCCATCACGCCTTAGCCTGGCTGGAGGCAAGTAAAGACATCAACGTCATTGATCTGCTATACGGCTGGCCCCTCTACCAGTTCCACTGCTGGTACGAGGTCACCTGCGTCCAGTGCTCCCCTGACGGAATGTATGCCTTCTGTGGGCAGTACCTCAACACCACATCTGTCTTCCATCTGGGGACTGGAGACAAACTGGCCACGGTCACGTCCGAGTTCTCTGGGGGATTTGTCAAGTCTATCTTAGTCCTGGACACCATTCACCAGATGGTGATGATCGACAATGAGGGGAGCCTGTCAGTTTGGAACACCAAAGAGATCACTAATCCAAAACTAATGGAAGATTACGACTGCAGAGGGGATGAGAGTGAGGTGGTGGGAATCGAGCTCTCGGAAGACCAGCGCTCCATCCTCATCTGCAAAGACAAGAGCATTGAGGTCCTAGACACCAAGTTGTGGAAAATGGCAGAGAAGTTTAAGGCTAAACGTGCCGAGCGTTTTGTGGCTGCTGTCCTCTCCAAAAATGGCCAAAGTATCGTGGCCTCAATGGAAAACACATCATCTATTTTTGTGTGGAGGAGAGACAGTGGGCAGTGTATGGCCAGCCTGATTGAGATCTCTGGTGCCATCGTGAAACTAATCAAGTCCACTCACCACAACCTGCTCCTGTCTGTGGCTAGCAGTGGAGTGCTTTCAGTCTGGGACATTGACATCATCACCGCCATGTCCAACATTGACAAAACAGGCAAGAGGATCCAGAGTTTACAGCTCTCTGGAAGGGAAGACTTTGTGTTCACCATGGACGGCTCCGAAGCTATTCACAAGTGGAACTTCAGCACCGGATTCATTGAGACTATCTTCAAGCATGAGGGCTTGGTGGAGAACTGTGTGCTGACCTCTTCTGGGGATCTCATGGTTACGTCGGATGACAAGTGTAGCCAGTATGTCTGGCACACAACCACAGGCGAAAACATTTTTCGCATCAATGGACAGAAGATATCCCAGCTCCTGATGACTCACAACGACCAGTTTGTGGTTTCCCTCTGCGAACAGAACTGCTCCAGAGTCTGGAGGCTGGCCACTGGACACAAGGTGTGCAACATCCTGGTTACCCTTCAGAATGCACTGATCACCACCGCAAATACCTTCATAGTGGGAACCACTAAAAACAAGCTGCTTGCCGTCAGCCTCTGGTCAGGAAGTATTTCCAAGAAGTTTGTCTGTGACGATGGTATTAGCATTGTCAACTTCAAGCTCATTCCCGACTGCCCTGACTTTGTGGTATTCATTACATCTACAGAGACTGTATTTATTTGGAGCGTGGCAGATGAGTCTGTCTGCAGACGTGTCCAGCTGCCTACTAACTTCCTCAAAAACCTGGAGGACTTTCAGATTTCCCCCAATGGCAAACTAGGCATTGTCTCCAAGGGCGATGAGAACGTTAACGTGTTGGACCTTCACAGCGGGAAGCTAAGACTCGTTCACGCCGCCGGTATTATCTGGCGGCAAAAGCTGTCCAGGGACGGGCGATACCTGGTATACGTTTGCTTCCGGAACTGTGATGAGGATGACGAAGTGGGCGTGGTGTCCAACCTAATCGTTATGCGCCTGGCAGACGGGAAGAGCATAGGGACGTGCTCCCTCTACAAAACGCCCACCTTTCTCTGCCTGTCCCAGCGTGCGCTCAACATTATCATCGGCTTCGAGGACGGAAGCATCGGCACATACACGGTGGTGGACCGCGTGGACGCCGCGCTCAAGATCAAGATCGCCACGTCCAACAGCCGGCAGATTGTCAACAACGCCTCGCAGAAGGTGCGGCCCAAATGCGGCAACCACAGCTTCAAGACCATCGCCGACTGCGTGTGGAGGGAGTCCACCGAGGTCTTCTCCAGGGATAGTCCCATCAACGTGTCCGACTCAGGGGAGCCGGAGAGCACCACTCCCACCAAAAAGAGTGAACTGCTGCAGTGAGAGTGTGGGTGGAGATGAGGGAGGGGTGCAGTTGACTCTTGTTTACAGCCACCTGATTCAGCTGCAGATGCCAGTCCTCAGTATAGCCTACTCTGGTCTGAATGCTAACATAACGCTGCACTCAAGTCATGTATTACTAAGACCTACAGACTATGGTGTTTGTTTTTTCATGATGACGGTTAGATTCTGAGTAGTTTTTAATTGTAAAAATACAGTCACTCTTAAAACGATTGGCCCCCTAAATATAGACGAACAAAAAAGCCTTTTGAAAATAAGCAACACCGATATTGAATTGCAATTTTACAACTTGCAGAGCAGATTGCACTTCATTCATTATTTAGGGGAATGTTGTTCCCAAATTATTGGCACCCACATTTCAGTACTTCATGTACCTCCCCTTGCAGAGTTTTCTACTGAGCCTTGTCCTATATTGTTCATGGGATTGAACAAATACTGCAAGGGATCTTAGATAATTCTTCCATACAGCATCTCTCATAACCCTTGATATCCTTCAGACTTATTTTGGTCAAAAACCTCAGACTCCACACTTGAATCCCATTGAAAAACCTGTGGTTTGAACTGAAGAGGACATTCCATGAAAGCAGAGAATGGAATCTCAAGGATCCATAAAAAATTGTAATGTAAGGCTCAGTGCACAAAGTTCTGAAAACAAGGGCTCCAATCATTTGGAAATTTTTACTCGTACAATTTAGGAAATATGTCATTCTGGTTATTTCCCTTGAATCATTAAAAATCATATTTATGCCACATTGAAAAAATGCAATACCTGTGTATTTTTGCTCATTTTATCAAGGGCCAATAATTTTTTAAGTGACTGTATATAATATATACATATATAGGTAACTATATATAGAGTACCAGTCAAAACCTTTGGAGACACCTACTGTTTTAAGAGTATTTCTTTATTTATACTATCTACCACATTGTAGAATACTAGGGAAAACATCATAACTATGAAATAACACATGGAATCGTGTAGTAACCAACAATGTGTTAAACAGATCAAAGTACATTTAATATGATTCTTCAAAGTAGCCATCTTTTGCCTTGATGACAGCTTTGTATACTCTTTGCGCTCAGCTTTCATGAGGACTGCCAGAGGAAAAGAAGACCCAGAGTGACCAGCTTCCTAACTGGCAATTAACTGCACTTCAGGATGCAGTCCAAATAATGCATCATAGAGTTAAAGTAAAAGACACATCTCAATATCAGCTGTTCAGAGGAGACCACTTGAATCATGCCTATTTTGTCGATTTGCTCCAAAGAAGCACCTACTGAAGGACACCACTAAGAAGAAGAGACTTGCTTGGCCTGAGAAACATGATCACTGGAGATTAGACCAGACTTCTTAGGGAGTTTTTCCTAGACACTGTGCTTCCAAATATTTGTTGCTTGATCCTTGGGGTTTCAGGCTGATGATTTTCAACTGCTGATGTAAAAGGGGCTTTATAAATACATTTGATTAATTGATTGACCAGTGGAAATCTGTTCAAATTTGAGATTTTTTATTTGAACCACCTCGTGTTTATGAGACGCATGGTGGGTGAACGGATGATCTCAGCACATGTGGTTCTTACGGTGAAGCGTGGAGGAGGGGATATAATGGTATGGGGGTGCTTTGCTGATAACACTGGCTGTAATTTATTTAAAATTCAAGGCACACTCAACCAACATGGCTCCAAAGCATTCTTCAGCAATCAATTATCCCATCTGGGTTGCGATTAATGGGACTATAATTTGGTTTCAACAGGACAATGACCCAAAACCCACCCAATTGAGATGGTTTGGGATGAGTTGGACCGCAGAGTGAAGGAAAACAGCCAGCAAGTGCTCAGCATATGTGGCAACTCCTTCAAGGCTATTGGAAAAGCATTCCAGGTGACCACCGCTTGCAGCTGGTTGAGAGAATGCCAAGAGTGTGCAAAGCTGCCATCAAGGCAAAGGGTGGCTACTGTGAAGAATATTTAAAATAATAACGCTTTTTGATTTGTTTAACCCTTTTTTGGTTACTACATGAATCCATGTGTGTTATTTCATAGTTTTGATGTCATTATTATTCTACAATGTGGAAAATAGTAAAAATAAAAAATCACCCTTGAATGAGTGCGTCCAAACGTTTGACTGGTACTGTATATACATGTACATATATACTGAAATATATATAATATTTTGGTTTGCCAGTATGTGTCCTTTTGCATTTGAAGAACAAAGTATTTATATGTTTCTGTTTTACATTTCCAAAGCCATTCCAGTGAGCTTGACCACTCTTCCTTATGCTACTTCATTTGCATTGTGCAAGAAGTTTGTATTTATTTTTTGTACTGTACGAAAAAGGAAAAACTATAAACGTGTACATATGTCTATTGGCTGCTGCAATTTGTGCAACTCCTTAAAATGTTATGTTGTGCTTAATGCAATCAAAGTGAGTGCCTGGATTGCCTGGAAAAACGTTGTTTATTTTCACGCAGACTACTGACAATTACAAAGATGCAGGGAATTTGTTACCACGGTACAAACAGTGATACGTGTGCCAGCGTACATCACAAATTTGATTGGTTTAAATTGTCAACAAACACAAAGTATTGAGGATTAAGGTACTTTACCGATAACGAAAGAGTTGTGTTTGAGGAGAGGTTTTTGAAATTCTAAATCCATGCAGAAACATCTTTTAACAGGTGGTCCGACTTAACCTGGTGTCTCCGGTTCAAGAAGTTTCTCAGTAGTGGATTATGAACCACTGTTTAGCATAGTGTAGCATCTCAATGTACGCGTCCACGCCTTAAACTGTCTTCTACTTTACAGCTTTTAATTTCACCAGAGTTGTTTATCGTCTTAGCATTCAGAGAGAGAATTAAGTACTGTATTAGCTATGTAAAGGAACTGAAATTACATATACATTAGATTATCAAGGTTTTGTGTCAGCTTCTTATGAAAGATATTCTGTAAAGGTTTTCATATGAAATCGGATGAGAATATTATTCACTAGTAATATTTATAATTGTGTCTTTGCTCTTGAATTGGGTTTGGCCTTAGTTTAGCACACAGTGAAAGGGAGTCTGAGTTATAATGGAAGGATCTCATCAGTCAAGGATAACTCGGTATCACCTTTGTGTATTCTGTCCAATAAAACCTTTTAAGGGCTATTCTGTCACTTTGTATGTTTACTTCTCTTTCAGCAGTTGAGATGTTAGCCCGAGGGTCGTTTAAAAACTTTAGTAGCAGTATTAAGCTTTAAAGTATGTAATTGACGTCAGAGCAAACTTTATAAATCTAGAAATATCATACAGTGTATTTGCCAAAGTCAACACCGTAGTTGGGTAGTTTTGTTCGGATTATGGTGGCCCCATCCATTTTGATGCTTGTGTAACTCACATCATGACCAAACAGTCTTTACCAGTGTTTACGTTCAACCGTGATAGAGAAAATGTACTATCTTTGCTATAGAGTAAGTTCAGCTGAGTCCACCCACAATATATTGGAATGCCAGTTTAAAGTATATTTGAATGTGTCTAATATGGGAGCCAGTATACTGTATTATTGTTATGTCACGTGACTTGAATGACTTTTAACAATTGCGCGTGTGTGTGTGTTTGCAACACGGTACTGGCTTACTGTCGATGAATGTTTCTACAGTATTCTTTGTATGGTCAGGACTGACTTACCCGTTTAGAGATATTTATATTTTCATAAATGTTGTACTTACATTTTGTTACAGAGTTGTTTAACTGGAATTATTCTAACAGAGGGTGAGGGGGGAAAAAGAGAAACTTGTGACGGAAGCAACATGAAACAATGTGTATGCTTTGTTTGTATGGAACATTTTAATGTAATAAAACGGTTCACTTTTTGCCTCCAGATCGCCCTGTAGTGCCTGTCATTGAACCAGTCTGAGGTGGTTACTGGTCGTCTAGACAACCTGACTTTCGGGGCTCCTCCCCCCATCGATTAGGTTGGCATATTTCTCTGTCGTTCTCAAGTCACACGCTTGCGAACAGCTTGTGTAGTACGTGAACTGATCAACTCTGTCTTCGCTTTGTATGTCTCTGTCCCTCCCCATCCATTCCACCCTCCCTCGTTCTCTCTGCTCCGTCTTTCTCTCTCATTTGAATAAACACACACACACACACTCAAGCAGGGGTGTACAGTAAAATTAATTGATGGGTGGAGTAATTGCCCTGGCTATTTTGCTCTCAGCCCCAGACAACCATGCTGAATATTTTCCAAACACTGTTAGACAGCGTCATTATCGTGAGGTTATATAGCAGACACCTGGAGCTCTCTGATGCTACCCTGCAGCTGCACACACACACACACACACACACGCGCGCATGCACACAGACACACAGGTAATCACATTCAGGCCATGTGATTGGACGGCTAAAGCCTGTTGCTTCGGGCTCCCATTTCCATTCCCTGCGGCCCATGTCTGATCTGGAGTGTGCCGTCTCCACGGCGACCGCTGTTCCGGATTGGCAGATGCCTTGAGCAAGTGGCCACACCCTCTGGTGTAAGGACAGGGGATGAGGTCACGTCTCCATCGGTAAACCCCTCTCTGAACAAACAAAACGAGGGTCCAGCTGGCTGGAGCAAGAACATTCCTCATGCAGACACCGCAGCCGTCATCCACACACACACACACACACACACACACACTTATCTGATAATTACACAGTTTGTTAAATGGGTGGACTCGCTTAGATTTCTGGTCCAACCCGCCCTGAGGCAGTGTCAGGCACCCTGCACCTAGCTGCATTTAGTCAGCCCCAGAATAACTGACCACTTGCGCTGTTGACACTTGAGCACAGGGGGCCTCCCTTTGTGATCCGCTATTTCCATATTTCATTATGCAGCCTCAGGATAGGAGGGTTTAAGTATGACTCAACTCACTCATCTTGCTGTCTCACCCTATCTCTTCATCTATCTCTATCTCACCATCTCTTCTCTCACCCCACAGAGTGGTAGAAGATGAAACCGCGCCGAAAAACTTAGTGGTGGACTGAAGTTTTAATGAAAATTCTGCCCTCCACCTCCACAAATGGATTCAGGCAATCTGAGCCGGTCTGATTGCCTCTACTGTTGCGTTCCCCACCTGCCTTGCAGGCCTGTCTTTGTTGGTAAACGTCAAAAGCGTTGTCAGGGCCATAGAATGTTGACAAAGGGCAGTGCCGTGTTCTGGGGCTCTTAGACGCGGATCCGTAAAAAAAAAAATCTATGAAGATCAAATGTGTCAGTTATTAAGAGGCGGTAACAACTTCAAAGGGTGTTACGTGGTTGTATTTCAGAGCTGCCAATTGGTAATAGTGAACAGACATGAAGGCCCTGCCTTCGTGAATAAACCACTTCAGCGACGTGAAATGTATTCTCTAC